>NC_141874.1:695312366-695937366 GCF_056163025.1 Triticum urartu | reverse complement strand
GCACCAGCAAGTTTGAAATCATAGTTGAGTTCTTTAATTGCCCAATATGCCTTATGTTCTAACTCAAGAGGCAAATGACAAGCTTTTCCATAAACCATTTTATAAGGAGACATACCCATAGGATTTTAATATGCTGTTCTATAAGCCCACAGTGCATCATCTAATTTATTAGACCAATTCTTCCGGGACCTATTGACAACAATATTTTGCAAAATTAATTTTATTTCTCTATTGCTAAGTTCAACTTGACCACTAGACCGAGGATGATAGGGTGATGCAATTCTATGGTTAACATCATACTTGGCAAGCATTTTACGGAAAGCACCATGAATAAAGTGTGAACCACCATCATTCATTAAATATCTAGGGACTCCAAACCTTGGGAAAATAACTTACTTAAGAATTTTAATAGAGGTGTTGTGATCAGCACTACTAGTTGGAATAGCTTCTACCCACTTAGTAACATAATCAACAACAACCAAAATATGAGTATACCTATTAGAGGAAGGAAAGGGTGTTGCGGAACGTAGTAATAATTCAAAATTTTCCTACGTGTCACCAAGATCAATCTAGGAGATGCTAGCAACAAGAGAGAGGGAGTGCATCTTCATACCCTTGAAGATCGCTAAGCGGAAGCGTTACAAGAACGCGGTTGATGGAGTTGAACTCGCGGCGATTCAAATCGCGAAAGATCCGATCAAGCGCCGAACGGACGGCGCCTCCGCGTTCAACACATGTACAGCCCGGGGACGTATCCTCCATCTTGATCCAGCAAGGGGAGAGGAGAAGTTGAGGGAGAACTCCGGCAGCACGATGGCGTGGTGGTGGAGCTCGTGGTTCTCAGGCAGGGCTTCTCCAAGCACTACAGAGGAGGAAGAGGTGTTGTAGGGGGAAGGGTTGCACCAGGGGAAGGGGTGTGGCTGCCCTAGAGGGGGGGCAAGGGGGAGGCTTGCCCCCCAAGCAAGGTGGGAGGTGCCCCCCTCCCCTAGGGTTTCCAACCCTAGGCGCCTTGGGCCGTTGGGATGGGGGGCACCAGCCCACTAGGGGGCTGGTTCCCTCCCATATTCAGCCCATTAAGTCCCCTGGGGCAGGTGGCCCCACCCTATGGACCCCCGGACACCTTTCGGTGGTCCCGATACAATATCGATAACCCCCCCCCCCCAATTATTCCGGCGACTAAAACTGGACTTCCCATATATAAATCTTCACCTTCGGACCATTCCACAACTCCTCGCGATGTCCGAGATCTCATCCGGGACTCCGAACACCCTTTGGTAACCACATACTATTTCCCATAACAAATCTAGCGTCACCGAACCTTAAGTGTGTAGACCCTACGGGTTCGGGAACCATGCAGACATGACCGAGACATCTCTCCGGCCAATAACCAACATCAGGATATGGATACCCATGTTGGCTCCCACATGTTCCACGATGATCTCATCGGATGAACCACGACGTTGGGGACTCTATCAATCCTGTATACAATTCCCTTTGTCCATCGGTATGTTACTTGCTCGAGATTCGATCGTCGGTATCCCCATACCTCGTTCAATCTCGTTACCGGCATCCCGTGGCTAACCCCTTAGTCACATTGAGCTTGTTATGATGATGCATTACCGAGTGGGCCCAGAGATACCTCCGTCATACAGAGTGACAAATCCCAGTCTCGATTCATGCCAACCCAATAGACACTTTCGGAGATACATGTAGTGCACCTTTATAGTCATCGAGTTACGTTGTGACGTTCGGTACACCCAAAGCATTCCTACGGTATCTGGGAGTTGCATAATCTCATGGTGTGATGCCCCAAGACCGACGCTCAAGAAGCCTTCCATGTTTTTCATTGTTCATCATGTGATTTGTTTTGCTTGTTACATATTGAGCTCTACTTAACTTGTAGTGTTGTTTGTGCACTTTGCCATGCCATGTTTCATTAAACCGGACATGCATCATACTTGGTTGTGCATCATGCCATGTTAATGCTTGCTGGTTTACCATGTTGTTTGCTTCTTTCCGGTGTTGCTTCTTCTTGTTAGTTCTGGTAACATTGCGTTTGTGAGGATCCGTTCGACTACGTCCGTTTGTCTTCTTCATGGATTCATTCTTCTTCCTAGCGGGATTTCAGGCAAGATGACCATACCCTCGACATCACTTCTATCTTTTCTTGCTAGTTGTTTGCTCTATCGCTATGTCGCGCTACCTACCACTTGTTTATCAAGCCTCCCAAGCTGCCATGATAGCCTCTAACCTTTTTCAACCATCCTAGCAAACCGTTGTTTGGCTAAGTTACCGCTTTTGCTCCGCCCTTCTTATAGCATTGCTAGTTGTAGGTGAAGATGAAGTTTGTTCCATGTTTGTCGTGGTTTTGTCACGGCAGATGTCCTAGAGAAAGGACTTAGTCGTGGAGCCATCGCGACGGGTTAGGTTGAAGGGGTTAAAGCGGACACAGGGACACAAGAGAGTTTATACTAGTTTGGCCCCTTCGATGAAGGTAAAAGCCTACGTCTAGTTGTGATGGAATTGATGGGGTTTCGATGACTAGGGAGCAAACAAGCTTCGCCTATGTCTCGAGTTGTTGTCGGTCGTCTTTGAACCGCCGCCGGGTCGTCCCCTTATATACACGGGTGACGCCCGTCGGTTCACAGAGTCCCAACACCGGTCGATATTCGTATCTGGGTTGGTCTCTCCTTATTCCTAACTTACAATACAAGCTTATATACAAATACCGGTTTATAGCTACAAGTCTTGAACCGACTACGGGCCTTAGGCCCTCATCTGCCTTCTTGGGCTTTAGCACTCTTGAACTACTGATGAAGTTGACCCGGCCCAGATAGGCCGGTTTACGCCCAGCAGTAATATCCCCAACATTAGGCCCCAGATTGATTTGAACGGGTTCATGTCAATCCTTTAACAAAAGCTTCATCTTCAACATCTTCTCATAAATTGGTAAACCGCCATGATGTCATCTTTTCTGATTGCTATAAACCAGAGTGACGTCACCTGTCATAACGAAGCTATCCATTATGCTTCTTTGTTTAATAGATCTGCGGAAATCGAGGCGACAGCTCCGCTTCGTGGCCCCTTGATTGTCGCACCTGACACATGTCCTTTTGCCTTATAAATAGGACCGAAGGGTCATTTCCTTTCTCTTTCCCTTCAGCCCCTTCTGCTTTGTCTTCCTCGCATCGCCCAGCTTCAGAGCTCCGCCGCCACCATCGACCTCTGCCTCAACCTTGGCCGCTGCATCAACCTGGGCGCTCCAGAGCATCGCAGCAACCTTCCGCGTCTTCCTCAGCTCTGGTAAATCTTCTATCCTTTCCCCCGCAGATCTGCTCTAGGGTTTCACAGTTCTTCAGTGTTCATCGTTTGCCTCTTGCTCATACGATAGATCTTTAGATGAATCCGCAAATCTTTATTCTGTGCAATGGTAGTTGTTTAACCTTCGCCTTCACTTACACATCTCAAACCATAGATCTATATGTACGTTTTACTCATTGATTCGGTACTTCTCCTCTTGAACCTCTGAATATTTATCTCTTTTCTGAACTTGCTTCAGATCCAACGCTGTAGAGAAATCTTGTGAAATCTGTTTCTGCATACTTATCCATCCGCAATCTCAGCTGTTTCAATGCTTAGATCAGGCGGTTTAACCATGTAGAATTTTTTTCCAAACCGGTATATACCATTAGTCCCCTTGTTGAACCGCCAGATGTTGTTGCTTCATAAAACTCCGGTTCAGATAGATCTGTCTCCGGGTTAACATTGCACATACCAATGTACTTTGATCAATGCATTTTTGAACCGGGATTTTATACCTTGTAGATTTCATCATGGCCAAGCAAGTATATGAGTGCAATTGGGTTCCTTCTCGCGTCACAGAGGCTCAGCTGGACGATTTAGTCCTGATCGGCGCTTTAGGCAGCAAAGATACCATCCATTGAAGGGCTCCTGGCAAAGAATGCCCTCCCACACCTCAAGAAGGAGAGGTCGTTGTTTTCGTAGATCACTTAGCCCGGGGCTTTAAGCCGCCCGGTTCTAAATTTTACCAGGATGTTTTAGCCGATTTCCAACTCCATCCACAAGACACTGGCCCAAACTCTGTTACAAATATGTGTCACTTCCAAGTGCTCTGTGAGGCGTTCTTTCAAGAGGAGCCCACAGTGGAATTGTTCAGAGACCTTTTCCATCTAAACCGCCGTACTGAGTTTACTGACGGCTCCAATACGGAGTTGGGTGGCGTGGCGATCCAGAAAAGGAAAGAGGTCACATACCCTCACGCCAAACTGCACAGCCACCCCAAAGAGTGGAATCAGACTTGGTTCTATTGCAAAGACACCTCCCCTGCTGGTGAGAATCCCTTGCCTGGCTTTCGTCCGGAGCGGCTCAGCAATACACACCCTTTTCCGCAAAGATTGACTGCCCAGGAGAGAAGCAAATATGCTCCTCAACTGTCGAAGATCAGAGCCTTTATGGCCAACGGTTTAACAGGGGTTGATCTCGCTCGCTGTTGGATATCATGGAGCATACTGCCCCTTAGTCAGCGCTCCGGTTTGATGTGCGAGTATACTGGCAGTGTTGATGACCCACTGTGACATTCCAAAATCCAACTCACCGATGAAGAAATCACAGAGGCTGTGAATAAGATCCTGAATGAACCGGAACATATCTGTGCTAAAAATGGCCTGCTTCCCTTCTGTGCCACCAACAAACCGCCAGCTGTAAGACTTTGATTTTTCTTTTTGCTGAATCTGTTATTGATATATCCGGTCATTGTTTAATATCAGTGTCTGTGTAATCAGGGCCATGATCCGTTTTGGAGCAAGAAACTACCGCAGGAGAAACCAGAAAAACCAGACAAACCGGAAAGAGCAACCCGGCAAAAGACTAAAGCTGTGAAGAAGACTGCCCACAGGAAAAGAACCACTGCATCCTCTAATCCGGCCCCTGATGATGATGTGGATAATCCGGACCTTGAGGTAGAGCTTGACTCACTTGGCTTATTTTTCATGCGTCTTATTGATGATGATATTGTCAGGATGATGCCGAAGCCAACCACGCTGATCCTGCAGAGGTAATTATTCCCTCTTCTGATTCAGAACCTTTGCCTTCACTAAAAATCCGTCAGGCAAACCGGAAAGTTAAATTTTCTCATCCTCTTGCTTATTTGGATCCCAAATTTCTTATGAAGACCCAACAGCACGAAGCTCGTCGCACAACCCGGCACAGCGGCCAGGTAGTTACCTCCGCCGGTTTACCAAACAGTCTGGTTCGGAAATGCCGTTCAGAGGTCTCTAATTTGCTTGTCAGTGCTTGTCCTAAAGCGGGCTGCTTTCGTCAACCTCTTTATCCATTTGACTCCGATTACCAGGTTACTTCCCACTCATCTTCTGGCGAGTCATCGGCTACTCAGCTGCCACCACTCAAAACGGTGCTTGGGTAAGCTATACTTATCATAATATTTGCAGCACATCGCCTTGGAACATATGCTGTATTTGATTTTGTTATTCCTTTCAGGGCCAAACCTAGGCCAAGCAAGAAGGCTCGCCTGGACAAAGCGGCCGAAGAAGATGCCGTCCTTGAACCGGGCAAGACACCAGATCTTGAAGCGGCTATTCCTGAGGATATACCCAATGATCCACCGCAACAAGACGACGATCTTATTGCTGAAGAGATACCTATTGATGCCTCCAGTCCTATCAATCAGCCCACAAGCTTCATCCGGATTGAGAAATCCACCGGTCCAGCAAAGCCTACTGACAAGCCAACAGCCCCAGTGCAAACCGGCGATACCAAGGATGATGAGGTTGTCATTACTGGCACTGGCCATACCGAGCCAAGCAATCCTGTCGCTTTTTCCAAACATTCTGCCAAGGAAGAATTTGCTGCCTTTGGCAAAGGCAACTGGAATGCTGATCTGGCGACTTACGCTGCTCTGTACGCCCAAGATATCCATTCCGGCTACCTGAACCGGCTGTATACCAGTCGTGACTATGAAGCCGGTCTGGTTAATATGATGAAAGATAAATATGAGGTAACTTCCATATGCTCTTTCCTGCTTGTATGCTTCAATTCTTGCTGACTCTCCTAGCCCCCAAGGGCCGGTTTGTAATCTTCTTTCAAACCGGGACTTACTAATATAAATCTTAATGCTTTGAAATTCGCTGATGTAGCCCCCAAGGGCTGGTTCAACTTAGCGTAGTTAAACCGGTACTTTAAGTAATTGAGATTGCCGCATCAGAATATATACGAGCAAATAGCCATTAGCCCCCAAGTGCCAAGTTGAATACTTGTATTGATCTTGGGACTTTGTAAGTAATTGAAAGATGAAGATCGAATATGCATTAGCCCCCAAGTGCCAAGTGCATAATTTGTTATGTAGTTGGTACTTCAATCCTTGTACCGTTTTTGCTGGAGCATATAACTGTCTGCATGCAGGCTGAGCTGAAAACGAAAGAAAGCCAAGTCGCCGATCTCCAAGAAAACCTGAAAACCCAACAAGCTGAAACCTCCAAAGCAAAAGAGGAATTAGCCAGCGCTTTAAGCGCCATGGAACAGCTTAAGGAGAGCTTCAAGAAGAAGCGGGCGGATTGGGCTACTGAAAAGTCCGCTTTAATCAAATGAGCAGAGGATGCCGAGGCTGCACTAAAACCGGTGGCGAATGAACTGACCAGCATAAAACGGCACGTGCATGCCATGACCACTGCTATCTTTGGTAAGCTAGTTTGACTTTGGAATTGACTCGGCCTTCTTACAGAGCTGACGGTTTAACCCTTTATGATATTTCAGGGACACGCATTGGTCACTTGGGGTCAGATGTGCGGAAGAAGTTGAAAGCCGCCTATACGTTGGTCGAACAACTTTACACTGGCGCACAACGGATCATCTGTACCGCATCCCACAACAAACCGGCACCCACTTTGATTCAAGACACTCTGATGAAACTGTCGGTGCTTCCTGCCCGGGTTGAAGAGCTGAAGAAATCTGCTGCTCGAACCGGTGCGATCAATGCCTTGATCCGGGCAAAAGCCTGGGTGCCGGATTTTGATCCTATTGAAGCGGCTCAGGGCTATCCCAGCTTGAAGGAAGACGGGTCAGAGTTTGGTGAAGCGGATCTGCGAGCAATAAACCGGGAGGTGCGTCCGCTAGCTTGTCAATTGGCTGAAGAAGCAGACTTGTCTCATTATCAAGCCCAATATGACAATCAGAACAAGCGAATAGCTGCACCAATTCATGAATCGGAAAATCTTATCCCTCCAATCCGTAAGCATACTTACGCTCCCGATATTGACCCGTCATTGCTGATCCATGATGAAGCTGTTTTTCAAGCATTAATGGGAATCGACTGGACAACTGTTGATTTCCAGCCGCTGGGTAGAGAAACTGAAGCTGAAGCGGCGCAGGATGACCCGCAACCATCAGGCCAGGCTGGTGACCAAGCTTGAACTGAAAGCCGGTTTAAAACTGCTTCTCCTTTGCAAAAAACAATGATCTTATTGTGGGCACCGTGTTGCCTTGTAATAGACTAGCTGATACTTTTGATGTTGATATGCCTTCGTGCATAATTTTCTCTTCCTTTGGGTGATGAACTTGCCAAAGTACTTTCTGCAATAAAAAATCTTCAAGTGCCGCCGCGGTTGTACTGTCAGGCGGAATATGATGTCTGCATACATGAAATCAAAACATCCGAATTTTTTTAAGTATATGACCAAATTTTTGAGATACATAATACCTGCCATCGTTGAGCGTGAAGTTGGCTCGGCCAATCTTGAAGCGGAGTTTTATAAACCCACACTGTTGGAGGAGATAGCAGCTCCCATATATATATGACACCGGTTTACCATGTAAACCGTACCGGGTTATAATAAACACCGTGTTACTCCATAAGAGGATGTTAACAAAAAAGATCAAACCAGGCAAATAGTCTCCGGATTGAAGTGAACCGTGTTCCGTCAATTGACAGTATGAACCGGTTGAAAACTTTGTCGGTTTAAAAAACGCAATAAAAAGAAAGAAGTACCTTGCAAAGAAAAGTGTGAAGCAAATGGAATGACAAAACCGTTTGCAAAAAAGGTTTATTTGAGCTGATCAGATGGCGTTACCATGGCTGAACACGACCAAGCTCCCGTTAGGTGTAACTATGGTTCTATTCAGCCAGGTCCCCAAATGAAACCGTGGCATTTATGCCGATCAAGTGGCATGGCAATGGTTCGGGTTCGACCAAGCCCCCAAGTGATTCTGTGGCCTTAGGCCGATCAAGAGGCATGACTGGTTCAGACGTGACCAAGTCCCCAAGTGATCTGGTGGCTCTCGCCTATCAAGAGGTATGGTATTGGTTCGGACACGACCAATCGCCCAAGTGATATAACATGATGCTTTTAAAAAGCTAACTCAAGGGGTAAACCGGAGGCCGCTTTAGAACAACTCCGTGTAACCACACATGATGTAAAAGAACAAATACCCCGCTTTAGCTGAGGTTCCGGTTATTATATTTAATCATAATATATACATCGTCGTAATATGTACATAAGTAGAGCCAATGGCTCAGGTATAGTAAGGCCGAAGATGAGCTATGTTCCACGGCCTGTTGGTATCCTCCTCTGATGCACGTGAGTCCTTATGCTCTCGAATATTGATCAGATAGTATGACCCGTTGTGCAGATTCTTGTTGACCACGAAAGGCCCCTCCCAAGGTGGGGATAGCTTATGCATATCAGTCTGATCTTGGATGAGCCGAAGCACCAAATCTCCTTCCTGAAAGGTTCTAGTTCTGACTCGGCGACTGTGATAACGATGAAGATCCTGTTGGTAAATCGCCGATTGGGCGGCTGCTATGTCACACTCTTCATCTAACCGGTCCAAAGCATCTTGCCGTGCTGTCTCGTTGTCCGCTTCAATATAAGCCGTCACACGAGGTGAATCATGATGGATATCACTAGTGGAACCGCCTCCGCTCCATAAACCATGAAGAACGATGTGTATCCTGTTGATCTGTTGGGTGTTGTATTGATGCTCCATAACACAGATGGTAATTCTTCTACCCAACAACCCGGCGTTCTCTGCAAATGAACCATGAGCCGGGGCTTGATGCCTCTCAAGATCTCTTGATTAGCCCTTTCTGCTTGACCATTGGACTGTGGGTTTGCCACTGATGAAACATCGAGCCGGATATGCTCCCGTTCGCAGAACTCCTTCATGGCACCTTTGGACAAATTGGTACCATTATCTGTGATGATACTGTGTGGAAAGCCAAACCAGAAAATCACTTTTTTGATGAACTGAACTGCCGTGGCCGCATCACACTTACTAACAGGTTCTGCCTCCACCCACTTTGTAAACTTGTCAACCGCCGCCAGGAGGTGGGTCTTCTTATCTTTGGACCTTTTGAAAGGCCCAACCATATCCAACCCCCAAGTCGCAAACGGCCAAGTAATTGGAATCATTCTCAATTCTTGAGCCGGTACATGAGCACGTCTTGAAAACCTTTGGCAACCATCACATCGTCTGACCAGATCCTCCGCATCAGCATGAGCAGTTAACCAATAGAAGCCGTGGCGAAACGCTTTAGCCACCAGAGACTTTGAACCAGCGTGGTGACCACAATCTCCTTCGTGGATCTCACGCAGAATTTCACGGCCTTCTTCAGGAGACACACATCATTGAAATGCTCCTGACACACTGCAATGATGCAACTCGCCGTTGATAATAGTCATGGACTTGGATCGCCGGATTATTTGTCGGGCCAGAGTCTCATCCTCTGGTAACTCGCCCCGGTTCTTGTACGCCAGGTAAGGAAGCGTCCAATCCGGAATAACATGAAGAGCTGCCACCAATTGAGCCTCTGGATCAGGAATAGCCAAATCCGCTTCACCAGGGATCTTGACCGACGGGTTGTGCAGCACATCCAGAAAAACATTGGGCGGGACCGGTTGCGCTGAGAGCCCAGCCGGCTTAAAGCGTCCGCCGCTTCATTTTTCCGCCGGTCCACGTGGTCCACCTGATAGCCTTTAAAATGACCTGCAACAATATCCACCTCACGACAATATGCTGCCATGAGTGGGTCCTTGGAGTCCCAAGTGTCGGACACTTGCTGAGCCACGAGGTCCGAGTCACCGAAACACTTAACTCGACTTAGATTCATCTCCGTAGCCATCCGGAGACCATGGAGCAAGGCTTCATACTCAACTGCATTGTTAGTACAAGGGAACATTAAACGGAGAACGTAACAAAACTTATCACCTCGTGGGGAAGTTAATACGACTCCAGCCCCCGAGCCTTCCAATTGCCTGGATCCGTCAAAATGGATGGTCCAATATGTGTGATCCGGCTTTTCTTCAGGTGCTTGCATTTCCGTCCAATCATTGATAAAATCAACAAGTGCTTGAGACTTAACCGCCGTCCGAGGCACATACTTCAAATCATGCGGCCCAAGCTCTATAGCCCACTTGGCAATCCGGCCAGTTGCTTCTCGGTTCTGGATGATATCCCCCAAAGGAGCAGAACTTACCACCGTAATTGGATGCCCTTGGAAGTATTGTTTAAGCTTCCGGCTTGCCAGAAAAACTCCATACACCAGCTTCTGCTAATGCGGATACCTTTGCTTGGACTCAATGAGTACCTCGCTGATATAATAGACTGGACGTTGAACCGGATGCTCCTTACCTGCCTCCTTTCGCTCCACCACAATAGCCACACTGACCGCCCGAGCATTAGCAGCAACATATAGTAGTAACGGCTCCTTGTCAATGGGAGCGGCGAGCACAGGCGGATAGGCCAATTGCCGCTTTAAGTCCTCAAATGCTTCATCAGCAGCAGAACTCCAGACAAACTGATCCGTCTTCTTCAACATCTGATACAAAGGGATTGTCTTCTCACCAAGACGACTGATAAACCGGCTTAACGCGGCAATCCGGCCTGCCATGCGTTGAATATCATTGATACACTTCGGTTTAGCCAGGGAGGTGATGGTTGTGATCTTCTCCGGATTAGCCTCAATTCCCCTATTGGACACCAGAAAGCCCAATAACTTGCCTGCCGGTAAACCAAAGACGCACTTGTCCGGATTAAGCATCATCTTGTACGTCCTTAGGTTATCAAATGTTTCCTTCAAATCACCAATCAGAGTCTCCTTCTCCCTGGATTTAACCACGATATCATCCACGTAAGCATGTACATTACGGCCAATCTGTTTGTGTAGACAATTTTGCACACAACGTTGATAAGTTGCCTCAACACTCTTAAGCCCAAAGGGCATAGAAACATAGCAGAAAGCTCCAAAGGGAGTTATGAATGCCGTTTTCTCCTCGTCCTTAATTGCCATTTTGATCTGATGATAGCCAGAATATGCATCCAAAAAACTTAAACGCTCACAACTCACCGTAGCATCAATAATTTGATCAATACGGGGGAGGGCAAAAGAATCTGCTGGACAAGCTTTATTAAGATCTGTGTAATCCACACACATGCGCCAGGTGCCGTTTTTCTTAAGGACCAGCACCGGATTGGCAAGCCACTCAGGGTGAAAAACTTCAACAATAAAGCCAGCTGCTAAGAGCCTGGCTACCTCTTCTCCAATTGCCTTGCGTCTTTCTTCGTTAAACCGGCGGAGGAACTGTTTCACCGGTTTGTATTTAGGATCCACATTAAGGGTGTGCTCAGCGAGTTGCCTCGGTACACCTGGCATGTCAGAGGGCTTCCATGCAAAAATGTCCCGATTCTCACGGATGAACTCGATGAGCGTGCTTTCCTATTTCGGATCCAAATTAGTACTGATGCTGAACTGCTTGGACGAATCGCCAGGTACAAAGTCAACAAGCTTAGTTTCTGCTGCCGATTTGAACTTCAGGGCCGGATCATGCTCCGTAGTTGACTTCTTTAATGGAGTCATGTCCGCCGGATCAACACTGTCCTTATAATACTTCAGCTCCTCGGTAGCACAAACCGACTCTGCATAGGCCGCATCTCCTTCCTCGCACTCCAAAGTGATTTTGTGGCTTCCGTGAACCGTTATTGTCCCCTTGTGACCCGGCATTTTGAGCTGCAAATACACATAACAGGGCCGTGCCATAAACTTGGCGTAGGCCGGGCGCCCAAACAGGGCATGATATGGACTTTGGATTTTCACCACTTCAAACATCAATGTCTCCGACCTGGAATCATGATCATCCCCAAAGGCCACT
Source organism: Triticum urartu (assembly GCF_056163025.1). Classification (NCBI taxonomy): domain Eukaryota; kingdom Viridiplantae; phylum Streptophyta; class Magnoliopsida; order Poales; family Poaceae; genus Triticum; species Triticum urartu. The sequence continues at coordinate 695,925,187 of NC_141874.1, read as the reverse complement.
TCCAGAGCTATCTTACCAACATGATATGCTGATCTGCCAGGTACTACACCGTGGAACACCGTATTAGACGGTTTGAGATTTTTATCTGTTAGTCCCATACGACGGAAGGTCTCATAGTACAAGATATTAATGCTGCTCCCTCCATCCATGAGCACCTTGGTGAACTTGTAACCTCCCACCTGAGGCGCCACCACCAGAGCCAACTGACCCGGATTATCAACCTGGGGAGGGTGATCCTCTCTGCTCCATATGATTGGCTGTTCAGACCAACGTAGATAACGGGGTATGGCCGGTTCAACAGAGTTGACCGCCCGCCTTTGAACCTTCCGGTCTCGCTTGTCCAAGCTAGTGGTGAAGACATGGTACTGCCCACTACTCAACTGATTTGGGTTGCTCTGGTAGCCTGACTGTTGCTGCTGTTGGTTGTAACCACCCTAGTTGTTCTGACTATTTTGACCATTATGTCCACCCGGATTACAATTAAATCCTGAACCGGAATAACCCGGCCCGGATCCTGAGCCACCGCCGGAGCCATGATCATACCGGAAATCATTAGAATTCTTGAACTCCTGCATAATGAAACAATCCTTCCGAAGATGGTTTGCTGGCGCCTCCTTCGTCGCATGTCTTGGACAGGGCTGGCTTAGCAGATAGTTTAGGCGGTCCGGGTTAGGGTTGGGTGCCCCATTGCGATTTTTCGGTTTACCCTTGCATCGCTGGCCATTGTCCTGCGTGTTGGTATTAGCCACAAAGTCCATGTTACCATCCGCTTTACGCTTGCCTCCACCACCATTGCCTGTCCAGTGATGCTGCTGACCTTTGGAGTTGCTATTCCTCTTTCCCTTCCCTGTCTTGTCATCATCAGATTCGGGATCCTTGGTACTATCAGAATCAGGATATTTCACCAAAGCGGCCATGAGGGTCCCCATGTTAGTGAAATGATGCTTCATCCGTCCCAACTTCAGCTTTAGGGGCCCAAACCGCCAGTTGCCTTCTAGGGTTAATACTGCGGTGTCAGCGTTGATGCGGTCTGATGAGTGCAATACTTGTGAAACCCGGCGCACCCAATGAGTCGTTGATTCTCCTTCCTCCTGGACGCAGGCAGCTAAGTCCACTATCGACATAGGCTGTTTACATGTATCCTTGAAATTGCTGATAAACCGGGCTCGTAATTGGGCCCATGAACTGATAGAATTAGCCGGCAAGCTTTTTAACCAAGTACGGGCCGTTCCTTCAAGCATCATGGTGAAGTATTTTGCACACGCCGCGTCATCCACATCAAGCATCTCCATGGCCATCTCATAGCTCTCCACCCATGTCTCTGGAGGTTGATCCGCCATGTAATTTGGTACCTTGCGCGGGCCTTTGAAATCCTTGGGCAGGCGCACATTGCGTAAAGCGGGGATAAGGCAAGGCACCCCCAAAGAACTAGAAGTAACACCAGGTTCGATCGAGATAGTTGGACGAACCGGCGTGAGCTCCCGAGCCTGATGCTGTGCGGCTAACTCGGCCTCCCTGCGTGCTCGGGCCCGGTCTACCACTTCCTGAGCGTTATCAGCACCACCCGCCGGGTTGTTGCCACGGGGTGCTCCACGTCGTTCATTACTCGACACTGCCGGTTCATCCATATGTCTGCTATAGCTCCGGCTTGGACGGGGGGTCGAGTGGATCCGGTCGCGGCTGTACGAGTACGCTTCCTGTTGGACCAAAGCTGTTCTCAGAAGCTCCTTGACCCGTCGCGTCTCTACTGCCTGCGGCAAGTCACCTTCAATTGGAATGGCCTCCAGCCGTGCAGCAGCGGCAACGAGATTGTCCATCAAGTTGGAGTAGTGACCCGGAGGTGTTAAAACAGCCTGAGGTATAACGGTGTTTTGACGAGGCGGGTCCATCTGACGAGGCTGAACCGGTGCACCGGTCGCAGGAGCTTCCGCCCGGTTTCCCTCCAACAGATTGCTGGTTCTTGCTCCTGGAGTGTTGAAAAGGTCTCTGGCCTCGAAAACCGGAGGCAAACGGGATCATTGCTTCCTCCTCATGACTTCCTACGACGCGCTCTGGTCCAACATGAGCCTGTAGGCCTGTGCGTCTAAAGCGGCCCGCTCTGTGGCCATCTTGGTGTCCTCAGCTGCCAGATCCGCCTTGGCCTGGGTGATCTGTTCCTTTATCTTTGCAATCTCCGCGTTGTGGACGTCCTGATCCGCCGAATTAGCTTCCGCCATAAGCACAACCAATGCATCAAATAGCTCTGATAGAACTTGAGCCGGCGGGTGCACAGGGCCTCCTGCCCCGGCAGCCGTCGCCGCTGCTGAACCGGAGGTTGTTGCCGTAGCGGTTGAAGAATGAAGCGCTGCTTGTGTGCCGGCCATGAATATTCCAACCCGGTTGGGCAGATCAGAGGGGTCCGGAATACTGTCGCCATCGGAACAGCCCCCAATCCGGCCGTCTTGTAGCTGATAAAGAGATTCGGTTTCTCCGGTCGATGACTCGTCATCGGAACAAACGACGGTCTCGCCGCGAGATTCCGATCCATCCTCATAACTTCCTCCATGGATGACTCCCACGAAGGCACGCTTCCTGGCCGGTTTAACCCGGGCGGATCGCGCACACTGAGCCGTCTCGACGAGGTCGGTGCAAATGTCTGGCTTAGTGCCCGGTTCACCGATCTTGCCAATGAAAATGTGAATGCCACCAAAGGGGACCCGATACCCGTACTCAACTGAGCCGGCCTCGGGGCCCCAACCCGCGTCGTCGATGTAGAGCTTGCCGCGACGACTCTTAGTCATCCAGCCTACAGCGTAGCCCTCGAATCCTTCAAAGCGGCCCTCCAAGAACCTGAAATCATCGTGCGATAGCCCCATGGTGGGCGCCAACTGTCGCGGTTTTGTCACGACAGATGTCCTAGAGAAAGGACTTAGTCGTGGAGCCATCGCGACGGGTTAGCTTGAAGGGGTTAAAGCGGACACAGGGACGCAAGAGAGTTTATACTAGTTCGGCCCCTTCGATGAAGGTAAAAGCCTACGTCTAGTTGTGATGGAATTGATGGGGTTTCGATGACTAGGGAGCAAACAAGCTTCGCCTATGTCTCGAGTTGTTGTCTGTCGTCTTTGAACCGCCGCCGGGTCGTCCCCTTATATACACGGGTGACGCCCGTCGGTTCACAGAGTCCCAACACCGGTCTATATTCGTATCCGGGTTGGTCTCTCCTTATTCCTAACTTACAATACAAGCTTATATACAAATACCGGTTTACAGCTACAAGTCTTGAACCGACTACGGGCCTTAGGCCCTCATCTGCCTTCTTGGGCTTTAGCACTCTTGAACTACTGATGAAGCTGACCCGGCCCAGATAGGCCGGTTTACGCCCAGCAGTAATATCCCCAACAATGTTGGAACATGATTATGTTGGGATATCATTATTATCTCTTATTTACTTTAATGCATCTATATACCTGGTAAAGGGTGGAAGGCTCGGCCTTATGCCTGGTGTTTTGTTCCACTCTTGCCACCCTAGTTTCGGTCACACCGGTGTTATGTTCCTTGATTTCGCGTTCCTTACGCGGTTGGAGATTTATGGGACCCCCTTGACAGTTCGCTTTGAATAAAACTCCTCCAGCAAGGCCCAACCTTGGTTTTACCATTTGCATACCTACCACCATATACCTTTCCCTTGGGTTCTGGAGACTCAAGGGTCATCTTTATTTCCAACCCCCTGGGCCAGTGCTCCTCTAAGTGTTGGTCCGAACCGGGCAACCTGCGGGGCCACCTCGGGGCAACTTGAGGGCTGGTTTACTCGTAGCTTGAACTATCCGGTGTGCCCTGAGAACGAGATATGTGCAGCTCCTATCGGGATTTGTCGGCACAGTTGGGTGGCTTTGCTGGTCTTGTTTTACCATTGTCGAAGTGTCTTGTAACCGGGATTCCGAGACTGATTGTGTCTTTCCGGGAGAAGGAATATCCTTCGTTGACCGTGAGAGCTTGTGATGGGCTAAGTTGGGACACCTTGCAGGGTATAAACTTTCGAGAGCAATGCCCGCGGTTATGTGGCAGATGGGAATTTGTTAATATCGGGTTGTAGATAACTTGACACTTGACTTAATTAAAATGAATCAACCGCGTGTGTAGCCATGATGGTCTCTTTTCGACGGAGTCCGGAAAGTGGACACGATCTTGTGTTATGCTTGAACATAAGTAGCTTTCAGGACCACTTCTTCATCACTTATAGCTTTTCGACAGTTGTGTAGCTTCTCATCTTATTCTTATTTGCGTTTGTTAGCCACAATATTTTGCTTAGCTCTTGCTACAGCTCCACCTCACTACCCTATCCTACCCATATGCTTAAATAGTCTTGATCTCGCGGGTGTGAGATTGCTGAGTCATCGTGACTCACGGATACTTCCAAACAGTTGCAGGTGCCGATGATACCAGTGCAGGTGACGCAACCGAGCTCAAGTGGGAGCTCGATAAAGATCTTGGTCGTTGTTATGTGTTCTTTTCTGGTTGATCAGTAGTGTTGCCCAGTTGGGACGATCGGGGATCTAGCATTTGGGGTTGTCTTCTTTTATTTTGGTTCCGTACTTAGACCTTGATTGTATTCTGGATGATGTATGTTTAAATTGTTATTTGTGTGAAGTGGTGTTTGTAAGCCAACTCTTTATCCCTTTCTTATTCAGTACATGGGATTTTGTGAAGATTACCCCTCTTGCGACAAAACCACCATGTGGTTATGCCTCTAAGTCGTGCTTCGACACGTGGGAGATATAGCCGCATCGTGGGTGTTACAAGTTGGTAATCAGAGCCATCCCCGACTTAGGAGCCCCCTGCTTGATCGAATCGCTGACGTTGTTGAGTCTAGAACAAAAATGTTTTGAGTCTTAGGATTATATATATATATATATATTGGAGAGTAGGATTCTTTTTACTCCAAAGTCCCTTCGTCGCTCTGGTGAGTTCTCCCGACGTAGATCTTTTGACTTTCCTCTCCTCAAATTTCACTAAATTTTTTTAGGATCACGCGGGTATCTTGGAATCGTTCCGATAGTCTTGTGACGAGAACATTGTTCTTGGTGCCTCCTAACATTTAGGGATTGTGGCAGTGTCCCGGGGAGTTGAGCTCCGAGGTGTTGTCGTCACAATTTTATCTTTGCAATTCTGGAATACCTGAGTTCACCGACATTGAAAATCTCTTTTATGCACTTGTTGGTGACATAACCTCAACGCCACCCAGTACTGGGGCGAGAGTTCGGGAGTATTGCCATAACTCGTATAACGGATGCTTTTCGAAGGTTGAGGTACATGATTTCCGAAGCTTTCTTGGTTATGTGTTGACGGATGGATATAGCTGGATGTAGGGATTGTTAGTTTGGGTGAGATATTATGCTTCCCCTGTATACCCAACACCAGATTGGATAACCAGGAAGTTTCAGGAGTTTATAGGTGGGAATTCAAGTAGCTCCTAGAATATCTTTCCAACAGACACATGATACGATTTGGGGTCTATCATATGTTTGTTCCGGCTTATCCTGCAAGCCAAATCCTTTGTTTTGTTTTGAGTTGTGGTACTCGAGTTGCTTCGAAGTCAAGTGTTGACTCCATATCTTTCCTAAGCGGTGTTCTCATATTTCTATGTGGATACTAATCCTTCTTGATCGTCGAGATTGTCTTGTCAATCCTTTTCAACTGGTGTTTTCATATTCAAGTTATTCCTTCCTCTTCATCCTTGTAAGATCAACTCTCATCTTATCAACGGTGTCGTTTCCCCATCCCCATTTATTATTCTTTCCCACCCTCCCGCCCTTTTGTTCATAGAGTCTGAAGTCGCTAATCGAGTATCATTTTATTCATGCCTAATGGTCATGCCAATTCTGTTCCAACCGACGTGCTCCTCTTCAAGTGGATCCGATCATTTTCAACACCCGCAAGATCAATTCTAAGTTCTCTCAATGGTGTTTGTTTCATCCGTCCCAAGTTGTCTTTGTTTTTCCCGCCCTCCCACCCTTTTTCTTCAAGGACTCAGATTTATTAATCAATTATCCTTTTTATTGATGGGAAGCCTCTCCATTATTTTCCGTCAATGCTCTTATCAGGTGAGTTTCAGGAAGATACTAACGAAACTTCGAGTTTATCATTCTTTGTTCTCTTTTATTTTCCGGTGGATTCAATTCAAGCTTCGGTGTTGAGCATATTCCTTTCATTTGTCCAATGCATTCTCATGCCGGTGCACCTCTCAACCATCCACTTCTCATCATTCATTTGTTCTGGAGTACTGAAGATATCTCAGGAGATTCGTGTTTTCATTCCTAATCCGTTCAAGATATCTCGAGGTTGTTATCTCTTTTGAGCCATTTAATTCAACCGGCACAATCTCTCTTTTAAATCGCTCAATGGTGTTTTCTTTTGAGTGGGCCCAAATCCATAGGTCTTTTCCCAGGATCTTACCTGACTCTTCTAATTTTCCCGGAGCTATTCTCAAATTCTTTTCGAAGTTTGACGTAAGAATGAATCATCATCAGTCAGATGGTTTCTCTAAGATCTTTCAAATTCTTTTCATTGTTGGCTCAACCTCTTCGCTTTTCATTCCCCCGGGGTGTCTCATCAATTATCATGGTGGTGTTTCTCGTCGTCATTCTCGGATTTGAAGCCCGAAGAAGAGTTTTCTCTTCAATCTTACCCGTTCTTCCAAAGATGCGAAGTTCAAGCTTGTTCCCATCCTCTCATATTTGTTTTCGATGTGAGAATTCTTTTCACCCATCCGGAGCAATTCAGGAGTCTTTTTAGTTCGATTATACGGAGCCCATCATCTCAGAATTATTCATTCTCATCTTTCAGCTATTGTTCTCCAAATCTTATCAGTGCATCATTCAAGTATTCTCTAATCAGTTCGCGATCTCTTCGTTCTCTTGCATCTTGATTCACTCAAGTATCTTCGTTCATTTTCAATTCTTACGGTGGTTCGTTCAAGATTTCTCTTCCTTCGTTATCGTATCAATTCATTCATTGTTTCAACCCTACCGGTGGTTCGTTGAAGACCTTCCCAAGTTTTGCGCTATATCTTTCTTAATCCTTTCTACGAGAATAAGTAGTTTTCCAAATCCGCTGCTTGTCATCAATTTAAATGATGAAGGATAAGCATAATGTAATTCTTATTCTTGCTTCATCCAAGTGATTAATTCCTTATTCCAGAGGTTCATCAAAATTCTTGATTTCATTTGTTCATCTTTCTTTTCTGGAGTTCGAAGTTTTTCAGCATTATCTCGTCGTGAAGCTCCATCTAAATCATCGCAAGGCTTCACCTTGTGTTCTCAATTTGTCTTTCTTCCTACCATTTCTTTTATTACTGGAGTTCTTCATTGAGACTCTACATTGTGGTTCGTCAAGGATTCCTTTCATTCTTCAATTGTTTCTCTCGAAGTTATGATCCGCCAAGCTATACTCAAAATTAAATAGGGTGCTCAACACATGTCTGGTTTTGAGGAGTTCAAGCATTCTTCCATTTGCATTCCAAAGTGAAATTCTTTCTATCTTATCTATTGAGGTGGTGTTATGTCATTCTTGACAATTTCCATTCATTCGTGATTCCCAAGTTGTCAGGAATGACATATTTTAAACCCATCATTTTCAATTCGTTCATGAGATCCTTTGCAACCCATCAATCTCTTCATCGGAGTTATCTTGGCATATATTTCACCTAAAGCCTTCCATTAGGAATGTTGCTCTTTGTAGTGATTATCTATGATCCAAGTTTTCTCCTTATCACCTCGGTGGAAGAAGCTTTTGCTACCTCTTGAGAACTTGCGTTGGTTTTCCCTTGAAGAGGAAAGGGTGATGTAGCAAAGTAGCGTAAGTATTTCCCTCAGTATTTGAGAACCAAGGTATCAATCCAGTAGGAGGCCACGCACGAGTCCCTCGCACCTACACAAACAAATAAATCCTCGCAACCAACGCGATAAGGGGTTGTCAATCCCTACACGGTCACTTACGAGAGTGAGATCTGATAGATATGATAAGATAATATTTTTGGTATTTTTATGATAAAGATGCAAAGTAAAATAAAAAGCAATAAAAATAACTAAGTATTGGAAGATTAATATGATGGAAAATAGAGCCGGGGGCCATAGGCTTCACTAGTGGCTTCTCTCAAGAGCATAAGTATTCACGGTGGGTAAACAAATTACTATTGAGCAATTGACAGAATTGATCATAGTTATGAGAGTATCTAGGTATGATCATGTATATAGGCACCACGTCTGAGGCAAGTAGACCGACTCCTGCCTGCATCTACTACTATTACTCCACACATCGACCGCTATCCAGCATGCATCTAGAGTATTAAGTTCATAAGAACAGAGTAACGCTTTAAGCAAGATGACATGATGTAGAGGGATAAACTCATGCAATATGATATAAACCCCATCTTGTTATCCTCGATGGAAACAATACAATACGTGCCTTGCTGCCCCTACTGTCACTGGGAAAGGACACTGCAAGATTGAACCCAAAGCTAAGCACTTCTCCCATTGCAAGAAAGATCAATCTAGTAGGCCAAACCAAACTGATAATTCAAAGAGACTTGCAAAGATAACCAATCATACATAAAATAATTCAGAGAATATTCAAATATTGTTCATAAATAAACTTGATCATAAACCCACAATTCATCCGTCTCAACAAACACACCGCAAAAGAAGATTACATCGAATAGATCTCCACAAGAGAGGGGGAGAACTTTGTATTGAGATCCAAAAAGAGAGAAGAAGCCATCTATCTAATAACTATGGACCCGTAGGTCTGAGGTAAACTACTCACACTTCATCGGAGGGGCTATGGTGTTGATGTAGAAGCCCTCCGTGATCGATGCCCCCTCCGGTGGAGCTCCGGAAAAGGCCCCAAGATGGGATCTCATGGATACAGAAAGTTACGGGGGTGGAATTAGGGTTTTGGCTCCGTATCTGGTAGTTTGGGGGTACGTAGGTATATATAGGAGGAAGGAGTACATCAGTGGAGCAACAGGGGGCCCACGAGGGTGGAGGGCGTGCCCAGGGGGGTAGGCGCGCCCCCTACCTCGTGGCCTCCGGGTTGATGTCTTGACGTAGGGTCCAAGTCCTCTGGATCATGTTCGTTCCGAAAATCACGTTCCCGAAGGTTTCATTCCGTTTGGACTCCGTTTGATATTCTTTTTCTGCGAAACCCTAAAATAGGCAAAAAACAACAATTCTGGGCTGGGCTTCCGATTAATAAGTTAGTCCTAAAAATAATATAAAAGTGTATAATAAAGCCCAATAATGTCCAAAATAGAATATAATATAGCATGGAACAATAAAAAATTATAGATACGTTGGAGACATATCAAGCATCCCCAAGCTTAATTCCTACTCTTCCTCGAGTAGGTAAATGATAAAAACAGAATTTTTGATGTGGAATGCTACTTGGCATAATTTCAATGTAATTCTTCTTAATTGTGGTATGAATATTCAGATCCGAAAGATTCAAGACAAAAGTTCAATATTGACATAGAAATTATAATACTTCAAGCATACTAACTAAGCAATTATGTCTCTTCAAAATAACATGGCCAAAGAAAGTTATCCCTACAAAATCATGTAGTCTGGCTATGCTCTATCTTCACCACACAAAGTATTTAAATCATGCACAACCCCGATGACAAGCCAAGAAATTGTTTCATACTTTTGGTGTTCTCAAACTTTTTCAATCTTCACGCAATACATGAGCGTGAGCCATGGACATAGCACTTTAGGTGGAATAGAATGGTGGTTGTGGAGGAGACAAAAAGGGGGAAGATAGTCTCACATCAACTAGGAATATCAACGGGCTATGGAGATGCCCATCAATAGATATCAATGTGAGTGAGTAGGGATTGCCATGCAACGGATGCACTAGAGCTATAAGTATATGAAAGCTCAACAAAAGGAACTAAGTGGGTGTGCATCCAACTCGCTTGCTCATGAAGACCTAGGGCATTTTGAGGAAGCCCGTCATTGGAATATACAAGCCAAGTTCTATAATGGAAAATTCCCACTAGTAAATGAAAGTGATAACATAGGAGACTCTCTATTATGAAGATCATGGTGCTACTTTGAAGCACAAGTGCGGTAAGACGATAGTAGCATTGTCCCTTCTCTCTTTTTCTCTCATTTTTTTATTTGGGCCTTTTCTATTCTTCTTTTTATGGCCTCTTTTTTTTGTTCGAAGTCTCGTCCCGACTTGTGGGGGAATCATAGTCTCCATCATCCTTTCCTCACTTGGGACAATGCTCTAAAAATGATGATCACCACACTTTTATTTACTTACAAATCAATAATTATAACTCAATACTTAAAACAAAATATGACTCTATGTGAATGCCTCCGGCGGTGTACCGGGATATGCAATGAATCAAGAGTGACATGTATGAAAGAATTATGAACAGTGGCTTTGCCACAAATACAATGTCAACTACATGATCATGCAAAGCAATATGACAATGATGGAGCATGTCATAGTAAATGGAATGGTGGAAAGTTGCATGGCAATATATCTTGGAATGGCTATGGAAATGCCATGATAGGTAGGTATGGTGGCTGTTTTGAGGAAGGTATATGGTGGGTGTATGATACCGGCGAAAGGTGCGCCGTATTAGAGAGGCTAGAAATGGTGGAAGGAAGAAAAGTGCATATGATCCATGGACTCAACCTTAGTCATAAAGAACTCATATACTTATTGCAAAAATCTACAAGTTATCAAAGCAAAGTATTGCGCGCATGCTCCTAGGGGGATAGATTGGTAGGAAAAGGCCATCGCTCGTCCCCGACAGCCACTCATAAGGAAGACAATCAATAAATAAATCATGCTCCGACTTCATCACATAACGGTTCACCATACGTGCATGCTACGGGAATCACAAACCTTAACACAAGTATTTCTCAAATTCACAACTACTCAACTAGCATGACTCTAATATCACCATCTCCATATCTCAAAACGATTATCAAGTATCAAACTTCTCATAGTATTCAACACACTCATAAGGAAATTTTATTAATCTTGAATGCCTAACATAATTAAAGAAAATTACCATGCTGTTTTGTAGGACTCTCAAAATAATCTAAGTGAAGCATGAGAGAACAATAGTTTCTATACAACAAATCCACCGACGTGCTCTAAAAGATATAAGTGAAGCACTAGAGCAAAAACTATATAACTCAAAAGATATAAGTGAAGCACATAGAGTATTCTAACAATTTCCGAATCACGTGTGTCTCTCTAAAAAGGTGTGTAAAGCAAGGATGATTGTGTAAAACTAACAAATAAAGACTCAAATAATACAAGGCGCTCCAAGCAAAACACATATCATGTGGTAAACAAAAATATAGCTCCAAGTAAAGTAACCGATGGAAGTAGACGAAAGATGGGATGCCTTCCGGGGCATCCCCAAACTTTGGATTTTAGGTGTCCTTAGATTATCTTGGGGTGCCATGGGCATCCCCAAGCTTAGGATCTTGCCACTCCTTGTTCCATAATCCATCAAATCTTTTACCCAAAACTTGAAAACTTCACAACACAAAACTTAAAGTAGAAAATCTCATGAGCTCCGTTAGCGAAAGAAAACAAAACACAACTTCAAGGTACTGTAATGAAATAATTATTTATTTATATTGGTGTTAAACCTACTTTATTCCAACTTCTCTATGGTTTATAAACTATTTTACTAGCCATAGATTCATCAAAATAAGCAAACAACACACGGAAAACAAAATCTGTCAAAAACAGAACAGTCTGTAGTAATCTGTAGCCAACGCAAGATCTGGAACCCCAAAAATTCTAAAATAAATTTCTGGACGTGAGGAATTTATCTATTAATCGTCTGAAAAAAGAATTAACTAAATAGCACTTTCCAAATAAAAATGGCATCAGTTCTCGTGACCGGTAAAGTTTCTGTTTTTTACAGCAAGATTAAAAAGACTTTCCCCAAGTCTTCCCAACGGTTCTACTTGGCACAAACACTAATTAAACACAAAAAACACAAACAAAACACAGGATAGATAAATTATTTACTACTAAATGGGAGAAAAAATCAAGGAATAAAAATAACATTGGATTTCCTCCCAACAAGCGCTATTGTTTAACGCCCCTAGCTAGGCATAAACGCAATGATAGATCTAGGTATTGCCATCTTTGGTAGGCAATCCATAAGTGGATCTCATGATAGATTCATATGGTAATTTAATTTTATTTCTAGGGAAGTGTTCCATGCCTTTCCTTAACAGAAATTGGAATCTAATATTCCCTTCCTTCATATCAATAATTGCACCAATCGTTCTAAGGAAAGGTCTACCAAGAATAATAGGACATGAAGGATTGCAATCGATATCAAGAACAATAAAATCTACGGGCACATAATTCCTATTTGCAACAATAATAACATCATTAATTCTACCCATAGGTTTCTTAATAGTGGAATCTGCAAGGTGCAAGTTTAAAGAGCAATCATCAAAATCATGGAAACCTAACAAATCACACAAAGTCTTTGGAATCGTGGAAACACTAGCACCTAAATCACACAAAGCATAGCATTCATGATTTTTAAGTTTAGTTTTAATAGTAGGTTCCCACTCATCATAAAGTTTTCTAGGGATAGAAACTTCCAACTCAAGTTTTTCTTCATAAGATTGCATCAATTCATCGACGATATGTTTAGTAAAAGCTTTATTTTGACTCTAAGCATAAGGAGAATTTAGCACGGATTGCAACAAGGAAATACAATCTATTAAAGAGCAATTATCATAATTAAATTCCTTGAAATCCAAAATAGTGGGTTCATTAATATTTAAAGTTTTGACTTCTTCAATCCCACTTTTAACAATTTTAGCATCAAGATCTAAAGACTCCGAATTTTTGGAACGCCGTCTAGGTAAAGGTGGATCATATTCCGTCCCATAATTATCAATATTCATATTGCAAAACAAAGATTTAATAGGGGACACATCAATAACTTTTAGATCTTCATCTTTATCTTCCAAAAAAAAATTCCGGCTTAGCGACCATCTTATTAACTAAGGTGGCTTGCTTATCCGAAGCTTCAGCTATTAGCTTCTGAAGATAAGCAATCTGAGATTTCAAACCATCAAATTCTTTAGACATATCATCAAGCTCTTCATTCATATAACCCATAAAACGTTTTTGTTATTTAAGCTCATTTCTAAATAAACTATTATGCTCAAATTGTAAAACCATAAGACTCCTGACGTTGCTTTCGATCTCTTCAAACCTTTTAAGGTGAAGATCACCAAATCTAGGTAAAGCCATCGTGACAAGCAAGCAATCCGACACACATGAAAACAAGAAACAGGCAAAAAGAGGCAAATAGAGAAAGAGAGGGAGGACGGAGAGAGAGAGGGCGAATAAAACGGCAAGGGTGAAGTGGGGGAGAGGAAAACGAGAGGAAAATGGCAAATAATGTAATGCGGGAGATACGGTTTGTGATGGGTACTTGGTGTGTTGACTTTTGCACGAACCTCCCCGGCAATGGCGCCAGAAATCCTTCTTGCGACCTCTTGAGCACTTGCATTGGTTTTCCCTTGAAGAGGAAAGGGTGATGCAGCAAAGTAGCGTAAGTATTTCCCTCAGTTTTTGAGAACCAAGGTATCAATCCAGTAGGAGGCCATGCACGAGTCCCTCGCACCTACACAAACAAATAAATCCTCGCAACCAACGCGATAAGGGGTTGTCAATCCCTACACGGTCACTTACGAGAGTGAGATCTAATAGATATGATAAGATAATATTTTTGGTATTTTTATGATAAAGATGCAAAGTAAAATAAAAGGCAATAAAAATAACTAAGTATTGGAAGATTAATATGATGGAAAATAAACCTGGGGGCGATAGGTTTCACTAGTGGCTTCTCTCAAGAGCATAAGTATTCACGGTGGGTAAACAAATTAATATTGAGCTATTGACAGAATTGAGCATAGTTACTAGAATATCTAGGTATGATCATGTATATAGGCATCACGTCCGAGACAAGTAGACTGACTCCTGCCTGGATCTACTACTATTACTCCACACATCGACCGCTATCCAGCATGCATCTAGAGTATTAAGTTCATAAGAACAGAGTAACGCTTTAAGCAAGATGACATGATGTAGAGGGATAAACTCATGCAATATGACATAAACCCCATCTTGTTATCCTCGATGGCAACAATACAATACGTGCCTTGCCTCCCCTACTGTCACTGGGAAAGGACACCGCAAGATTAAACCCAAAGCTAAGCACTTCTCCCATTGCCAGAAAGATCAATCTAGTAGGCCAAACCAAACTGATAATTCGAAGAGACTTGCAAAGATAACCAATCGTACATAAAATAATTCAGAGAAAATTCAAATATTGTTCATAAATAAACTTTATCATAAACCCACAATTCATCGGTCTCAACAAACACACCGCAAAAGAAGATTACATTGAATAGATCTCCACAAGAGAGGGGGGAGAACTTTGTATTGAGATCCAAAAAGAGAGAAGAAGCCATCTAGCTAATAACTATGGACCCATAGGTCTGAGGTAAACTACTCACACTTCATCAGAGGGGCTATGGTGTTGATGTAGAAGCCCTCCGTGATCGATGCCCCCTCCGGCGGAGCTCCGGAAAAAGGCCCCAAGATGGGATCTCGTGGATACAGAAAGTTACGGCGGTGGAATTTGGGTTTTGGCTCCGTATCTGGTAGTTTGGGGGTACCTAGGTATATATAGGAGGAAGGAGTACGTCGGTGGAGCAACAGGGGGGCCACAAGGGTGGAGGGTGCGCCCAGGGGGGTAGGCGCGCCCCCCTACCTCGTGGCCTCGTGGTTGATGTCTTGACGTAGGGTCCAAGTCCTCTGGATCATGTTCATATAGAAAATCACGTTCTCGAAGGTTTCATTCCGTTTGGACTCCGTTTGATATTCTTTTTCTGCGAAACCCTAAAATAGGCAAAAACAACAATTCTGGGTTGGGCCTCTGGTTAATAGGTTAGTCCCAAAAATAATATAAAAGTGTATAATAAAGCCCAATAGTGTCCAAAACAGAATATAATATAGCATGGAACAATCGAAAATTATAGATACGTTGGAGACGTATCAACTTTCTATCTTTTCTAGCTCGCAATCAAATCTTGTTTCCGTTTGTGCAAAAGTTCACCTCAAGTTTTGAGATGTTTTTATAAGACCACAAGCATCTTATTGTTTTTGTTGTTGATTTTTCAACAACTCCGCTCTAGCCTTCTTAGTAAGGATGTTTCTTTCAAATTCATTTGTGGGAGGAGTTATCATTTTCTTCTCCGTTCTATTCGTTCCGTCAATCTAGATTCTATTCTCCCGTTCCGGAGGCATTGCGATTTAGCTCCCTTCTAACCATCATCTCGTTTTTATCAAAGATCATGTTCTTTCCTTGCTTATTCCATTTCAACTAGAGTACATGTCCTTTCTTGACGCTGGAGCTATTCATTCATGTCTTTCAACCCACAAGGTTCTCATAATGTTCCATGTTCCTCTTTTCGAACGCAGGTTTTCAACTTCGTTCATCTCCGTTGTATTCTTTTCTCAAATTGTTTAACCTCTCAAGGTTCTTTGCTTTCACTCGTTTGTACAAGAAGCAACTTAGTTTACCTCTTCTCTTCCTTTTCTGCTTCTCTCTGGTGCCATCCTAGATCTCGGGACGAGATCCTCTCATAGTGGTGGAGTGTTGTGACGCCCCAAGACCGATGCTCCAGAAGCCTTCCATGTTTTTCGTTGTTCTTCATGTGATTTGTTTTACTCGTTACATATTGAGCTCCACTTAACTTGTAGTGTTGTTTGTGCACTTTGCCATGCCATGTTTCATTAAATCGGACATGCATCATACTTGGTTGTGCATCATGCCATGTTAATGCTTGTTGGTTTACCATGTTGTTTGCTTCTTTCCGGTGTTGCTTCTTCTTGTTAGTTCCAGTAACATTGCGTTTGTGAGGATTCGTTCGACTAAGTCCGTTTGTCTTCTTCATGCAGTCGTTCTTCTTCCTAGCGGGATTTCAGGAAACATGACCATACCATCGACATCACTTCTAACTTTGCTTGCTAGTTGTTTGCTCTATCGCTATGTCACGCTACCTACCACTTGTTTATCAAGCCTCCCAAGCTGCCATGATAGCCTCTAACCTTTTTCAACC
The DNA here is from genome assembly GCF_056163025.1 of Triticum urartu. Taxonomy (NCBI): domain Eukaryota; kingdom Viridiplantae; phylum Streptophyta; class Magnoliopsida; order Poales; family Poaceae; genus Triticum; species Triticum urartu. The sequence continues at coordinate 695,909,012 of NC_141874.1, read as the reverse complement.
ATCCTAGCAAACCGTTGTTTGGCTAAGTTACCGCTTTTGCTCCGCCCTTCTTATAGCATTGCTAGTTGTAGGTGAAGATGAAGTTTGTTCCATGTTGGAACATGATTATGTTGGGATATCATTATTATCTCTTATTTACTTTAATGCATCTATATACTTGGTAAAGGGTGGAAGGCTCGGCCTTATGCCTGTTGTTTTGTTCCACTCTTGCCGCCCTAGTTTCCGTCACACTGGTGTTATGTTCCTTGATTTTGCGCTCCTTACGCGGTTGGGGATTTATGGGACCCCCTTGACAGTTCGCTTTGAATAAAACTCCTCCAGCAAGGCCCAACCTTGGTTTTACCATTTCAATACCTACCACCATATACCTTTCCCTTGGGTTCTGCAGACTCAAGGGTCATCTTTATTTTAAACCCCCTGGGACAATGCTCCTCTGAGTGTTGGTCCGAACCGGGCAACCGGCGGGGCCACCTCGGGGCAACTTGAGGGCTGGTTTACTCGTAGCTTCAACTATCCGGTGTGCCCTGAGAACGAGATATGTGCAGCTCCTATCGGGATTTGTCGGCACAGTCGGGTGTCTTTGCTGGTCTTTTTTTACCATTGTCGTAATGTCTTGTAACCGGGATTCCGAGACTGATCGGGTCTTTTCGGGAGAAGGAGTATCCTTCATTGATTGTGAGAGCTTGTGATGGGCTAAGTTGGGACACCCCTGCAGGGTATAAACTTTCGAGATCCGTACCCACGGTTATGTGGCAGATGGGAATTTGTTAATATCGGGTTGTAGATAACTTGACACTTGACTTAATTAAAATGAATCAACTGCATGTGTAGCCGTGATGGTCTCTTTTCGGCGGAGTCCGGGAAGTGGACACGGTCTTGTGTTATGCTTGAACGTAAGTAGCTTTCAGGATCACTTCTTCATCACTTATAGCTTTTCGACCGTTGCGTAGCTTCTCATCTTATTCTTATTTGCGTTTGTTAGCCACCATATTTGCTTAGCTCTTGCTGCAGCTCCACCTCACTACCCTATCCTAACCATAAGTGTCGGTGTCAAAACCGGCAGATCTCGGGTAGGGGGTCCCAAGCTATGAATCTAGGATCGATGGGTAACAGGAGACAAGGGACACGGTGTTTACCCAGCTTCGGGCTCTCTTAATGGAGGTAATACCCTACTTCCTGCTTGATTGATCTTGATGCTATAAGGATTACAAGAGTTGATCTACCTCGAGATCATATGTTGTGGTCTAAACCCTAGAGGTATGATGAGTAATATCATAATGATCTATCGACTAGCCTGGCCCCGGCTTATATAATGTACCAGAGGCCTAGGATAACAAGAGTCCTAGCCGAATACGTTGGTGGAGAGGAGTCCTTGTCTTGATCACCAAGTCTTGTGGAATACTCCTTGTATATGTCTTCGGCTGTCCGAACTGGCCCATGAGTAAACGTCCATGGGGGTCCTCGGTCCAATCCAACTGATCGGGAGACGATGTGGTGAGTACCCTCTAGTCCAGGACACCGTCAGTAGCCCCCTAAACCGGTCTTCAAGTTGGGGACGCTCCTCGGTTCTTCCGACCAGTTCTTCGTCTTCGGTCATCGGTCTTAAAAACTGGTTCAACAAATCTTCCCATCTTCTATCTTGAGCATTGTCGAGCTAAATCTGAAGATCTCACACGTCGGGTATCCAAGGAGCCCTTTAAGTTTTCGGCCTTTATCAAAGCCTTGTTATTTTTATGGCACACCTCGGGTTTGAAGTTGTTCCCAGGTGGTAGTGTCCTCTTGTGTCCGAGCTCCAACGCCGGACTATATTCGAGGTATATTTCGCAGACGAGCACCAACGCCGGACCACTTCCGAGCTCCAACGCTGGAATGTATCCGAGCTCCAACGCTGGACTATATTCGAGCTGTCATAGATCACCTTGGTTCAAAAAAGTTGAAGGAGTTTACCCGAGCCTAATGCCGGAAATGCCCTCTATGGAGCCAGCCACTAGCGCCCGAGCTTTATGCCGGACTGCTTCCGAGGTGGTGCACCACCCCGACTGTGGGCCAATTTTTTGTCAATATTTTTGATTGGTGCAATTTATTCTCTACCGAGATATATAGCTAGTAGCCCTCAAGGTGTGTATCAGTCTAAAACCCGAGATGCACCTGAAGGATGACTATCGGTGTCAAAACCGGTGGATCTCGGGTAGGGGGTCCCGAACTGTGCGTATAAGGCGGATGGTAACAGGAGGCAGGGGACATGATGTTTTACCCAGGTTCGGGCCCTCTTGATGGAGGTAAAACCCTACGTCCTGCTTGATTAATATTGATGATATGGGTAGTACAAGAGTAGATCTACCACGAGATCGGAGAGGCTAAACCCTAGAAGCTAGCCTATGGTATGATTGTATGTTGTAGTTGTTGTTGTTCTACGGACTAAAGCCCTCTGGTTTATATAGACACCGGAGAGGGTTAGGGTTACACAAGGTCGGTTATAGGAGATATCCATATCCGTATTGCCTAGCTTGCCTTCCACACCAAGTAGAGTCCCATCCGGACACGAGACGAAGTCTTCAATCTTGTATCTTCATAGTCTAACAGTCCGGCCAATGGAGATAGTCCGGCTGTCTGGAGACCCCCTAATCCAGGACTCCCATAGTAGCCCCTGAACTAGGCTTCAATGACGATGAGTGTGGCGCCCAGTATTGTCTTCGGCATTGCAAGGTGGGTTCCTCCTCCGGATATACCACGGAAGAATGTGAATATAAGGATAGTGTCCGACCCTGCAAAATAAGTTCCACATACCACCGTAGAGAGAATAATATTTTCACAAATCTAATTTGCTGACTTGTTTTGGCAACACGACATTATGCCATGGCTCGGTGATTATTTGAACTGTTTCCTTTAACTAGCCCCGCACATAACGCGAGGCAGTTTTTTGACACGTCTTGTCAAAGAAAGGATCGTGTCCCCTTATTATGGGATTCTCGTCAATACGGGCGTGGGTAACCCAACCGTGTCTAGGACTCCTAGATCATAGGCAAGTCCCAAACGGCTATAGAGAGGACGCTTGATATTCACCCTCTTTATAAGAGGGACAAGGATTTTACTTTTTTCCCTCCCGTGCTCAATCGAATCCTTCCCCCGCCTCGAGTTCTAACACCCAAAGCCCAGGTCAGGTGCTCCGGATCTTCAATCATGTCCGGATCTAGCCTTCAAGGCCGGTGGATTCCCTCCTCCCTTACGGAAGAAGACATCAAGAAGTTGAGAGAGGCCAGATACCTGACGGCCGAGGTTTCGCATTGGTTGCCTGCCCGAGGGCAGGCCGTCCCTACTCCTGAACCCAACGAAGACGTCGTGTTCATCTCCCACTTCCTCCAAGGACTAGGCCTCACTCTGGATCCCTTCGTTAGGGGGTTGATGTTTTATTACGGGTTAGATTTCCACGATCTAGCCCCGGACTCCTTTGTCCACATCTCGACATTCATTGTCGTGTGTGAGGCCTTCCTCCGCATTACCCCTCACTTCGGCCTGTGGCTCAAGACCTTTGATGTGAAGCCGAAGATGGTCGAGGGGCAGTATGCAGCGTGCGGAGGCGCATTAATAAGCAAGATAGAAGGAGCTCTGTGGCCCAAAGGTTCCTTTCCAGAGGTGTCCGGATGGCAGAAGGGGTGGTTTTATATCACAGCTCCCAGAAGTGCCAAGTGGGTGGCTGCCCCTACTTTCCGCTTAGGCCCTCCACCATAACTGATGTCAGGGATTAGCAGAGGGCTGAGCTGGGGTCCTGCCAAGGACGTGCCTGTACTGCAAAGCCACATCCAAAATCTCTTCGAAGGAGATTTCAGTTTGATTATGGTGGCGCAAGTCATGCTGGTTCGTCGAGTCCAGCCTTGCAAGCGCCGGCCCCTCCGCATGTGGGAGTTCAACCCAGAAGGGCTGCGTACTATTCGGAATTTCCTTGGCCTGACGCACGAGGAGATGTACAAATCATTCTTCGGACCCCAAATAGAGTGTCCGGATACCATCGAGGATGTGGGCCTAAGCAGCAACCGTACCGCCGACCAAGTAAGTAATCCTTCAGCCGAACACACCGTCTTTTCTTTACCACGACGTCATTCTGAGAAATCGCTCTTTGACCAGGACTGGATAACAAAGGCGAAGATGATTCGGTGTTCGGCCCCCCTTCCTGAGGGTTTGGAAAATCCGGTACTGGAAAAGATGCTTGAGCTAGCACCTTGCCCGGAGCCCTCAAAGGAAGACAAAGGGGGAATAATGAGGGCGAAAGCGGACCTCCATCGCTACCCATTCCGACCGAGGGAACAAGCGCCTCCATGAGGGAGGATAACCGAGGGGAGGAATCGGACATTCTCTCACCCCAGGGAAGGAAGAGGACTACCTCTGAAGATCCAGAAACCAAGGTTTCCAAGCGGGAGAAGAAATCTCCGCCAGAGGGTCCTGCCTTGGAGGGTGCTCTTGCTGCACAAAGTCCGCGCGGGGATCAGCCCTCCAACGAGCTGTAAGTAATCAGAAAGTACTTTAATAGTGGAGATATACTACCTTTCCTCTGAGGAAAATAACCGAAGTATTTTATTGCAGTTCAGATCTTAGCCCTTCTCAGCAGAGCTCATCTTCGGGGGATCTTCTTCTGGAGATGATGGAGAGCGAAACGCCTCCCTCGGACTCCTCCGCTCAAGAAGAGGGCGACCTTGAAGTGTCGTCATGGAGGGCCTCTCTGGCTCCGGTGAGGCCAGAAGATAATCCTATTGTCACCCGAAGTCCCCAGTGTCCGGCTCTCGAAGAGAGCAAACAAAAGAGTCTGGCACCGTCTGGTATGCGGTCGGACGTACTGAGAGAGCTGTTGGAGCGAGCGGCCATCTCAGAAGAACACCGTACATTGATGGGTATGGTGATGGAAAGGATCTCATCCGCCGAAAGCGGGTTGCATGATGCCTTTATGAGTCTACTGAAGGGCTTTGAGGTACGTAAAATGATGTACATTTGTGATGGTACCGCACATTTTTAGGTGTGCCCTGTGTAGATAGTAGCCCCTGAGACTCTGGTTGTCGCCGAGAATGGCGGCAAATAGAGGATCGTAGTCCCAGGCAATAACCATACTGCTTTAATGTGCAGGTAATGGGAGCTCCGGTGGTTAGCCGGACTCAAGAATTTGCCGAACTGAAGCGGCAACTAGATGCGGCGGATGCCGACATCGAGCTTGTTAACAAGAGGCTTGATGAGGCACAGGGTAAGTGTTATTTTCTGGTGAATGCCACATAGTAAGAGCAGCATGATGCTAGTATCTTTCATATGTTGTGACTGCAGATGGAGCTACCACCGTGGAAACCTTGCGGGCGGAACTTGCGCGAGCCAAAGAACAAGCAAGGATTAGTAATGCGGCTGCTTTGAAGGCGACCGAAGAGTTGAAAGCCGAGAAGGCGGCGCATTGTGAGAGCAAAGAGCAGATGGCCAAGATGGCCGTAGAATTAAAAGATACTATCCACCGTTGCCAGGTCCTTGAAAAAAGAGAACCGATTGAAGGCAGCGGACCTTGAAAAGGCCACGATGGCGAACAAAGACACCCACTCTGCTATGAGGGAGAAGGAGGAGCTGCGTGAAGCTGGGGATATTGCGGCTGGGAAGCTGTTCATGTTACGGAGAAAGTTCGGAGATCCACGCTATGCCCCTCTGGATCGGCTGTGGAGTTCGGCAGACACATATATGGACTTGGCGGCGAGCGCTGCCGATGCAGCCAAATACTTCCAAGGTCAAACAGATCATGAAGTGCACAAGCTATTCTGGTCGCAATTCAATGTTCTAGAGCGTCCGCTTCCATTGACTGATCAGCTAGCCGAATGGGCCGAACTGAATAGTTTGTTCGGACTCGCCATGAGGTCTGTCGTGGATCAGCTGTGGCCGAAAAAGTCGAAACCGAACAGCTATTTTAGCTTAGTGCAGCAGTTCCTTGGTGCGGTACCGCGCATCAATGCGATGAAGAGGTCGGCATGCATAGAAGGCTCGCGGATGGCCCTTGCCCGTGTTAAAGCATACTGGGCGGAGATGGATGCTACCACTGTTGCGGCGTAGGGTTCGGCCATAGGCCGAGTGGCTGCCGAGCATTATTTCGAAGAGGTTCTCGAGGGTGCTCGTTTGATAGAGGCCCAGTGCTCGAAGAATATTATGTTTGAGTGACATGTATTCCCATTGTAAACACAATGTTTTTATGAAATTTATTAAGGCTGTGTTTATACTTTTGCCTGAAAGTAATATGATGCCTCCTGTGCGGCCGTTTATGTATACATGTGTATAACCTGAAAGATTGCAGTCGTCGGCTTCAGCCCCCACGCATATAATGCAGAGGTATTCGCAGAAGACGCGTGTTCACACTTAACTCAATGTCTTGGTCCTATTAAGGAGGTGATAGCGCAGCGAACGAGGCAACCGGACTATAATGCTTTAACACTTTCACTTAGCCATAGGAGTTTGACGGTGGGGCTACTATATAGCCCCTGTTGGCTCCGCACTCCCCCGAATTCGGGGTGCATACATGCCTGGCCGGGAAACAGCCCTTCGTTAAGGCGGAGGAATTCTAACATTCCAATAGGTCATCGAGTGGTTGACCAGTCTCACGCTATATCATGACAGTCAGTTTTTGGCTTTCTCTACTGAGGTGCTCGTCCGGATGACCCGGGGCACAATCGCAGTAGTTCTCCTAGTGCTACCTTAGCCGATAGAGCGGAACGTAAGGTACCAAAACATAGGAGCCGGGCAAACCCAACATTTGACCGAAGACATGATTCGGAGCTGATGCATATAAGGCCAAACTCGCGACGCCGAACACTCCCTAAGGTATTCGGTCTTTATGGTATAAACCGGGCCTAAATAGTGCTCTTTGTAAGAAGCCGCTGGTGTCCAGGTACGTGCATTATTCTGACGTGGCCACATGCCAAGACGCCAGCATCCTTCTCAATTGTACTGAGAATCCGAGGGATGTGTATCAACAAGAGACAGTAAAAAAGGTTGACACAGGGTCTTAATCTAAAAAGAATCCTTGGGGCGGGTCCCTGCTGCATGTCTGCGTCTGTGTCTCCGTTGTGCCGTATCCTGGACGGGTGTAGCATGATGGTCATCTGTAAAAGAGAGAAACTTAGGTGAAAAGTTGTTGTGTAAAAAGGTAGGTTTGAAGAAACCATGTATAATTCAGGATGAGTAAAAATTGCCACTTGTCTGCGCGCGTTGAGCCCCTTGTATTTGTAATAGGGGTGTGGCTTATCAAACCTGTGTGAGTTACATATGGCTGCGCCGGACTCGTCTAACTGTGTCCGTGGTCTTGACGACCTATCAAATGCTTTAGCTGGTGAGGCCCTTTTTAGTGTGCGACTGCCAAGGCAGTCGCACTCTCTTCGGCGCGCAGGGATCGCTTAATATTTCCATTTACTGTAATGATGCCACGTGGACCGGGCATCTTAGGCGTAAGGGAAGCGTAGTGTGGTATTGCATTAAAGCGAGCGAAAGCTTCACGTCCAAGTAGTGCTTGATAGCCACTTTGGAACGGAGCAATGTGGAATGTTAAATGTTCGCTATGGAAGTTATCGGGGAAGCCGAATATAACCTCTAGTAGCAGGGAGCCCGTGCAATGAGCCCCTGGGCCTGGCGTTACTCCTTTAAGGGTAGTATTGCTTAGGCAAATTTTCGTTGGGTCTATCCCCATTTTGCGGATTGTATCCTGGTATATCAAGTGTAAACTGCTACCACCGTCCATCAGGACTCGTGTAAAGTGGTATCCGTCAATTATTGGGTCTAATACCAGGGCAGCCCATCCTGCACGCTGGATACTTGCTAAGTAATCCCGATGGTCAAAAGTGATCGGTTGAAACGACCAGTGGCAAGACTCCGCAGTGATAGGCCCTTGGGCATATTTATCTAGGAGTGCCGCTTTGTTTCTCCCCTTTATCACGTGTAACACATTTACTGTTTTGACTTCTGGTGGAAATTTTCTTTGTTCCCCAGTGTCTTGCTTGAGAGGCTCATCCTCGTCTTCGTTTGGTGTATCTTCCCCCTTGTGTACGGCATTGAGCTTGCCGGACTGCTTGAAGACCCAACATTCTCTGTGGGTATGATTGGCAGGTTTACCAGGGGTACTATGGATCTGACATACTTGGTCCAGAATTTTGTTTAGGCTGGACAGTTCATCTCTGGCGCCTTTAGAGGGCGGCTTTTGCTGACTTGGCCGAGAGCTTTTGAATCCGGCGTTTACTGCCATGCTCTTCGTGTTGTCTTCTTTATTCCGGCGTTTATTATTGTTGTTGCGCCGTGATTTCCCGTTTCCATCTCTAACTTTGGATGTACTGGGGTCGCTGGTGCAGCATCTGGCTAGCTAGCTATCCTCACCCGCGCAAAACTAGGTCATGAGGCTTGTTAATGCTGCCATTGTTCTCGGCTTTTCTTGGCCGAGGTGTCTGGCAAGCCATTCGTCACGGATGCTATGCTTAAAAGCTGCCAAGGCTTCAGCGTCCAGACAGTCGACTATTTGGTTCTTTTTAGTAAGGAACCTGTTCCAAAGCTTTCGGGCTGACTCTCCGGGCTGTTGAGTTATATGACTCAAATCGTCCGCGTCCGGAGGTCGGACATAAGTCCCTTGAAAATTTGCCCGAAAAGCGTCTTCGAGCTCTTCCCAGCTTCCAATGGAGCTTTCGAGGAGGCTTTTAAGCCAGTGCCGAGCTGGCTCTTTGAGTTTGAGGGGTAAATACTTAATGGCATGGAGATCATCTCCTAGAGCCATATGGATATGGAGGATATAGTCCTCAATCCAGACCCCAGGTTCTGTTGTTCCATCGTATGCCTCTATGTTTACGGGTTTGAATCCCTCTGGAAATTCATGGTCCAGTACCTCGTCGGTGAAACATAGGGGGTGTGCGGCACCCCTGTAACTGGGTGTACCGTAGTGTTCGGATGCTTGTTGTGTTGCATCGTATGCTGGAGCTCGCCTGTGTGGTCCATAGATGGATCTGGTTGCGCCGTCCTTTTGATGCGAGCCCTCGCGTGGATCTCGTATTGGCTTATGTGCGGCATTGCTTTCCGCTCTATGTTGGCCATGAGGTCGTCTATCTGGCCAGGTGGCCGTTTTAATTTTTGGTTGCGGGGGATCTAAGGCCACCTCATCGAATTCGGGTAGCAACTTCCGCTTCGGGTAGCTCTTGGCGGGGCGATTACCGCCGTACTTCGCTGCTGCGTTGAGTACTTTGCTCCATCTGATTCCGAGTGTGTCTTCTGCAGCCTTGAGTCTTTGCTTCTGCTTTTTTAGACTCCTCGCGGTGGCAACAAGCCTTTGACGGGCATTCTGTTGCTCCGGGTGTCTGTCCAGTGTGAAGTCGTCCGGACTATTATTTTTGACAGAGTCAGGTTGTTCGGCTTGATCCTTCGTGTTGCCGTGGTCCGGCAATGGTTCCCCCTGCTCTAACGCTGGGTCTGTATGATCGTTGTTTCCGTCGAGGCGGGATTTGGAGCGGTATTTATGCCGCCGCTTTGACTGCTTCTCGAGGGGACAACCCTTCATTGCATCCTTCCGTTCCTCGTCGTCATTTTCTTTTGGTGTGTTCACCATGTATACGTCATGTGGTGAAGTGGGCGTCCAGTGCCCTATGGGCAGTGGTTCCTCTGCATCTCCCGCATCATCATCCATACCGTCGATGTCTTCGGAGTCGAAGTCGAGCATGTCAGTTAAGTCATCGACAGTGTCTACTAAGTGGGTGGTGGGTGGGCCGCGAATTTCTTTGTCGTCCGCATCCCAGTCCTGCCGGACATAGCTCGGCCAGGATCCTCCTGACAAGGAAAGAGACCTTAATGAGTTCAGTATGTCTCCAAAGGGCAAGTGCTAAAAAATATCCACGGAGGTAAACTCCATGATCGGCGCCCAATCGGATTCGATAGGAACGGGCGCAGGCGGTTCAGAGTCCGTGGCCGGAGAAGGATCCGACAGTTTAACAACACGGCTCTCATGCCAAGTAAGGTCGATGTTCGGCTCGATCGCCGCTAAGGGTAAGGCTTCCGTGGCGGGGTCCATCCACCCGTCCGCGGAAGGCGCACCTGGCTCCGAATTGAGGGTCGGAGCGGCTGCCTATGCGATCTCCTGAACACTATCCGATGGTAGAGCTAAATCGTACTCATCGTGACTGCGTGACGTGTTGGAAATATGCCCTAGAGGCAATAATAAAAGCATTATTATTATATTTCCTTATTCATGATAATTTTCTTTATTCATGCTATAATTGTGTTATACGGAAATCGTAATACATGTGTGAATACACAGACACCAACATGTCCCTAGTAAGCCTCTAGTTGACTAGCTCGTTGATCAACAGATAGTCATGGTTTCCTGACTATGGACATTGGATGTCATTGATAACGAGATCACATCATTAGGAGAATGATGTGATGGACAAGACCTAATCCTAAACATAGCACAAGATCGTATAGTTCGTTTGCTAGAGTTTTCCAATGTCAAGTATCTTTTCCTTAGACCATGAGATCGTGTAACTCCCGGATACCGTAAGAGTGCTTTGGGTGTACCAAACGTCACAACGTAACTTGGTTACTATAAAGGTATACTACGGGTATCTCCGAAAGTGTCTGTTGGGTTGACACGGATCAAGACTGGGATTTGTCACTCCGTGTGACGGAGAGGTATCACTGGGCCCACTCGGTAATGCATCATCATAATGAGCTCAAAGTGACCAAGTGTCTGGTCACGGGATCATGCATTACGGTACGAGTAAAGTGACTTGCCGGTAACGAGATTGAACGAGGTATTGGGATACCGACGATCGAATCTCGGGCAAGTAGCATACCGATTGACAAAGGGAATTGTATACGGGGTTGCTTGAATCCTCGACATCATGGTTCATCCGATAAGATCATCGAGGAGCATGTGGGAGCCAACATGGGTATCCAGATCCCGCTGCTGATTATTGACCGGAGAGCGATCTCGGTCATGTCTACATGTCTCCCGAACCCGTAGGGTCTGCACACTTAAGGTTCGGTGACGCTAGGGTTGTAGGGATATGTATATGCAGTAACCTGAATGTTGTTCGGAGTCCCGGATGAGATCCCGGATGTCACGAGGAGTTCCGGAATGGTCCGGAGGTAAAGAATTATATATAGGAAGTGCTATTTCGGCCGTCGGGACAAGTTTCGGGGTCACCGGTATTGTACCGGGACCACCGGAAGGGTCCCGGGGGTCCACCGGGTGGGGCCACCTGCCCCGGGGGGCCACATGGGCTGTAGGGGTGTGCGCCTTGTCCTATATGGGCCAAGGGAACCAGCCCCAAGAGGCCCATGCGCCAGGAGATCAAGAAAGGAAGAGTCCTGAAAGGGGAAGGCACCTCCTAGGTGCCTTGGGGAGGAGGGATTCCTCCCTTGGCCGCCGCCCCCCTAGGAGATTGCATCTCCTAGGGCCGGTGCCCCCCCTAGGAGATTGCATCTCCTAGGGCCGGTGCCCCCCCTAGTCTCCCTATATATAGTGGGGAAGGAGGGCCTCTCACACCTAAGCCCTGGCGCCTCCCTCTCCCTCTCCAACACCTCCTCCTCCTCCGTAGAGTTTGGCGAAGCCCTGATGGAGTACCGCAGCTCCACCACCACCACGCCGTCGTGCTGCTGCTGGAGCCATCTTCCTCAACCTCTCCTTCCCCTTGCTGGATCAACAAGGAGGAGATGTTACGCTGACCGTACGTGTGTTGAACACGGAGGTGCCGTCCGTTCGGCGCTAGGATCTCCGGTGATTTGGATCACGTCGAGTACGCCTTCCTCATCCCCGTTCTTTGAACGCTTCCGTGCGTGATCTACAAAGGTATGTAGATGCAATCCGATCACTCGTTGCTAGATGAACTCCTAGATGGATCTTGGTGAAACCGTAGGAAAATTTTTGTTTTCTGCAACGTTCCCCAACAATGGCATCATGAGCTAGGTCTATGCGTAGTTCTTTTGCACGAGTAGAACACAATTTGTTGTGGGCGTAGATGTTCTCAACTTTCTTTCCGCTACTAGTCTTATCTTGCTTCAGCGGTATTGTGGGATGAAGCGGCCCGGGCCAACCTTACACGTACGCTTATGTGAGACCGGTTCTACCGACTAACATGCACAAGTTGCATAAGGTGGCTGGCGGGTGTCTGTCTCTCCCACTTTAGTTGGAGCGGATTCGATGAAAAGGGTCCTTATGAAGGGTAAATAGAAGTTGACAGATCACGTTGTGGCTTTAACGTAGGTAAGAAAACGTTCTTGCTAGAACCCTATTTCAGCCACGTAAAACTTGCAACAACAATTAGAGGACATCTAACTTGTTTTTGCAGCAAGTGCTTTGTGATATGATATGGCCAAAGTTGTGATGAATGATGAATGATATATATGTGATGTTCATGCTATTGTAATAGGAATCACGACTTGCATGTCGATGAGTATGACAACCGGCAGGAGCCATAGGAGTTGTCTTTATTTTTGTATGACCTGCGTGTCATTGAGAAACGCCATGTAAATTACTTTACTTTATTGCTAAACGCGTTAGCCTTAGTAGTAGAAGTAATAGTTGGCGAGCAACTTCATGGAGACACGATGATGGAGATCATGATGATGGAGATCATGGTGTCATGCCGGTGACAAGATGATCATGGAGCCCCAAGATGGAGATCAAAGGAGCTATGTGATATTGGCCATATCATGTCACTATTATTATTTGATTGCATGTGATGTTTATCATGTTTTTGCATCTTGTTTACTTAGAACGATGGTAGTAAATAAGATGATCCCTCATAATAATTTCAAGAAAGTGTTCCCCCTAACTGTGCACCGTTGCGACAGTTCGTTGTTTCGAAGCACCACGTGATGATCGGGTGTTAGATTCCAACGTTCACATACAACGGGTGTAAGACAGATTTACACATGCAAACACTTAGGTTGACTTGACGAGCCTAGCATGTGTAGACATGGCCTCGGAACACAGAAGACCGAAAGGTCGAGCATGAGTCGTATAGAAGATACGATCAACATGAAGATGTTCACCGATGTTGACTAGTCCGTCTCACGTGATGATCGGACACGGCCTAGTTAACTCGGATCATGTTATACTTAGATTACTGGAGGGATGTCTATCTAAGTGGGAGTTCATTAAATAATTTGATTAGATGAACTTAATTATCATGAACTTAGTCTAAATTTTTTACAATATGTCTTGTAGATCAAATGGCCAACGTAGTCCTCAACTTCAACGCGTTCCTAGAGGAAACCAAGCTGAAAGACGATGGCAGCAACTACACGGACTGGGTCCGGAACCTGAGGATCATCCTCATAGCTGCCAAGAAAGATTATGTCCTACAAGCACCGCTAGGTGACGCACCTATTCTCCCTACAGAACAAGACGTTATGAACGCTTGGCAGGCACGTACCGATGACTACTCCCTCGTTCAGTGCGGCATGCTTTACAGCTTAGAGCCGGGGCTCCAAAAGCGTTTTGAGAGACACGGAGCATATGAGATGTTCGAAGAGCTGAAAATGGTTTTCCAAGCTCATGCCCGGGTCGAGAGATATCAAGTCTCCGACAAGTTCTTCAGCTGTAAGATGGAGGAAAACAGTTCTGTCAGTGAGCACATACTCACTATGTCTGGGTTGCATAACCGCTTGACTCAGCTGGGAGTTAATCTCTCGGATGATGCGGTCATTGACAGAATCCTTCAGTCGCTTCCACCGAGCTACAAGAGCTTTGTCATGAACTTCAATATGCATGGGATGGAAAAGACCATTCCTGAAGTATTTGCAATGCTGAAATCAGCAGAGGTAGAAGTCAAAAAGGAACATCAAGTGTTGATGGTGAATAAAACCACTAAGTTCAAGAAGGGCAAGGGTAAGAAAGCCTTCAAGAAGGACGGCAAGGGAGTTGCCGCGCCCGGCAAGCAAGCTGCTGGGAAGAAGCCAAAGAATGGACCCAAGCCCGAGACTGAGTGCTTTTATTGCAAGGGAAGTGGTCACTGGAAGCGGAACTGCCCCAAATACTTAGCGGACAAGAAGGCCGGCATCACGAAAGGTATATGTGATATACATGTAATTGATGTGTACCTTACCAGTACTCGTAGTAGCTCCTGGGTATTTGATACCGGTGCGGTTGCTCACATTTGTAACTCAAAACAGGAGCTGCAGAATAAGCGGAGACTGGCGAAGGACGAGGTGACGATGCGCGTCGGGAATGGTTCCAAGGTCAATGTGATCGCCGTCGGCACGCTACCTCTACATTTACCTTCGGGATTAGTTTTAAACCTTAATAATTGTTATTTAGTGCCAGCTTTGAGCATGAACATTGTATCAGGATCTCGTTTAATTCGAGATGGCTACTCATTTAAATCCGAGAATAATGGTTGTTCTATTTATATGAGAGATATATTTTATGGCCATGCTCCGATGGTGAATGGTTTATTCTTAATGAATCTCGAGCGTAATGCTACACATGTTCATAGTGTGAGTACCAAAAGATGTAAGATTGATAATGATAGTCCCACATACTTGTGGCACTGCCGCCTTGGTCACATAAGTGTCAAACGCATGAAGAAGCTCCATGCTGATGGACTTTTAGAGTCTCTTGATTATGAATCATTTGACACGTGCGAACCATGCCTCATGGGTAAAATGACCAAGACTCCGTTCTCAGGAACAATGGAGCGAGCAACCAACTTATTGGAAATCATACATACTGATGTGTGCAGTCCAATGAGTGTTGAGGCTCGCGGTGGCTATCGTTATGTTCTCACCCTCACTGATGACTTGAGTAGATATGGGTATGTCTACTTAATGAAACACAAGTCTGAGACCTTTGAAAAGTTCAAGGAATTTCAGAGTGAGGTTGAGAATCAACGTGACAGGAAAATCAAGTTCCTGCGATCAGATCGTGGAGGAGAATACTTGAGTCACGAGTTTGGCACACACTTAAGAAAATGTGGAATAGTTTCACAACTCACGCCGCCTGGAACACCTCAGCGTAATGGTGTGTCCGAACGTCGTAATCGCACTCTATTAGATATGGTGCGATCTATGATGTCTCTTACCGATTTACCGCTATCTTTTTGGGGCTATGCTTTAGAGACTGCCGCATTCACTTTAAATAGGGCTCCGTCGAAATCCGTTGAGACGACACCGTATGAATTACGGTTTGGGAAGAAACCTAAGCTGTCGTTTCTAAAAGTTTGGGGATGCGATTCTTATGTCAAGAAACTTCAACCTGAAAAGCTCGAACCCAAGTCGGAAAAATGCGTCTTCATAGGATACCCTAAAGAAACTATTGGGTATACCTTCTACCTCAGATCCAAAGGCAAGATCTTTGTTGCCAAGAATGGATCCTTTCTAGAGAATGAGTTTCTCTCGAAAGAAGTAAGTGGGAGGAAAGTAGAACTTGATGAAGTATTACCTCTTGAACCGGAAAATGGCGCAACTCAAGAAAATGTTCCTGAGGTGCCTGCACCGACTAGAGAGGAAGTTAATGATGATGATCATGAAACTTCAGATCAAGTTGCTACTGAACTTCATAGGTCCACAAGGACACGTTCCGCACCAGAGTGGTACGGCAACCCTGTCTTGGAAATCATGTTGTTAGACAACGGTGAACCTTCGAACTATGAAGAAGCGATGGCGGGCCCAGATTCCGACAAATGGCTAGAAGCCATGAAATCCGAGATAGGATCCATGTATGAAAACAAAGTATGGACTTTGACTGACTTGCCTGTTGAGCGGCGAGCCATAGAAAATAAATGGATCTTTAAGAAGAAGGCAGACGCGGATGGTAATGTGACCATCTATAAAGCTCGGCTTGTCGCTAAGGGTTATCGACAAGTTCAAGGGGTTGACTACGATGAGACTTTCTCACCGGTAGCGAAGCTAAAGTCCGTCCGAATCATGTTAGCAATTGCCGCATTGTATGATTATGAAATATGGCAAATGGACGTCAAAACGGCATTCCTTAATGGTTTCCTTAAGGAAGAATTGTATATGATGCAGCCGGAGGGTTTTGTCGATCCTAAGTATGCTGACAAGGTATGCAAGCTCCAACGCTCGATTTATGGGCTGGTGCAAGCATCTCGGAGTTGGAACATTCGCTTTGATGAGATGATCAAAGCGTTTGGGTTTACACAGACTTATGGAAAAGCCTGTGTTTACAAGAAAGTGAGTGGGAGCTCTGTAGCATTTCTCATATTATATGTAGATGACATACTTTTGATGGGAAATGATATAGAACTTTTGGACAGCATTAAGGCCTACTTGAATAAGAGTTTTTCAATGAAGGACCTTGGAGAAGCTGCTTATATATTAGGCATCAAGATCTATAGAGATAGATCAAGACGCCTCATAGGTCTTTCACAAAGCACATACCTTGATAAGATATTGAAGAAGTTCAATATGGACCAGTCTAAGAAGGGGTTCTTACCTGTGTTGCAAGGTGTGAAATTGAGCTCAGCTCAATGTCCGACCACGGCAGAAGATATAGAAGAGATGAGTGTCATCCCCTATGCCTCAGCCATAGGTTCTATTATGTATGCCATGCTGTGTACCAGACCTGATGTAAACCTTGCTGTAAGTTTGGTAGGTAGGTACCAAAGTAATCCCGGCAAGGAACACTGGACAGCGGTCAAGAATATCCTGAAGTACCTGAAAAGGACTAAGGAAATGTTTCTTGTTTATGGAGGTGACGAAGAGCTCATCGTAAAAGGTTACGTCGACGCTAGCTTCGACACAGATCTGGATGACTCTAAGTCACAAATCGGATACGTGTATATTTTGAATGGTGGGGCAGTAAGCTGGTGCAGTTGCAAGCAGAGCGTCGTGGCGGGATCTACATGTGAAGCGGAGTACATGGCAGCCTCGGAGGCAGCGCATGAAGCAATTTGGGTGAAGGAGTTCATCACCGACCTAGGAGTCATACCCAATGCGTCGGGGCCAATCAAACTCTTCTGTGACAACACTGGAGCTATTGCACTTGCCAAGGAGCCCAGGTTTCACAAGAAGACCAGGCACATCAAGCGTCGCTTCAACTCCATTCGTGAAAATGTTCAAGATGGAGACATAGATATTTGTAAAGTACATACGGACCTGAATGTAGCAGATCCGTTGACTAAACCTCTCCCTAGAGCAAAACATGATCAACACCAGAATTCCATGGGTGTTCGATTCATCACAATGTAACTAGATTATTGACTCTAGTGCAAGTGGGAGACTGTTGGAAATATGCCCTAGAGGCAATAATAAAAGCATTATTATTATATTTCCTTATTCATGATAATTGTCTTTATTCATGCTATAATTGTGTTATACGGAAATCGTAATACATGTGTGAATACACAGACACCAACATGTCCCTAGTAAGCCTCTAGTTGACTAGCTCGTTGATCAACAGATAGTCATGGTTTCCTGACTATGGACATTGGATGTCATTGATAACGAGATCACATCATTAGGAGAATGATGTGATGGACAAGACCCAATCCTAAACATAGCACAAGATCGTATAGTTCGTTTGCTAGAGTTTTCCAATGTCAAGTATCTTTTCCTTAGACCATGAGATCGTGTAACTCCCGGATACCATAGGAGTGCTTTGGGTGTACCAAACGTCACAACATAACTGGGTGACTATAAAGGTATACTATGGGTATCTCCGAAAGTGTCTGTTGGGTTGACACGGATCAAGACTGGGATTTGTCACTCCGTGTGACGGAGAGGTATCACTGGGCCCACTCGGTAATGCATCATCATAATGAGCTCAAAGTGACCAAGTGTCTGGTCACGGGATCATGCATTACGGTACGAGTAAAGTGACTTGCCGGTAACGAGATTGAACGAGGTATTGGGATACCGACGATCGAATCTCGGGCAAGTAGCATACCGATTGACAAAGGGAATTGTATACGGGGTTGCTTGAATCCTCGACATCGTGGTTCATCCGATAAGATCATCGAGGAGCATGTGGGAGCCAACATGGGTATCCAGATCCCGCTGTTGGTTATTGACCGGAGAGCGATCTCGGTCATGTCTACATGTCTCCCGAACCCGTAGGGTCTGCACACTTAAGGCTCGGTGACGCTAGGGTTGTAGGGATATGTATATGCAGTAACCTGAATGTTGTTCGGAGTCCCGGATGAGATCCCGGACATCACGAGGAGTTCTGGAATGGTCCGGAGGTAAAGAATTATATATAGGAAGTGCTATTTCGGCCGTCGGGACAAGTTTCGGGGTCACCGGTATTGTACCGGGACCACCGGAAGGGTCCCGGGGGTCCACCGGGTGGGGCCACCTGCCCCGGGGGGCCACATGGGCTGTAGGGGTGTGCGCCTTGTCCTATATGGGCCAAGGGCACCAGCCCCAAGAGGCCCATGCGCCAGGAGATCAAGAAAGGAAGAGTCCTAAAAGGGGAAGGCACCTCCTAGGTGCCTTGGGGAGGAGGGATTCCTCCCTTGGCCGCCGCCCCCCCTAGGAGATTGCATCTCCTAGGGCAGGTGCCCCCCCTAGGCTCCCTATATATAGTGGGGAAGGAGGGCCTCTCACACCTAAGCCCTGGCGCCTCCATCTCCCTCTCCAACACCTCCTCCTCCTCCGTAGAGTTTGGCGAAGCCCTGACGGAGTACTGCAGCTCCACCACCACCACGCCGTCGTGCTGCTGCTGGAGCCATCTTCCTCAACCTCTCCTTCCCCTTGCTGGATCAACAAGGAGGAGACGTTACGCTGACCGTACGTGTGTTGAACACGGAGGTGCCGTCCGTTCGGCGCTAGGATCTCCGGTGATTTGGATCACGTCGAGTACGCCTTCCTCATCCCCGTTCTTTGAATGCTTCCGCGCGTGATCTACAAAGGTATGTAGATGCAATCCGATCACTCGTTGCTAGATGAACTCCTAGATGGATCTTGGTGAAACCGTAGGAAATTTTTTGTTTTCTGCAATGTTCCCCAACATGACGCACAAGGCAGAGGCTCGAACCTGTCGAGGATCAAGTCTCCACGGATATCGGCCGTGTAGTTTAAGCTTCCAAACCTGACCTGGTGGCCAGGGGTGTAACTTTCAATCTACTCCAGATGGCCAAGCGAATTGGCCCGCAGTGCAAAGCCGCCAAACACGAAGATCTATCCGGGGAGAAAAGTCTCACCCTGGACTACATTGCCATCGATGATAGTAGGAGCCATCAAGCCTAACGGTGACGACACAGAGGAACTCTCAATGAAACCACCAATGTCGGTGTCAAAACCGGCGGATCTCGGGTAGGGGGTCCCGAACTATGCGTCTAAGGCAGATGGTAACAGGAGGCAGGGGACACGATGTTTTACCCAGGTTCGGGCCCTCTTGATGTAGGTAAAACCCTACGTCCTGCTTGATTAATATTGATGATATGGGTAGTACAAGAGTAGATCTACCACGAGATCAGAGAGGCTAAACCCTAGAAGCTAGCCTATGGTGTGATTGTATGTTGTGATTGTTGTCCTACAGACTAAAACCATTCGGTTTATATAGACACCGGAGAGGGTTAGGGTTACACAAGGTCGGTTACAAAGGAGGAGATATCCATATGCATATTTCCTAGCTTGCCTTCCACGCCAAGTAGAGTTCCATCCGGACACGAGACGAAGTCTTCAATCTTGTATCTTCATAGTCTAACAGTCCGGCCAATGGAGATAGTCCGGCTGTCCGGAGACCCCCTAATCCAAGACTCCCTCAGTAGCCCCTGAACCAGGCTTCAATGATGATGAGTCCAACATGCAGTATTGTCTTCGACATTGCAAGGCGGGTTCCTTCTCTGAATACATCACAGAAGAATTTGAATACGAGGGTAGTGTCCGACGCTGCAAAATAAGTTCCACATTCCACCATAGAGAGGATAATATTTTCGCAGATCTAATTTGCTGGCTTGTTTTGGCAACACGACGTTACATCATGGCCCGGTGATTATTCGAACCGTTTCTTTTAACCAGCCCCGCACATAACGCGAGGCAGTTTTTCGACACGTCTTATCAAAGCAGAGATTGTGTCCCCTTATTACGGGATTCTCATCAATACGGGCATGGGTAACCCAACCGCGCCATCAATTGCGGCGCTGGGGGATAAGCGAGTTTTAACAGGCAAGTGGGGACGCTTAGTTTTGTCCGCCCATATAAAGGGATAAGGATTCACCTTTCTATCCACGCCTTCTTCCTCCTTTGCTCATCCGCTCCCGCACACTCGAGCTCTAGCGCCCAAGTCCTCACTTCCATCTCAACCTTCTCCAACCATGTCTGGAGCGGGAGGCAAGTGGATGGTCTCCTCCGTCACGGAGGGAGACGTTAAGAAACTGAGGAGAGCCGGATACCTGCCCGACAACATCGCTCACCGGCTCCCAGATGAGGGGCAGCTCATCCCCACCCCCAGGCCCCATGAGAGGGTGGTATTCCTCACCCATTTCCTCTGCGGACTGGGATTCCCTCTCCATCCCTTCGTTCGGGGGCTCATGTTTTATTACGGCCTAGATTTCCACGATCTGGCCCCGAACTTCATCCTCAACATCTCGGCGTTTATCGTCGTGTGCGTGGCCTTCCTCCGCATCAAGCCCCACTTCGGCTTATGGCTGAAGACCTTCAATGTCAAGCCGAAGGTGGTGGGCGGCCGCCAGGCAGAGTGCGGAGGCGCCATGGTGGGCAAGATGCCCAACATAACATGGCTCGAGGGCTCCTTTGTGGAAACCATAAAGGGGTGGCAATCGGGGTGGTTCTATATCACCGAGCCGCGCGACCCCGCATGGGTAGCGGCCCTTGAGTTCCGATCTGGCATCCCCATGCGGCTCACCTCCTGGAAAGAGAAGGGCCTGTCCTAGGGTAATTCAAAAGAGCTGACCGGACTCCAGACATGTATTCAAAACATGGTGGACAAGAAGCTCAAGCTCGTCAACATAGTCCAGGTTATGCTCATCCGCCGGATACTCCCGTGCCAACAACGGGAGTTCACCTTGTGGGAGTTCCACCCGGCGCAGCACCGAACTCTGAACAGGATCTTCGACACGACTCATGAAGATGCCTGGAGGGTGCTTTTCAAGAGCGCCGAGGTCCCTCCCCCCATTACTGAGGATCACGGATTCAGCGTGAAGCGCCAAGCCAGTGCGGTAAGCTTTTTTACCTTTCACAGGATACTTGTTTTTTTATATAGATTGACTCTATGCGGGATCTAAACTCCCGTGCCTTTGACAGGACTGGCAGAAGATGGCCGGACAGATCGACTGTCCGGCTCCTTTGCCCGAAGGCCCCGCAGACGCCCTTCTGGTGAAGATGTTGACTCCGGCCCCTTATAAGGTGCCGGAGAAGACCAAGAAGGCCAAGGGAGCTCGAAAGAGTTCCCGACGCCAGGCGTCGTCGGACTCACCTCCCATAACTCTGCGGCGCACTCTTCCCCCGAAGACGAGGAAGAGGAAGAAGAGGCTCCCCCACCGACTGGGGGAGACAAGAAAAGGAAGGCCGCCCCAACTGGGGAGGCCGGAGGGTCCAAGAAGGGAAGGAAAATCCTTCCGGACAGCTCCACCGCCACCGACGAAAGTGAAGACGAGTGGTTGCCCAGGGCCAAGCCCCCGGGGAGATTGTAAGTATTCAGATACCAAAGTTACCCATAGGATTCCTTTGTCGCACTACTTTTCCTAACGCCGAACTCAATTGTGCAGGCCGCCCCGAGCCAATATCGAGGTATCATCGGACGGCTCCCTGGGCTCATCGGACATGGATAGCGATCCAGTCCCGACCACCACCTCCCCTCATCCAGCCGACGACACCGAGGTGTTGTCTCAAGAGGCACCAGATCAAGGGGGGACAGTCCCGGAGGCGCCTCAAGGCGACCTTCCGGACTCCGGGAGCCGAGGGGACCGGGTCCCAGAGAGCTCCGAGTTCGGCCCTCAGCCGAACACCACGCTGGACCCTCCAACGGTTCCGAGCTCGGGCAGGCGGTCCCCTTCTAAGAGGGGCAAAACGCCTGTGCCGGTGACCTCTGCCCATCCAGAGGCACATGACAACCTGCTGGAAGCGCTTCGCAGCGCTTCCATCGACAAGGAGCATCGCACCATCATGAGTGCGGTGATCCAGAAGGTTCAGTCCGCCAAGAGCGGATTGACTGAAGCCTGTGCCAGCCTTCTAACAGGCTTCGAGGTAAATGTGTTAAAATGTAGTAGAAGTATTACCTCATAGAAAGTAGCCCCTGATGCTTTGTTCGGTATTCACAAAGAAAAGCCGAGCAGAGGATCAAATAATATCGCAGGAGTCTAATATAAGTATGTCAATATGCATATGCAGGCTTCTCTGCTGGCGTCCACCGCACTAACTGCGGAGGTCGCTGTACTGAAGCAGGACCTCGATGGGTCCAAGAAAGACCTCGGCCTTGTCAAGAGGCAGCTCGAGGAGAACGAGGGTAAGTAATACCCCTTCTATAGATATATGTATATATAAAAAAGGACGCGATAGCAAAATGACAGGATCATTGTATGTTTTGCCAGGGGCCATGACCGAGGTGGCGACCCTGAAGCAAGCGCTGACCAAGACCAAAGATACTGCGGCCAAGGAGTGCACCGAGCGAGAGAGGCACGAGGCTCGGGTGCGCGAGGTGCAGCAAGAGCTCCAGGCTCTCGTGACGAAGCACGAGGCGTTGGAGCTTGACTTGAAGACGTGAGAGTCTGAGCTTGCCGCGACCCGTGAGAGCGCGAAGAGTGCTAAGGCCGAGGCCCAGAAGGACCTTCAGGAGATCGACGCGATGAAGAAGATAGCGGCGGGTAAGGCTTTCTATATGCAAAGCAAGCATGTAAAAGTGAATTACCGATTACTTACCCGAATCCGGAGCTCTTCAGGAGCATTCGCAGATTTGCCCCGCAGTGTGTCCGATGCCGCACAATTTTACCAGGCTGAGGACGGAAGCTCGACGGAGAAGCTGTTCTGGTCTTAGTATGCTGAGGCCGAACATCCGGTGCCAATGAGCGACCAGCTGAAGCAGATGGTCGAGCTACATAAGGCGGCCGATCAGGCCATGAAGGGCTTCATAGTCCGGTTGTGGCCTGGCGACGCCCTTTCGAACAGCTTCTTCGGCCTGGTGAGGCGGCTTGTGGATGCCTGCCCACGGCTGGAGGTCGTCAAGCGATCCGTCTGCATTGAAGGTGCACGCCGGGCTTCGCCCGTGTAAAAATGCAGTGGGTCAAGCTAGACGCCGTGAAGCTGATCAAGGAGGGGCCGCCAGAGGGCAAGGAGCACCGCCACCCCGAGATGTATTACGAGGGTGTTCTGCCGGGTGCCCGTCTTATCGCAGATGAGTGTTCGAAAGATGTAATATTTGAGTAAACTTGCTCGTTTTATCCTGTATTTATGAAAACTTGTTTCATATTCGCTATGCAACGCTTGTTAGAATTTAAAATATTACCTTCTATTTGCCTGTTTATCCAATTTGAAAGATGGCTAGTCCTTGGCTTCTGCCCCCATGCCACGAGTGCTGGGGTGTTCGGGATAAACCTGAGCACTCTTGTTCCCATGTTTGGGTCCTTCGAGGGAGGTGCTCAGCACAACGAACAAGGCAACCGGACTAATAATGCTTTATCACTCTCACTTAGCCATAGAATTCTATAATTTTAAATTTTGGCGAAGCCCCTGGTATTCGGAAGGCCGAATTCGGGGCGCGATACACGCCTATAAGCCGGACAGAGCCGGCCCTTCACCCTAAGCGGCATAAGTCGTTAGGAACTCGAAAAACCTCGCCGAACAGCGACCAATCTCTCGCCTTATCATGACAGTCAATTTTAGCTTTCTCTACTGAGGTGCTCAGCCCGGCAGAACCGGGGCACAATCGCAGTAGTTCTCCTAGCGCTACCTTAGCCGATAGAGCGGAACGTAAGGTACCAAAACATAGGAGCCGGGCAAACCCAACATTTGACCAAAGACATGATTCGGAGATGATGCATATAATGCTATAAGTTCGGGGTGCCGCACTTGTGAAAGTGTTCAGACTTTTCACACCGCATTGTGGGGTACGTGAGCCCCTGGTGTATTGGCCGTACCAGAGAGTACGGTTGCAAGGCATCATTAATGAACACATAGATATATATATATATATATATAACAAGAATGCAATAATAGTCGTAATGTCATGCATTGTTTATTGAAAAATTGCATTAAAGCAAGGTGATACAGATAGTGCGATAAGCAAAATAGTAGGATTATGTTCCTTCCAAGGACGAGCTGAGGAATGATATGAAATCTAAATCAACCTGGGAATTCCGTTGTATAACGTAGCTGTCTGCCTCCTTGGTTGCGGTATCATGTGTTCGGCAATATAGCTGCCGGACAGTGTTTCCAGAGATTAAGGTCCTGAAAGAAAAAGAAAAATAACCAAACGGGAAGCCCCTAGTGCGGTTTAGGCCGCATTTTGGGGCGTGCCGCAGTTGTGCCCCCCTCCCCACCTGTGTCCATGGTATTTTTAATGTGTAATTATGTATGCGTGGCACGAATATCGTCGTTGGGCTGGGATTGGGGTGGCCGCCATATTGCTACGCGAGCTCAGATTGCGCCAGGCGGTCTATTTGCCGATTGCCCCGAGCGCGCTTGAAGGTGTCCGAGCTTTGAAACGCCGAACTGGTAGATTGCCTTGAGAGGCTGCTTTGCGCTTCTGCTGCGAGGGCCGCAGTGTGCTCCTCTGTTCGGAGAGAGCGCTCTGTGTTTCCATTGACTGTAATAACTCCGCGAGGTCCTGGCATCTTGAGCTTGAGGTATGCATAATGCGGTACCGCATTGAATCTAGCAAATGCGGTTCGTCCGAGGAGCGCGTGATAACCACTGCGGAATGGGACTATATCGAAGATTAACTCTTCACTTCAGAAGTTATCCGGGGATCCGAAGACCACTTCCAGTGTAATTGAGCCTGTGCAATGGGCCTCTACGCCTGGAATGACGCCCTTAAAGGTCGTTTTTGTGGGTTTGATCCTTGAGGGGTCTATACCCATTTTGCGCACTGTGTCCTGATAAAGCAGGTTCAGGCTGCTGCCGCCGTCCATAATGACTCGAGTGAGGTGAAATCCGTCGATGATTGGGTCTAGAACCAGTGCGGCGAATCTGCCATGACGGATACTAGTGGGGTGGTCCCTGCGATCGAAGGTGATCGGACAGGAGGACCAAGGGTTGAACTTTGGGGCGACTGGCTCCAATGCATATACGTCCCTGAGCGCACGCTTCCGCTCCCTCTTGGGGATGTGGGTTGCGTATATCATGTTCACCATCCGCACTTGTGGGGGAAACCTCTTCTGTCCTCCAGTGTGCGGCTGCCGGGGCTCCTCCTTGTCATCGCTATGCGGCCCCTTGTCGTTGTTTTCGGCAATTAACTTGCCGGCCTGGTTGAACACCCAACAATCCCTGTTGGTGTAATTGGCTGGCTTGTCTGGGGTGCCGTGTATTTGACACGAGCGATTGAGTATACGATCCAAGCTGGACGGACTCGGCGTACTTTGTTTGAACGACTTTTTCTGCTGACCGGGTTTAGAGCCTTTGAATCCGGCATTGACTGCCGTATCCTTAGTATTTTCGCTATTAATGCGACGCTTATGCTTGTTGCGATGTGACCTGCTATTGCCGTCTTTGGTATCTGAGGTACCATGGTTCTTTGATATGTTATTACTGCGAGCCAGCCAGCTGTCTTCTCCCGCACAAAAGCGGGTCATGAGCGTGGTGAGAGCTGCCATAGATTTCGGATTTTCCTGACAAAGGTGCCGGGCTAGCCACTCGTCTCGGATGTTGTGCTTGAAAGCTGCTAAGGCCTCCGCATCCGCACAATCAACGATTTGATTTTTCTTTGTGAGGAATCAAGTCCAGAATTGCATGGCCGACTCTTCTGGCTGCTGAATTATGTGGCTTAGATCATCGGCGTCTGGTGGTCGCACATAAGTGCCCTGAAAGTTGTCGAGGAATGCGGCTTCCAGATCTTCCCAACATCTAATGGAGTCCGCTGGAAAGCTATTAATCCAATGCCGCTCTGGTCCTTTGAGCTTTAGTGGGATGTATTTGATGGCATGTAAGTCATCACCGCGGGCCATGTAGATGTGGAGGAGGAAGTCCTCAATCCATACTGCGGGATCTGTTGTGCCGTCGTATGATTCAATGTTTACAGGTTTGAAACCTTCTGGGAATTGATGTTCCATTACTTCGTCTGTGAAGCATAAGGGGTGTGCGGCGCCTCTGTATTGGGCTATATCTCGACGCAGCTCGAATGGGTCTTGCCCGCTGTGTTTGGCCCAGCCGGATTTGCTTTTCCTGTATTCGGCGTGACGTTTATCGTCTCGCAGAGTGGTGCGCCCTCATGATCCGTAGATCGATCTTGAATGCTTTGCTTTGCCCTCCAATATGTCTCGCAGGTCTGGCATATCTCCCCATGCCTTTTTATTTGAATGGCGTTGGGGTGGAGGCTGAGCTTTTGGCTAGAATGTCTCTCTATCGCGGCCACGAGGTGGCCGATCAGCCATATCATACGCTTCTTCCTCCAGTCGGGGTAGTAACCTGCGCCTTGGGTAACTCTTGGAGGGGCGCTCGAGTTTATAGTTCTCGGCTGCTAGGACTTCAGTCCATTTGTCAGCTAGCAGATCTTGATCAACTTGAAGCTGCTGCTGCTTTTTCTTCAGGCTATTTGCCGTGGCCATAAGCCGGCGCTTGAAGCGCTCTTGTTCAACGGGATCCTCTGGGACGGTGAATTCATTGTCGCCGAGGCTTGCCTCATCTTTGGATGGGGGCATGAAATTGTCAAACTCCTCCTCTCCGCCAGCCGCTCTCTCAGGAGAGCTGGCTCCTTCATCCTCCTGCTCTAAATCTTGCTGGAGGGGATTGTTGTTGTCTTCGGCGCTATCCGGAGTGTTATTATCTCCTGTGCCATTATCACCACTTTTGCTTTGGCGGGACTTAGAGCGGCACCGCTGACGTCGGCACTTGGGTTGCTTCTTGGAGGGGTCATCCTCCGCTATCTCGTCGCCATTGCCCTCATTGGGTGTATCCACCATGTATATGTCATATGACGAGGTGGCTTTCCAGTGCCCTATAGGCGTTGGTTCTTGTTCGTCTCCTACATCGTCGTCCATACCGTCGATGTCTTCGGAGTCGAAGTCGAGCATGTTGGTTAAATCATCGACAGTGTCTACGAAGTGGGTGGTAGGTGGGCGTCGAATTTCTTTGTCTTCCGCATCCCAATCCTGTTGGCCATAATCCCGCCAGGGCTCTCCTGACAAAGAGAGAGTCCTTAGTGAATTCAGAATGTCACCGAGGGGCGAGTGCTGAAAGATATCTGCGGCGGTGAATTCCATGATCGGCGCCCAATCGGATTCGATTGGCAGGGGCGTGGACGGTTCGGAGTCCGGGAAAGAGTCCGGCAACTTGGAGTCATGGGCTGCGCAGAGGTTTATGCTAGTGTTTGGCTCGATCGCCGTTGAGACTGCAGCCCCTGAGGTGGTGTCTAGCCACCCGTCCTCGATTGGCGCAGTTTGCTCTGAGCTAAGGGTCGGAGCAGATGCGGGCACGGCCTCTGGGGTACTGTTCGGCGGTAGAGCTAGGTCATACCCATCGCGACAGTGGGGCGCTCCCAGCTGTGGCTCGAATCCATCGAAGATCAAGTCTCCGCGGAAGTCGGCCGTGTAGTTCAAACTTCCAAATCTGACCTGATGGCCAGGGGTGTAGCTTTCAATCTGCTCCAGATGGCCAAGCGAATTAGCCCGCAGTGCAAAGCCGCCGAATACGAAGATCTGTCCGGGGAGAAAAGTCTCACCGTGGACCGCATCGCTATCGATGATAGTAGGAGCCATCATGCCTAACGGCGACGACACAGAGGAACTCTCAATGAGAGCACCAATGTTGGTGTCAAAACCGGCGGATCTCGGGTAGGGGGTCCCGAACTGTGCGTCTAGGCCGAATGGTAACAGGAGGCGGGGGACACGAAGTTTTACCCAGGTTCGGGCCCTCTTGATGGAGGTAAAACCCTACGTCCTGCTTGATTAATATTGATGATATGGGTAGTACAAGAGTAGATCTACCACGAGATCAGAGAGGCTAAACCCTAGAAGCAAGCCTATGGTATGACTGTATGTTGTGATTGTTTTCCTACGGACTAAAACCCTTCGGTTTATATAGACACCGGAGAGGGTTAGGGTTACACAAGGTCGGTTACAAAGGAGGAGATATCCATATGCATATTGCCTAGCTTGCCTTCCACGCCAAGTAGAGTTCCATCCGGACACGAGACGAAGTCTTCAATCTTGTATCTTCATAGTCTAACAGTCCGGCCAATGGAGATAGTCCGGCTGTCCGGAGACCCCCTAATCCAGGACTCCCTCACCTAGCTTGGCCAAAATTTAAGTCAAATTGATGCATATTTATGTCTTTATAACGTTGATTACGGAAGGTAGCCCTTGTATATAAAATACGAACACTGATAATATATTTATTTTGACTCCGTTGCGACCGTTTATCACTTGAAAGTGGCCCATCGTCAACTTCTACCCCTTTGTAGATACTACGTAGGGTGTCTCCATAATAACAAGACAACCCTTAGCCGACGTCTCGGTGCCCGAAGGCGGTTGTGTTAGCGGAAACAAGGCAATCAGATATGCGGGCTTTATAACTTTCACTTAGTCATAGGAGCTTTAAACTAGGGAAGCTAGCTATGAGCCCCCGGTTAGTGATCGGCGACATTCGAGGTCAAGCCGTAAACACTTCGGCCAATGTCATGAACGGCCCGTCATTTAACATAGTCATCAGATCGCTGACCAGTTTACGCTTATTGTGACAGTCAGTTTTCGGCTTTCTCCACTGAGATGCTTAACCATGCGAGCTGGAAGCACAATCGCAGTGGTTCTCCCTTTGCACACCTAGCCGAACAAAGCGGAACATAGGGGGCAAGCACAGGAGCCGGACAACCCAACTATTTGAGCGAAGACACAATTTGAAACCGATGCATATATAGAAATATCTGAGAATGTTTTTGCCGAATCTCTAAAGGTGTCCGGCGTTGCACCGCGAGACTTATGCTGAAAACACACAAATAGTTTAAAAGTGCCATAAGCTTGGAAAACCAAAAAATGTCAGTAAAAAATTGACGTCCGAACAAGATCAAGTGTTCGGTGCCAATCCGAAAATTGGAAAAAAAAGTGTGCTTCTGTCGTGCTTTAACATGAAACACCCGATCTCAGAGCAGGAAGCCTGTGGGGGATTTCCGCGGTCAGGTATTTGGCCGCCCAAAGCTTTGCGATATCCTCCTCTATAACGGAGGAGGCCACCCATCGACCTTGAGGGCTGGGTCCTGTAGGATCGAAAGTATGTCTAGAGGGGGGGTGATTAGACTACTTGACCAAATAAAAACTTAACCTTTTCCCAATTTTAGTTCTTGGCAGATTTTAGCTATTTTAGGACAAGTCAAGCAATCATCACACAATTCAAGCAAGCATGCAAAGAGTTTATGGGAAGTGGAAAGTAAAGCATGCAACTTGCAAGAATATAAAGGGAAGGGTTTGGAGAATTCAAACGCTATTGGAGACACGGATGTTTTTCCCGTGGTTCGGATAGGTGGTGCTATCCTACATCCACGTTGATGGAGACATCAACCCACGAAGGGTAACGGTTGCGCGATTCCACACAGGGATCCACCCAAGGGCAACGGTTGCGCGAGTCCACGAAGGGCTCCACCCACGAAGGGTCCACGAAGAAGCAACCACCCACAAAGGGTCCACGAAGAAGCAACCTTGTCAATCCCACCATGGCCATTGCCCACGAAGGACTTGCCTCACTAGCGGTAGATCTTCACGAAGTAGGCGATCTCCTTGCCCTTACAAACTCCTTGGTTCAACTCCACAATCTTGTCGGAGGCTCCCCCAACACTCAACTCTCTCTCATAGGATTTGTATTTGGTGGAAAGAAGACTTGAGTGGAAAGAAACTTGGGAAGGCTAGAGATCAAGATTCATATGGTAGGAATGGAATGTCTTGGTCTCAACACATGAGTAGGTGGTTCTCTCTCAGAACATATGAGTTGGAATGATGTGTGTGTTCTAATGGCTCTCTCACTTAATGAGAAAGAGGTGGAGGGGTATATATAGCCTCCACACAAAATCCAACCGTTACACACAATTTACCAATCTCGGTGGGACCGAATCAGAAAACTCGGTCTGACCGAAATAGTAAACCTAGTGACCGTTAGGAATTTCGGTGGGACTGACATGCAACTCGGTAGGACCGATTCGGTTAGGGTTTGGGCATAATGTAATCTCGGTGAGACCGATTACACAAACTCGGTGAGACCGAATTTGGTAATTAGCTAACCAGAGAGTTGGTCAGGCAAACTCGATGGGACCGATTTGCTCTTTCGGTGAGACCGAGTGGAACTCGGTGAGACCGAAAAGTTACAAAGGGGAAACACTGAGTTTATATTGCAATCTCGGTGCGACCGATTCGCTCTTTCGGTGGGACCAAAAAGTTACGAAAGGGAAACAGAGAGTTTGCAACCCCATCTCGGTGGGACTGAGATCCTTATCGGTAGAACCGAATTGCTAGGGTTTGGCAGTGGCTAATGACAAGTGAAACTCGGTGGCGCCGGATAGGAAGAATCGGTAGGACCGAGTTTGGCTTAGAGTTTAGGTCATATGTGGATATGGGAAAGTAGTTGAGGGTTTTTGGAGCATATCACTAAGCACATGAAGCAAGAGGCTCATTAAGCAACACCTCATCCCTCCTTAATAGTATTGGCTTTTCCTATGGACTCAATGTGATCTTGGATCACTAAAATATAAAATGAAGAGTCTTGAGCTTTTGAGCTTGAGCCAATCCATTGTCCTTAGCATTTTGAGGGTTCCACTTTCACATCCATGCCATGCCAGTCATTGAGCTTTCCTGAAATAATTATCTTGGAATAGTATTAGCTCAATGAGATATATGTTGTCATGAATTACCAAAACCACCTAGGGATAGTTGCACTTTCAATCTCCCCCTTTTTGGTAATTGATGACAACATATAGATCAAAGCTTCGACAAAAGATAATAAGCATGAAATATATCGTCGCTTTGAGAAGTATGTGATAAGTAAGAGCTCCCCCTAAATTTGTGCATATTTAAGATTTGCTTTGGACTGCAAATGCACAAAGAGTTAGAGTCATGGGTTACTCTTCCATGTCACATACATCTTGGTGGAGCGCTCAAAATGATAAGATTGAAATGCATGCACTCATCACCAAGAATAGTGAGTGATCACAAACGATAGATAGAATGATAATATTTAAGCAAGCATTAAGCAAACATTAAGTGTAGCTTATGATCAAACACATGATCATTGATGTCTCACAAGCAAACAAGGTTCGAAAAACCACCAAATAAAGCAAGAGAGAAAAGCAACACTCTCTCTCTCGAAGCCTATGATCTATACATCTTCTCCCCCTTTGGCAACAAGTTACCAAAAAGTTCCTAGAAAATGCATAGCACTAGATCGACGCTCAGTCTTGATCTTCAGGTGGTGGTGGAGTCCGGAGCACTCCAAGGACAAAGCCTTCGGTAGACGTGGTCGGAGTCGAGGCTGAAGTGGATGCTGGAGCTGGTGGAACGGAGGCTGTGGCTGGTGCAGACGTTGTAGCTCTGGTGTCAGCAACTGGCAGTGCAGACGACCTCGGACCTCGTGGCACCCTCGCAAAAGCATGAGTCGTGGTCCTGCCTCTCCTCTCATTCATGTCGTCCTGGAGCTGCTCCACGGCAGTTTGTATCTCTGTCACCTTGATGTCCAAGTCATAGAATCTTTGTTCCATGATCCTCTCTAAGTTCGCCTGGTTCTGAGTCAGGGTGGCTATACTCTGCTCAATCCGCAGGGTGGACACAATCAAGTAACTGAGCTGCTCTTGTTTGGTTTTCAGGAAGTAATCAGATGCCTCCGCTTGAGTAGGCATCCTGGCAGCTTTCTCCTTCTTCGCCTTCTCCTTCTGAGCTTGTGCATGGGCAGATGATGGTTCATTCTCTGTCATCACAACTTCATTGTTCTCGAAATCTGGACGGATGGGCAGGTGTTCCTTATCCAACAAATATACACCCGTGCCCATCTTGGAGTTGATGAGCTCCTGAATTTGAGGGGCATATCCACAGCTCCTCTTCTGATCTGCCGCTGTCCTTTTGATCGTTTCCACTATGAGGCTCATAACTTTGAATTTTTGAGGCACGTCAAAAACATGAAGCAAATTGATCGCGTGACCTCTGATCATCTTGTGATCTCCAGACTTGGGCAGAAGGGTGTGCCTAAGGATCCAGTTGATCGTAGGCAATCCTGAGAGCAGATAATGCACTGAGCCAAACTTGAACATGTCAAGTGCTTCATTCGGAATCTCCTTGTACATGTTGGACATGGAGTTGTGGTCCATCTTTTTCTTGGCATAAATGTCCAAGTCATCTGCTTGCTCCTCTGGGGCATTGATCAGCTTCGCCCATTCCTCAACAGTAGAGTGGTATCTCGTACCCTCAGACATCCATGTAATCCTCCCATCTGGATAAAAGTGAGCTGTGGAGTAGAACTGCATGATGAGTTCCTCGTTCCACTTTGTGAGCTTCTTCCCAACAAAGTCCTCTACTCCACACGCCTTGAAGCTGTCCTGAACTCCTGGGTAGTACTCTTCATTGTCCTTGATATAGGTCCAGTCGACCCATCTCATGTCACATACGATTGGCTTCTTGTCAAGTAGCACTGTCTCATAGAAATCTTGCTGCTCCTTGGTATGAAATCTGTAGTCCACTTCAGTCCTTCTCCTAGAAGCATATGGATCTGCTTCTCTCCACTTCCTGCGCCCTGAGTCTCTCCTGGGCTTCATATCCTCAGCCACAGGATGAGCATCGTTGTGGTCTGGGATCTTGGGCTTGAGCTTCCGAAGGACACTCTCTTCTTCTTCCTCTGCAACAGTCTCAGGCACTAGGGCCTTGTTCTTCCCAGTGGCTGGGATGCTTCTTGTGTTTCTCTTTGGTGCACTTTTAGGCTTAGATGCAGCCTTAGGTGCTTCCTTGGGCTTGGATGCAGCTCCCCCTGACCTTATGGCATCTCCCATAAGTTTGGCTGCCTTGGGCGCTGGTGCAGCTGCCTCTTCTTCCTCCTCCTCTTCTACCATGATGGAGGCTTTCCCAAGCACTCTGGCTACAGTCTTCTTCACTCTTTCTTTCCTCTTCTTGCCCTCAGCTGCAACGGGCTCAATGGGAGCAGGCTTCTCAGTTGAGGCTCTAGCCTTTGACATGGGTTGCCTGCCTGCTGGCCTCTTGATTTTCAGGCCTGGCTTTGAGCCTTGAGCTGGCTCAACTCTCTTGGAGGTGGCCTCTTCCTCTGCCACATAGTCCTCATCTTCAGAATCTGAGGTTTTCTTCTTCCTTTGTCTCGTGGCAGCTTTAGGCAGGTTGCTAGGTGTGCTCCTGCTGCCATCATCTGAGGAACTTGAGGGGCTAGTGCCCTCACTCAACTTCACTTGCTGCTCTGACAAGTTTTGGCTGTCACTCTGGTCTGACATGTTGCAAACTGACTACTGACCTTGTGAATAGATTATAGAGGAGATAGAGTGGATGAGCATCACAAAATGCAGAGATTTTTGCAAAAAGAATGATCCAAAAACTTAGTTTTAGTTTCCCACTGAAATCATCTCGGATCTACCGATTTTCAAACTCGGTGATACCGAAGCAGTTTTGGAACCTAAACTAGTGAACTCGGTCAGACCGAGTCACAGTTCGATGGCACCGAGACTGCTAGGGTTTCACTGAGTTCAAAAATCGGTCACACCGATAGTAACTCTCGGTCAGATCGAGTTTTACTTGTGCAATGGCATAAGCCAAATCGGTGGGACCGAGTTTTTCAACTCGGTGGGTCCGAGATGGTTTCGGCGGAAACCTAAACCTAGAATTTTCGAATCAAACCTAATCTATGAGCGTTTTGACTGGATAGAAGTTTATCAAACGTGGCCAGAAACAATGTGATCACAATGTGCTAGGAATCAGATTGAGGAATAGCACAAAGATCAAGTCCATACCCTAGTTTGGCGGGGACTTGCTACGGCGGCAACGGCGGGGCAGAAATCCCGTTGACGGCGACGGAGACCAGCGACTGGAGGCTGTTGGCGGTGAGAAGACGATCCGGAGACCTCGGGGGCAGAGCAGGCTATCGCGCGGGCGAAGGGGTTCGGAAAAATTTCCAAATTTTGCCCGTGACTATATATAGCCCGACCCTGTCGGTGTGACCGAGTTGAACAACTCGGTGGCACCGAGATTCATAATTGCGTGCAGTTACTGAAACTCGGTGAGACCGAAAGGTTCAAATTGGTTGCACCGAGATTGAAAACTTAGATCAACTTAATGATCTCGGTAGGACCGAAAGTGGAGTATCGGTCAGACCGAGAATCATAAAGAGGTTTTGGAAGTTTAAGTCTATGACGAATCGGGGACTCCGAGCGCTCCTCACACAGAGTGGTTTGAATCTGACTTGATCAAATTTTGTGATGCAGCATGAATAGAGTTTGAGACGAGAAAAGCATAGATAGCTAGAGGTGGTTCTTAGGCATTCTTGTCCATCCACTTGGCAAAAAGAAATAAAACCAAACAATCAAAGCAATAAGTGGATGTCCTCGAATGAGTAAAATATGCAATCAACATGCTCACACAATAAGATGGCAAATGAAATATGTGGCAAGGCATGCACAACCAATTCTAGCATCTATCAAGCAATTTGCGATGACTAGGTCATCTATATATGAGTATATTGACTTAGGAGTCAAGTGAGAACACTTGATCGTAGGTCATACTCATCGTTTAAGCTCAAGTGGGGTTACCACTTTTACATAAAGCATTGTTTTGTTCACATCTTTAGAGTTGCTTTAGCTCAAGTCTTAGAGTAAAGCTCCCCCTAGATGTGATATCCCCCTTAAGAGGGATGAACTAACCTTGGGTTTTGTCGATGATGACTTCATGTTGATATTGAAGATGTGGATGCTCAATGTTGATGTAGATCTCTTGGAGCTATCCATTTGAGTGAATTGCACTTTCAATACCTACATGGGTTAGTCCCACAAGGAACAAACAAGGATATCCATAGACATAGAGTGATGCACACAAAAGATGATGTCCATGAAAACTTTTAGGTTACCTTGTCCCTTGTCTTACCAACAAGAGGGTTTGTGACTCCTTGAACTAGTGCAAGATGTGGAAGTTGATTGCACTTGTTCTTGCCAAAATGATAAGAGTGAAGTATGTTGGCGGAGTCACCCTCAAGAACTCTCTAGTTCTTCTTCTTTTGGATCCACATCATCTTGATGGGAATCCTTGGAGTTGTAGTCGTACTTGATGAGGTGGAACTTGAAGAAGTCTTGGGAATCCACTTGACTAAGGTCTTAGGAGCTTCTTCAAATGCATCAATTTCCTCTTGAAGCTTGTCCTTGCCTTTTTGCTCGTAGTCTTGTGGTGGAAGATCATCTTGAGCTTGTGTCCCCTTGAAAGACTTCTCTTGTTGAGGGACAAACTTTGTCTTGGGGTATTGATCTTCTTCCCATTCAACTCCATTGGCATTGAACTTTCGTTCAAAACCAATACCTTGATTCTTCCGGTGCATTCCTTGCTTGCGCACAATTTCCTCGAATTGCTTACTCCCGGCAAGGCTTTTGTACACTCCTTTCTCTATAATTCCCTTCAATAAGCTATTTTCTTGCTCAAGTGTAACTTGGCTAAGAGAATCATTAGTGGAATCAAGAGAACAACTAGAAGCAACAGTATTGAATTTAGCATGATCATTGTTACAACTAGAGGAAGAATCTTTCTTGTTAGACTTGACTTGAGGCATGTAAGTGGATAAGAGTAAACTCTTGGCAATGTAAGAAGAACTTTTCTTGCGGAGATCATCATTGATTGCCTTTAAGAACTCATGCTCTTGCTCAAGATTGAGCTTTTCAAAGCGTAGTTTCTCATGAGCTCTTAAAAGTTCTCGATGATCTTCAAAGATAGTGTCATGAGCCAACTTAAGAGTTTTTAGTTCTTTAGTTAGAGCCTCAATCTTATCCTTATCATTGTCACTCGTTTTATCTTGATTAGCATGATTAATTGGTCTTTCATCATAGTATTCATCACTAGAGTTGTCACCAAGCAAATCATCACCTAACAAGTCATCTTCGTCACTAATGAAATCAACATACTCGGGGTGTGTTACCTTAGGACCTTTGGCCATGAAGCATCTCCCAACTCCTTCATTTGGTGAGTCAAATATGTCGTAGGAGTTGGTTGACACAAGTGCTAGACCGGCAACACCTTCATCTTGAGTATCTTCGGAGTCGGAGTGATAACTTCTCTCGGAGTGGCTGTCGGAGTCGGAGCCGGATACCCATTCACCAACATGAGCTTGATGTCTTCGTCTTGTGTAGCTCCTTGATGATTTTTCCTTCCTTTCCGAATCCTTGCTTCTCCGTGAGTATCTTCGTTCATAACGATCATCTCTACTCCTTCTCTCTCTTGGTGGTGATCCTTTGCTTCTTCTTTTTGGAGAATCTTCTCTTCTCTTTTAGGGAGCCGTACACTCATTGGAATAGTGTTCGGGTC
This sequence comes from Triticum urartu, assembly GCF_056163025.1. Taxonomy (NCBI): domain Eukaryota; kingdom Viridiplantae; phylum Streptophyta; class Magnoliopsida; order Poales; family Poaceae; genus Triticum; species Triticum urartu. Next base: position 695,872,440 of record NC_141874.1, on the reverse strand, counting down.
TTCCACAATTGTAACAGTTTCTCTCTCGACTAGAAGATCTTTTGTCATTGTAGGACCTTGACTTGGAGCTTCTATCTTTGCTTCTACTCTTGTAGAACTTGTTGAAGTTCTTCACCATTAAGATCAATTCTTCATTGAAGTCTTGTTTATCACTTGATGATGTAGGGGCTTCACATGAGGCTTTATAGGCACCACTTGATTTGTTGTGAAGTTCCTCTTTATCCTTAAGTGACATCTCATGAGCAACAATTCTTCCAATCACCTCCGTTGGCTTGAGATCTTTGTAATTGGGCATCATTTCGATCAATGTGCACACGGTATCATATTTTCCATCCAAGGCTCTTAGGATCTTCTTGATGATGAATTTATCGGTCATCTCTTCACTTCCTAAGCCGGCAATCTCATTTGTGATGAGAGCAAGCCTAGAGTACATTTCAGCGACACCTTCACCATCCTTCATCTTGAACTTGTCAAGTTGGCTTTGAAGCACATCCAACTTGGATTCCTTGACGGAGTCGGTACCTTCGTGCATATCAATCAAAGTGTCCCAAATTTCCTTTGCATTCTCAAGGCGGCTGATTTTGCTGAATTCTTCGGGGCACAATCCGTTGAAGAGAATATCACAAGCTTGAGCATTGTATTGCAACATCTTCAACTCATCCGCGGTAGCTTCACGGTTTGGTTCTCTCCCATCAAAGAAGTCACCTTGCAAACCAACACACACAATAGCCCAAACAGCGGGGTTATGTCCAAGAATATGCATTTTCATTTTATGCTTCCAACTAGCAAAATTAGTACCATCAAAGAAAGGACCTCTATGGTGATAATTTCCCTCGCTAGACGCCATACTCTCCTAGGTTGTGAAACCAAGGCTATGACCACCAAAAGCTATGGAGATCAAGCAAATGGAGACCAAAGCTCTGATACCACTTGTAGGATCGAAAGTATGTCTAGAGGGGGGGGGTGATTAGACTACTTGACCAAATAAAAACTTAACCTTTTCCCAATTTTAGTTCTTGGCAGATTTTAGCTATTTTAGGACAAGTCAAGCAATCATCACACAATTCAAGCAAGCATGCAAAGAGTTTATGGGCAGCGGAAAGTAAAGCATGCAACTTGCAAGAATATAAAGGGAAGGTTTTGGAGAATTCAAACGCTATTGGAGACATGGATGTTTTTCCCGTGGTTCGGATAGGTGGTGCTATCCTACATCCACGTTGATGGAGACTTCAACCCACGAAGGGTAACGGTTGCGCGAGTCCACACAGGACTCCACCCAAGGGCAACGGTTGCGCGAGTCCACGAAGGGCTCCACCCACGAAGGGTCCACGAAGAAGCAACCACCCACAAAGGGTCCACGAAGAAGCAACCTTGTCTATCCCACCATGGCCATCGCCCACGAAGGACTTGCCTCACTAGCGATAGATCTTCACGAAGTAGGCGATCTCCTTTCCCTTACAAACTCCTTGGTTCAACTCCACAGTCTTGTGGAGGCTCCCAAGTGACACCTAGCCAATCTAGGAGACACCACTCTCCAAGAAGTAACAAATGGTGTGGAGGTAATGAGCTCCTTGCTCTTGTGCTTCAAATGATAGTCTCCCCAACACTCAACTCTCTCTCATAGGATTTGTATTTGGTGGAAAGAAGATTTGAGTGGAAAGCAACTTGGGAAGGCTAGAGATCAAGATTCATATGGTAGGAATGGAATGTCTTGGTCTCAACACATGAGTAGGTGGTTCTCTCTCAGAACATATGAGTTGGAATGATGTGTGTGTTCTAATGGCTCTCTCACTTAATGAGAAAGAGGTGGAGGGGTATATATAGCCTCCACACAAAATCCAACCGTTACACACAATTTACCAATCTCGGTGGGACCGAATCAGAAAACTTGGTCTGACCGAAATAGTAAACCTAGTGACCGTTAGGAATTTCGGTGGACTGACATGCAACTCGGTAGGACCGATTCGGTTAGGGTTTGGGCATAACGTAATCTCGGTGAGACCGATTACACAAACTCGGTGAGACCGAATTTGGTAATTAGCTAACCAGAGAGTTGGTCAGGCAAACTCGGTGGGACCGATTTGCTCTTTCGGTGAGACCGAGTGGAACTCGGTGAGACCGAAAAGTTACAAAGGGGAAACACTGAGTTTATATTGCAATCTCGGTGCGACCGATTTGCTCTTTCGGTGGGACCGAAAAGTTACGAAAGGGAAACAGAGAGTTTGCAACCCCATCTCGGTGGGACCGAGATCCTTATCGGTAGAACCGAATTGCTAGGGTTTGGCAGTGGCTAATGACAAGTGAAACTCGGTGGCGCCGGATAGGAAGAATCGGTAGGACCGAGTTTGGCTTAGAGTTTAGGTCATATGTGGATATGGGAAAGTAGTTGAGGGGTTTTGGAGCATATCACTAAGCACATGAAGCAAGAGGCTCATTAAGCAACACCTCATCCCTCCTTAATAGTATTGGCTTTTCCTATGGACTCAATGTGATCTTGGATCACTAAAATATAAAATGAAGAGTCTTGAGCTTTTGAGCTTGAGCCAATCCATTGTCCTTAGCATTTTGAGGGTTCCACTTTCACATCCATGCCATGCCAATCATTGAGCTTTCCTGAAATAATTATCTTGGAATAGTATTAGCTCAATGAGCTATATGTTGTTATGAATTACCAAAACCACCTAGGGATAGTTGCACTTTCAGGTCCGCACATGATGTGGAAGCTTCGAGCAATGGAGTCGAACCTTGGGTGCTAGAACTTGAGGTTGGAAAGGCTAAGGAGAGGTTTGGCATAAAAAGACGGCCCTTGGTTCCTTTATAAAGGCACCGGGTATTTAACGCCTCCTCCTGAGCCTGAAGACTTGCCTATGCCTAAGGAATCTTTCCAACAGAACGGTTGGGTTGCCCACGCTCGTATTGATGAGAATCCCGCAGTAAGGGGACACGATCTCTGCTTCGACAGGATGTGCCAATAACAACCATGCCTCGAAACGTGGAACGGTGGGATAGGAAATGGTTCAAAATAAATAACCGGGTGAGCGTGATGTCACGTTATAAAAATTATCAGCAGATTGGACTCGTAAAATACTATAATCTACGGCTGTGGTAATTGTGTTGCAGGTCTGGACAATGACGTTTCGTCTAAAGACTATCCTGAAGTATTCGGAAAAGGGAACCCGCCTTGCAATGCTGAAGACAATTTGCCCGCTGGACACCTCGTCATTGAAGCCTGGTTCAGGGGCTACGGAGGGAGTCATGGACTAAGGGGTCCTCGGGTGTCACATCCCTAGTTCTGGTATGATCCTAGGCTTGCTTTGTGCATCATGTTTAAATTTCAAATGAAATTGAAATGGGGATGTTTCAAACCCTAGCACCAAAGCAAATTCAAATAGGTTCAATTTTAAAATGGAATTTCAATAAACCCAAAATGCTCTTCAAAAATGTTCATGGTCTTTGGAAAATGTTGCAAGCAACAACCATAGGTGATGCACATTTTTTCTAAACATTTTGGATTTTTGAATGAACCCATATGTATTTGAATTGGAGCTGTTTAAAATAATATAAATATTTAGAGGCTCCAAAAATGTTGGAATTTGGTGAGGGCCTCTGGTATATTATAACTAGTGGTCACAAGGAATCTCAACATTTTTACTTTTGTGCTAGTATTTATTTTAAGTCAAAACAAATCTCAGAAATAGAAAAAGAAAACAAAAAATAGAAAACACTTACCTGAGGACTGGCTTACCTGGCACCCCCAGCCGGCCCAGCAGAGGCCCAGCCCACTGGCCTCTACCAGTCACCACTTACCTCCTACCACGAGGACGCCGAGCGCGTGGCCGACGCACGCTGGCGCACGCCCGGCCACCTCCTGCTTCCCGCCGCTGCCTCGATGCCCAGGACGACGCCACGCAGTCTCCCCGACCCCCCTCTCACTCCCTCTCGCTCCTCCCCCTCCTCTGTCCTCTCCCCGCAGCACACCCGAGCGCGCTCATCGCCGCCGCTCGCTGCCACCGTCCACCACTCGCCTCGTTGACGTGTCCGGAAGAACCGCAACACCGCCCACGTTCCCTCCGCCGACTCACGCCTCGTAGGAGGCCCTGCTTCATCGTCTTCGCGGTCATCTTCAACCTCGGGCACCCGAGCCCCTCGCCGTTGATTCGCGCCGTCAAGGACGTCCCCGAGCCCACTGACCTACTCCGCCGCCTCCCTGTGAGCTCCTGCTCCCAACCCCTCTCTCCCCGCCGTCGAATCCCTCCTCTAGCCCCCCTAGCCACCACAGCCGAAGCTCGCCGCCGCCGTGCCTCGTCGCCGTCGTGGCTACGGACACCGTAGCTTGCCCCTGAGCACGTCATCGTGCTCGTGCTGCTCCCAGGAGACGAACACACCTGCTAGCTCACCTTCCCATGTACCATAGCGAGTAGCCGATCCTATCCAAGCTCCGGCCGCCGCCAGGAGCTCGCTTCCGGCGAACTCCGGCCATCCGGCGCCCTCCCGTTGGTCTCCCCGGATGCGCACGGGCACGAGCTTCCTTCTAGTGCCCCTGACGCGTCGACCCGTGGCCTCTGGCGAGTTCCGAGGGGGCTCCGCCGTGGCTCGAGGTCGTCACCGGCCGAACTCTGGTGAGGCCGACGTGGCTGTCATTAGCGGTAATCCCATAGCCTAATCCACCCCACCAGCCGCTGACAGTGGGCCCCAGGGCCAAGTCAAACCCTGGTCAGTGCGGATTTGACCCGGGCTTAACGACTGTGTCACTGACGTGTGGCCCCCACACGTCAGGTTTGACCCAGGTTGACTGCTGACGCAGTGCTGACCTCAAACTAATGCAATAATTGATTTCTGGAATTATTTTAACTCAGGACATTCCAGAATATTGCTTAAACTTCAAAAATTCATAATAATTCATTCGTAGCCCAGAATGAAATAATTTACATATGAAAAATTATTAGAAAATGCAAGGAATCCATTTATGCCAGTTCCATGCATGAAAAACCAACTTGTACATGCTGTATAAGTGAAAACATAGTATGGGCATTTTAAATGCTTCATTTTGCATTGCATTTGAATCTTTGATTCAAATGGGATTCAACCAACTTGGTAGCATCTTGCATTAGCCCAAACACTAGCATTTGCACATGTCATGTTCATGCATCAATTTGTTGCATTTGTTTGTGTGTTGATCACCGGCACCATTTCTTCTCGATAGGTTCCACTCCGGAAGGTGTTCCTGAGTACCTGTTAGAGGAGCCGTACCACTTCGTCGTTCTATCAGGCCAGCAACCCCCCTTGAGCATTTCAATAAATCCCACTCTCTCTCTCCTGCTCCTTGTACTGCATTAGGACAACAACGATTCAAACTGCTACTTTCTGCTGCGGTAGTTGAACCCATTCCTCTGCATGACCTGCCATTGCCACAGTAAATAGTTGAAACCCACTAGCATGAGTAGGAGTTGCTTGAGCCTTGATGTGCCTACTCATCCATGCTTGATTTCTTCATGCCAGCTATGCTTTGAGTTGTGTCAGGTCTGATTCATCGGGAATGAATCGGAGTGGTGAACATGTCCTACCGACAAAGGCTAAATGTGTGAACATGTTTTGGTAAAGGTAGTGATGAGAGGCCATGTAGGAGTACATGGTGGGTTGTCTCATTGGAACCGTCCCTAAGCACTGAGTTCTGTGTATGTTATCCAAGTCCAGTTACTACCACACATTGGGTTCTGGTTATCCGGCCCCTCTCGGCTTATTAATCCACTTGATCTCTGTCCAAGAGTTGCAACTAGTTTCTGGCGTTTGTAGGTAGTGCTATTTGTCTACCAGGTGGTGTCCGACGGGACGGGCTTGGGACATACTAGGCACCGTGGCACGATGTACCAAGTGGCACCCGGGTGGTGGGCTTGGGAACCCTGCACACATCGTTTGGGGCCGTGAGCGACACCCCGGCCGGATCTCCTAGCGGATGGAACACGAATAGGCGATAAACCTGGATGAGAGACTCGTGTGGTTAGTCAGGTCGTGGCCGACACCCTCGCCCGGCTTCCGCTTGAAGGTTGCTGAGGTACATGACGTGTACAGGGCTATAAGTGGCGAGAGCGTGTGTGAAGAAGTACACCCCTGCAGGGTTAACATTTTCCTCGGATATGGAAACTTGGAGGATGTCGGGTGGTAGGTGCGACATATGCCAACGGGTGGCCAATCATTGTGGGAGCCAGCAAGACGTCGCCGGTGCTTGGAAACGGGATGAGGCGAAGACATGCACGCCGGCGAATCTTACACAGCTTCGGGGCTCTCCGTGGAGATAACACCCCTACTGTTGCTCTGCGGGGTCTCCGCATGATCACTAGATGGACAAGTAGCTACACAATGCTCCCTGAGCTGTTCGGTGGGAGGAGGAAGAAGGGCACGGCTAGCTTGCTTCTTCTCCTTGTATGGTGTCTAAAACTAGCTGGGGGTCCAACCCTTTGCATGGGTGCCCCGGGGGGTTTATATAGGCCTACCCCCGGGGGTACAATGGTAATCCGACTGGGCGCGGGGCCCAGCCGTCTGTGACTGTGCTCGCCGGCTTCTGCGCCGGCTGCTAGGGCCCGCCGACTGGTGGGTCCCGCCGGCTGCCGCCCCCTTGGTTAACAGGCAGGCCCCACTGTCCAGGACCTGGTCGGCGGCTGGTTACTGTTGCTCCATCTTGGTGACGTGGGCTTCGTCGTGGTAGGCGTGGCTACAGTGCCGCCGCCCGGCGGGCGATCACTGTAGCCTCACCGCGTCTTGTCTCCTTAATGGGGCATCTCCTTCGAGGAAGATGGCAAGCCGGCTGCGGGGAGCCGGCTCTCTCTTGGGCCGACTGGGGGAGGTGTGGCCGCCTTCGGGTGTCTCTCTGCCCGAAGGGACCCACCGCCCGTGGGCCGCGCTGGTAGTCCGTCGTGGATGGCGTTAGGGTCGGCATGGCAACAGTGTTGTGCCGGGCGGGTCATGGTCACCCGTACGGTGCACTGTGCCGATTGTGCTCCGGGATTTGGGGGTGGCAGGCTTTACTGTAGCCACGCCCCGTCTCATCGCCGCTAGGTGGATGCAAACTTTGAGGGTACAGTCTCGACCGCTTTATGGGAGCCGGCTTCTTGGAGTCGGCCTCCTCGCGGCCGGCTTCTTGAAGTCGGCCGTCCCATGGCTTTCTTCATGAGGGCTAAAGTCGGGCCGTCTTCCGAAAGCCGGCCTGGGTGACAGCCAGCAAGGGGAAGGCGGCCCCATGTCTTGGATTCTTGAGAGCCGAACGGGCTCGTAATTTTTTCAGAAGGGCCAGGGGAAGCCGGCTAGGCTACCCATGGCTATTTACTCCAACAGTAGTCCCCGAAGCTGATCAAGCTTCGAGGCGGACAAAGGGACGAGAAGCTTGGTCAGCTTCCTACCCTGAAGAGCCGGCTTTGCTGGTGTATGCCGATTTCAGGGAGCCCTGCGTCTTGCAGGCGGGAAAGTGGTCGACCCGCGTGCTGACCACGGGCCCTCCCGCGGGCCACGTGGCAGCGAGATCCTGCCAGCGCATGCGCGCGACGGGACACCGCCTCAGGCCCGGGCCCGCCACTCCTAGGCCTCGGCCCGAACGCTGATCTTCTGCGGCCCAGGTGGACCGCTCGCCTTCCCGTGGTGATTTTATTTTGCCGTTAGGGCGCAATAAACGCGGGACGTGGGGGAGTGGGCACGATCGATCCCCACGTTTCCCCACGCCGCGCCTCCTCGGCTCCGCCACGCGAGCCTATAAGTAGGGGGAGGAGGGGGAGAGACAGAGAATCGCACGCTCTCTCTCGCTCCGCCCCTTCTCGTCCTCCTTTCTTCCTCTTGTTGCCGCCGCAGCCTCCCGTCTCAGCGCCGCCGCGCCGCCACATCGTCTTGCTCCCATGGCGCTGTCGAGCTCGTGGGATGGCTCCAACATCCATGAGGACCATGTTGAGTTCCTTCGCCAGACTCGGCGCCTGCCCGACGCCAACCTCGTGTGGGTCCGCCTAGCGCCAGAGACGGAGATCTCGCCGGCCCCGGAGGAGGGCGAGCGGGTCGTCTTCCGCTGGCACTTGCTGCGCGGCTTCGCCCTTCCGGCGAGCGGATTCCTATGCTCCTTCCTCGAGTTCTACAATCTTCAGCCGCATCACCTCACGCCCAACGCGGTGATGCTACTGTCGGCCTTCGTCTCTCTCTGCGAAGGTTTCTTGGGGCTGCTCCCCACGCTGGAGCTCTGGGGGGAATTCTTCCAGAGCAAACTCGGCACCGTCGTCGCAGGCGTGCCCGCCCCCTGCGGGGCCTACATCGCCATGAGGTGGTCGTGCGAGAACAACCCATTCCCGTCCATCCCCCTGATCCAGTCGGTGAAGATCTGGCAGAAGTCGTACTTCTACGTGAAGAACGTCGCCCATCAAGGAGACCACGTCAACCTGCCGGCTTACGCAGCCGGCCCGCCGGCTGGGAGGCAGCCCTCATGGAGTTTCCGGTCCAGGTCACTGTCTCAGGCCGGGAACGCTGCCGTCTCCCGGCTTCGGGTGATGATCCAGTCGGAAGGCCTGAGCGGGGCCGACTTGGTGGCCGCCTTCGTGGAGCGCCGGATACTTCCTCTCCAAAGCCGGCCCCACATGATGTGTCAGATGAGCGGCCGCTTCGACCCAAGCCGGCTGAGCACCAGGGAGATGCCTCATGCGGAGGTGTCGTACATGGTAAATCATATCTCCAATTGCAAGCTCGCCGAGGACTGGCGATATGGCAAGGTGCCGTATTCTCGCGCCAATCCTCCGCCCGTGGTAAGCTTTCCTCTCTTTCTTCTTTTTGTTGGTAGCCGGCTTTATGATGGCCGGCTTCTGATCGGTCGATTCTTCTTAGCAGAACCCCCTTCTTCCGCCGACGACCGGGGCAGCAGGGATAGAACGCCAGTACGTCCCCGACCGCACGGTGGACGACGTCGACGACCCGGATTTGGGGGCGGCCGCCATGGAAGACGCCATCGTGGGGGACGACGCCGAGCTCGGAGGCACAGGGCTTACCGCCAGCTTCGAGGACTGGCCGGATGATGCCGAAGCCGAAGTCGCCCCGCGTCGCCAGCCGGCGGCCGACCATCAGGGCGCGGGCTTGTCCACCGCACCGGCTGCCAGCGGCGGCACACAGAAGCGCCGGGCCGCGTCAACCCTCTTCGGCAGTTGGCCGAAGAAGTCCAAAGCCTCCACCGCGGCGACCAAACGAGATGAGGCGGCCGCGAAAGCGGCCTGCTTCCGCAAGGCGGTGAAGCAGCCTCAGGAGGTCTTAGCGTAAGTCATCGATTGCCTGGTCGCATGCTTTTCATCGTTCTCTCCTATTCTAACATTCTTCCTAACCTTTTCCCGCTCGCTGGACAGGGCGCCGCTTTCCCTTGAGCGGGGTCCGGGCGGCTCCGTAGTTGGGCCGACTGGAGGGTCTTCGGTCTCCCGCCGCATGGACCCCCGTGCCGACCTCAGGGAGGCCATGGAGCGGAACGCCCATGAGGCGCGGGAGGAGCATGAGGCGGCGGAAAAAGCGACCGCCCAGGCGGCGAGGGAGCAGGCCGACGCGGCAGCCAAGGCCCAGGCGGAGGCGGCGACCGTGGAAATGGAGGCGGAGGGTTCGCGCAACCAGCCTCCGCTGCTCGCCATTCCCCTCCGAGCCGTGGCCCCTGACACCCCATTGCCCTTGGCGAAGGAAATCGTCCAAGACCCGCCGCTGATGGAGAGGAGGGAGGACCTCGTGGTCTTTGCGGGGAGAGCGCCACCGGCAGCGCCAACCGGAGCGGGCCAAGGCGGCCAATCGTCAGCGGCGCCAGAGGAGCCGGCCGGGGGTGAGCCGGAGGACGGAGCCGGCTTCGAGGTGCAGCCGGTGGATGCGTCGGCACGCAGGGGGAGGCGCCGCTCCGCCGGAGTCGCGCCGAGTTGCGGGCGCCGGCCAGTCGGCGGAGGCTCTGGAGGCGGCCAGCACCGCCACGTCCGAGTGGACTCCCAGCGGGGGGACTGGCGAGCTGAATGTGGCAGCTCAAGAGGTCCGGAGCCGGCTTCAAGCTCAGGCCGCCCTGCTGCAGCAGTACACCCAGGAGTTCCTGTCGACACGGGCTGCCATCCAGGTGAGTCCTTCATTCTTGGCCGCTTTGGTCTCTTGATTTCTTCCGTGAGTCCCCGAGATTCGGGCCGACTGCTGAGCAGTCGGGTCGGATCTTTCTTGACGACTACCTTATTTTTGCTTCCTGTCTGAATTTCCAGGAATATCATAACTCCCGTGCTGCCGGCTTCAACTCCCAGGCTCAGGAGTTGGGTCGGAAGACCGACGACCTGGCCAACAGCCGAAGTAAGTGCTTGATCTTGTCTGTCTCCTGTGGGGGCGCGTCAGCGCACCCACTGGGTGTAGTCCCCGAGATTCGGGCCGACTGCTGAGCAGTCGGGTCAGATCTTCCTTGATGACTTTTTCCTTATTGGTTTTTTTCTTTCGTCTTTCGTGCTTTCAGGGGCCAACGCCGACTTGAGGAGGGAGCTCTACGAAGCGCAGGCCGCCCTTCGTACCAAGGATGCTGAGTACGCTGCCTTGGTCCAGGAGCGTGACCGCCTGGCCAAGAAGCTGGCTGACCAAGAGAAGAGCCACAAGGCGGACCTGCAGAAAGCGCGGGATAGCGAGGCCGCCCTGAAGGCAGAGTTTGAACCGAGGCGGCGAGCTGGGCTGAGACCCGGCGAGCGCTGGATGAAGGCTTCGGCCGCATCGAGGACTTGATCGACGGTAAGCCGCCTTCCTCGCTCCTCTCCTGCCCCTTGCCGCCTGGTTTTTGGCCTGACTTGTGCTGCTGCCTATTTTCTTGTGCAGACTACTTTCCCGGCTACTCCGCCTTCGCCGCCCAAACCATCGAGGCCCATCGCGAGGCGCGCCGTCAGGCGGGGGTCAACATCGCGCCGGACGCGAATCGGACGCTTGAGGAGCAGCTCTTGGCTGTCCAAGCACGGCTGCAGCCGGCTCACCGGATGCTTCGCCGGCTCCAACGTGCCGGGGCACAGGTGTTGGCCGCCCTCTGGCCCGGCGAGACGATCCCCCGCACCCCAAGCTGGACTGCCGACTGGCTGGAGGTCGCAGTCGGTCGCTTTGAAGCTTGGAAGGCGTCGGCGGCCCGTCTTGGAGCCGGGCGGGCGTTGGAGTTCGTTCGAGCTTGGTACCCAGGGCTGAACCTAGACCACCTGCGCACTTGGCGGCTGGAGGCCGACGCGGAGCTGGAGGAGGTGCGGCCGGCTATCACCCAGCGTGTTTCGACAATCGCCGAGTGCACCGACATCAGCGTTTTTGCACCTGAAATCAATGATGACGGCGTTGCCCAGCCGGAGGAGTGGTTCGGGCTGAACCCGGCGGTGGGCGAGGACTCGGCAGAGGAGATCGCCTCCAGCGACGAGGGCGAAGATGACGAAGAAGAGGACGGTGAAGACGTCGAGCCGGCTAGTGGAACAGCCGGCTAGTGGATCAAGCCGAGGTTCGCCAGCCGGCCACTCCTTCAGCCGGCACAACCGTCTCCGCCGACCAGCCCGGCTCGTCGGTCGCTCCGCCAGCTTGACCTGCCGTCCTTATTTTTCCTGCTTGTTGCCTTTTGAACAATCTTTATTAAGCTTTCGCAGTTCCACCCACTGGGGGTGTATCCAAACTATGTTGAATGCTGGCCTCTTGGAGGTCTTTTATGTAAATATTATTATGTGCATGTTTGGTTTCCATTCGCGTATGCTTTTTATCCTTAGGCTTTTTCCTTTGCCGCCTTCCCTCTTTGGGGAGGCAAGTACTCGAGCTTTCTTCGATTGAAGTGAAGTGAATGGAAACCGGCCGGCCGGCTACTTTGGTAGTCGCTCGGTGGTAGGCGGCAAACCGGCTTTCGTTATATTAGTCTGTTGGTCCCTGGCCATTTTTCGTGTGGGCATCCTTTCCTGCTTTTGACTCTTGCCAGCCGGACAGCCGGTTCTTCAAACTGCGACTTTGGCAAGAGCTAAGCCTGGGTGTCGGCAGACTACTTGTCTGACCGCGGGTAGGACTTCTAATATAACTCCAGTCGGCCAGTCCCCGGGCCGACTAGTCGAACCCGGTGCCGGACGGAACAAGTAAATGAAATGACAAGGTCATAAGCATGATACTTTTCATTCATAGATAAAAGATGGCAGTCCTCGAGCCCTCCTCGGGGGGCCTATTGTCTCGTATTTAGTACAAAAGTTAGCGTGATACATACTGCATTTCAACTGTAAAATCTTCGAAGGAGGTTGGCGTTCCATGGTCGTTCCGACTCCTTGCCGGAGTCGTCTCTCTTTCGTGCCTTCGGCTTCTGCGCGTCGATCAGGTAGTAGGAGTCGTTGCCTAAAGCTCTGATGATGATGAAGGGGCCCTCCCAAGGGGCCGAGAGCTTGTGCTGGCCGGCTGTTCGCTGGATCAGCCGGAGCACAAGATCGCCTAATTGGAAAGATCTTGTCCTGACCTTCCGACTGTGGTAGCGGCGCAAACCCTGCTGGTAGATGGCATACCGGCTGACGGCTAACAGCCGGCCTTCTTCCAGCAGGTCGACGCCGTGTTCTCGTGCTTCCTTGGCCTCCGCCTCCGTGTACATGGTTACCCGGGGCGAGTCGAACTCGATGTCGGTTGGGATGATCGCCTCGGCACCGTACATGAGGAAGAAAGGAGTGAAGCCGGTTGACTTGTTTGGGGTAGTGCGCAGACTCCAGAGGACAGCCGGCAACTCATCGAGCCAACAGCCGGCTGAACGCTCCAGTGGTACGACCAGTCGGGGCTTGATGCCGGAGAGGATGAGGCCGTTGGCTCACTCGACCTGGCCGTTTGACTGCGGGTGGGCGACGGACGCTAAGTCCAGCCGAATACCTTGGGCTGCGCAGAAACGTGCCAAGGCTCCTTTGGCAAAATTCGTGCCATTGTCGGTGATGATGCTGTGTGGCATGCCGTACCGAGTTGTTATGTCTGCGATGAATGTCACAGCAGTCGGCCCATTCAGCTTCTTGATCGGCTTTGCCTCAATCCACTTGGTGAATTTGTCCACGGCGACGAGCAAATGCGTCATGCCGCCGCGCGCCGTCTTGAATGGGCCCACCATGTCCAGTCCCCAAACGGCGAAGGGCCAGGTGAGGGGAATGGTCTTGAGTGCCAAAGCCGGCATGTGTTGCTTGGAGCTGAAGAGTTGGCACCCTTTGCAATATTTAACTAATTCTTTGGCGTCATCCAAAGCAGTCGGCCAGAAGAAACCATGGCGGAAAGGTTTGGCTACGAGTGATCTTGAAGCCGCATGGTGGCCGCATTCTCCTTGGTGAATGTCTCTGAGGATTGCAATGCCCTTCTCTTGCTGGACGCACCGTTGGAGGACTCCAGTGACACTGCGCTTGACGAGTTCTCTGTTGACGATTGTGTATGCTCCGGCTCGATGTTGGACTTGTCTTGCCTCTGTTTCGTCAGCCGGCAAATCTTGGTTTACTAGGAAGTTGAGGATGGACTGAGCCCATGACGGAGCCACGACTTCTCCTACTGCCAATGTGGGTACTGCCACCAGGGTGGGCGGGCTGGGTGGTGAAATGCTGGAGTCGGCCGCCGGCTGTTGTGTTGGTGCAGTCCCCGGGCTGGCTACTGCAGTCCCCGAGCCGGGTATGGCAGTCCCCGAGCCAGTTGCCGAAGTCCCTGGGACGACTACTGAAGTCCCGGGGTCACCTGCTTGGTTCTTCGAGCCGGACCCGGCCGCGTCGGGGTCAGGCGGTACGAAGATGGAATCGGACTCTGGAGACGGCTTGATGGACGGCTTGAGGAGGCGTTGTAGAGCGACGCCGGTTGGTATTGCTTGCCGAGTGGAGCCTATTTGAGCCAGGGCATCGGCTGGCTCGTTGTCGGCTCGCGGTACATGGAGGAACTCCCATCCTTCAAAGTATCCGCTGAGTTGTTGAACCAGGAAGCGGTAGCTTGCCATATTTGCGTCCTTGGCGTCCTAGTCGCTGGATGATTGCTGAACCACCAAGTCTGAGTTGCCATAACATAGGATCCGGCGGATGCTGAGTTCCTTGGCAAGCCGGAGCCCGTGTATGAGTGCCTCGTACTCGGCTACATTGTTGGAGGCGGAAAAGTGAATCTGCAGCGTGTATCTGAGCTTGTCGCCTTTGGGAGAGGTGAGGACGACACCGGCTCCCGAGCCGGTGCGCATCTTGGACCCGTCAAAGTGCATGCGCCAATGGGTGGAGTCGGGAGCCGGCGGCAGGTACTGGGTCTCGGCCTAGTCGACGAGGAAGTCGGCCAGTGCTTGGGACTTGATGGCGGTGCGGGGCTGGTAGAAGATTGTGTAAGGGGCCAGCTCGATGGCCCATTTCGCCACCCGGCCAGATGCGTCCCGGCTGCCTATGATCTCGGCCAGTGGGGCGGTGCATACGACCGTGACGGGATGCTTTTGAAAGTAGGGCTTCAGCTTGTTAGTGGTGAAGTACACGCCGTAACACATCTTCTGGTAGTGCGGGTAGTTCTGCTTTTAAGCGGACAGCACCTCGCTCAAATAATACACCGGCCTCTGGACCGGCTGGGCTCGGCCTTCTTCTGGGCGTTGGACTACGATGACGGTGCTGACCACCCGCCTGGTTGTGGCAATGTAAAGGAGCATGGGCTCTTTCTCAGTCGGCGCCGCTAGGATGGGCGGCGTGGCCAGCATCTTCTTCAGCTCGTGAAAAGCTTGGTCGGCCTAGTCGTTCCACTCGAAGTGAGTGCTCTTCTTCATGAGGCGGGTTGGCAAGCCACTCTGGAAAGAAGACTTCCATAATGAAGCCGGCTGCTAGAAGCCGGGCTATCTCCTCCCCTACAATCCTTCTCTTTTCCTCTGATAGTCGGCGGAGGGGCTGCTTGACTGGTTTCGCGTCTTTTCAGACGTGTAGTTTTTGCTCGGCGAATCCCTTTGGAACACCCGGCATGTCCTTGGGGGACCATGCAAAGATGTCCTGATTCTCACGGAGGAAATCGGCGAGCTCGCCTTCCTATTTGCTGTTCAGGCTTGCCCCGATGACGGCAAACCTCTTGGGGTGCTCAGGGTCAAGGGGTATCTTCTTGGTTTCTTTGGCCGGCTGGAAAGATCCTTGGGCATCATACTCCTTGGGGTCGGGGGACTGGTTCGGCTGCTTGCTGGCCATGGCCACGACCCGGTCCAACATCTTCTTCTCTTCGGCAATCACAAGGGACTCGGCCAGCCGGCTGCTGGCGGCAGCAGACTCGGAAGACTTCTTGTAATCGCCGGCTACGGTGATGACGCCCTTGGAACTTGGTATCTTCATCTTGAGGTATGCATAGTGGGGAACTGCCATGAACCTGGCCAAGGCGGGTCGGCCAAGCAACGCGTGGTAGGGGCTCTCCAGGTCCACCACTTCAAACCAGATTGCTTCCCGGCGGAAATGCTCCTTGTCCCCAAAGAGTACATCAATCTTGATCTTGCCAATGGGGGCGCAGGACAAGCCAGGTACGATGCCATGAAACACTGTCCGAGTAGGCATGAGCTGCTTCGTCTTGACATTTAGCTTCTCCAGGGTGTAACGGTACAGGATGTTCATGCTGCTCCCACCGTCTATCAGCACGCGGGAGAAGCAGGCAGCGCGTCTGTCCGTCAAGAGGGTGGCTTCCAGGACCAACGCATAAGAGCCGGGAGACGGCATCACCTCTAGATGGTCGGCCCGGCTCCAGCTGATGGGTTTTTCTGACCAATGCATGTGTCCGGCGGGGTTGGCAGCGACCACACTGACTTCCTGGTGCTCTCGGCGTTTGCCGCGCGGGTCTTCGAGCTGGCTTGTAAAGACGATGTAGGTTGCTTGCTCGTCGGGGAATTCGTCGTGCACGGCTCCGAATGCGGGCCAAGCGGCCGGAGGCGGTGGGCCGGCAGGCGGAGGCGGCGCGAGCCCCTCGCCTTTAGAGATTCGGGTGAGCCAATGGCACTTCCGGGTTGTGTGGTTGGACGGCTTCGTGCCGCTATGGAATTTGCACGGGGCGTCGAGAGTTTGCTCATAGGAGAAAGCCGGCCAACAAGCCGGCCGGCCACCCTTGGGCTTCTTGGACGCGGGTCGCCCTTCAGGCAGCGCGTCTTCGACCGTGGCCACCTGCCGACTGGTGGGAGGCGGCGCAGGGCCCTTGCGCTTGTGGTCGTTCGGGTGTGGGCGTCGGCCGGAATCCCCTGCCGGCGTCTTGGGCGCCGGGTTGAGTACTTTCCCGGACGCGTCTACCCGGAGCTCGGTCTTCATCGAAGAGTCGACGGTGGCGTATTTGTCTGCTATGTCCAGAAGCTCGTCGAGGGTAGTCGGCTCGTCGCAGAGGAGCTTGTGCTTGAGGAGGGTACCTTCTCGGCACCCGGCAGTGAAGTATTCGATGGCTTGCACCTCGTGCACCCCCTCGTAAGAATTTTGGAGCTCAGCCCAACGCGTGAGGTAGTCGCGAGTGGAATCGGCTGGGCCCTGTACGCACAGGGAGAGCTGCCTGGGCTTGGTGAATTTGCGGATGAAAGCTTCGGTGAAATCTAGCCAACTGTTGATGCTGAGAGGCTTGAGGCTATTGAGCCAGGTCCGCGTCGTGCCTTGCAGCATGAGGGGCACGTACTTCACGGCAACACGCCGGTTGCCGTTGGCTATGCTGACCGCCGTGGAGTAGTCGATCAACCAATCTTCCGGCTTCACGGAGCCGTTGTACTTGGGCGTGTCTCTTGGGAGCGAGAACCCTTTGGGGAAAGGCTCATCGCGGATGCGGGGGCCGAAACAAGGCGGGCCGACATCATCTTCTTCTTCCAGCGCCAGGGATCGCGCCAGGCGGTCGATCCGATGGCGGGCGTCATTCTCGCCGACTCCTTCGCAGCGACCTAGTCGGCCGCTGAGAGTCGGGTGCGCCACTGGCGGCGTGGTGGGATATCTCTCTCCACGGGGTCGAGGCGGAGGCGGGTTGCCCCGCCATTCCATGGCTCGGGGATGGTCGTCCGCGTCTCGCTCGATGGAGATTCGGGTCCGGCTTCGGCTGGCCGCCGGCTCTTTCTCGCGCCGCGTGCGGGCGTTGGTCGTAGTTGGTGTCCGGGACGTCGCGCCATGATCTCGGCGCAGGGGAGGGCTTCCCGCGCGGGCGTCAGCTTCGTGCCGCCGTGTGGCCGCGTCAATCAGTTGCTGGATGCGCCGGGTCATGTGGGGGAGTTCTTCGGCCTCCAAGCCGTCCAACTCGTCCACGGCCGCCTGGGCGGCACGCAAGTTCTCGAGCGGAGTGGCATAGACCGGGCGGTCGACTCCCAGCATGTCGGCGATGACGGCGCCGCGTTGCTTGACAATGCCGGCCCGGCTTGGCCCGCCCGGGGCCGGCGTGCCGAAGGCGGCGCGGTCAGCTTCGTGCTGGTAGGCCTCAGTGAGGCGTCTCACGGAAGCCAGCCTCCGGCCCTCTGCGAGGAGGGCGAGGCGGCGCGCCTCCAGTGCTTCGTCGTCGGCATCAGTCGGGAGGGGGGTGGACAAGTCGAGGGCCGCCGCGTGCAGGGCGTCGTGGGCGCTCTCATCGGCCGGGCCGCCGTGGCCGACGACCATCACTTCGGTGGTGACAGTATCGCGGCCGTCGGTCCGAGGAAGTGGGTCGTTGTAGATCGCGACGTTGGTGGGGAAGGTGTCGAAGGAGGCCGTGTCGGAGTCGACAGGCATCGGGTCGGTGGAGCCAACCGACTCCAGATCCACAGCGGGCTCGCTGGAGACATGGAGCTGGCCGAGGAGGTTGGCGAGGTGGTCGGTGCCCGCATCGGAGGCGAGCTCGTTGGAGATGAGGGTTTCGTCGAGGAGATTGGCGAGGCTGCTCGCCGCGCAGATGCTGGTGACGCCTTGCAGCGCGTCGTGGCAAGCGCCATTGGGCATGCCGGGCTGGCTACGCTTGCTGGGGAGGAAGAGGGTTCCCGTCCAGAACAGGTCTCTGAACGACGGTGCACCTGGCCCCACGGTGGGCGCCAAATGTCGGGTGGTAGGTGCGACATATGCCAACGGGTGGCTTATCACTGTGGGAGCCAGTAAGACGTCGCCGGTGCCTGGAAACGGGATGAGGCGAAGACATGCACGCCGGCAAATCTTACCCAGCTTCGGGGCTCTCCATGGAGATAACACCCCTACTGCTGCTCTGCGGGGTCTCCGCATGATCACTAGATGGACAAGTAGCTACACAATGCTCCTTGAGCTGTTCGGTGGGAGGAGGAAGAAGGGCACGGCTAGCTTGCTTCTTCTCCTTGTGTGGTGTCTAAAACTAGCTGGGGGTCCAACCCTTTGCATGGGTGCCCTGGGGGGTTTATATAGGCCTACCCCCCGGGGGTACAATGGTAATCCGACTGGGCGTGGGGCCCAGCCATCTGTGACTGCGCTCGCTGGCTTCTGCGCCGGCTGCTGGGGCCCGCCGACTGGTGGGTCCCGCCGGCTGCCGGCCCCTTGGTCGACAGGCAGGCCCCACTGTCCAGGACCTAGTCGGCGGCTGGTTACTGTTGCTCCATCTTGGTGACATGGGCTTCGTCGTGGTAGGCGTGGCTACAGTGCCACCACCCGGCGGGCGATCGCTGTAGCCTCACCACGTCTTATCTCCTTAATGGGGCGTCTCCTTCGAGGAAGATGGCAAGCCGGCTGCGGGGAGCCGGCTCTCTCTTGGGCCGACTGGGGGAGGTGTGGCCGCCTTCGGGTGTCTCTCTGCCCGAAGGGACCCACCGCCCGTGGGCCGCGCTGGTAGTCTGTCATGGATGGCGTCAGGGTCGGCATGGCAACAGTGTTGCGCTGGGCGGGTCATGGTCACCCGTACGGCGCACTGTGCCGATTGTGCTCCGGGATTTGGGGGTGGCAGGCTTTACTGTAGCCACGCCCCATCTCATCGCCGCTAGGTGGATGCAAACTTTGAGGGTATGGTTTCGACCGCTTTATGGGAGCCGGCTTCTTGGAGTCGGCCTCCTCGCGGCCGGCTTCTCGAAGTCGGCCCTCCCATGGCTTTCTTCATGAGGGCTAAAGTCGGGCCGTCTTTCGAAAGCCGGCCTGGGTGACAGCCAGCAAGGGGAAGGCGGCCCCATGTCTTGGATTCTTGAGAGTCGGACGGGCTCGTAATTTTTTCAGAAGGGCCAGGGGAAGCCGGCTAGGCTACCCATGGCTATTTACTCCGACAGAGGACTTATGTAGTACATAGACAAGTTGAAGTGGATACTCTAAAATCCGCAAGATGAGCGTGAGTGCTATGGATGGCCTTCTTGTAGGGAGACGGGAACGGATCCATAGTGGAGTATTGATATGGTGAATATGTGGACTCGTGTGCGTCTTCTCATCTCAAAGAAGTTTCTGATACTCGTAGTATTGGTTGGCCACTGAGTCAAAGCTGGCTTGTTGCTGTTAACTCCTCCACCCCCCTTGTTGATAATGTTGCATATGTAGATAGTTCTGATGTAAGACTTGCTGAGTACCTTTGTACTCACGTTTGCTTATTTATGTTTTGCAGTTGGTTACACTAGTGACTTTGACGAGTAGCTTGTATCCCAGCTACGATCTTGTACCCTTGGGAGGGTCGTGTTTAGTCAGGCTTCTTAGTCTTTTTCTTTTGTAGTTGTCTGTCCTCAGACATGTAATGCTTCCGTTGCTTGTATGCTCTGAATGATGGGTCATGAGACCCCTGTTTGTATTGAATGCTATGTGGCTCTTCTGGGCCTTTATCTATATGAGTTTGAGTTATGTTGTGATGCCATGTTGTACAACACATACTTGCATGTTATGCGTACGTGTAACGTGTATTGCTATGTGTGGGATCCGACAACCTAGTTGTTTACCTCTGGTAGCCTCTCTTATGGGGAAATGTAGTCTTGTGCTTCCATGAGCCATAGTAGTCCGCTACAGCCTGGTTCACCGGAGTCCTGCTAGCCCAGCACTACTGCTCCAGAACACTTGACTGGCCGGCATGTGATTCACTTTGTTCCTATGTCTGTCCCTTCGGGTAAATGTCACGCGGTGACAACCGGAGTCCTGCCTAGCCTGCTACAGCCCGGGTTCCTGGAGTCCTGTTAGTCCAGTGCTACAGCCCGGATTCATACGCTGTTGACTGACATGCTCGAGGTTGATTCATGTATGCCTGTCCCTGTAAGTTAGTGCTACTTTGGGTTCACGACTAGTCATGTCGGCCCGGGTTCTCTGTCATATGGATGCTAGAGACACTATCATATACGTGAGCCAAAAGGCGCAAACGGTCCCGGGCCAGGTAAGGTGGCACCCGTGGGAGTACCGTGCGTGAGGCCGCAAAGTGATATGAAGTGTTACATGCTAGATCGGTGTGACTTAGGATCGGGGTCCCGACAATGTTGGTATTAGAGCCTGACTGACTGTAGGATTACCAAGCCAAACTGGTCGAAGTTGAGTCTAGAAATGCTTTAGTTACATAAGGGAATTGATTGTGGAAGGGAACGTAAGGCTCTTTTTATTCCTTTACCTCATGTCATTCTTTCTGAGTCAGCCTCTTCTTTTCTACGAGGGTTAAGGCCTAGGCTTCTCCTGTATCTCTCAGGATGACGTCTTACTAAACCGTAAAGTCTTAGGATTGTTGGGTTGTGTCTCCGTACAGTTCTACTACTTCCATGTGTCCTCAGTTTGACCCAGAAACTTGATATTACGATGCTGATTGATTATGCTATTCCTTTAATGAATGTCTCAAAAATCCTTTTGAGCATTTCCAGTCGTTATGCTGCCAAAATTGTCCCAGGATTTCAAGAGTTTCCAATGCTTTTGCATTACATTCCGCATCCTTATGTCGATGCTGATTCCATCCTTGTTTCCTTGGTTTCTGTGCCAGGATGTCGTCTGCTCACCGAGGTTCAGTTGCTCATAGCAAGAACCACAGAGATGGTAGGGGCGAGGATCCTCCTGACCAGCCTTTGATGGCAGAGTTCTTGTTAGCATCCGAGAGGAACAAGCGTGAGACTAACCGCTTGCTGGCACAGATTGAGCAGAACACCGCACATCAGCGTAAGAAGTTGGTTTCCATCACCGACTTCATAGGTCTGAAACCACCCACCTTCCATCATTCCATTGAGCCACTCGATGCAGATGACTGGCTCCGAAGCATCACTCACAAGTTTCTTTCTGCGAACGTGGCTGAAGGTGACAAGGTCACCTATGCTACATATCACCTGGAAGGTCCTGGTAGTATTTGGTGGCAGAGCTATGAGGCTATGCTTCCAGCTGGCTAGATTCCTACGTGGAAGGATTTCACCGAGGCTTTTCGTGAGCACCACATTCCTCAGGCTCTCACTGACCGCAAGAGGGAAGAGTTCTGTAGTTTTATCCAGGGTAAGCTGCCTGTTGATTCTTACAGTAGAGAGTTTGGAAGCCTCGCCCACTATGCTACAGAAGAAGTGTCCACGGACGCTAAGAAGCAGGTTAGGTTCCGGAAGGGTCTCAACCCTAAGTTGAGTCGTGATCTCCACCTGCATCATTGTGATACTTTCCAGGCTCTTGTGAACAAGGCCATTAATGCAGAGACAGCTCAGCTCAGTTACGAGGAGTCTCGTAAGCACAACCGTGGTCTCGGTTCTTCCTCCCGCTCTTGCTCTCAGAAGCGACGGATTTGGATTCCGAACTCAGCTCTTCCACCTTGATATGCACCGAGGCCATCCGATGTGGCGCCTCACCCAACTCAGCAACGTGCTCCACCCAGGCCTATTAGTGGACCACTTGCCAATGTAGGTCCTCGTCCTACCTCAGGAACTTGCTTCACCTGCAGAGAACCAGGACACTATGCACGTGACTGCCCTCAGTCCAGTTATACTCCACCCACTCTGAGAGGTCTGTTGGCCGTGAAAAGCCATCAGTCAAGATGATCAGTACCAAGCCAGCCTCCATTGAACGAGCATGTGTGCACCATGTCTCTGCTACAGAAGCTCAAGATGATCCCGACGTCGTACTGGGTACGCTTCTTGTCAATTGTCACCCAGCTTCAGTTCTATTCGATACTGGAGCATCCCACTCCTTCATATCCGAAGGTTACGCTCGGTTGCACGACATGTCATTTTGTAATATGCCGACTCCACTAATAATCCAGACTCCTGGTTCCAAATGGCAAACCTCCAAGGAAAGCCATGGTAATGAAATCCTTGTTGACAGACTAGTATTCCTTGCTTCTTTGATATCTCTCAAGTCTTCAGATATTAACATCATCTTGGGTATGGACTGGATGACAGCTCATCATGCCAAGATCGATTGTTACACCAGATCTGTTCAACTTACACATCCATCTGGCAAAATAGTCACTGTCTCCACTAGAGTTGCAAGGCATCAACTCTATTCTCGTAATGCCAGCCCTCTTCCAGACCTTGAAGATATTCCGGTAGTCCGTGACTTCCTGGATGTTTTTCCCGAAGAACAGCCAGGTGTTCCACCTGACAGAGATGTAGAGTTTGTCATAGAACTTATCCCAGGAACCGTTCCAATCTCTAGGAGAACATACAAGATGGCACCTTTGGAGTTAGCTGAGCTTAAGAAACAGCTTGATGAGTCCTTGCAAAAGGGTTTCATCCGTCCCAGTTCTTCTCCTTGGGCTTGTCCTGTCCTCTTCGTCAAGAAGAAGGATGGTACGGATCGGATGGTTGTAGATTAGCGTCCCGTTAATTTGGTCACGATAAAGAACAAGTATCCGCTCCCCAGGATCAACGACCTGTATGATCAGCTCGCTGGATCCTCAGTATTTTCCAAGATGGATTGAGGTTAGGCTACCACCAAATCAAGATCAAAAACGGGGACATCCCCAAAACGGCCTTTGTCACTCGTTATGGTCAATACGAGTACACCGTGATGTCTTTCGGCCTAACCAATGCTCCAGCTACTTTCTTTCGCTTGATGAACTCGATATTTATGGAGTACCTAGATAAGTTCGTCGTGGTTTATCTCGATGATATTCTTATTTACTCGAAGAACGAGGAAGAGCATGCCGAACATCTTAGACTTGTGTTAGAAAAACTCAGAGAGCACCACCTTTATGCCAAGTTCTCCAAGTGTGAATTTTGGTTGCCAGAAGTGACCTATCTAGGCCACGTGATCTCTGGTAAGGGCATTGCTGTCAATCCCGAGAGAGTAAAAGCCATTCTCGATTGGACTCCGCTCGAAACGGTCAAACAAGTTAGGAGTTTCCTTGGTCTAGCCAGTTATTGTCGCCGCTTCGTTGAAAACTTCTCCAAAGTGGCCAAACCCCTCACAGAGCTTCTCAAGAAAGATAAAAGGTTTGAGTGGACCCCACAGTGTGAGCACAGTTTTCAGGAACTGAAAAGACGCCTGACTTCTGCGCCCATACTCGTGCCACCAGATTTCACTAAAGACTTTGTTATCTATTGCGACGCTTCGTGTCAAGGACTAGGTTGAATTCTTATGCAGGATCGTCATGTGATTGCCTATGCATCTCGACAGTTGCATCCACATGAGGAAAATTATCCTACACATGATCTAGAGCTTGCAGCTGTAGTCTATGCACTTAAGACTTGGCGACATTACCTTCTTGGTAACCGTTGTGAAATCTACACTGACCATCAGAGTCTCAAGTATATCTTCACCCAACCGGATCTGAATCTCAGCCAGAGACATTGGTTGGAGTTGATATCGGATTACGACTTAGGAATCACCTACACCCTAGGCAAAGCCAATGTGATGGCTGATGCTTTAAGTCGTAAATCCTATTGCAACAACCTCATGTTGCAACAATGTCAACCACCCCTCCATGAGGAATTCTGTAAGCTTAACCTTCACATAGCTCCTCATGGTTCCCTTTCTACCTTGGTGGCGAAACCTACCCTTATGGATCAGAGCATAGAGGCTCAGAAGCATGATACGGGAATCTCCCGGATCAAGAAAAATATTTCCAAGGGAGTTGCTGGCTGTTTCTCTATGGATGAACGAGGTTTTGTTTACTTTGGAAACCATTTGGTGGTTCCCAAATGTCAACAGATGCAGCAACTGATCCTTAAGGAGGCCCATGAATCCCCTCTCATGATTCATCCCGGTAGTACAAAGATGTATCAAGACCTACGCCAGAGGTTCTAGTGGACTAGGATGAAGAGAGAAATAGCTCTGTATATTGCCAACGGTGACATTTGTCGTCGCGTTAAGGCAGAGCATCAAAGACCTGCTGGAACCCTTCAACCTTTAGCTATTCCCGAGTGGAAATGGGGCAAAGTTGGTGTGGACTTCATCACCGGCTTTCCCAGGACCAAGAAAGGAAATAATGCTATCTTCGTAGTCATTGACCGTATTTCCAAAGTGGCTCACTTCCAACCGGTTCGAGAGAGTATCACTGCTAGTCAGCTCGCTGACTTATATATCTCCTGAATAGTGTCACTCCATGGTGTTCCACTAGAGATCAATTCAGACCATGGCAGTCTTTTCACCTCTCATTTCTGGGAAAGTTTCCAGAATGCCATGGGAACTCATCTTTCTTTCAGTACTGCTTTCCACCCTCAGTCAAGTGGTCAGGTGGAAAGGGTCAACCAAATTCTCGAAGACATGCTTAGAGCTTGCGTTATCTCATTCGGTATGGATTGGGAGAAATGTCTTCCCTTTGCCGAGTTTGCTTATAACAATAGCTACTAATCCAGTCTTAAGAAAGCACCCTTCGAGATTCTGTATGGACGAAGATGTCAAACACCTTTGAACTGGTCAGAAACTAGTGAAAGACAATTCTTTGGACCGGATATGATCCAGGAGGCAGAAGAGCAAGTTCGCATCATTCGTGAGAATTTGAAAACAGCCCAATCTCGTCGAAAGAGACAGTATGACTGTCGTCATAAGGAAGTTGCTTATAAAGTTGGTGACAAGGCTTACCTTCGGGTTACTCCTTTGAAGGGTACCCATCATTTCGGTATCAAGGGCAAGTTGGCTTCTTGTTACATTGGTCCTTTTCAAATTCTCGCTAAACGAGGAGAGGTTGCCTACCAGTTGGAACTACCCCCACATCTTTCTCGAGTTCATGATGTCTTCCACGTCTCTCAACTCAGGCGTTGCTTCTCGGATCCCATCCGCGGAGTGGACCACAAAATGCTTGATCTCCAAGATAACCTCACTTATCGAGAGTACCCCGTTCGCATTCTGGATCAAGCAGAGCGTGTCACTCGATGTCATAACATAAAGTTTCTCAAGGTTCAATGGTCTCATCATTCCGAGAGAGAAGCTACTTGGGAGCGAGAAGATCGTCTTCGACTTGAGTACCCCGCTTTCTTTCCGCCAACTCCTGAATCTCGGGATGAGATTTTTCCGAGTGGGGGCGAGTTGTCACATCCCTAGTTCTGGTATGATCCTAGGCTTGCTTTGTGCATCATGTTTAAATTTCAAATGAAATTGAAATGGGGATGTTTCAAACCCTAGCACCAAAGCAAATTCAAATAGGTTCAATTTTAAAATGGAATTTCAATAAACCCAAAATGCTCTTCAAAAATGTTCATGGTCTTTGGAAAATGTTGCAAGCAACAACCGGAGGTGATGCACATTTTTGCTAAACATTTTGGATTTTTGAATGAACCCATATGTATTTGAATTGGAGCTGTTTAAAATAATATAAATATTTTAGAGGCTCCAAAAATGTTGGACTTTGGTGAGGGCCTCTGGTATATTATAATTAGTGGTCACAAGGAATCTCAACATTTTTACTTTTGTGCTAGTATTTATTTTAATTCAAAACAAATGTCGGAAATAGAAAAAGAAAACAAAAAATAGAAAACACTTACCTGAGGCCTGGCTTACCTGGCACCCCTAGCCGGCCCAGCAGAGGCCCAGCCCATTGGCCTCTGCCAGTCACCACTTACCTCCCGCCAGGAGGATGCCGAGCGCGTGGCCGACGCACGCCGGCGCACGCCCGGCCACCTCCTGCTTCCCCCCGCTGCCTCGACGCCCAGGACGACGCCACGCAGTCTCCACGACCCCCCTCTCACTCCCTCTCGCTCCTCCCCCTCCTCTGTCCTCTCCCCGCAGCACACCCGAGCGCGCTCGTCGCCGCCGCTCGCTGCCACCGCGGCCACCGTCCACCACTCACCTCGCTGACGCGTCCGAAAGAACCGCAACACCGCCCATGTTCCCTCCGCCGACTCACACCTCGCAGGAGGCCCTGCTTCATCGTCTTCGCGGTCATCTTCAACCTCGGGCACCCGAGCCCCTCGCCGTCGATTCACGCCGTCAAGGACGTCCCCAAGCCCATTGACCTACTCTGCCGCCTCCCTGTGAGCTCCTGCACCCAACCCCTCTCTCCCCACCACCGAATCCCTCCTCTAGTCCCCTGGCCACCGCAGCCGAAGCTCGCCGCCGCCGTGCCTCGTCGCCGTCGTGTCTACAGACACCGTAGCTTTTCCCCTGAGCACGTCATCGTGCTCGTGCTGCTCCTAGGAGACGAACGCACCTGCAAGCTCACGTTCCCATGTACCATAGCGAGTAGCCGATCCTGTCCAAGCTCCGGCCGCCACTAGGAGCTCGCTTCTGGTGAACTCCGGCCATCCGGCGCCCTCCCGTTGGTCTCCCCGGATGCGCACGGGCTTCCTTCTGGTGCCCCTAACGCGTCGACCCATGGCCTCTGGCGAGTTCCGAGCGGGCTCCGCCGTGGCTCGAGGTCGTCGCCGGCCGAACTCCGGTGATGCCGACGTGGCTGTCATTAGCGCTAATCCCACAGCCTAATCCACCCCACCAGCCGCTGACAGTGGGCCCAGGGCCAAGTCAAACCCTGGTCAGTGCGGGTTTGACCCGGGCTTAACCACTGTGTCACTGACGTGTGGCCCCCACACGTCAGGTTTGACCCAGGTTGACTGTTGATGCAGTGCTGACCTCAAGCCGATGCAATAATTGATTTCTGGAATTATTTTAACTCAGGAAATTCCAGAATATTGCTTAAACTTCAAAAATTCATAATAATTCATCCGTAGCTCAGAATGAAATAATTTATATATGAAAAATTATCAGAAAAATGCAAGGAATCCATTTATGCCAGTTCCATGCATGAAAAACCAACTTATACATGCTGTATAAGTGAAAACATAATATGGGCATTTTAAATGCTTCATTTTGCATTGCAGTTGAATCTTTGATTCAAATGGGATTCGACCAACTTGGTAGCATCTTGCCTTAGCCCAAACACTGGCATTTGCACATGTCATGTTCATGCATAAATTTGTTGCATTTTTTGTGTGTTGATCGCCGGCACCGTTTCTTCTCGATAGGTTCCATTCCAGAAGGTGTTCCCGAGTACCTGTCAGAGGAGCCGTACCCCTTCGTCGTTCTATCAGGCAAGCAACCCCCCTTGAGCATTTCGATAAATCCCACTCTCTCGCTCCTACTCCTTATACTGCATTAGGACAACAACGATTCAAACTGCTACTTTCTGCTGCGGTAGTTGAACCCATTCCTCTGCATGACCTGTCATTGCCACAGTAAATAGTTGAAACCCACTAGCATGAGTAGGAGTTGCTTGAGCCTTGATGTGCCTACTCATCCATGCCTGATTTCTTCATGCCAGCTATGCTTAGAGTTGTGTCAGGTCTGATTCATCGGGAATGAATCGGAGTGGTGAACATGTCCTACCGACAAAGGCTAAGTGTGTGAACACGTTTTGGTAAAGGTAGCGATGAGAGGACATGTAGGAGTACATGGTGGGTTGTCTCATTGGAACCGTCCCTAAGCACTGAGTTCTGTGTATGTTATCCAAGTCCAGTTACTACCACACATTGGGTTCCGGTTATCCGACCCCTCTCGGCTTATTAATCCACTTGATCTCTGTCCAGGAGTTGCAACTAGTTTCTGGCATTTGTAGGTACTGCTATTTGTCTACCAGGTGGTGTCTAACGGGACGGGCTTGGGACAGATTAGGCACCGTGGCACGGTGTACTAAGTGGCACCCGGGTGGTGGGCTTGGGAACCCTGCACACATCATTTGGGGCCGTGAGCGACACCCCGGCCGGACCTCCTTGCGGATGGAACCCGAATAGGCAATAAACCTGGATGAGAGACTCGTGTGGTTAGTCAGGTCGTGGCCGACACCCTCGCCCGGCTTCCGCTTGAAGGTTGCCGAGGTACATGACGTGTACATGGCTATAAGTGGCAAGAGCGTGTGTGAAGAAGTACACCCCTTCAGGGTTAACATTATCTATTCGAATAGCCGTTTTCCTCGGATATGGAAACTTGGAGGACTTATGTAGTACATAGACAACTTGAAGTGGATACTCTAAAATCCGCAAGATGAGCGTGACTGCTATGGATGGCCTTCTCGTAGGGAGACAGGAACGGATCCATAGTGGAGTATTGATATGGTGAATATGTGGACTCGTGTGCGTCTTCTCACCTCAAAGAAGTTTCTGATACTCGTAGTATTGGTTAGCCACTGAGTCAAAGTTGGCTTGTTGCTGTTAACTCCACCACCCCCCATGTTGATAATGTTGCATATGTAGATAGTTCTGATGTAAGACATGCTGAGTACCTTTGTACTCACGTTTGCTTATTTATGTTTTTGCAGTTGGTTACACTAGTGACTTCTACGAGTAGCTTGTATCCCAGCTACGATCTTGTACCCTTGGGAGGGTCGTGTTTAGTCAGGCTTCTTAGTCTTTTTCTTTTGTAGTTGTCTGTCCTCAGACATGTAATGCTTCTGTTGCTTGTATGCTCTGAATGATGGGTCATGAGACCCCTGTTTGTATTGAATGCTATGTGGCTCTTCTGGGCCTTTATCTATATGAGTTTGAGTTATGTTGTGATGCCATGTTGTACAGCACATACTTGCATGTTATGTGTACGTGTAACGTGTATTGCTATGTGTGGGATCTGACAACCTAGTTGTTTACCTCTGGTAGCCTCTCTTATGGGGAAATGTAGTCTTGTGCTTCCATGTGCCATAGTAGTCCGCTACAGCCTGGTTCACCGGAGTCCTGCTAGCCCAGCACTACTGCTCCGGAACACTTGACTGGCCGGCATGTGATTCACTTCGTTCCTGTGTCTGTCCCTTCGGGTAAATGTCACGCGGTGACATCCAGAGTCCTGCCTAGCCTGCTACAGCCCGGGTTCCCGGAGTCCTGTTAGCCCAGTGCTACAGCCCGGATTCATAAGCTGTCGACCGACATGCTCGAGGTTGATTCATGTATGCCTATCCCTGTAAGTTAGTGCTACTTTGGGTTCACGACTAGTCATGTCGGCCCGGGTTCTCTGTCATATGGATGCTAGCGACACTATCATATACGTGAGCCAAAAGGCGCAAACGGTCCCGGGCCAGGTAAGGTGGCACCTGTGGGAGTACCATGCGTGAGGCCGCAAAGTGATATGAAGTGTTACATGCTAGATCGGTGTGACTTAGGATCGGGGTCCCGGCATCGGGCGTCCGACCTGTTAGCCATGGGCCGGACTGATGGGCTGTGAAGATACAAAAACCGAAGACTGCACCCGTGTCCAGATGGGACTCTCCTTGGCGTGGAAGGCAAGCTTGGCGACCAACTATGAAGATTCCTTTCTCTATAACCGACCTTGTGTAACCCTAGATCCCTCCCGTGTCTATATAAACCGGAGGGCTAGGTCCGTAGATAGGTCGAATACTCATAATCATAGCCAGACTAGACTTTTAGGGTTTAGTCATTAAGATCTCGTGGTAGATCAACTCTTGTAATACTTATATTCATCAAGATCAATCAAGCAGGAAGTAGGCTATTACCTCCATAGAGAGGGCCCGAACCTGGTTAACATCGTGTCCCATGTCTCCTGTTACCATCGAGCTTAGACGCACAGTTCGGGACCCCCTACCCGAGATCCGCCGGTTTTCACACCGACATGCGCCCCACACCCTCATGGGCCCCTCGTGGCTCCACCGACCTAGTTCTTCCTCCTATATATGTCCACATACCCCAAAAACATCCAGGAGCACCACGAAACCCTATTTCCACCGCCGCAACCTTCTGTACCCAAGAGATCCCATCTTGGGCCCTTTTCCGGAGCTCCGCCGGAGGGGGAATCGATCACGGAGGGCTTCTACATCAAGACCATAGCCTCTCCGATGATGTGTGAGTAGTTTACCACAGACCTTCGGGTCCATAGTTATTAGATAGATGGCTTCTTCTCTCTCTTTGGATCTCAATACAATGTTCTCCTCGATCTTCTTGGAGATCTATTTGATGTAACTCTTTTTGCGGTGTGTTTGTTGAGATCCGATGAATTGTGGGTTTATGATCAAGTTTATCTATGAACAATATTTGATTCTTCTCTGAAATCTTTTATGTATGATTGGTTATATTTGCAAGTCTCTTCAAATTATCAGTTTGGTTTGGCCTACTAGATTGATCTTTCTTGCAATGGGAGAAGTGCTTAGCTTTGGGTTCAATCTTGCGGTGTCCTTTCCCAGTGACAGCAAGGGCAGTAAGGCACGTATTGTATTGTTGCCGTCGAGGATAAAAGGATGGGGCTTATATCATATTGCTTGAGTTTATCCCTCTACATCATGTCATCTTTCCTAATGCGTTACTCTGTTCTTATGAACGTAATAATCGAGATGTATGCTGGATAGCGGTCGATGTGTGGAGTAATAGTAGTAGATGCAGAATCGTTTCGGTCTACTTGTCGCGGACGTGATGCCTATATACATGATCATGCCTAGATATTCTCATAATTATGCACTTTTCTATCAATTACTTGATCGTAATTTGTTCACCCAATGTAATACTTATGTTATCTTGAGAGAAGCCACTAGTGAAACCTATGGCCCCCGGGTCTATCTTTTATCATATAAGTTTCCAATCTATTTTATTTTGCAATCTTTACTTTCAATCTATATCATAAAAATACCAAAAATATTTATCTTATTATTGTTATCTCTATCAGATCTCACTCTCGTAAGTGACCTTGAATGGATTGACAACCCCTTTATCGCGTTGGTTGCGAGGTTCTTATTTGTTTGTGTAGGTACGAGGGACTTGCGTGTAGTCTCCTACTGGATTGATACCTTGGTTCTCAAAAACTGAGGAAAATATTTACGCTACTTTGCTGCATCACCCTTTCCTCCTCAAGGGAAAACCAACGCAATGCTCAAGAGGTAGCAGTGCACCCAAAGTGTGGAGTCCTACTAGGACTCCCTAGTCCTAATAGGATTCCACCTCCTTCATGGAATAGGAAAAAGGGAAGGGAGAAGGAGAAGGCAGGAAGGGGGCGCCCCCTTTCCCTACTCCAATTCGGACCAGTCCATGGGGAAGGTGCGCGGGCACCCTTGAGGCCTTTCTCTCCTTTCCCGTATGGCCCATTAAGGCCCAATACGAATTCCCGTAACTCTCCAGTACTCTGAAAAATACCTGAATCACTCGAAACCTTTCCGATGTGCGAATATAGCCCTCCAATATATCGATCTTTACGTCTCGGCCATTTCGAGACTCCTCGTCATGTCCCCGATCTCATCCGGGTCTCCAAACAAACTTTGGTCATCAAATCACATAACTCATAATACAAATCATCATAGAACGTTAAGTGTGTGGACCCTATGGGTTCGAGAACGATGTAGACATGACCGAGACTCATCTCTGGTTAATAACCAATAGCGGAACCTGGATGCTCATATTGGCTCCTACATATTCTACGAAGATCTTTATCGGTTAAACCACATAACAACATACATTGTTCCCTTTGTCATCGATATATTACTTGCCCGAGATTCGATCGTCGGTATCCTCATACCGAGTTCAATCTCGTTACCGGAAAGTCTCTTTACTCATTCCATAATGCATCATCCCGCAACTAACTCATTAGTCGCAATGCTTGCAAGGCTTATAGTGATGTGCATTACCGAGAGGGCCTAGAGATACCTCTCTAATACACGGAGTGACAAATCCTAATCTTGATATATGCCAACTTAACAAACACCATCGGAGACACCTGTAGAGCATCTTTATAATCACCCAATTACGTTGTGACTTTTGATAGCACACCAGGTGTTCCTCCGATATTCGGGAGTTGCATAATCTCCTAGTCTGAGGAACATGTATAAGTCATGAAGAAAGCAGTAGCAATGAAACTGTAACGATCATCGTGCTAAGCTAACGGATGGGTCAAGTCAATCACATCATTCTCTAATGATGTGATCCCACTAATCATATGAAAAATCTTTATCCATGGCTAGGAAACTTAACCATCTTTGATTTACGAGCTAGTCAACTAGAGGCATACTAGTGACACTCTATTTGTCTATGTGTTCACACATGTACTAAGTTTCCCGTTAATACAATTCTAGCATGAATAATAAACATTTATCATGATATAAGGAAATATAAATAACAACTTTATTATTGCCTCTAGGGCATATTTCCTTCAGCTATATGATGCTCTCTTCGTGCTTCAATTGCTATCTTTCATGTGAGCATCATCGAAATCTCACTGCCTAGCTTAGGGCGTTAAACAATCACCACAAAAAAATACACTTCCGTGATGATACGTGTTTGTCACAGTAGGTCACTTTTTTGGTCATGCATGTACATCCATGACAAATTTATGACAGAATCAAGATAGTCGTACCTGTGCTGTCGTAGAAGTGTTCCATGACATTACCAAAATTATCCTCACGGAAGTGTCCACTTCCATGATGATAAATCGCGCATCACAGAAGTGCTTTCGTCAAGGGTGACCGACACGTGGCATCCACCGTAACGGAATGCCGTTAAGCTATCGGGTCGGGTTTTGGATCCGATAATCCGTTAATAGCCCCGACCAATAGGGATTTTCCACATGTAAAATCATCATTGGCTAGAGGAAACACCTGTCGGTTCATCGTTGGGACAGATGTCATCCACTCATTGGACAGGAGGCGCCTATGATAGGTCGACACGTGGCACGCCCCAACAGTGGCCCATTCCGGTGAAAAAGGTCGGCCCAGTAAAAATTAGCAGGCCGGCCCATATAAGGCCTACTAGTGTCAGGTCCATTTAATCCCACGGCCCATACGAGATGTGCCAATTCGGCCCGTTAAAGATTTGACACCATTGCAGCCCATTATCAGTTCGAGCCCGTTAACAGCCCTCTATATATTTGGGCTCAATATCGACCCGATGAGATTTCGGCCTGTTAACGGCCCATTTAATGGATGGGCCAATTTTCAGGATGTACATCTTTCGGCCTTTTATCGACCCATTTAAATGTTGGGCTAATTTCCGGCCCGGTGTGTCTTTTAGCCTGTTGACGGCCCATAAATATGATGGGCCATTTGTAGTCGGACCTGAGTTTCGGCCTTTTAGCGGCCCATTTAAGTGTTGGGCCAATTTCTGGTCCGGTGTCACTTTCAGCCTGTTGACGGCCCATAAATCAGTTGGGCCAATTGTAGTCGGACCTGAGTTTTGGCCATTTAGCGACCCATTTAAGTGTTGGGCCAATTCCCGGCCCTGTGTGCCTTTCGGCCTGTTAACGGGCCATAAATGAGTTGGGCCATTTGTAGTCGGACCTTAGTTTTGGCCTCTTAACGGCCCATGCCCTTCATGGTCCAATACCAGCCCGGTTTCTCTTTCGGCCTGCTAAAGGCCCACTACACAGTTGGGCCGTTTACAATACGACCTGACTTTCGGCCTCTTAGCGGCCCAAGCTCTTCATGGTCCAATACAAGCCCGCTGTCTCTTTCGGCCTGCTAAAGGCCTACAGTATAGTTGGGCCATATGTAGCCCAAACTTAGTAACGGCCTGTTAACGGCCCGTGAAATAAATTGGGGCCACCTATTGCCCGCTTCGATGTCGGCCTGTTAACGACCCGGGAGGTAAGAGGGCCGACCATTAACTTTCGGCCTAGTAACGGCCCATTAACTTAATGGGCCCACTAAAGTTCGTTCATGTCTTTAGGCCAAATTAGATAATTTGAGCCCATTATGATGAGCAAAGGTACGACATACAGGGAATAACGTTGCACATCCAGAATATATTACAGGAAATTACATCCACTGGGCAATCAAAGATTGATGCTAGTGCAAATAAATGAGCAGAACCTAACCATCTACAATGTCACAATCTGCAACCTCAGCGCAGATGACGCCCATAAGCATGTGGGCAAGTTCTTGCTGCTTTGCCACACTGTCTCTGAAAACATTGATCAGTTGTTGTGTCGCACGACTCTGCACCTCTGATTCATCCACCATTTCCATCATTGCTTCAGCCATTAATTGGTTCACAAACAGACATTTATTCCATTGCATTCGAGACAGAGGATACTGAATAGATTCAGATGGCGATTTTGGCAGGCTTGTATTGTCGGGTGGTAGGTGCGACATATGCCAACGGGTGGCTTATCATTGTGGGAGCCAGTAAGACGTCGCCGGTGCCTCGAAGCGGGATGAGGCGAAGACATGCACACCGGCGAATCTTACCTAGCTTCGGGGCTCTCCGAGGAGATAACACCCCTACTGCTGCTCTGCATGGTCTTCGCATGATCACTAGATGATTGAGTGGCTACAAGATGCTCCTTGAGCTGTTTGGCGAGAGGAGGAAGAAGGGCACGGCTCGCTCTCTTCTCCTCCCTATGTGGTGTCTAAAACTAGCACCGATCAACCCTTTGCATGGGTGCCCCGGGGGGTTTATATAGGCTCATCCCCCGGGGGTACAATGGTAATCCGGCTGGGCGTGCGCCCCAGCCGTCTATGTCTATGCTCGGCGGCTTTCGCGCCGGCTGCTGGGGCCCGCCGGCTGGTGGGTCCCGCCGGCTGCCGGCTCCTTGGTCGACAGGCAGGCCCCACTGTCCAGGGCCTTATCGGTGGCTGGTTACTGTTGCCTCGACCTGGTGACGAGGGCTTCGCTGAGGTGGGCATGGCTACAGCGCCGCCGCCCGGCAGGCGATCGCTGTAGCCTCACCGCATCTTGACTCCTTAATGGGGCGTCTCCTTCGAGGGAGGGGCAGGCCGGCTGCGGGGAGCCGGCCCTGTCTCGGGCCGACTGGGGGAGGCCTGGCCGCCTTCGGGTGTCTCTCTGCCTGAAGGGGCCCACCGCCCATGGGCCGCGCTGGCAGCCCGTCGTGGGTATCATCAAGGTCAACATGGCAACAGTGCCGCGCCGGACGGGTCATGGCCACCCCGTACGGCACACTGTGCCAGGCATGCTCCGGGATTCGGGGGTGGCAGGCTTTACTGTAGCCACGCCCCGTCACATCGCCATTATGTGGATGCAGACTTTGAGGGTACGATCTTGACCGCTTGGTGGGAGCTGGCCTCTTGGAGTCGGCCTTCTCGTGGCCGGCTTCTTGGAGCCGGCCCTCCCGTGGCTTTCTTCATGAGGGCTAAAGTCAGGCCGCCTTCCGATAGTCGGCCGGGGAGACAGCCGGCAAGGGGAAGGCGGCCCCACGTCTTGGATTCTTGAGGGCCGGATCGGCTCGTAATTTTTTCAGAAGGGCCAGGGGGAGCCGGCTAGGCTACCCGTGGTCATTTACTCCGACAGTAGTCCCCGAAGCTGATCGAGCTTCGAGGCTGACAAAGGGACGAGAAGCTTGGTCAGCTTCCTATCCTGAGGAGCCGGCTTTGCTTATGCGCGCCGTCTTCGGAAAGCTCCGTTTCTCGTAGGCGGGAACATGGGTCGGCCTGCGAGCTGACCGCGCGCCATCCCGCGGGCCACGTGGCAAGGAAAACCTGCCAACGCACGCGCGCGAGGGGACGCCGCCGCAGGCCCGGGCCCGCAACTCCTAGGCCTCGTCCTGAGCGCGGATCTTCTGCGGCCCACACGGACCGCTCGCCTTCCCGCGGCGATTTTATTACGCCATCAGGGCGCAATAATTGCGGGACATGGGGGAGTGGGCGCAGTTGATCCCACGTTCCCCCACACCGCGCCTCCTCGGCACCGCCGCGTGGGTCTATAAGTAGGGGGAGGAGGGGGAGCGGCAGAGGCTCGCACGCTCTCCCTGGCTCCGCCCCTTCTCACCTTCCTTCTTCTTCCCTCCGCCGCCGCAGCAACCCATTGCCGCGCCGCTCCGCCGTCGAACCTCTCGGTTCCTTTGGTCCCGCCGTAGCGGGGTCGTGCGCGTCTCCGCCGTCGCATCGTCTTGCTCCTCGCCGCGTCGTTCCCATGGCGTTGTCGAGCTCGTGGGATGGCTCCAACGTCCACGAGGACCACATCGAGTTCCTCCGCCGGACGCGGCGTCTGCCGGGCGAGAACTACGTGTGGGTTCGTCAGGCGCCGGCGAGGGAGATTTCGCCGGCACCGGAGGACGGCGAGCGGGTAATCTTCCGCTCACACTGCCTGCGCGGCTTCGGCCTCCCGGCGAGCGGATTCCTTCGCGCTTTTCTTGAATTCTACCACCTCCAGCTGCATCACCTCATGCCCAACGCAGTGATGCTGCTGTCGGCTTTCGTCACCTTATGCGAGGGCTTTCTTGGGGTTCTCCCCACTCTCGAGCTCTGGGGAGAGTTCTTCCAGAGCAAGCTCGGCACCGTCGTCGCGGGCGTGCCCGCCCCCTGCGGAGCCTTCATTGCCATGAGGCGGACGGGCGAGAACAATCCGTTCCCGCCCATCCCGCTGATCTAGTCGGTGAAGCTCTGGCAGAAGTCCTACTTTTACGTGAAGAACGTCGCCCAACAAGGCGACTACGTCAACCTGCCGGCTGGGAGGCAACCCTCGTGGAGCTACCGGGCCAGGTCGTTGTCTCAGGCCGGGAACGCAGCCGTCTCCCGGCTCCGGGTGATGATCCAGTCAGAGGGCCTGACCGGAGCCGACCTGGTGGCCGCCTTCGTGGAGCGCCGAGTACTTCCGCTCCAAGGCCGGCCTCACATGATTTGCCAGATGAGCGGCCGGTTCGACCCGTGCCGGCTGAGCACCAGGGAGATGCCTCATGCCGAGGTGTCTTACATGGTGAACTACATCTCCAACTGCAAGCTCGTCGAGGATTGGCGATACGGCAAGGGGCCGTATTCTCGCGCCAACCCTCCGCCTGCCGAAAGTTTTTCTTCTTTTCTTCCTTTTTGTAGCCGGCCTCATGATGGCCGACCTCTGATCAGTTGGTTTTCCCTTAGCAGAACCCTCTTCTTCCGCCGACGGCCGGGGCCGCAGGGGTAGAGCGCCAGCTCCTCCCCGACCGCACGGTGGACAACGCCGATGATCCGGACCTGGGAGCGGCCGCCATGGAAGATGCCATCATGGGGGAAGGCGACGAGGCAGGAGGCGCGGGGCTCGGGGCCAGCCTCGAGGACTGGGCGGACGACGACGAGGTCTAAGCCGCCCTGCACCACCAGCCGGCGCTTGATCATCAAGGCGCGGGCCCGTCTGCCGCGCCGGCTGCCCGTGGCGGTGCGCAGAAGAGCCGAGCCGCGTCGACCTTCTTCGGCAGTGGGCCAAAGAAATCCAAGGCTTCCACGGCGGCGACCAAGCGGGATGAGGCGGCCGTGAAGGCGGCCCGCTTCCGCAAGGCGGTGAAACAACCGCAGGCGATCTCGGTGTAAGTCGTCAAACGTCTTGTATATATTTTTTTGTTGTCCTCTTCGATTGAAGCTCTTCTAAACCTTTCTTTGCTCGCCGGGTAGGGCACCGCTTTCCCTCGAGCGAGGTCCTGGCGGCTCCGTAGTCGGGCAGACTGGAGGGTCCTCAGGCTCCCGCCGCGTGGATCCCCGCGCCGACCTCATGGAGGCCACGGAGCGGAACGCACGGGAGGTGCGGGAGGAGCGGGAGATGGCAGAGCGAAGGACCGCCCAGGCGGCGAAGGAGCAGGCCGATGCGGCAACCAAGGCCCGGGCGGAGGCGACAGCCGCGGAGACGGAGGCGGAGGCCTCGCACAACCAGCCTCCGCTGCTCGTCGTTCCCCTCCGCGCCGTGGCCCTCGACATCCCTGTGCCCCCGTCGGAGGAGGTCGACCACGACCCGCCGGTGATGGAGAGGAGGGAGGACCATGTGGTCTTCGTGGAGGAGGCGCCACAGACGGCGCCGACTGGAGCGGGCCAAAGCGGCCAACCAGCCGCGGTGCCAGAGCAGCCGGCCGGGGGCGAGCCGGAGGCAGGGGCCGACCTCGAGGTGCAGCTGGCATTGCGCCGGCGCGCAGGGGGAGGTACCTCCACGCCGGAGCCGCACCGAGCTGCGGGCGCTAGCCAGACGGCGGAGGCCCTGGAGGTGGCCAGCTCCAGCACGTCCGAGTGGACTCCTAGCGGGGGGACGGGCGAGCTGAACGCGGCGGCCCAGGAGGTCCGGAACCGGCTTCAAGCCCAGGCCGCTTCGCTGCAGCGATACACCCAAGAGTTCCTCGCGACGCGGGCCGTCATCCGGGTGAGTCTTCTGGCCTTGGTTGTTTTGCTCTTTTGATTTCTTCCATGGGGGCACGTCAGCGCACCCACTGGGTGTAGTCCCCGAGTTCTGAGTCGGCTGCTGCGCAGGCGGCTTGGAACTTACTAGGTCCTGAAAACTATCTTATCCTCGCCTCCTGTCTGATCTTCCAGGAGTATCATAACCTCCGCGCTGCTACCTTCAACTCCCAGGCTCAGGAGCTGGGCCAGAAAACCGAGGACCTGAACAGCAGCCGGAGTGCGTGCTTTGT
Source organism: Triticum urartu (assembly GCF_056163025.1). NCBI lineage: Eukaryota > Viridiplantae > Streptophyta > Magnoliopsida > Poales > Poaceae > Triticum > Triticum urartu. Next base: position 695,833,990 of record NC_141874.1, on the reverse strand, counting down.
TTCGTTCATCTCCTGTGGGGGCGTCAGCGCACCCACTCGGTGTAGTCCCCGAGATTCGGGCCGACTGCTGTGCAGTCGAGTCGGACCTTCCTTGACGACTTCTTCCTTATTGATTTTTCCTTTGTCTTCATGCTTGCAGGAGCCAATGCCGACTTGAGGGGGCAGCTCAGCAGGGCCCAGGCCGCCCTTCGTGCCAAGGAAGCCGAGTACAACGCCTTGGTCCTGGAGCGTGACCGCCTGGCCAAGAAGTTGGCCAACCAGGAGGAGAGCCACAAGGAGGCCCTGAAGAAGGCGCAGGACAGCGAGGATGCCCTGAAGGCCGAGTTTGAGACCGAAGCGGCAGGCTGGGCTGAGGCAAAACAAGCGCTGAGCAAGGGCTTCGGCCGGATTGAGGATCTGATCGATGGTAAGCCACCTTCCTCACTCCTTGCTTGCCCCTTGCCCCCTGATTTGTGTTCTGACTTGTGCTGCTTTTTGTTCTCTGTGCAGACTACTTCCCCGGCTACTCCGTCTTCGCCACCCAAACCATTGAGGCCCATCACGAGGCGCGCCGGCAGGCGGGGGCTGAAATTGCGTCGGACGCGAGCCGGACGCTTGAGGAGCAACTCTTGGCGGTCCAAGCCCGGCTGCAGCCGGCTCAGCGCATGCTCCGCCGCCTCCGGCGCGCCGGGGCGCAGGTGTTGGTCGCCCTCTGGCCAGGCGAAACGATTCCCCGCACCCCGAGTCGGACTGCTGACTGGCTGGAGGTTGCGGTTGGCCGCTTCGAGGCCTGGAAGGCATCGGCGGCCCGGCTTGGAGCTGGGCGGGCGCTGGAGTTTGTCCGAGCCTAGTATCCCGGGCTGAACCTGGACCAGCTGCGCACCTGGCGGATGGAGGCCGACGAGGAGATGGAGGAGGTGCCGCCGGCTATCGCTCAGCGTGCCTCGATGATTGCCAAGTGCACTGACATCAGCGTCTTCACTCCTAAAATAAATGACGACGGCGTTGCCCAGCCGGAGGAGTGGTTCGGGCTGGACCCGGCGGCGGGTGAGAACTCGGCAGAGGAGATCGCTTCCAGCGATGAAGGTGAAGACGACGAAGGGGAGGAAGGCGATGACGTCGAGCCGGCCAGTGAAGCGGCCAGCCAGCCCTAGACTGACCGTGCCTCCAGCAGCGAGGCGCGTGCTAGCGCGCCCTCTGCGGGAGGTGGTGATCATGCCGAGGTTCGCCAGCCGGCCACTCCTCCAGCCAGCGCTGCCGTCTCCACTGACCTGCCCGACTCGCCAGTCGCTCCCTTGGCTTAATTTGCCGTCCTTTCTTTTCCTGCTTGTTACTTTTTGAACAATTTTTGTTAAACTTGCGTAGTTCCACCCACTGGGGGTGTATTCAAACTATGTTGAATGCTGGCCTTTCGAAGGCCTTTTGTGTAAATATGATCGTGTGTGTGTTTGGCTTCCATTCGCGTATGCTTTTTATCTTTAGGCTGTTTCCTTTGCCGCCTTCCCCTAGCTGCTGTCTTCCCAATCGGCAGCTGCTCTGCAGCCTGCAGCTAAGGAAGGACTTGGCTATATTTATTTTATTATTATTTTATTGGGGAAGGCAAGTACTCGAGCTTTCTTAGATTGAAGCGAGGTGAATGGAAGCCGGCCGGCTGGCTACTCTGGTAGTCGGTCGGTGGTGGGAGAAAAATCGGCTTTTGTTATATTAGCCCGTTAGTCCCTAGCTGTTTTTCGTGTGGGCATCCTTTCCTGCCTTTAACTCTTGCCAGCCGGACAGCCGGCTCTTCGAACTGCGAGTTTTGGCAAGAGAGGGCTTGGGTGCCGGCACACTACTTGTCTGACCGCGGGTAGGACTTCTAATATAACTGAAGGCGGCCAGTCCCCGGGCCGACAAGTCGAACCCGGTGCCGGACGAAAAAAGTGAATGTAATGACATGATCATAAGCATGATACTCTTCATTTATAGATAAAAGATGGCAGTCCCCGAGCTCTCCCCGGGGGGCCTATTATCTTGTACTTAGTACAAAAGTTAGCGTGATACATACTGCATTTCAACTGTAAAATCTTCGGAGGAGGTTGGCATTCCATGGTCGTTCCGACTCTTTGCCAGATTCGTCTCTCTTTCGTGCCTTCGGCTTCTATGCATCGATCAGGTAGTAGGAGTCATTTCCCAGCGCTCTGCTGATGACGAAGGGGCCTTCCCAAGGGGCCGAGAGCTTGTGCTGGCCGGCTGTTCGCTGGATCAGCCGGAGCACCAGGTCGCCTTCTTGGAAAGATCTTGGTTTGACCTTCTGGCTGTGGTAGCGGCGCAAGCACTGCTGGTAGATGGCGGACCGGATGAGGGCTAACAGCCGGCCTTCTTCCAGCAGGTCGACGCCGTCTTCTCATGCTTCCTTGGCCTCCGCCTCTGTGTACATGGTTACCCGAGGCGAGTCGAACTCGATGTCGGTTGGGATGACCGCTTTGGCACCGTACACGAGGAAGAAAGGAGTGAAGCCGGTTGACTTGTTTGGGGTAGTGCGTAGACTCCAGAGGACGTCCGGCAGCTCATCGAGCCAACAGCCGGCTGAACGTTCCAGTGGCACGACCAGTCGGGGCTTGATGCCGGAGAGGATGAGACCATTGGCTCGCTCGACTTGGCCGTTTGACTGCGGGTGGGCAATGGACGCTAAGTCCAACCGGATGCCCTGTGTCGCGCAGAAACGTGCCAATGCTCCCTTGGCGAAATTCGTGCCGTTGTCGGTGATGATGCTGTGTGGCACGCCGTAGCGAGTTGTTATATCTGCGATGAATGTCACGGCAGTCGTCCCATTCAGCTTCTTGATCGGCTTTGCCTCAATCCATTTGGTGAATTTGTCCACGGCGACAAGCAGATGTGTCATGCCGCCGCGCGCTGTCTTGATTGGGCCCACCATGTCCTGTCCCCAAACGGCGAAGGGCCAAGTGAGGGGAATGGTCTTGAGTGCCGAAGCCGGCATGTGTTGCTTGGAGCTGAAGACTTGGCACCCTTTGCAATGTTTAACTAACTCCTTGGCGTCATCCAAGGCAGTCGGCCAAAAGAACCCATGGCGGAAAGCTTCGGGAACAAGCGATCTTGAGGCTGCATGGTGGCCGCATTCTCCTTGGTGGATGTCTCTGAGGATTGCAATGCCCTTCTCTTGCTCGACGCATCGCTGGAAGACTCCAGTGACACTGCGCCTGACGAGCTCTCTGTTGATGATTGTGTATGCTCCAGCTCGGCGTTGGACTTGTCTTGCCTCTATTTCGTCAGCCGGCAGATCTTGGTTTATTAGGAAGTTGAGGATGGACTGAGCCCATGATGGATATGCGACTTCTTCTATTTCCAACACGGCTACTGCGACCAGGGCGGGCGGGCTGGGTGGTGAAATGCCGGAGTCGGCCGCCGCCTGTTGTGTTGGTGCAGTCTCCGGGCCGACTACCGCAGTCCCCGACCTGGGTGTGGCAGTCCCCGGGTCGGGCGTAACTACGGAAGTCCCCGAGCCGCCTACTGACGTCCCCGGGCCGACTATCGAAGTCCCCGGGTCACCTGCTTGGTTCTTCGAGTCGGACCCGGCCACGTCGAGGTCAGGCGGCACGAAGATGGAATCGGACTCTGGAGACGGCTTGATAGACGGCTTGAGGAGACGTTGCAGAGAGACACCGGTTGGTATTGCCTGCCGAGTGGAGCCTATTCGAGCCAGGGTATCAGCTGGCTCGTTGTCGGCTCGCGGTACATGGAGGAACTCGCATCCTTCAAAGTACCCACTGATCTGCTGAACGAGGAAGCGGTAGCTTGCCATATTTGCGTCCTTGGCGTCCCAGTCGCCGGATGATTGCTGGACTACCAAGTCCGAGTCGCCGTAACATAGGATCCGGCGTATGCCGAGCTCTTTGGCAAGCCGGAGCCCGTGTATGAGTGCCTCGTACTCGGCCACGTTGTTGGAGGCGGCAAAGTGAATTTGCAGCGTGTATCTGAGCTTGTCGCCTTTGGGAGAGGTGAGGATGACGCCGGCTCCCAAGCCGGTGCGCATCCTGGACCCGTCAAAGTGCATGCGCCAATGAGTGGAGTCGGGAGCTGGCGGTAGGTACTGGGTCTCGGCCCAGTCGACGAGGGAGTCGGCCAATGCGTGGGACTTGATGGCGGTGCGAGGCTGGTAGAAGATCGTGTAGGGGACCAGCTCGATGGCCCATTTCGCCACCCGGCTGGATGCATCCCGGCTGCCTATGATTTTGGCAAGCGGGGCGGTGCATACGACCGTGATGGGATGCTCTTGGAAGTAGGGCTTCAGCTTCTTGGCGGCGAAGTACACGCCATAGCACATCTTCTGGTAGTGCGGGTAGTTTTGCTTCGAGGTAGACAGCACCTCGCTCAAATAGTACACCGGCCTCTAGACCGGCTGGGCTCGGCCCTCTTCTGGGCGCTGGACTACGATGACGGTGCTGACCACCCGGCTGGTTGCAGCAATGTAGAGGAGCATGGGCTCTTTCTCAGTCGGCGCCGCCAGGACAGGCGGCGTGGCGAGCATCTTCTTCAGCTCGTGAAAAGCTTGGTCGGCTTGGTCGTTCCACTCGAAGTGAGTGGTCTTCTTCATGAGGTGGTAGAGGGGGAGAGCTTTTTCTCCGAGCCGGCTGATGAAGAGGTTCAGGGAGGCCAAGCACCCGGTGAATTTCTAGACGTCTCGAAGTTTGGTGGGAATCGCCATTCTCTCAATGGCCTTGATCTTTACTGGGTTGCATTCGATGCCGCGTTCGGAGACCAGGAAGCCTAGGAGCTGGCCGGCTGGCACTCCGAACACGCATTTCTCGGGGTTGAGCTTGATCTGGAACCGGCGCAGGTTCTCAAATGTTTCCTTGAGGTCCTCCAACAAGGTGTCGCGCTTCTCCGTCTTCACCACAATGTCATCTACGTAGACGTGGGCATTTCTGCCGAACTGCTTGAGGAGGCACTTCTGCATGCAATGCTGAAAAGTGGCACCGACATTTCTTAAGCCGAATGTCATAGTCAGGTAGCAGAAAGCTCCGAATGGTGTGATGAAGGCGGTCTTCAGGCGGTCAGCCGGATCTAGCTTTATCTGGTGGTATCCTGAGTAAGCATCCAAGAAACTCAACAGCTCGCATCCGGCCGTGGAGTCTATCACTTGATCAATCCTTGGCAGGGCAAAGGGATCTTTGGGGCAGGCCTTGTTGAGGCTCGTGTAGTCTATGCACATGCGCCACTTGTTGTTCTTCTGTAGCACGAGGACCGGGTTGGCGAGCCACTCTGGAAAGAAAACCTCCATAATGAAGCCGGCTGCCAGAAGCCGGGCTATCTCCTCTCCCACAATCCTTCTTTTCTCCTCCAACAGTCGGCGGAGGGGTTGTTTGACTGGTTTTGCGCCTTCTCGGACGTGTAGCCTTTGCTCGGCGAATTCCTTCGGAACACCTGGCATGTCCTTAGGGGACCATGCAAAGATATCCCGATTCTCATGGAGGAAGTCAGCAAGCTCGCCTTCCTATTTGCTGTTTAGGTTTGCCCCGATGACGGCAAACATTTCTGGGTGCTCGGGGTCAAGAGGTATCTTCTTCGTCTCCTTGACGGCAAACATTTCTGGCATCACACTCCTTGGGATCGGAGGACAGGGCCGGCTGTTTGCTGGCCATGGCCACGACTCGGTCCAACATCTTCTTTTCTTCGGCAATGACCAGGGACTCGGCCAGCCGGCTGCTGGCTGCAGCGCACTCGGAAGATTTCTTGTAATCGCCGGCTACAGTGAGGATGCCCTTGGCGCTCAGCATCTTCATCTTGAGGTAAGCATAGTGGGGAACAGCCATGAACCTAGCTAGGGCAGGACGGCCAAGCAATGCATGGTAGGGGCTCTCCAGGTCCACCACTTCAAACCAGATCGCTTCTTGGCGGAAATGCTCCTTGTCCCCAAAGAGTACATCAACCATGATCTGGCCAATGGGGGCGCAGGACAGGCCAGGTACAATGCCATGGAACACAGTCCGAGTTGCCATGAGTTGCCTCGTCTTGACGTTCAACTTCTCCAGGGTGTCACGGTACAGGATGTTGATGCTGCTCCCGCCGTCTATCAGCACTTGGGAGAAACGGGCGGTGCATTTGTCCATTGCAAGGGTGGCATCCAAAACCAACGCATAAGAGCCGGGAGATTGCATCACCTCTGGGTGGTCGGCCCGGCTCCAGCTGATAGGCTTTTCTGACCAGTGCATGTGCTCGGCGGGGTTGGTAGCGACCACGTTGACTTCCTGGTGCTCTCGGCGTCTGCTACGCCGGCCTTCGGGCTGGCTTGTAAAGATGACATAGGCGGCATGCTCATCGGGGAACTCATCATGCACAGCTCCGACTGCTGGCCGAGCGGTCGGCAGCTGCGGAGCCGGAGGCGGCGGACCAGCAGGCAGAGGCGGCACGAGCCCTTCGCCTTTGGAGATTCGGGTGAGCCAGTGGCACTTCCGTGTTGTGTGGTTGGACGGCTTCGCGCCGCTCTGGAACTTGCATGGGGCGTCGAGAGTTTGCTCGTAGGAGAAGGCCGGCTACCAAGCCGGCCTGCCGCCCTTCGGTTTCTTGGGTGCGGGCCGCCCTTTAGGCCGCTCGTCTTCGACGGTGGCCACCTGCCGACTGGTGGAGAGTGGTGCGGGGCCCTTGCACTTGTGGTCGTTCTGGTACGGGCGTCGGCCGGAGTCCCCAGCCGGCGTCTTGGGCGCCGTGTTGATTACCTTCCCGGACGCGTCTACCCGGAGCTCAATCTTCATTGAGGAGTCAGCGGTGGCGTACTTGTCCGCTATGATCAGAAGCTCGTCGAGGGTAGTCAGCTCGTCGCAGAGGAGCTTGTGCTTAAGGAGGGTGCCTTCTCGGCATCCGGCGGTGAAGTATTCTATGGCTTGCACCTCGTGCACCCCTTCACAAGAGTTGCGGAGCTCGGCCCAGCGTGTGAGGTAGTCGCGAGTGGACTCGGCAGGGCCTTGTATGCACAAGGAGAGCTGTCTGGGCTTGGGAGCCCGCTTGTAGGTGCTGGTGAAGTTGCGGACTAAGGCTTCTGTGAAGTCTAGCCAGCTGTTGATGCTGTAGGGCCTGAGGCTATTGAGCCAGGTCCGCGCCGTGCCTTGCAGCATGAGGGGCACGTACTTCACGGCAACGCGCCTGTTGCCGTTTGCTATGCGAACCGCTGTGGAGTAGTCAATCAACCAATCTTCCGGCTTCACGGAGCCATTGTACTTGGGCGTGTCTCTTGGGAGCGAGAACCCTTTGGGGAAAGGCTCGTCGCGGATGCGGGGGCCGAAGCAAGGCGGGCTGACATCATCTTCTTCTTCTAGTGCCAGGGATCGCGCTAGGCGGTCGATCCGATGGCGGGCGTCGTTCTCGCCGACTCCTTCGCAGAGACCTAGTCGGCCGCTGAGAGTTGGATGCGTGACAGGCGGCGGGGTGGGATATCTCTCCCAGCGAGGCGGGGGCGGAGGCGGGTTGCCCCGCCGCTGCACGGCCCGGGGATGGCCTTCTGCGTCTTGCTCGATGGAGGTCCGGGTTCGGCTTCGGCTGGCAGCCGGCTCCTTCTCGTGTTGCGCGCGAGTTTTACCCGTAGTCGGCGTCCGGGACGTCGCGCCGTGCTCTCGGCGCGGGGGAGGGCTTTCCGCGCTGGCGTCGGATTCGTGCCGCTGTGCGGCTGCATCGATTAGTTGCTGGATGCATCTGGTCATGTGGGGGAGTTCTTCGGCCCCCGGTCCGTCTAGCTCGTCTACGGCCGCCTGGGCGGCATGGAGGTTCTCGAGTGGAGTGGCGTAGACTGGGCGGTCGACTCCTAGCGTGTCGGCGAGGGCAGTGCCGCGCTGTCTGACAATGCCGGCTCGGCTTGGCCCGCCTGGGGGCGGCATGCCAAAGGCGGCACGGTCGTCTTCGTGCTGGTGGGCCTCGGTGAGGCGTCTCACGGAAGCCAGCTTCCAGCCCTCCGCGAGGAGGGCGAGGCGGCGAGCCTCCAGTGCTTCGGCGTCGGCATCGGCCGGGAGGGGGATGGACAAGTCATGGACCGCTGCATGCGGGGCGTCGAGGGCGTTCTCGCCAGAAGTGCCGCCGTGGCCGATGACCATCACCTCAGTGGTGGCGCCGTCGCAGCCATCGGACTGGGGAAGAGGGTCGTTGTAGATCGCGACGTTGGTGGGGAAAGCGTCGAGCGAGGCCGTGTCAGAGTCGACAGGCGTCGGATCGGTCGAGCCAACAGACTCCAAGTCCACAGCAAGCTCGCCGGAGACGTGGAGCTGGCCGAGGAGGTTGACGAGGTGGTCGGTGCCCGCGTCAGAGGAGAGATCGTCGGAGATGAGGGTCTCGTCAAGGAGATCAGTGAGGCCGCTCGCCGCGCAGACGTTGGCGACGCCTTGCAGCGCGTCGTGGCAAGCGCCATCGGGCGTGCCGGGCTGGCTACGCTCGCTGGGGAGGAAGAGGGTTCCCGTCCAGAACAGGTCTCCGGACGATGGTGCACCTGGCCCCAAGGTGGGCGCCAAATGTCGGGTGGTAGGTGCGACATATGCCAACGGGTGGCTTATCATTGTGGGAGCCAGTAAGACGTCGCCGGTGCCTGGAAGCGGGATGAGGCGAAGACATGCACGCCGGCGAATCTTACCCAGCTTCGGGGCTCTTCGAGGAGATAACACCCCTACTGCTGCTCTGCCGGGTCTCCGCATGATCACTAGATGAATGAGTGGCTACAAGATGCTCCTTGAGCTGTTTGGCGAGAGGAGGAAGAAGGGCACGGCTCGCTCTCTTCTCCTCCCTATGTGGTGTCTAAAACTAGCACCGATCAACCCTTTGCATGGGTGCCCCAGGGGGTTTATATAGGCTCACCCCCCGGGGGTACAATGGTAATCTGGCTGGGCGTGGGCCCCAGCCATCTGTGTCTACGCTCGCCGGCTTCCGCGCCGGCTGTTGGGGCCCGCCGGCTGCCGGCTCCTTGGTCGACAGGAAGGCCCCACTGTCCAGGGCCTTGTCGGTGGCTGGTTACTGTTGCCTCGACCTGGTGACGAGGGCTTTGCTGAGGTGGGCCTGGCTACAGCGCCGCCGCCCGGCGGGCGATCGCTGTAGCCTCACCGCATCTTGTCTCCTTAATGGGGCGTCTCCTTCGAGGGAGGGGGCAGGCCGGCTGCGAGGAGCCGGCCCCGTCTTGGGCAGACTGGGGGAGGCTTGGCCGCCTTCGGGCGTCTCTCTGCCTGAAGGGGCCCACCGCCCGTGGGCCGCGCTGGCAGCCCATCGTGGGTGACATCAAGGTCAACATGGCAACAGTGCCGCGCCAGACGGGTCATGGCCACCCCGTACGACGCACTGTGCCAGGCGTGCTCCGGGATTTGGGGGTGGCAGGCTTTACTGTAGCCACGCCCCGTCACATCGCCGTTATGTGGATGCAGACTTCGAGGGTATGATCTTGACCGCTTGGTGGGAGCCGGCCTCTTGGAGTCGGCCTTCTAGTGGCCGGCTTCTTGGAGCCGGCCCTCCCACGGCTTTCTTCATGAGGGCTAAAGTCGGGCCGCCTTCCGATAGTCGGCCGGGGAGACAGCCGGCAAGGGGAAGGCGGCCCCATGTCTTGGATTCTTGAGGGCCGGATCGGCTCGTGATTTTTTCAGAAGGGCCAGGGGAGCCGGCTAGGCTACCCGTGGTCATTTACTCCGACATGTATTATTGATAGTGGAGAGTGTCTTGACCACTGCATCATAACATAAATTAGGACGGGAACCAAACAAATTAATCATGAGTTATTGCCATATTACCTGGCCTAGATTTACTGGAAAGAAACAATGGGGTTGCCTTGCTGTTTTCAGAGTTTGTCTTCTTATCTTCAGCAGCCTGCACAAAATTAACACACTAGCATTGCTATCATTGGCCAAGTTAGATAATAGGAAAGCAACATTGACACAACGAACGTTTGGGCAACTAGCCTACACCAAATTAACACAATATGGCACAGCTATCATCAGCCAGGTAAGGTAATACGAAAGCAACATTGACACAATGAATGAATGGGCAACCAAAGAAGCACTACAATTCAGTAATGTGCGTGATATGAGATAGCACATTCATGCAGCTCAGTACGCAAAACTACCAGGCAGTTTTCCTTAAAAAATCAACATTGGCGCCTTTAACATTTTGCTACAACTAATTTTAGATCAGATAAAGGTTAGATTCATGCTGATTAACAAAATACATGCTGATGTAAAAATATAATGATATACAATAGGTACTAACATCAGCACTGGAGCACAGAGAATTCCCGCAAGATATTTTCCTCGAATACGATCCCAATGGAGGAAGTCTTGTATCGTTTAACCTTATTTTATAAAAGAGAGACGGGTAAGAAACATGTAGAAAATATGATCAGGATGCTATAAAATTTCATGATGCAAGGATACGCACACGCTTCTTAGAATGGAGTTGACATTATTTTGCTGGACTGGAGCGGACTAGTTCTTTGGCCACTAGAATCTGCTTATTATCAGTGGGAGTTGGGTTTCTCTGTGCTGGAGCAGTATCTATGAAAAATGGAGTTGGTTTATTATATCCTGGCATTTGGATCTTTTGCAAAGACCTGGTTTGTAACCCTTCAGATTCTAACATAGCCATCTTCCCCTTGCATGCCTTATATAGAAGAATGTTGATTCAGTTATAAAACATGCTACAACAGAGATGGAATAGGTACTGAAGAATAGAAAGGCATGACATATTGACATGTATTCACTCCATCCGGAAATAAATGGATGGGTCTAGGCGTATTTCAGTTCTAGATACATCCAGTTTTATCCATTTCTGCGACATTTAATCCGGACGGAGGGAGTACGATGTAAGAGCTAGGGATACGACATGACAACACAGTAAAAAAACACTGAAAAACCCACTGCAGAACCAAAGTATTCAAACCCACTAATATGAGATAATACACTCATGCAGATCAGGATGCAAAACTACCAGGCAGTTTTCCTTGCAAAAATCAACATTGTGGCCTTTAATTATACATTTTGCTACAACTAAATTTAGATCAGATAAAGGTTGGATTCATGCCGATTAACAAAATACATGCTGATGTAAAAATATAGTGATATATAACAGGTACTTACATCTACATTGGAGCATAGAGAATTCCTGCAAGAATCTTTCCTCATAAACGATACCATTGCAGAAAATCTTCTATCCGTTAAGCATATTTTTTTAAAGAGAGATGGGTAAGAAACATGTAGAAAATATGATCAGCATGCTATAAAATTTCATGATGCAAGGATACGCACACGCTTCTTAGAATTGAGTTGACATATTTTTGCTGGACTGGAGCGGACTAGTTCTTTGGCCACTGGAATCTGCTTATTATCAGTAGGAGTTGGGTTTCTCTATGCTGGAGTAGTATCTATAAAAACTGGAGTTGGTTTATTATCTCCTGGCATTTGGATCTTTTGCAAAGGCCTTGTTTGTAACCCTTCAGATTCTAACATAGTCGTCTTCCCCTTGCATGCCTTGTATAGAAGAATGGTGCTTTGCCTATAAAACATGCAGCAGTAGAGAGATGGAATAGGTACTGAAGAATAGAAAGGCATGACATATTGACATGTATTCCCTCCATTCGGAAAAAATGGATGGGGCTAGGCGTATTTCAGTTCTAGATACATCCTTTTTATCCATTTCGGCAACATGTAATCCGGACGGAGGGAGTATGGTGTAAGAGCTAGGGATACGATAGGACAACACAGCAAAAAAAACACTAGTTGAATGTAAAACTATATGCTAGCGGAATACGTACAGAAATAACTAAGGCAACATACACATGTATGATTGGGAAAATAAGATGGCATTGCAACAGAGCACTAGAACAACACTTCAATGTAAAAAAAACATGGTATGGTAGACAGATGAAGTACATACTGATGAATAACAATGCATAAGATATTCAGAAGCATGATGTCCAAATTAAGCAGATGGCATTGTGATAGAGTAGAATGACAGTACTTGAATTTGAAAACATGTTATCATGAATGGAATTGGTACTGAAAAACAGGAAGGCATGGCATATTTACATGCATGATCAGCATGCTAAGCACATGGCATTGCAACAGAGTAGATACACTCCAGGACATTATATGCATGTTGTACCCATATCACAGGCCAAGTTAGAGCAAGGACCTTGTGGGGTGAAGAGTATTCATCATCTTTCTGCAAGTCTTCTGAAGAACTGCCTTTACATGTTCCATCATATTGGGTATCATTGACATCAAGTTTATTGGACTTTAGATTGCTCCGTGAGGTTCTTGTGGATATATCAGTGTGTGCAATTATATCTGACATGCATGGAAGACAACTAGTAGTTAGATTTATGTAATGAGTGCCTGTAGGAGAGGACATAAATAGTAGGACTGGGGTTAACTAGCAGCAACAGGTCTCATAAACTAAAGGGAGAACACAGATGAAAGCTACAGAATATGTATCATTTGTACTCGAGATTAACTAGATGGCACACAAAAGTATTAAAGAACAACATAGGAAATACTAGAAGCGGTATAATACTAAAATCACCAGCCTGTGGGATAGCATTGGCTGATGGATGATAACTATGGAACAGTGTTACCTAAAGAACAAGTATCTTAGCTGAACTATGGAACAACGTTAACTCCTGAACAAGACCCGTAAGAGATCAGCATGAATATACAGTCAAATGTGATGATCTATTTTCCATGCTTAGGTCACTACAAGAAATATGTCAACTAGTGACCTTCTGTCAGTGACCCTGGAAGAAATGGTCATAGATCTATGACCATTTCAGACCAATTGGTCAAAAGCTGTTCGGGGGGCTCCAAACCCTAAATCATTGCGACCATTTTGGTCAGAAAGGTCATAATTTCCTTAGATGAAATGGTCATAAAGCAAACAGCGCTAGTCCGCTACCTTATTTCTAGTTGTTAACGACCAATATAGATGGTCATAGCCTTGTAAATTGTGGTGGGTTGCTATGATTAGGCGCCACCTCATCAGTTTTGCCTATGTGTCATGTCCATGTGGCAATTTTTTCCCTAGGTTGTGAAGCAACCTATATTTCTGTCATTTTCAAAATTCCCAAAAAATCTCATAAATTCTTTGGGTCATATCTTCGTCAATTATGTAAAAACCTTCCTTGCCTAGTTCAAAAATAATTCAAAAATATTCATTTTCCTACTCTGTTCAGAACAATAGTTTGTGAAGGAAGTACCACTTTGGCGTGTCCAAATAGTATCCATTTTCTACAGTGCTTTCCTATGCCCAAATAACCATCCTCCACCAAATGCCAGCTCAATCCATTCATTATTTTGAGCCGAGCTTCAACATTCGTAGTTTTGTCCAGTGTGGTAGTTTGCAAAGCAAGTAACACCTAGGCTACTCCTTTTGAGCTGAAAATTTGTGAAGACGGTCTTCTTAGTAACTGATCATCCTAAGCCAAAACTCACGCCCATTAGCCATGTACATTTCCCGTACCGCTAATCAAACACTTGGCTGCTAATTCATGTTTGAGCATCGATCGGTCTCCTCGTGAGAATATTTTGTTGTAATTTTCTTCCTAGCACCTACCTGGGGAGTGCCCAACCCACTAGACATGCCTAGGCCACCCAGAACACATGGAAACGCCACGGTCACGCGGTGACCACGCGGTGAGCATGCGAGTTTACGCGCTCTAGAGTTGGGGCCCTCGGCCACCGCCCAAACCTCGACGTATTGCCACCAAACCATGTATTTATGGTTAAATAGGTACTTTTGTAACTAGAAATGATTTTTGGAAAAAATAACTAGCAAACCATGAGGCAGCCGCAGTTCAAATTTGACCCGCTTCCAACTGAATCGGCGGAAATTTGTCTTTTTCACGAGAGGTGGATCAAAACTTTTTACACCCAACCATTTTGTCAATTGTGCATTAAATATGTCCTAGTATTTTATAAAATTGATTTAGTCCAATTTTGCAACAATTATTTGGGAGGTCCTTCACAAAAAAACCTCCTTTTGGGCACTCAGAAAATGGAATATGGTTTTTTTGTCCATAGAAAATGAAAACTTCCTTAGGAAAAATTGTTTTCCATTCCAATATGCACCCTTGTGCACAATATGAGATCATTTGAACAAACTATGTCATGAATGTGGCCATAAGATTGATCATTTGGGTTGAAAGCCATCAATCTTCATGCAGGATAGCTCATTTCTGAGAGCACTTTTTTAAAAGAATTGTCGTATTACAAGTTTATTATTTTTCTAGGAAACTTGGTCACATATGATGACACAATGCGAAGGTTTTCCAATTTTTTGAATTTTTTTGAATTTTTTATGCCCGTTTCAAAATGCTGTCAAAACGGCGGGCTTGACCGTTCCTAGCTAGTGGTTGAATCTTGGAAATTTTTTGGTGTTTCTCTGATTAAATAGATACTTATGTACCTAGAAATGATTTTTGGAAAAATAAAGAGCAAACTACGAGGCAGCTACAGTTCAAATTTGACCCGCTTCCAACTAAACCGACGAGAATTTATCTTTTTCACGAGAGGTGGATCAAAACGTTTTACACCCAAACATTTGTTCAATTGTGCATCAAATATGTCCTAGTATTTTAGAAAATTGATTTGGTACAATTTTGCAACAAATATATGGTAGGTCCTTCACAAAAAACCTCATTTCGGGCACTCAGAAAATGGAAAATGAATTTTCCGTGCAAAGACAATGAAAACTCCCTTAGGAAACATTGTTTGGAATTCCAAGATGCACCCTTGTGCACAATATGAGATCATTTGAACAAATTATGCCATAAATGTGGCCATAAGATTGATCATTTGGCTTGAAAGCCATGCATCTTCACGCATGATAGCTCATTTCTGAGAACATATTTTAAAAATAATTGTCGTATTACAATTTTATTATTTTTTCTGGAAACTTGATCACATATAATGACACAATGCGAAGGTTTTCCAATTTTCTGCTTTTTTTGAATTTTTTATGCCCGTTTCAAAATGCGGTCAAAACGACGGGCTTGACCGTTCATAGCTAGTGGTTGAATCTTGGAATTTTTTTGGTGTTTCTCTGATTAAATATATACTTATGTACCTAGAAATGAATTTTGGAAAAAATAAAGAGCAAACTACAAGGCAGCTATAGTTCAAATTTGACCTGCTTCCAACTAAATCGGTGAGAATTTGTCTTTTTCACGAGAGGTGGATCTAAACTTTTTACACCCAAACATTTGTTCAATTGTGCATCAAATATGTCCTAGTATTTTAGAAAATTGATTTGGTACAATTTTGCAACAAATATATGGTAGGTCCTTCACAAAAAAACCTCATTTCGGGCACTCGGAAAATGGAAAATGAATTTTCCATGCAAAGACAATGAAAATTTCCTTAGGCAACATTGCTTGCCATTCCAATATGCACCCTTGTGCACAATATGAGATTATTTGAATAAACTATGCCATGAATGTGGCCATAAGATTGATCATTTGGCTTGAAAGCCATGCATCTTCACGCATGATAGCTCATTTCTGAGAACACATTTTAAAAATAATTGACGTATTATAAGTTTATTATTTTTTCTGGAAACTTGATCACATAAAATGACACATTGCGAAGGTTTTCCAATTTTCTGATTTTTTTGAATTTTTTATGCCCGTTTCAGAATGCGGTCAAAACGGCGGGCTTGACTGTTCCTAGCTAGTGGTTGAATCTTGGATTTTTTTTGATGTTTCTCTGATTAAATAGATAATTTCGTACCTAGAAATGATTTTTGGAAAAAATAAAGAGCAAACTATGAGGCAGCCATAGTTCAAATTTGACCCGCTTCCTGCTGAATCGGCGAGAATTTGTCTTTTTCACCAGAGGTGGATCAAAACTTTTGACACCCAACCATTTGGTCAATTGTGAATTAAATATGGCCTAGTATTTTATAAAATTGATTTGGTCCAATTTTGCAACAAATATATGGTAGGTCCTTCACAAAAAAACTCATTTCGGGCACTCGAAAAATGGAAAATGAATTTTCTGTGCATAGAAAATGAAAACTCCCTTTGTCAATGTTTGCCAATCTAACGATGCGTTTGGATGTCTCCATTGGTGAGCTCTGTATTGAATTGGTCTGGAATTCCAAATCAGTGAGGAAATTGAAATGGCACGAATACGAATTCGCCTGTTTGGTTGTTCACTGAATTGCCCCTTGAAATGCCTATGAGGTTGCAATACCAAATCCTGTTTGGATGACAAACTTTGGAATTGCATAGCTATATTGCCATGAAAATTATACTCTAGCGGGGCATCTCATTTGGCCATGGAGCAGAAGAAATAAATGTGGCAGTAAGAAATAAATATTCTAGCAATGTCCTTTGGCCATGGAGCAGAAGAGGAGCAGCAGTTCCTTCGGCCATGGAGTAGAAGAGAGGCGGAGGACGGCGGGCAGGGAGGAGGGCGGGGCGTGGCCGAGGAGGGCGGGGCACGGTGGCCGGGGAGGACGGCGGGGCGTGGCACATGGGGGCGGGGCACGCCGGTCCTGGGCCACCGCCAACATCCATGGCGGGGTGTGGCTCAATGGCAAGGAGAATAGGAGTTGGGGAAGGACCGGGGAGGAAGGGACATGTGCCGCCGTCGGACTCCATGGTGGTTACCGCCGCCACCAACCTGCTAGGTCGCCGCCGCCGCCCACCTGCTACCTGCTAGGTCGTCGCGAGGTCGCCTTCTCGTATCCCCTCCCTTCTCTCTTCTATTTTCTCGTTGCGGGCTCGAACAGGTACGTTTTGCAGGAGGTGGCCATTTCAGTCCATTTCGAAGGGGTAGCCCTCCGAAACGTGCGAGGCAGATTTACGTGGTAGCCAAAACGGACTGAATCTGTTTTTATTTCCAATACGAATTCAGTGTCCAACCAAACAACTATATTGATGTGAGATGATTACCAAATCCATTTCCAGGGCTCCAATGGAGACATCCAAACACAGTGTAAGATTTAAACTTGTGCAAAATATGACACCATTTAAACAAATATTTTATATGTCTTTCACAAAAAACTCATTTTGAGCATTGAAAAATGGAATGAAAAATTTGTATGTAATCAATCACGACCAATTTATATGGTCAAAAGATCTTCAAATTATTTGGTGCGCTGTGATTTGTCCATAGGTATATCACGCGGATCATGCGTCAACCACCGTTGGATGCTTCTGGATCCAACGGCAGCCCTCGCCCAAACCCTAACTTATGGATCCCCTCCTCTCCCCCGATCCACTCTCCCCTCTCGTCCAACAGCCGCCACCCCCCAACCCTCTCGCTCCTTCTCAATCTCTCGATCCCCAACCACCCAGCCGCCGCCGCCACCGTCCTCCTTCCTCTTCCCCAACATCGGCCACCGGCAACCCCTCCCTTTCCCTACTCTCCCACGGCCGCGGTCGGATCCGCGCTCCCCCTCGCTCATGACCTAGACCTAGCCGCATGGCTCGGCCATGGCCATGGCGGCGGGCAGATCCACCCTCTCCCCTGCTCCGTTCCCTCGACGCCCGGCGGTCATCCCCCATTAGGCCACCCGCAGCAGCTCACCCGCCCCTCCTCCTCCTCCTCCCGGATGCCGACGCGCTCGTTCCCCGCCTTCCCCCGCCTGAACCGCCGCCTCCTCCCTGCTGATCCTTCGCTTCCCCGTGGCCCTAGGCCAGCGCTGACGGTTTCTCGGCTCCCGCAGGCGATTCCAGCATGGTGGTCATCGGCTCCGCGGACTCGAAGATGAAGACGGAGGTGGAGGAGAGCGAGCTGGCCGAAGGCGAGGCGGTTCCAACCCTAGCCGCCGCAGTGGGTCACCAGCGCCGCGTCTCCCTCACCTCTGTCGGCCGACAGCACCAAGGGTTGCTTTCCTCCTGCCTTCATGCGCGCCAGCAACCGGGACCTGCAGCCTCCACCACCGGTGTCGGAATTACGTCAGGGCAGGTAACCCCCAAACCCCCTCCCTTCTCGTCTGCTCCTCCAACATCTCCTCCAACATCTCCTCCAACATCTGATGTACGCGTGTATTATACCATCTCATCTGCTTGTATTGTGTAAGGAAATCAAGGGCTTGCGGAAGAGATAGGAGGTCCATGGAGAAGATGCTCTGCTCCACCTCCAACCCACCCTGCCTGCTACTATAGGAACAGGATGCAATGGAAGGTATTTTTCTGTTTGGTCCTGCTTGTGCTTGTATTCAAGCAGCCATGTGTGTATAAAATAGGTTCAGTCTGCAGCAGTCACATGATATGTCTGTCTACTACACGGTTTGATCATTTCTGAAATCGTGCTAGTTCGAGCAACACTTAGAGGGCATACCAGGTAGAAAATGTCATCCAAATTACTCAAATGGAACCGTCAGTTGTGTGAACATTGCATTTAAACTTAATTTTATATCATGTATCATGGTTGGGTGTATAGTAATCTATAGTAATTTAATTTTTTGGCAGAAAAACTGGATTGAAAAAGCTGCACAAGTTTTCTGATATGGAAAATTTGATACAGTGGTATTTTTTTAGTACGATAGATGGAGTAGCTAATTGGTGTTTGTGATCTTAATTTTGGGTGCCTAGTTTTCAAGACGGAGAAATACTATACTAGTGGAGTGTAGGTTTGGTTTGCCGGTTCATGTCAGGCAGGTTTGTTCCTGGCTCCACCTCCACTAGTGTAGTATGCTGTCATATCAAATAGTGCTAGTTATTCCTAGAAAATGAAAATAAAAGAAGGATAATAGTGCTATTATGGATAGATGATGGAAGGGAATTTTTGCAGCAATCTGTAAACTGCACTTAGTTTCGTACCCTCTAATAGCTAAGATGAAATAAATCAATTATGATTACTGCTGGCTGTGGAGGGGCTTTTTTCTAGAGCAATCAGTCAGTAGGAGGGGCTTTTTTCTGCTGCTAGTTTTTGCTTCAGTTGGGTACATGAATCTCTGGTTATAAGGATTTCAGAGCCATGACCCACGGTATATACTTACTAGTACTGTCTACTGTGATTGAGTATTTATTATTGGTGCTTCCACTACGTATTATTCACCCATTTGCATCTTATTACTCTAGCATCAAAGGCCCACAAAAAAACAAATAATCCTTTAAATTCTGTATAATTTATTGAGTACTTTTTAGTTATTGAACAAACTCATACTGGTTAGTGTTGGTCATATGCAAGTAAACTGGATACCCACCAGACTAACTATTTCCCAAAGTTAGAGTGATACATTCTATACTACACTGCTAATGCCTATCCGAGTTCGTTGTTTTATTTTCATGGTAACTAAATGTTGACATATTAGCTAATTGTGTACCTAAATATGACCCAGGTACAGTGGTGCTGCTGGTTCCTTGAGGCCGGGTCGAGTTGAGGTAGGGGATAGGAAGGTTGAGCCGCTCGGGTGCTGATCATGTACATCGGCGCTCCTTCTGGGGTTGACCCGACTAAACCAATTATGCAAGGCTTCTCCTGCTGCTGCATGTCTTCATCAACTTAGTTCTTAAACAGGGAGAGATCTAAATCCTTCACTTGTTCACTGTGTAATCTGCAGATTACTTCTTCCATTAATCACCTAGTGCTCCTGTTAGTGAGATTCATCTAGTATTTTTTTTGCAAAACATGCAATGGTTTGGAGTAGTTGATCATGGCCTAATGGAAACTTCATGTTGTTAGCATGTATATATGTACTACTATAGCAGCCGGAAGCAATCCATTTTATTAAATGCATTCATCTCATTACACTAGCTACCCCAACTTGTTTGGGACTAAAGGCTTTGTTGTTGTTGTTGTATTCATCTCATTACACTAGCTAGCACAATATATTAGTTAAGGCAACTCTACTACATATCAATTTCCCCTACTGGATTGGTTCTATATTTTTAAAGTTGTTTCGTGGTGCATGAGCCCAACCTGAAGAAATATAGGCTTATGATGACTATTTTCCTTCTTAAGTAATCATAGTTGTTGGCATAGGTAGCTTGCTGAATATGTTTTAGTTATATATAGAAATGACGTGCCTTCTATGCTTAAATGATTGTTTGGCTCTATATAATTGTTGACATGAATATCTTGACTTCCCAAACAAGTATAGGACTGTACCTATGCATACAGATTATCCTAACAAAACTGAAAATAAAAATTGAAGCATGAAATAAGCAATAAGTGGCTGATTTTTATTTGCATGTTAAGCGGAAATTTGTAGATAAGGCTTGTATATTACGAAATATTGTCACACCTCTGAGCTTCTACTATTGTTAGGGACATCGTAATGTGATCTTCATGATTTTTCGCTTGAAGATGTACTGATTCATTATTCAAGCAGAGACCGAAGTCATCTTTTGCTACTGTTAGCTCTATGGATGTGTATTTACCTGCAACTTCTGCCATCTCTAACTTGGTTATATAGCAGTTCAATTCAGTCAATCTGTTGGAACTAGTTTGTATATTACTTGTATACGATTTCATATCCTGCCATATGCCATTGTCGACTTTCTTAGGTACATAATTGTTATGTCTTGCAATCTGGTATTGATGATTGTCAATGTATTCATTTATACCTTTCTAGTGTACCTTGTATGTGACCCAGCTGATCTGTATATCAATGCTCTATTTCCAATAGATGTATGCTGATGCCTGATGGTTGATTCCTTAAAACTTCACTGTTGCAGCAGTAGCATTTTTCCTTAGTGCATAGATGTATGAGCGATCACTTATGCTTGAAACCTTGCTCTCTTTCCCAGAAACCATCATGGTCTGTATCACTACTGGGGCAGGAGAGGAAGGACTGTTGGTGTCTCCGAGAAGAGATAAACTTCTTCACAAAGATCCCCGCATAGCTTCACTACTACTGCGTTGGTCCATTTCCAGAATCTTAAGGAGTGTTCTTGTTTAGACGATTACCTTGGATGATGCTTTTGCTCAAGGAGAGGCTCAAGAAGATCAGGTATAAACTCCTCCCCCTCTTGTTTGTTTTTGCTTCATACTGTTTGGTGGTTGATACATTACTGTGCAAGTTCTATGGTATGTGAGTTCTTTCTGTTGCTGCAAGCATTGACACAATATGTCATGTGCAGGGAGCTCCATATTCGAGTTTCAGCCATCCTCTACAGCAAGGAGCTCTGGGCCAAAGGAGCAAGCAGCACTGCTAGTTCATTGAGGCCAGATCGAGTAAGATGGCACACCATGGCGTGTGGTGGTGTATTTTGCTTTCGAGAACAGTACTGTTTATTTGAGGTGAGATGTACTCGTCTAGTGCGTGGCAAAAAATTGAAGGATGAAGTGTCATGTACTGTCTATGTTGTAGTGAGCTGTTGTAGGAGTGAAATGAAAATTTATCTGCTGTTGTATGTGCTATTCCCTGTAATGTCTTGTGTACATTTTACTTGAACATTAAATTCTTCAGAAAAAATGTTCTTACTGGACCTGATAGTGGCCACGGCCCAAATATACTCGTACTATTAAGATGCCATGGCCCAAAATAACCTGGGCTGAAAAGCTATTCAGAAGTATTATAAGCAGACCTCGACTCAAATAGAAAATAAAAACAAAAAGGAAACAAACTATGTGGAAGGTAAAAGCCCATTATAGAAAAGGCCCAAAAACATCAAGCAAAAAAATATCCTAAAAGGCTGAATTAATGGGCTCGGCCCATGTAGAAAATCGAATTGGACCGGGCTGATTCTTGTGCCACATCAGATTGCCACGTCGGATGCCTACGTGGCCTGGGGAGGCTGCTAGTGACCAAAACAAAACAATAGGCATATTTTGGTCGTAAACGTCCACGACCTTCTCGCAGAGAAGGTCGTTAATTTCAGTTTACGACCGCCAGCTTTTGACCTTCTGTTTTTGGTCAAAAAAAAGGTCGCAAATGAAAAATAATGACCTTTCAGTGACCAATAGTCAAGGTCACAAGTTGACATATTTCTTGTAGTGGATTAATAACAAAGCCATAAATGTTGCACACAAGTAAGATGAGTGTACAATCTATCTGGCTGCCATCCATAGGAGTGAGCATCATGTGCTGACTTGTCGATGGCCCTGCAGTTGTTGTGGCTGTGCATGTCGGGCACACGCATTCGATGCAGGGAACTGTTGAGTGGGGACTATAGCTCCCTTCTGGTGTATGCTTCCCTTGTTGGAGCAGCTGTGGTGAGTCAGAAGACGGTGTGTCTGAAGATGCAGATAACGCATAATGTTAAGAACGACATATCTCTTTGATCTGAAGAAATGCACTAAGAGATCAACAGCAAGGTACGAGAGTGGTCACACGTCTGATGACTGAAGACTAAATTGGGGTCACACTATTTTATTTTATTTTGGTACTGTCCGATCTACGCGGGATGGCTGGCCGTCTTGCGCCTCTCGGCTGACACTGTTTGGAATCTTCCCTGAAGAGCCAGCGACCAACGGCAGAGCAGCCTGCCTCCACCGTCCGCGGCCCCGGCCAAAACCCCGCTCCCCGCCCCACCGCACTGCCGTGGTTGCGCCGCTCCCGGGCCAATCCACAAAGACTCCCCGTCATCCAGATCCGGCGGTGGCAGTACCTTCAACCCACACAACTCTAAAAGATAGCCATCTAAGCGTTGCTTCCGCGGCAAACTTGCGGCACCGCACCATTACGTTAGACACCAGCCAACCAGCAGCCTAGGAGCTCCGCCGCCTCGAGGGGTGCTACTTCCCATTGCAAATCGATTGGCCCAGAATGAAAATTCAGACAACTGACGCCTAAATAAAGTGATTTGAGATGAGGGTACGACCTATTTGGCGGCATGGTGAAGTAGGCAGGTCCAGCTGCCGAGTCGGTGAGGCCGGCGCGGTTGCGGTGGCGACCGGCGGCAGGGAAAGAGCGATGTCGCGACGGTCGACGGCTACGCCGAAGCAGCGCCAGGACTCTGGACGGATCCGAAGTTGGAGCCGCTCCGGCGCCGTGAACAACGGCAGGGGTGAATCGGCTCCGGTACGGTTCACGCGGCCATCGTCGAGGCAGCACCAGCATCACGGAGTAAGAGGCACACGGCCTAGTGCACGACGGCAAATGGACAGCGTCTCTGGCATTAGGGAGGAGGGCCGCTGTGAAATTGGTGCAGTGTGGGGCGCCATGAAGGTGGGGCTAAGGTTTCGCGGCTCGGGAGAAGTGAGTTTCCCGGGGAGAAGGTGATTTGGCGCCCACGAGGTATGAATGGGGGCGGGCGGGGGAAATTGGGAGGGGAGTGGAACCATGTCTTACGGACACATTTGTCTGAAATGTGAGGGGGAGTTACAGTTCTACCCTTGCCTATAGGCTTCTCGGCTTGTGTCTGTGTACTGAGGGTCGGGGATAGTAGAGTAACTTTGCTTCTCTGGGCGGGAGCGATTTCGGGCGAGGAGGGCATGTTTTGAACTATAGTGGGCGCGAGCGATTTCGGGCGAGGAGAGCGTGTTTTGAAATAGTGGGCGCGAGCTACTTCAGGCGAGGAGAACGTGTTTTGCCGACCATGGTTTATGAATTATTTGGCACATGTCATTTCGGCCGAGGAGAAGGCGGGCTTGTATGAAGTTACGAACCTACTCTCGATGTACAACGGGCCAATTGATGTGTGTCCCACATAGGACGGTAATTTCGCGTCTCCCATTTATTTGCTCGGGCGAATTCCACCGAGCAAAGAGGATGTTTAACAGTTCGTTCAAATTTTGGGAGAACAAGCATCCACGTCTACCTTACGAAGTCGATTCGGATCAAATTTTGAAATATTAGCTTGCCACTTCTTTTTTAGATGGAGAGATGATGCTCGGGAGTAATGCGTTTTTACATGCTCGTTGCTAGCGATTTACTATATGACAAATAGTTGACCCACTCAAAAACGCAAATCAAACCCAAAATGAAATATCTTGATTCAATGAAATAGCTCGTTCAGTAGGTCAAAATAGTGAACTAAATCCAAAATTGAACACCTCAATCGAGTAGCATGTTGTACAGTATTATAGTACTCCATGAACATGTTGAAAGTCAAATTAATGAACTTGTTTGATATACGCATATATCCGTTCATGTGTGGATTGCAGACAACATGTTCTCCAATTTAAATATTTCAATGCAAGTTTATATCGAAACATGGTTTATATCAGTCTTTGATGCATAAAACGCGACCTCCCCCTCTCCCGGACTCCTGTTCTCTCTCTCTGTCTCTCTATCTCTCTCTCTCTCTCTCTCTCTCGCCGACAATCTTCAATTCTATCGCATGCATCCGACACAAAAACCTTGTTCGTCCCTCTCCCTTTCTCTCCATCTCTCTCTCTTTGTGTGTGTGTGTGGGGGGGTCTTTCTAGTTCGCATGCATATATACACCATCTATAGGTCTCTCTCGCACACTATGTATGATACTCTAGCTAGTCCAAGCTAGATATCTTGGGTGCACTCATCATACGCACACAAATTCCTTGGCTCTTTGCCTGTAACTCTCTCACGCACCACTATGTCTTATCGGAGCTCTTCCCCCCTCTCTCAAACTCTCCATCCACCTGGTTCACACATACACATGCATATCTCACTCGCACTCAATAGGCCCATCTAAAAATCTATCTCTCCCCCTCATTCTCTCTCCATCTCGCACGCGCACACACACAATCTCATGCCCAGCTAGCCAAGTATGATGGTCTCTCACTCAATTGTAGGCACACGCAGTCCCCCTATATGTATATGACTAGCTAATCTTAGTCTCCATCACAAACATGTGCATGGTCTATCTCGATTTATCTCGGGGCATCTTTCTATCACGCACGCACTCCCTCGATCTCCCACCCATATAGTCCCCTCACGATCTCGACGGGATCTCTCTATCACAAACACACCCTCTCTCCCTCCCCATGCGTCCATGCCATCCACGTGTCCCTCTCGACCTTTGTTCCTTGTTGGCCACACCTCTATTGGACATGTGCTACAGGGGTGTCTCTCTCCGTTGCAAACAATCACACACTAGCTATCTTCGTGTTTCTCCTCGCCTCGCTTCTCCATCTCGGAGATGCATGCGTATATGTTCGCATAAGAAACGAAAAAACACACTCTTTCTCTAATTTATCGTTTGTTGTCACTTTCTCTTTCACACACATACTCTTTTTGCACACTTACTCATTCTCCTTCACACGCACTTGATCTGTCTCGACTGAGGCACTCTCCTCGGTCCATAGCATATAGATTTATTCAAAAGTCAAACATCACAAAGTTTGACCATGTAAGTGGAGAAAAAGAATTACATCTAGTATGGCAAACATATACCATTAGATTCACCATGAGATGTAGTTTTGTATGATGTATCTTTGGTATTGTAGATATAGATAACATTTGCGTAAACCTGATCAAAGTTTCCAAAGTTTGACTTCTAAAAAATTTACATGCACTGCATTATCGAGCGGATGGAATATCTCTTTCCCCCTCTCAGCTATCTGACGCACCACTCAGCCTTATCGGGGCTCCTCAATCTCTCTCAAACTTTATTGGTCAGTTTGGTTCGTGACCTGACCATCATGCGTTGATGGCCGGTACTGCCTGGTGTGGACTGAGATGTAAACTATTTCTGCCTGGCCAGTCTTGTGTGGTGCTGAAGCGTTTGGTTCATGCCTGGGCCAGGCAAAGCATCAGCGTCCCATCAATCAATCCATGCATCAATTATTTAATGCTAATATGCATTCATGTTGCTATTAGCCTCGTGGCCACACGACCAGGCATGCCAGGCATTCGAAATCGGTCGCCTGGGCTAGGTTACTTGCAGTGTCTGGAGTTCAGCCAGGCTAATTAAAGTGCAAGGGAACCCAGGCCAGGTGGGCTTTGTTTTTCACAGGGTAGCAACCAAACAAGCGTGCATGAAATCCAGCCACAACCCCAGGCCAGGCAAAAGATGCTCAGGACGCCAGCCAAACTGGCCTTATATCTCCCTGGTTCACACATACACATGTCTTGCTCGCGCTATACATATAGACCCATCCAACACTCTCCGCCCTTGTTCTCTCTCCATGTGACACACACCCCCCTAAGTACCATAATCCCTCAATCCATCATAGGCGCAAGCACTCCCCCCTCCTAAGTATGATTATCTCTTACTATCCAACAGGTACACACGTATTGTCTCCTTCCATCCATACGTCTATCTCGATATCTCTCGGGGCATCTTCTATCGCGCACACACCTTGTCACTCGATCTCCCACCCATGTAGTCCCATCATGATCTCTAGGGGATCTCTCTATGAGAAACATACACTCTCTCCTCCCCATGTCTGCATTTTCTCCGTACGTCTCTCTCGACCTCTCTCCGTTGTTTGTCAGAGCCCTCTTGGCTACGTGCTAGGGGTCTTGCTCTCTCGGTTCCAAACAACCACACACTATCTCCTCACCTTGCCTCCGTTGTCGAAGATGCATGTGTGATATGTTTGCATAAGACACGCACACTTTTTCTCTACTTTTATCGTGTGTTGTCCATTTCTCTTTCACACACGCACACACACTTTTTTCACTCTCTCTCTCTCTCTCTCTCTCTCTTGTTAGGGACTCTGTCAAGTCCATAAGCATATGGATGTTTTGAAAAGTCAAACCTCAAAAACGTTTGACCAGGTATATGTGGAGAAAAACATTTATATTTGGAATGATCATTAGATTCATCACAACATGTACTTACTTCATACTATCATTTATCTTTGGTATTGTAGATATAAGTAATTTCTTTATAAACTTGGTCAAAGTTTCAAAAGTTTGACTTCAAAAAATGTTGGAACTACATTATCGAATGGAGGGAGTAGCTCTTTCTCTCTCTCTCTGCTATCTCTCACGGGCCTCCCCTCTCACTCGAACTCTCTATACCGATGGATTATATGCTCACTGTGTCAGCGTATAGCTCCGTATATTGTTTACTTGACCGGTCAACCAATCCACATGCTGCCTTGTCAGCTCGTGTTCTGTATCTTCGTGTGCTGGCCCATGTGGCAGTGGGTAAAAATAAGTAAACTAGAGGCCCATCTGACACGCGGTGAAGTAAACAAAATTGAAACCACTCGGGGTAGCACCCCGCACGCTAGTAAATTTAGGGCGCATTGAGGACAAACTTCTTGCACGCGAAGGACGCAGTCGCGCACAATTCACCACTTCGCGGCGGCATGCACAGAAGGACGCACTCGCGCACACCCAGCACACAACACACACCAGCACACGTGTACACCAGCGTCGCTGCCGGTTGAGATGGACGGCGAGGCAGCCAACAAGAGGAGGCGGCTCGAGCCAAAACCGCATCCGGCGAGCCTGGACTTCATCAGTAGCCTCCCCAACGACACGCTGCTCTTCATCATCGGCCTCCTCCCCACCAAATCTGTCGTGCAGACCGCCCTGCTCTCCCGGCGGTGGCGCCCCCTCTGGCGCTGCGTCCCCCTCAACCTCACCGTCGACAGCTGCCTCTGCGACGGGGATTGAAAACGCATGGCCGCAGTCTCCAAGATCCTTTCATCGCACCCTGGGCCAGCCAAACGCCTTGACATCCACATGTTCAGTACCAATTGCAAGGTCCAACACAAGTTCAACGAGTTGTTCTTATCCCCCTCCCTAGATCAGCTTGAGGAGCTCAGCTTTGAAGTTGGACGATGTCGCTCTCTGCCGCCGTCCATGCTCCGCCTCACGCCAACGCTGCGCCGCGCCAGCTTCAGCTCCTGCTATCTTCCCCAGATTAATGTCGCGCCCACTCTTCTTCTCCCTCAACTCAAGCAGCTCGACCTCTTCGACATTGTCATCTCGATGAAGGCTATGGAGCACCTGCTCCGCAGCTGTGCTGCGCTCGAGTACCTTCGCCTTGAGCAGATGCACGGGTTCATTAGCCTCCACATCGCCTCAACGAATCTCCGATGGATTTATGTGTCTTGCTGGCCCCACAACAAGACATCACTTGGGAAGAGATCACTCCAGCTGTTCCACGTTATGGTCATTGAGAATGCGCATTTCCTTGAGAGATTTCTTGTATCGGATCTTGAAGGTCCAACAAAAATCAGGGTCATTGATTCACCGAAATTGACAGCATTGGTGTACTCGTCTGCCAAATTCTCCAAACTCTTTATTGGATCCGTAATCATTCAGGTACAACACTCATCTTCTTCTCCGTCTTCTTGAAATTCACATTTTTAAATTTCTTCTTGATGTATTTACGACCGTCTTCCAGAAAATGACTCCCACAAGCTTGACCCAATCCATGCGCACAGTGAAGATCTTAGCACTAAAATCTATCGGCCCCAATCTAGATCAAGTTGTTGGATTCCTTACATGCTTTCCGTGCACGGAGAAGCTACTCATCAAGGTGAAACTTCTTTTCTATAAGTAAACGGTAATCACAACGTAGCTCGATTTTTTAGTAATTTTCCCAAATTACGATGACAAGTGTAGTGTTCAAAACTGCATCTACGCACTGCACCGAAAGAAATGATTTTAGTATTTTTTTTTCTCATGTGATCACCTGCATCGTTTTTATGCTGTACTACTATAGTAGCCTAGGCTAGTCATAGTGGAAAGTAACTTAGACTACTCCAGTAACTCTATGGTTACCCTAAGAGCAAGTACTACCTCCGTCCTGGTTTACTCTTCCAATTTTTTAGTATCAAAATTTGACCATAGATTTAACTGACAAAATGTTAATGCATGTCACTAAGAACTATATCATTGGATTCGTATTTGAACATAATTTCAAATGGTGTAATTTTTAGTGACATGCATTGGCATTTTCTTAGGTAAATCTATGGTCAAAATTTTATACTAAATACGAGGTAGTATTACAAAAGTGGGCTATGTAGGCCAAAACATGTGCCAAATTCACTTGTGATGCATTTGGCATCGATGCCCCTCCATTGCTCACCTGGTGTCCCAATCTGGATCACCTACTTTGCTCCGATGCCAAATTAACTCACGCAATGAAAAAACACTGCGTGGGAGAGAGAGAGGACTGAGGCAATAAAAAACACTTGTTTGGGAGAGTGAGAGGCTGGTGTAGTTGGTTTGATGGATTTTTTTATACATGTGGGTCTGTGTGCACAGCGGTGCCAAATCTCTCACATCGCGAGAGCGGTGCCAAAATCTTTTGATTTGACATTGATGCGTGTTATGTGGCATACTTTTGCGAAATATGGCATCGGCCACATAGTGCAAGGCAACAAATGCCCAAGCTCTTCACGTGCTCCTAGTTAAATGAGAGGAAACAGAAAAACAGAGAGAGAGAGAGTCAAAAAATATCACTAGCCAGCCAACCCTATCGTATGAGCGAATGATATTGGTACCTCTTGATGACACGGCAATCTTATGCATCCAGCTGCTCTAATATGTTCTCTTCTTTTGTAGATAAAAAAGACTCGAAAGTGAAAAATGTGCTGCACTATAACAATCTCATCGAATGCCTTGATCCCCATCTTATAGAAATTGATTTGATCGACTACCGAGGCAGCACATCTGAGATTAAATTGGCCAGGTTCTTTGTTCTGGAGGCAAGTGTGCTCAAGGTAATGAGGTTTGGCGTTCTCTGGCACAACAATGAATGGCGTTCTGATCACCGCAAGCGTCTAAGCCTACATGACAAAGTCTCCGCAGAAGCTGAATTTGTTTTTGAAACATCAAGTGGCCTGAGACTCGAAAACTTATTTGCCCATTAGTGACTTGTCAGGGCGGTGGACTTTAGTTTGTATGATAATGCTGCATCCACCTAAAGTAACGAAAGTTCTTACATAAACTTCCTAGTAATTCCCTCCTCGTAGGTGCAGCATTACTCCTAACATTTGTAATATCAGTTTGAAACTTGTAATATTGCCGTGTCCTATTCCTACGTTTTCAAAATCCTGCGAATCAAGTAGATCCTGAGTTGGTGATGATGTTGTGCCTCCCATCTTTCACCAATAGCCGTCGGATCTAGATCTGACGCATACAAATCAAGCTTCTCCATTTTTGCAAAAAGATGCCCGCACTTGTTCCCTATTTACAAACAACTCCTTGTCTCTCACAATCAGCCTCATCTCCTCCCCACCACATCTAGGAGTAGAAGGCCGTGGAAAAATCTGGCGCGATGGCCGCTGCCGGAGCCGTCCACCCCCAATCTTGGTGTTCCGTGCAATGCACGGGCATCTACGCACAGGAAATTATGTCGAACAGGGCTAGTTGTAAGCAGGCTCACTGGTAGAAAAAGGGCCTATAGTCCCGGTTCGTAAGGGCCTTTAGTCCCGGTTCAGGAACCGGGACTAAAGTGTCGGTACTAATACCTCCACCCTTTAGTCCCGGTTCAATCCAGAACCGGGACTAAAGGCCCTCCACGTGGGCAGTGCGCAGAGCCCAGTCGCCACCAACCGGGACCAAAGGGTCTCCTGACTGGGCTCTGCGCACTGCCCACGTGGAGACCCTTTGGTCCCGGTTGGTGGCACCAACCAGGACCAATAGGCATCCACGCGTCAGCACTTCTGTGGCTGGGGTTTTTGTTTTTTTTTTGAAAGGGGGGGGGGGGGGTTGGGGGTTTTAGGGTGTTAATTTAGGTGTTTCATATATTGTGTTAGCTAGTTATAATTAATAGAGAGAAGTGTCCTCTGTTATGTCTGTGCTTGGTCGACGCTACGTACTATACATACGTATATAGAGAGGACTAGACACGCTAGCTAGCTAGTAAGCAAACGAAGGAAACAGAAGATCGTCATGAACATATATGCATATATACAGAGAGAAGTGATATCGACCACCTCTCCTTCTCCGAGAGATTGGTCGAACAACAAGTTCTCGTATATCTATCTGACACTACCGGCTACATATATACAGTAATTATCTCTTACAAATATAATCATACGGACTCAGGGTTAACATAGAATTCTCCGTCTTTAGGGATCACGTGGTCAAGAAAGAATGCCGCCAATTCCTCTTGAATTCCTCGCATGCGAGCTGGTGCTAGGAGTTCATCCCGCTTCCGAAACATCTAATTTAAAGAAGGGGGTCAATACATATATATATGAATGAATGAAACTCAACACAAATGATGGTAATAAAATAAAATTGTGAATGTTGTTATTTACGTACTTCATATTGTTCGTCAGTGTAGCCCCGCTCACAGGTCGTGTGGCGGATGGACTCGCAAACATAGTAACCACAGAAATCATTCCCTTGTTGCTGCCACAACCACTTTACAAGAAATAGAGGTTAATCAAACTGATAAGCAAGAATGCCAAATGGTATTGATGAAACTAGCGCTTGAATGACTAGTAGATGCGCTTAAAATGCTACTATAGCTAGTACTTACTTTCGGGTGTCTAAATTGCAGCTCCTTCGGCAGTCCCGGAGCTTTTCTGGTGAATTTTCTCCAAACCCTGCCGGACAAAGAAAACAATTACTTGATATATTAGGAAATGAACAAAGTTGCTGATATGGTGGATAATGATCGATTTAACTTACTTCTCGAGTATTTGAGTCATGTCTGCACAGTCCTTGGGATCTTTTCGTCTTGAGTCTAAGACGGTTACTAGTCCCTGCTCAAGCTTAATATGTAGGAGAATATAGTGGAAACTGCACACGCATGCATAACTCATCAATTACATTACTATAACCTTGACTAATATATAAGGGAAACCGAATACGCACAAGACAGTAACACTCACTTGAAGTTGTAAGGAAAGAGTATTATATCTTTGTTTTGATTTATTATCAACGATTCTAGCATGCTGGCCTCGGTTTCTGCGGCATGAAATTTAACCTGAGTTGCATCTATGAGATTTGTGTTAATGAACCCAATATCACCGACTTGTCTTTTCTTCAATTTGATGATCTTCAATCTGCATAATATAGTGAGGATGATTATAAATACATGCAATGAAAGAGCTAAGCTATATAGAGAAACTTAATGACAGAAGTGGTACTACTTACAGACAGTAGCAGGTGACAGTTGCTTTATCGAGGGCCAATTGATTGAAGAACTGATAGAACTCCTCAAATGGAACAGGCAACAGATCAATTCCAACGAGGTCATGCTCCGGTTTAACTCTCGCAAACAAAGTACTCCTCCCCCCAGAGTCTCTGCAGATTTTCAAGTACCAATCATGCAATCTTCGCATCATCGTTGATAGAGATCTTTCATCTTTGACGAGAGGCTTCCCGTACTCGTATCTTTGTATCTGCACGTCCATGGGGACATAATGTACTTCGTCGGGCAGGTAATCTGCAGGATTGCTATAACCGGGCACCATCCTCGGATCATTATCGACGTTGTGGCTAGGCACCTTGAGCGGGGGGCACGATTGCATCGCTTGTTCGCCGAGCTGGGCAATTTGTTTCCCAGATCGTCGTTGTTTTAGCCTTTGATCACTGACAGTACTTCCCAACCGCTCCGCTTCGGCAAATTCCTTTCCAATAATGCGGTCAAAGTTTCCTTTCGGCGAATCAGACTTCGGTGTTTTTGTCAGGGCAGCCAGAGTGCGCTTCACTTTCACCCGATCTAACTTCTCCTCCGGAGGTGGATGTTTCTTTGCTTTCACCCCTTCAAAGAATTTCTTCACTTCTTCTCGCGCGATCTCGGCGTTCTCCTCCTGGGTCCTCTCGTATGGTAACTTCTCTGGAGTCTTCAGAGAAGGACCGAATCTGTATGTCCTCCCGCCTCTGGTTGTACTGCTAGACGCCGACCGAGCAGACGTAGCGGTTGTCTTCTTTACTTGCTTAAGCGGCGGAGGAGAAGGACTACGACGCGCCGGAGCAGCTGGAGCGGCGGCAGGTCTCTTCCGCCCTTGCTGACGAGGCGGAGAAGGAGGAGGCGGGCTGCTCGGGCGCGTCGGCGCAGGCGGAGAAGGAGGCGGAGTGTCGCCGCGCGCCGGAGAAGGAGCCGGCCGAGGGCCCTGATCGTCACTCGCCGGAGGAGGAGGAGGCGGTGGAGGCGGAGTGCCCTGACTCGCCAGAGGAGGAGGAGGAGGCGGTGGCGTCCAGTTCGGAAGATTGATGAGGTCCTTCCGCCATAGGCATGGAGTCTTCAGAGCAGACCCTAGCCGAGTCTCCCCTTCACCGGTAGGGTGGTCAAGCTGGAGGTCCTCAAATCCCTCCGTAATATCATCCACCATCACCCTAGCATATCCTTCTGGAATCGGCCGGCAGTGAAAAGTTGCGCCGGGTTCAGTAGGATAAACAGAGCCAACAGCCGCCTTGACCTTCAAATTCATCCATTGCGTCATAAGGTGGCAATTTTGAGACTCCGTGATAGCATCCACGGGATAGCTGGCAGGAGCCGTCAAGGCATGCTCTAGCAGAACCAGCTCGGTGGAAGCCACGCTGCTTCTGCGCTGAGATGGCGGGGTAGCTTCAGGGGAGGCTTCGGCAGTACGTTTGCTGCGATTTGCTTCTCGTTCCTCTATCGCGTCCACCCTTGCTTGCAGCGCCTGCATTTGGGTCTGCTGCACTTTTTTCCTCCTCTCATGGGATTTGTAACCGCCTGCGTCCGGAAACCCAACCTTCCACGGAACGGAGCCTGGCGTGCCTCGTGTACGTCCAGGGTGCTCAGGATTCCCGAGGGCCATTGTGAGCTCGTCGTTCTCTCTGTCTGGAAAGAACGTCCCTTCCTGCGCTGCTTCGATACACTGCTTAAGCTTACTGACTGGTATGTCCATTTGATCGTTCGTCCAAATGCACTTCCCTGTTTCAGGGTCCAGGGTTCCGCCAGCCCCGAAGAACCAAGTCCGGCAACGGTCTGGCCAGTTATTTGTCTCTGGTTCGATCCCTTTATTAACCAGATCATTCTCACTCTTGGACCACTTAGGCCGGGCTACGAGGTAGCCACCTGACCCTGTGCGATGGTGAAGCTTCTTCTTCGCAGCAATTTGCTTGTTTGTCGCCGACATCTTCTTACTCTTTTCTGATGTCTTGTGGGCCACAAATGCGGGCCAGTGATCTCTGATCTTCTCATATCTGCCCTTGAATTCTGGTGTCTCATTTTTTTCGACAAACTTATTCAGCTCTTTCTTCCACCTCCTGAATAGTTCTGCCATCCTCTTCAGAGCAAAAGACTTGATTAATTTCTCTTTAACTGGGTTCTCTGGATTATCCTCAGGCGTAGGGTGAAATTTGACTTCAGCTTAGTCCAAAGATCATTTTTCTGCATATCATTGACATAAGACACCTCAGGGTCTTCTGTAGCTGGCTTAAACCATTGCTGGATGCTTATCGGGATCTTGTCCCTAACCAGAACCCCGCACTGAGCAACAAATGCGCTCTTTGTCCGGAGGGGTTCAATAGGTTGGCCGTCGGGCGCGATTGCTATGATCTCAAACTTTTCATCCGAGCTCAACTTTTTCTTCGGGCCTCGTCTCTTTACCGAAGTTGTGCTCGATTCGGAGGGCTAGAAAAAAGAACAAAGACTTAATTAATATGTGTACATACCAAAACAATGAATGCATCAATCAGCTAGTCAGCATAGGCTTAACTAATATATATACCTGGCCGGACTCGGTTTGGTCACCGGAGCCGTCATCACGGTCTCCTTCTTGCACCGGCATTGGGTCACCGGAGCCGTCCTCATGTTCTTCTTTTTGCACCGGCATTAGGTCACCGTAGCCAGCTTGTTCACCCTGTCCTTCCAGACCATCGGTTTCGTTGAGAAACAACGAGATGGCATCACTTCCTTCGGCGATTATGTCCCTCAACAACGCTTCTTTTGTTGCTTCGTCTAGGGCGGTGTCCATAGTTTCTACAAATATTTACAACATGGCAATTATTATTCAAACATGATAGATGGATATATTAGTGCCAAACGTAGAACTAGCTACCTAATCATAGTAAGCTATCGGGAGGGGGTATATATCGACAACGACGACACTACATCTATGTCCCTCGACGACCCTCGTTCCCGATAAAAAAAAGAGGAAGAAGAAGAAAAATAAGAGGAGAAGAAAGAATAGAGGAGAAGATCTCCTCTATTCTTTCTTCTCCTCTTTTTTTCTTCTTCCTCTTCTTTTTTTATCCTCTTCTTCCTCTCATGTTCGATAGGATCGCCGAGGGGTCGGGAGGTTGCGTAGTGTCTCAGGATTCAACAAAACCATGTCTTCATCATTAGGCGAAAGTAACATGTGCATGATGGTACGAAGCTCTTCAAAGTTGTTCTGGAACGGACTCCCAGATAGGATAATCCGCCTTTTGGTACAAAGTTCAGCAAGAGCCTTCCGAATATCGCTATTTGGAAGGCCTTTGCTGAATTGGTACCAAAAGGCGGATTATTCTATCCGGGATACCATTCCAAAACAACTTTGCAGAACTTCGTACCAACATGCCCTGGTTACTTCCGGCTAATGATGAAGGCATGGATTTCTTCAATACTTTGACACTAGGAAACCTCTCTCGACCCCTCGGCGATCCTCGACCCCTCGAACCCTCGACGACCCTGGAACCCTCGACCCCTAGACGACCCTCTTCTTCCTCTCATGTTCGAGAGGATCGCCGAGGGGTCGGGAGGTTGCCTAGTGTCAAAGGATTCAACAAAACCATGTCTTCATCATTAGGCAAAAGTAACATGTGCATGATGGTACGAAGCTCTTCAAAGTTGTTCTGGAACGGAGTCCCAGATAGGATAATTCGCTTTTTGGTACAAAGTTCAGCAAGAGCCTTCCGAATATCGCTATTTGGAAGGCCTTTGCTGAATTCGTACCAAAAAGCGGATTATTCTATCCGGGACTCCATTCCAGAATAACTTTGCAGAACTTCGTACCAACATGCCCTGGTTACTTCCGGCTAATGATGAAGGCATGGATTTCTTCAATACTTTGACACTAGGAAACCTCTCTCTACTTCTGGCTAATAAGAAGAAGAAGAAGAAGAAGAAGAAAAGAAGAAAAAAAAGAGGAGAAGAAGAAAGGAATAGTGGAGAAAAGAGAAAATAGAATATATTCTATTTTCTCTTCTTCTCCACTATTCCTTTCTTCTTCTCCTCTTCTTTTTCTTCTTTTTTCTTCTTCTTATTTATTTCTCCTCTACCGCTCGGCGACCCTCTCGACGACCCTCGTTCCCGATAAAATAAAGAGGAAGAAGAAGAAGAAAAAAGAAGAGAAGAAAGAATAGAGGAGAAGACTTCCTCTTCTTCCTCTCTTCTTCTTCCCCTTCTTCCTCGCCTCTTTCCTGAATGTCCGGCGTTCTCGACCCCCCCCCACGTGTCGAAGAAAAAAAAGAAGAAGAAAAATAGGAGAAGAAGAAAGGAATAGAGGAGAAAAGAGAAAATAGAATATATATATTCTATTTTTCTCTTCTTCTCCTCTATTCCTTTCTTCTTCTCCTCTTCTTTTTCTTCTTTTTTCTTCTTCTTATTTATTTCTCCCCGTCTTCCTCTCCCCCCTCGGCGACCCTAGACCCCCTCTCGACCCCCTCTTCTTCTCCCTCTTCTAATTCATTTGTTCATATGAATACACAAACATTTTCATATTTACAATAATTAATATCACCAAAAAAAATCTATGAACAGAAAAAAATTCTATATTCTTTCTTCTCCTTCATATTT
Source organism: Triticum urartu (assembly GCF_056163025.1). Classification (NCBI taxonomy): domain Eukaryota; kingdom Viridiplantae; phylum Streptophyta; class Magnoliopsida; order Poales; family Poaceae; genus Triticum; species Triticum urartu. Next base: position 695,797,569 of record NC_141874.1, on the reverse strand, counting down.
ACTATTTTTTGCATATGAACAGAAAAAAATCTATGAAAAAAATCATATGAAAAAAACCTATATTCTTTCATATTTACTATTTTTTGCATATATACATGAAAAAAAGCATATAACAGAAAAAAAGCATATAACAGAAAAAAAGCATATAACAAAAAAAATATGCTAGCTAGGGCGCCGCGGCCGGACCAGAGGACGACGGCGACACGGGCGACGGCCACGGCAACGATGGGGGCGGGCGGGCGACGGCGACGGCGACGATGGGGGCGGGCGGGCGACGGCGACGGCGATGGCGGGGCGGCGCGCGGCGCGGGCGACGACGACGATGGGCGCGGGCGACAGCGACGATGGGGGCGGGCGGCGTCGGGGCGGCACGCGGCGCGGGCGACGTGGGCGACGGCGACGGGGGCGGGCCGGGGCGGCACGCGGCGCGGGCGACGGCGACGATGGGGGCGGGCGGCGTCGGGGCAGGGACGAGGGCGGTGCGGGGCGGCGCAGGGACGAGGGCGACGGCGACGGGGGCGGGCCGGGGCGGCGCGCGGCGCGGGCGACGGCGACGATGGGCGCGGGCGACGGCGACGATGGGGGCGGGCGGCGTCGGGGCAACTGCAGGATGAGAATGAAAAAATGCCAAGTGCTTCCTTATATAGAACAGGCTTTAGTCCCGGTTCGTGGCAGCAACCGGGACCAAAGGTGGGCACTAGTCCCGGTTGGTGCCACGAACCGAGACCAAAGGTCAATTTTCGGCAGGCCAAAGGGCGGGAGCGGCGACCTTTGGTCCCGGTTGGTGGCACCAACCGGGACTAAAGGGGGGCATTGGTCACGGTTGGTGCCACCAACCGTGACCAATGCCCCCTTTAGTCCCGGTTGGTGCCACCAACCGGTACCAATGCCCTTGTGCGCCCCGCGCCCAGAAGTTTAGTCCCACATCGCTAGCTGAAGGGCGCCGATACTGGTTTATAAGCGCTGCTCTGCCTCCCCTTTCGAGCTCCTCTGAAATGCAGGCTTTCGGGCCTAAACTGCTACTGCCTGTGGGCCTGTTGGGCCTCTGCGGGCCTGAATCCTGGCCCATGTAGGGTTTCTAGTCATATTCAGGCCGTGGAGGCCCAGTAGGTGGCATTTTTTTGGTTTTTTCTTTTCTATTTCTACATTTTTTTGGTTTTTTATTTTTTTGTTTCTACTTAAAACTAAATAATTACAGTTTTTTAGTGATTTCTTTTTGCTTTTAGGTCACAAAATTATAAACTTTCTGTTAGTGCCATTAGTTTTAAATTTTAAATAGTTTAAATTTGAATTTTTAAAAATTTGTGTGAATCACTAGTTTATGAATAAATTTACTATAAAATTATAATTTTTTTCTTCTTTGCTATTTATTTTTTATTTATACTTACAATTAAATACTTATAGTTTGATTTTAGGTCACACAAATTATATTCTTTTTGCTATTGAAGAATATTATAGTTTTATTTAGTTGATCATAACATAATATTTTAATTGATTGTTTTTATTTTCATAAAAGTTTTGTAGTTCATTCTGTTTGCTATTAATTCATTCTTTGAGCTAAATGACTCTGAAATTGGAAAGCATTTCAAAATGAACTCTGAAAAGGTTGAAAGTTGGCATGGTATCATCATTTCACCCACATAGCATGTTCCAAAAAGTAGAGAGGGTTACGACAAAAACTTGATGCACTTCGTGTACAAAATGGACAATCACTTTCGAAGTATCAAAGTTTCGAACCATAAGACATGAAACCATTTCAAATGAACTCTGAAAAAGTTGAAAGTTGGGATGGTATCATAATTTCACCCACATAGCATTTGCTTATTGCGGGAGAAAGTCTTCACTTTTTCTTTGCTTGTGTCATTTGCTTATTGCGCCGTAACCATGGATAATCTTCATTGTTTATCAGGATGCTTGGGTCAGCCTTGACATTGAAGGGAGGAATTTCATGAAACTTTTCATAATCTTCAGACATGTCTGTCTTGCCGTCCACTCCCAGGATGTCCCTTTTTCCTGAAAGAACTATGTGGCGCTTTGGCTCATCGTATGATGTATTCGCTTCCTTGTCTTTTCTTTTTCTCGGTTTGGTAGACATGTCGTTCACATAGATAACCTGTGCCACATCATTGGCTAGGACGAACGGTTCGTTAGTGTACCCAAGATTTTTCAGATCCACTGTTGTCATTCCGTACTGTGGGTCTACCTGTACCCCGCCGCCTAACAGATTGACCCATTTGCACTTAAACAAAGGGACCTTAAAATCAGGTCCGTAGTCAAGTTCCCATATGTCCACTATGTAACCATAATATGTGTCCTTTCCGCTCTCGGTTGCTGCATCAAAGCGGACACCGCTGTTTTGGTTGTTGCTCTTTTGATCTTGGGCGATCGTGTAAAATGTATTCCCATTTATCTTGTATCCTTTGTAAGTCAATACAGTCAAAAATGGTCCCCTGGACAACAAGTACAAGTCATCACAAACAGTGTTGTCACCTCTGAGACGTGTTTCCAACCAACTGCTGAAAGTCGTGATGTGTTCACATGTAATCCAGTCGTCGCACTGCTCCGGGTGTTTGGAGCGCAGACTGTTCTTGTGTTCATCGACATACGGGGTCACCAAGGTAGAGTTCTGTAGAACTGTGTAGTGTGCTTGAGACCAAGAATATCCGTCCCTGCATATTATTGAGTCTCTTCCAAGAGTGCCTTTTCCAGTCAGTGTCCCCTCATACCGTGATTTAGGGAGACCTATCTTGTTAAGGCCAGGAATGAAGTCAACACAAAACCCGATAACATCCTCTGTTTGATGGCCCATGGAGATGCTTCCTTCTGGCCTAGCGCGGTTAAGGACATATTTCTTTAGGACTCCCATGAACCTCTCAAAGGGTAACATATTGTGTAGAAATACGGGCCCCAGGATGACAATCTCGTCGACTAGATGAACTAGGACGTGCGTCATGATATTGAAGAAGGATGGTGGGAACACCAGCTCGAAACTGACAAGACATTGCGCCACATCACTCCTTAGCCTTGGTACGATTTCTGGATCGATCACCTTCTGAGAGATTGCATTGAGGAATGCACATAGCTTCACAATGGCTAATCGGACGTTTTCCGGTAGAAGCCCCCTCAATACAACCGGAAGCAGTTGCGTCATAATCACGTGGCAGTCATGAGACTTTAGGTTCTGAAACTTTTTCTCTGGCATATTTATTATTCCCTTTATATTCGACGAGAAGCCAGTCGTGACCTTCATACTGAGCAGGCATTCAAAGAAGATTTCTTTCTCTTCTTTCGTAAGAGCGTAGCTGGCAGGACCTTTATACTGCTTCGGAGGCATGCCGTCTCTTTCGTGCAAACGTTGCAGGTCCTCTCGTGCCTCAGGTGTATCTTTTGTCTTCCCATACACGCCCAAGAAGCCTAGCAGGTTCACGCAAAGGTTCTTCGTCACGTGCATCACGTCGATTGAGGACCGGACCTCTAGGTCTTTCCAGTAGGGTAGGTCCCAAAATATAGATTTCTTCTTCCACATGGGTGCGTGTCCCTCAGCGTCATTTGGAACACCTAGTCCACCGGGACCCTTTCCAAAGATTACGTAGTGTAAATCATTGACCATAGCAAGCACGTGATCACCGGTGCGCATGGCGGGCTTCTTCCGGTGATCTGCCTCGCCTTTGAAATTCTTGCCTTTCTTTCGACATTGATGGTTGGTCGGAAGAAATCGACGATGGCCCAGGTACACATTTTTCCTGCATTTGTCCAGGTATATACTTTCAGTGTCATCTAAACAGTGCGTGCATGCGTGGTATCCTTTGTTTGTCTGTCCTGAAAGGTTACTGAGAGCGGGCCAATCGTTGATGGTCACGAACAGCAACGCCTTAAGGTTAAATTCCTCCTGTCTGTGCTCATCCCACGTACGTACACCGTTTCCATTCCACGGCTGTAAAAGTTCTTCAACTAATGGCCTTAGGTACACATCAATTTCGTTGCCGGGTTGCTTAGGGCCTTGGATGAGAACTGGCATCATAATGAACTTCCGCTTCATGCACATCCAAGGAGGAAGGTTATACATACATAGAGTCACGGGCCAGGTGATGTGATTGCTGCTCTGCTCCCCGAAAGGATTAATGCCATCCGCGCTTAAAGCAAACCATACATTCCTTGGGTCCTTTGCAAACTCATCCCAGTACTTTCTCTCGATTTTTCTCCATTGCGACCCGTCAGCGGGTGCTCTCAACTTCCCATCTTTCTTTCGGTTCTCACTGTGCCATCGCATCAACTTGGCATGCTCTTCGTTTCTGAACAGACGTTTCAACCGTGGTATTATAGGAGCATACCACATCACCTTTGCAGGAACCCTCTTCCTGAGGGGCTCGCCATCAACATCACCAGGTTCATCTCGTCTGATCTTATACCGCAACGCACCGCATACCGGGCATTCATTCAGATCCTTGTAGGCACCACGGTAGAGGATGCAGTCATTAGGGCATGCATGTATCTTCTCCACCTCCAATCCTAGAGGGAATACGACCTTCTTTGCTGCGTATGTACTGTCGGGCAATTCGTTATCGTTTGGAAGCTTCTTATTCAATATTTTCAGTAGCTTCTCAAATCCTTTGTCAGCCACAGCATTCTCTGCCTTCCACTGCAGCAATTCCAGTACGGTACCGAGCTTTGTGTTGCCATCTTCGCAATTGGGGTATAACCCTTTTTTGTGATCCTCTAACATGCGATCGAACTTCAGCTTCTCCTTTTGACTAATGCATTGCGTCTTTGCATCAACAATGACCCGGCGGAGATCATCATCATCGGGCACATCGTCTGGTTCCTCTTTATCTTCAGCAGCTTCACCCGTGGCAGCATCATTGGGCACATCATCTGGTTCCTCTTGATCTTCACCAGCTCCCCCCGTTGCAGCATCACCGTATTCAGGGGGCACATAGTTGTCATCGTACTCTTCTTCTTCGCCGTCTTCCATCATAACCCCTATTTCTCCATGCCTCGTCCAAACATTATAGTGTGGCATGAAACCCTTGTAAAGCAGGTGGGAGTGAAGGATTTTCCGGTTAGAGTAAGACCTCGTATTCCCACATTCAGTGCATGGACAACACATAAAACCATTCTGCTTGTTTGCCTCAGCCGCATCGAGAAACTCATGCACGCCCTTAATGTACTCCCGGGTGTGTCTGTCACCGTACATCCATTGCCGGTTCATCTGCGTGCATTATATATAATTAAGTGTCCAAATTAATAGAAGTTCATCATCACATTAAAACCAAAGTGCATACATAGTTCTCATCTAACAACATATAGCTCTCCAGAGCATCTAATTAATTAAACCATACATTGAAACTATGTAAAACATTTCAATGCGAAAACAAATGCGATCATAATCGCAACCAAGGTAACAATTGATCCAACGGCATAATGATACCAAGCCTCGGTATGAATGGCATATTTTCTAATCTTTCTAATCTTCAAGCGCATTGCATCCATCTTGATCTTGTGATCATCGACGACATCCGCAACATGCAACTCCAATATCATCTTCTCCTCCTCAATTTTTTTTATTTTTTCCTTCAACAAATTGTTTTCTTCTTCAACTAAATTTAACCTCTCGACAATAGGGTCGGTTGGCATTTCCGATTCACATACATCCTAGATAAATAAAATCTATGTCACGTTGGTCGGCATAATTTTCATAAACAATAAATGAACCAATAGTTATGAAGATAATATACATACCAAATCCGAATCATAGACAGGACGAGGGCCGACAGGGGCGGATACCAAAACCATCGCACTATATAAGATGCAATAATAAATGTAAGAAAATGATACAAGTATCTATCTAAACAGACAAGTAAGAATATTTTTCCTTTCAGAAAGAAGATAAGAACAAGAGGCTCACCACGGTGGTGTCGGTGATGAGATCAGCGCGGGTGATCGACGGCGGTGAAGACGGGGACGGGGCGTGACGGACCGCTAAATCTAGACAAATCTCGAGGAAAATGGAGCTTGGAGGTCGAGCTTCGAGAGGAGAAAGTTTAAGTAGTGTGGCTCGGGCATTCCATCGAACACCTCATGTGCATAGGAGGTGAGCTAGAGCACCACAAACCCCTCCCCTCGCCGGCCAGAGAAAAACAGAGCACTGGAGTGCTCTGCTCGTGGGCGAGGGTATATATAGGCACCTCATTGGTCCCGGTTTGTGGCAAGAACCGGGACTAAAGGGGAGCCTTTGGTCCCGGTTCAGGCCACCAACCGGGACCAATGGTGGTGGGCCAGGAGCGAGGCCCATTGGTCCCGGTTCGTCCCACCAACCGGGACCAAAAGGTCCAGACGAACCGGGACCAATGGCCCACGTGGTACGGCCGGCCCCGTGGGCTCACGAACCGGGACCAATGCCCACATTAGTCCCGGTTCTACACTAAACCGGGACTAATGGGCTGAGCCGGCCTGGACCATAGCCCTGTTTTCTACTAGTGGCTAGCTCTACAGCCATGATGATAGTGACTGCAGACGGTGAGGTTGACTATGGTATGCCGAACACGGTGCCTATACTCAGGTGTCATCTCCGGCGCAGGGTCTTGTCACTTCACTGTGAGGAGCATCACGTAATAATTTGACCAACGGGTAGTACAGTGCTAGTACTCTTACTACTACATTGGTAGTACTACTACTAGTACTAGTAGCACCACCATCTGGATTTAGGAGTACTACCACGTCCATCTGGATTTTAGTATTTAACTAGCAATATCTAGTAATGCATGTCACCAAAAATGTACTACTCCCTCTGTAAATAAATACATGGTGTTTTATTCCTACCGGCGAGAGAACTTAATGTTTTTTTGCTACTCCTAACTAGAGTACTAATAGGATTACATGCAATGAACTAAACACTGCATGTCATGTTTGGTAGTCTCTGAAAGTGCGTTATATCGACTAGAGGGGGGGGTGAATAGGCGATTTTTATGAAAGTCTTCAAAACGTGGAAGTTTCGAAGACAAACGATAGAAATAGACCTATTACCATGCAGCGAAAGGTAGACTACACTAGCCAAACCATAGTCAAGTATTCAATGAAGTGAAAGCACAATGACCTATAGCAGCTAGGTAGTTAGGATCAGGTAGGAAGATATTATGAAGCCAAACAGAACACGCAGTCACTCAGTGAAGACAAAAGATAGTGCAATCATACAATGACTTCACAAGGACCAACAGTAAGTAAAGGGAAAGGAAGGATGAAACCAGTGACTCGTTGAAGACAATGATTTGTAGACCAGTTCCAGTTGCTGTGACAACCGTACGTCTGGTTAGGGCAGCTAGGTATTTAAACCTGAGGACACATAGTCCCGGACACCCAGTCTGAACACGCAGCTCAGGACACCCAGTCCTCACCGTATTCCCCTTGAGCTAAGGTCACACAGACCTCGCCCAATCATTCTGGTAAGTCTTCAAGGTAGACTCCCAAACCTTCACAGACTTCGTTCACCGGCGATCCACAATGACTCTTGGATGCTCAGAATGCGACGCCTAACCGGCTGGAGGATTCACAGTCCTCAAGTGTAATAAGTCTTCAGATCACACAGACAGGAAGACTTAAGTGATGCCTAACACTCTTTGGCTCTGGGTGGTTAGGGCTTTATCCTCGCAAGGAATTCTCTCTCAAAGGCTTCGAGGTGGGTTGCTCTCAACGACAAAAGCCGTAATCTAACTCTGAGCAGCCAACCGTTTATGGTTATAGGGGGTGGGATATTTATAGCCACTAGGCAACCCGACCTGATTTATCCGAAATGACCCTGGGTCACTAAGGAACTGACACGTGTTCCAACGGTCAGATTTCAAACACACACGGCAACTTTACTTGGGCTACAAGCAAAGCTGACTTGTCCGACTCTGGACAAGATTCGCTCTCATAGTCTTCACTCGAAGACATAGGTTTTAGTTAAGCATCACTTCAGTCATTCTGACTGGTTCTCTTAGACCCCACTTAACAGTACGGTGGTTCCTATGACTCAAAAAAGAAGAAAAAGAACTACGAAAGATCTAAGTCTTCGAGCTCCATAGGCTTCATGCGATGTCTTCTCTTGTCATAGTCTTCAATGTGAATATCTTCACATACCACCTTTGACATCAATGTCTTCATACATTTTTAGGGGTCATCTCTGGTAGGAAAACCGAATCAATGAGGGACTTCTACCTGTGTTATCCTGCAATTCTCACAAACACATTAGTCCCTCAACTAGGTTTGTCATCAATACTCCAAAACCAACTAGGGGTGGGACTAGATGCACTTACAATCTCCCCCTTTTTGGTGATTCATGACAAACTAGTTGAAGTTTTCAATGGGGAATATAATGTGAAATTGTAAAGGATAAGGAATTGTCTTCATAAGTTGCAAGGGCTCCCCCTGAATATGTGCATATGAGTAATTTGCTTTTGGAATGCAAATGCACATGGCAGGTTGTACTTGTGGAGATCCTCTTCAACTTATGATGACAATTCATTATGCATGTGAAGGTATGTGAAGATAATGACATGCATAATGGAAAATGGACGTCTGCAAAATGATCTATGTGCGGAATTTATCATCGCATCACAAAGTAGCAAATAAGTAGCAGACGACCATCGAGTTTAAGTGTTACAACTCAAAGAACCAAATGTATCAAAACAAGAGTTGTAAACACTAGGCAAAATATAAAGCAACCACCCATATGGACCCGCTTGAAGACTATCAAACTCATATGCTTCTCACCCTTTTGTCAGTAAGGACCAAAAAGGTTTGAAGATATAGAGCATCTACTCGTTCCCATGAAGAGTAGGTGAAGCAGCAGGGTCGTCGGTGGTGTTCGGCGATGCAGAAGAACTTGGAGCAGTGTCGAAGCGTGCTGAAGGAGGGGGTGGTGAAGTAGCATCGTCTTCGTCCTCGATCACTCGGGCATTCACAGTTGCCGCAGAGGAAGAGAACTCAGAGTCTTCAAGAGATGGAGTTCGTCACAGCACTGCCCTTCGGGGAGGTGTGGAGTCAAACTTGAAGCGTTCAGAGAAGCCATCCTCTTGAAGATCATCTTCAGAGCACATAAGCGTCAGCCCTTTCCATGTGCATCGAGAGGTTTCATGGGCAACAAAGGCATTCTTGGTGGCAAGATTGCGAATGCGGCTAACATCCACCAAGAGGCTTTGCATTTGGCGCTTCAGCCAGTCATGATGCCTATCCTGTTTCTGATGAAGAGCTACCAGAAACTCTCGGTCATTGAGAACACGAGATCGCTTCTTGGGTCGTTGGGCAATAGTGCTTTCGGTGGCTTCAGTAAGGGCACGATGAGGTGCACGTGTAGTTCCAGCCAGAGGATAAACACGAGTGACTGCTTCAACTCCTTCAATGTTCTGAGAGAAACTTTGATGCTCCGCATTCTGAAGACTAAGAGGCTCCTTGGCAGGCTCGGAATAAATGGCTTCAACGGACATATCCACATCAGGCAGAAAGATCCGATGATTGCGAGCAGATGGCTGATATGAGATAGCGGAGTGGAGTTTAATCAGCCGTATTATCCATGGAGCATAGAACTTCAAGCCAAAAAGATCAGAGCCTGATGCAACAAGTTGGCGGATGAAGAAGTCTTGTGCATTGAAGCATTTGCCATGAAGAATATAGAAGACCAAAGTCTTCATTGCACCTTCCAGCTTGGCATGTGGAGAATGCCCTTTGATGGGCCAGAGAGTTCGCCTTATGATGTGATAGATAGTCCTTGGCAGATACTCAAGGTCTTCAACAAAGAACTCCTTAGGATATGCAGCATCTTGTGGCAAGGGCTTCATCATACTGAGCATCTGACTCATGTTCTGTTCAGGCTTCTGAAAGATGTTCTCCATAGCTTCACTGTGAAGCTGACAGCCAGGTTCATAGAGATCTCCAGGAGTGGGCAGACCAGTGAGCTCAATGATATCAAAGGAGTTGGCTTCGTGATGAACATTTCCTGTCATCCACTCCAGGACCCAAGTCTTCGGATCTCTGTTGTAGCCACGTATGTGAAGTGTGGCATAAAATTGGAGCAGCAACTCTTCGTTCCAGTGCTCTTGGTCGGTGACAAAAGGAAACAGTCCAACCTCTTTGAAGCAATCCAGAGCTTCTTCCAGACAGGGCAGACCAGCTATTGCTTTGGTGTCAAGATGCTTATGTGGGAAGATGCGACCTTGATTGTACAGAATGCAGGAGTAATAGCTTTGCTGTGAATAGGTCTAGAACCGATCAGAACATATTCGTTCCCTTGAGTAGGGGTTCTTGGAGCTGTTGAAGAAAGTGTTGTCTGCTTTGAAGCCGTTGACATTGAAGGATCCAGGTGCTGATGCAGGACCTGGAAACCTGGGCAACCTTGGAATTGGCTTCTGTACCTGAGGCTTATGCTCTATATGATAGTCAAACTAAGGACCAGCAGTAGGCGCAGGAACAGAAGTAGTAGCATCATTGGCTTTGCTGACTTATGGTTCTTGGGTTGGTGTAGGCTCCACATTTGCTTCAGCCATGACAGCGTCAGTGGCTTCATTGGTGTTGGTGGTGGCAGCCTCAAGATTTTCTACCTCCACTTGATGAGCTGGAGGGTCGGGCACAGGAACGTTCTCCGCGAGAACAGCTTCATCAGTAGTTGGGGGAGTGGGGACACGTTCTTCTTCTTGGGTGTCATCGGCTGATGCAGCTGGAATATCTTCAGCAGCTTTAGCTTCAGATTCAGAGACTGGAGGCCTTGGTCCTTTGCGAAGCCTGCGTAACGCTGGCGACGCTTTTGGAGAAGGAGTTGGCTGGGCCTCAAGGTCATCTTCTTCTTGTTCTTGTGGGTGATCAACCCATGATGCACCCTGAGCAATTGGCGTCAGAGGACGACCAATGCTGATGAGTTCACTATGCGTAAGCACATGCGATGATACCTGTTGGTGCTCGATCTGAGGAAGAACTGCATCATCTTCAACATGGTCATGGTGACCAATGTCTTCAGCAGCAGTGGGATCAGCTACTGGAAAGTCTTCAGCTTCATGAGCCTCTGTGAAAGCAGGCTCATGGACAGTCAGTTGGCGCTCTTGATGTTCAGCGGCAGGGCGAACCATGGAGATGAGTTCAACAAGTAAGGGCTTTGTGGGAGCAGCCCATTCCTTCTTGGTCTTCCGCTTCTTCTTGGAGGGAGCAGCATCAGAGGCTTCAGAATGTTTCCTCTTTCTGGCTTCAGCCTCAGCCATCCTTGTCTTCTTCAGTTCTAAAGCGGTAGACCTGGCTTTTGGCTTCGAGCCAGTCATGCTGGTTGGGAAGACAATGGGATGTGCTTCCTGCCTTGGTGCGTCGGGTTCGGCCATAGCGGGCTTCTTCTTCTGCTTTGCAGCCATCCTTGGGTCGATGCCAGGACGACCAAGGGCCTTGCGCTTCTCAGCCTCATTGTGGGCTTGCACACTCTTGTTAGCCAGGACCTTCATGCGCTCACGAGAACCTTGAGCTTCTGCACGTTTCTTGAGAAAGGCTTCTTTGAGCTCGTGCAGCATAATCTTGAAGTTTTTCACCTCTTGCATGCTGAGCTTGGCCATATGCTTCTTGAACTGAGCTTTCTCAAAGCCAATATTTTGCTTCAGTTCGACGATGCGCTGAGCTAGAGCTAGCTCTGAAGCAATGGCGCCATGGAAGGCGACACTGAGGCCAATTGGAAGTTGCAGATCTTCGAAGCTGAGGTTGGGCGTGTCAAACCACTCATCAATGAAGTTGTGGATGATTGCCACGTCAAAGAGAGGCGGATCATTGAAGATTTCTGCTTCTTCTTTGCTCTTGATCAGTTGCTCAAGAGCATCATCTGCCAGATCTTCATCACTGGACAGATCAATGGCATCATTGCGCAGAATGGCAGCAGCAGTCAGTTCTTGGCTGGTGTGTGGCATAGGCATCTTGACGCTCTGGGGCTTGGAGATGCGTGACAGATCTTCAGACTGCACACTGTCTTCAGGAGGTGCAGTAGCCAGTGGCTTCGCCCGTGAAATTTTCGGTGGAGCAGCTGATCTTGAAGCCTTAGCCTTCTTTGGCTTCTGCGGCTTTGGAGTAGGGACTGGGGCTTCATCAGTGTCAACATCATTATCAGAATGATCCACTTTGGCACCTAGAACATAAATGTGAGTAATGACGCCATCCAGGTTGTAGAACGGACCGATGACATTGGGTTCTGCATCACGTGTGCCATCAGTACGGGGAGCAGAGGGACCAGGGTTGATGTCTAGTCCCAAAGACTTCTTGTTCTGCTTCGCTGAGTTCTTGGCAAACTGGAAGTTGCACTTGAACAGATTGTCATCACGACACCATAGTAGTGATGATGGGTGTGCATCTGCAGGCTGTGGTCCACGGACCAGGCAGGGATAGAAGCCTTGTTCAATGGCTTCAGCTCTGGACCTGGGTTGAAGATTTTTGTATACGATGTCTCCCCAAGGTCGCTTGATGGCATTTTTCTCAGCATATTCCTGGGTCACAAACCGGTATTTGAACCATTGTTCTGCCCAATATCTTCGAATCCATTGGATTCGGGTCTTGCGCTGATTGTAATCCTCTTCAGGATCTGTCTTGTAAAGCTCTGAGAGGTCATCACGCAAATCTCTTGATGTTCCCCCACGACGCTGTCTCCCTCCCTTCCTTGCAGATATCTCTGTAGCCATGAACTTTTAACTAAATGGCTTCAACACGTTCAAAGGCTTCAGAGGCTTTCGCTTGCTGGACAAATAGGAACTGGCTTCGGGAGAATTTATATGATGCTGTAAGAATTCTGCAAATGAATGCAGACTATGAGAACCAAGGGATTCTCCCACGGACATGTACCTGTGACAGCATTAAGGTGCGAGGGAAGGGGAAGAGGTCATATGCATTCTCAGAAGATTTTTGAAGATAAATCAGTTTAGAAGACATTGACCTCATCGTGCGAAGACATTCACTCATAGATAAGGAGTTGATTCCAGATTTGTACGAATCCAGAGATCAGTACAAGTGAGGAATATAACTACTTTGTGAAGCATAAGTGAACATACTAGGCATAATATGAGATGCAGTGTGAAGTGGATCCAACATGTGTGAACAGAAACTACTTGTGGTAGAAAGTGACGAATCTGTAGGATCAAAGGGGCCGTAAAAAGGAGGTTTCTATTTACCACACAAGGAACTACTAGACGGAGTAGAAGAAGAGGCCGAGCAGTTCGATCGTCCGTGCCCTAACTTGGCGACGGAGGACACCTACGGTGACGGCGGAGAAGACGATGTCCGCGGTCGGCGTGAGGACGGCGTCGGAGAGGTTGCGGCAGCTAAGCGCTTCGTCATCGACGTCATCGAGGGCTAGCGGTGGCGCTAGGGTTCGTGCAAGAGTGGAAGAAGATATAATGACTGTGGTGTGGCGTGTATTTATAGGGACAGGGGCGGCTCAGTGTTATTACACAAGTGCCCCTAGCGATTCACATCTGAGGAACACGTGGCCATCATGCAGCATATCGGAGGTTGTTCCACGTCCCACGCACGCCTGGATTGTCGGGTGGTCGTTCCCACTTCTCCGGGTTTTAGGTGAAGGAATTAGCATTGAAAGAGGACTTAATGTTTGTCTCTGTATCTTCTGCTGACAAGGACGCAGAGAAGACATTTGACAGTTTCAAGAGAATGCATATGATTTGGAGAGATAGAGTTTGAGATAGAAAGCATAGAGAGGTTAGGGTCTGATCACATTCACTTAGTTCAAAAGATTCAACAAGAAGACATAGCTATAAGTGAGTGCTGTAGAGGACAGAACACTAGTATATATATATAATCAACATAGTGAAGATAATCATGAAGACATGTTGAGATTGAAGCCAAACCAAATGTGAAGACATAGCAAATGTAACGCCATGAGTGAAACACTTCAAACAGAACATTTGGTGGTGGCGTTACCCACCGTATAGGAAGTGTTAGACCTAGAAACGGCGCACAATTATCGTGGCGCTCCCAGGTAAAATTCCTCATTAATGTATTCACACTTAGAATGCATGTCTTCATTGATTGAAGATATACTTTGCTTCGTGTTTTGCACATCTAAGTCATCAATATGCATAAGTGTTAGGATGTGTGCCTGATCACAGGACATTTGAGGATTCCAAGATATTTAGCTCACATCGTAACTTGAAAAATCTCTTCTCATCCAAGGGCTTGGTGAAGATATCTGCCAATTGCTCTTCAGTGTTGACGTGTATGATATCAATATCTTCCTTCACAACATGATCTCTGAGAAAGTGATGACGAATCTCAATGTGCTTTGTCTTCGAGTGCTGAACTGGGTTGTTGGCAATATTGATGGCGCTTTCGTTGTCGCAGTAGAGTGGCACTTGCTTCAGATGAATGCCATAGTCTTTGAGTGTTTGCTTCATCCACAGAAGCTGAGCGCAGCAAGATCCAGTAGCAGTGTATTCAGATTCAGCAGTGGAGAGAGATACACAGTTCTGCTTCTTTGAAGACCAACATACAAGTGATCGTCCCAGAAAATGACATGTGCCTGATGTAGACTTGCGATCAACCTTGGCACCAGCATAATCAGCATCCAAGAATCCAACTAGATCAAACTCTGAGCCCTTTGGATACCATAATCCTAGAGTTGGGGTGTAAGCCAAATATTGAAGAATTCGCTTCACAGCTAAGCGATGCGATTCCTTTGGTGCCGCATGGAATCGAGCACACATGCAAACACTAAGCATAATATCTGGCCTAGATGCACATAGATAAAGTAAAGAACCAATCATGGAGCGGTATACCTTTTCATCGAACTCTTTACCATTGTCATCGGGACCCAGATGATGTTTGGCTGACATTGGCGTCGTGAAGCCTTTGCAGTCTTGCATGCCAAACTTCTTCAGGTAATCTTTGAGATACTTTTCTTGAGATATAAAGATGCCGTTGCGTTGCTGTCATATTTGAAGACCAAGGAAGAACTTCAGCTCTCCCATCATGGACATCTGGTATTGCTCTTGCATCATATATCCAAACTCTTCACTGTATTTCTGATTGGTGCAGCCGAAGATAATGTCATCCACATATATTTGGCACACAAACAGTTCACCGTCATATGTCTTCGTGAAGAGAGCGGGGTCGAGGGAACCAGGTGTGAAGCCTTTGCTTTTTAGGAAGTATTTGAGTGTGTCATACCAAGCCCGAGGGGCTTGTTTGAGGCCATACAGTGCCTTGTTGAGTTTGTATACCATGTCAGGATGCTTTGGATCTTCAAAGCCAGGCGGTTGTGCAACATACACTTCTTCTTCAATCTTGCCATTGAGAAAAACGCTCTTCACATCCATTTGATATAGAAATATGTTATGATGATTTGCATAGGCAAGCAGTATGCGTATGGCTTCAAGTCGAGTCACGGGAGCAAATGTTTCATCGAAGTCAACCCTTCCACTTGAGTATATCCTTGAGCAACGATACGAGCTTTGTTTCTGACAACTTGACCATGCTCATCTTGCTTGTTGTGGTATATCCATTTGGTGCCTATTATATTGTGCTTCCGAGGATCAGGACGCTTAACCAGTTCCCATACATTATTTAGCTCAAACTGTTGAAGCTCTTCTTGCATAGCTTGAATCCATTCAGGTTCCATGAAGGCTTCTTCAACTTTCTTGGGTTCTGTTATTGAGACGAATGCGAAGTGCCCACAGAAATTTGCTAGTTGTGTTGCCCTTGAACGAGTGAGCGGACCGGGTACATTGATGCTATCAATTATTCTCTCAATCTGCACTTCATTGGCAACACGAGGATGTACAGGGCAAAGATTTTGCTCTTGCTGATCATTGTCATTGTTAGAGGGATTGTCTTCAGGCTGAGCATTGTCTTCAGGTTGATTAGGTGCGGAGATGATAAGTTCCTCTTCAGGTTGATCTTCAGAGGGTATGATTTCTCTAGTTCCCATAAGTTTGATTGATTCACTGGATGGAACTTCATCTAGCACATTTGGCAGGTGCTCTCTTTGTGAACCGTTAGTCTCATTGAACCGCACATCCACTATTTCAACCACTTTATAATGAAAGAGATTGAAGATTCTGTAGGAGTGCGAATCCTTTCCATATCCAAGCATAAAACCCTCATGTGCTTTAGGTGCAAATTTTGAAGTGTGATGTGGATCCTTGATCCAGCACCTGGCGCCAAATACTCTGAAGTAACTGACATTTGGCTTCTTGCCAGTAAGGAGCTCATAAGATATCTTGTTCAGAAGCTTGTGAAGATAAACACGGTTGATTGTATGGCATGCAGTATCAATGGCTTCAGGCCAGAATTTTCTTGGAGTCTTGTATTCATCAAGCATCGTTCGGGCCATCTCAATGAGTTTTCTGTTCTTGCGTTCGACGATGCTATTCTGCTATGGCGTGTACGGAGCTGAGAATTCATGTGTGATGCCCAAAGTATCAAGATATGTATCAAGGCCAGTGTTCTTGAATTCAGTGCCATTGTCACTTCTGATGTGCTTTATCTTGGCGCCATAGTTGTTCATTGCTCGATTGGCGAAGCGTCTGAAGACATCCTGCACTTTAGTCTTGTAGAGGATTATGTGCACCCAAGTATATCTAGAATAATCATCAACAATGACAAAGCCATAGAGACAAGCAGTAGTAGTAAGAGTTGAGTAATGAGTGGGACCGAAAAGATCCATGTGGAGCAGTTCGAAGGGTCGAGTTGTTGTCATGATTGTCTTCAAGGGATGCTTGGCCCTCGTCATATTTCCTGCTTCATAGGCACCGCATAAGTGATCTTTCTTGAACTTGACGCCCTCGATGCCTATGACATGCTTTTTCTTTACAAGGGTGTGGAGGTTCCTCATGCAACATGCCCTAGCCTCCGATGCCAGAGCCAGCATTCTGAAGCTTTTGCCAGAAGACATACGGCAAGCTGTGGTCCTGCTGAGAAATCTACCATGTACAAATCATCTTTCCTATACCCTTCAAACACTAGAGACTTGTCAGATTCCATTAGAACAAGGCAACGATATTTTCCAAACATCACGATCATGTTTAAATCGCAAAGCATTGAGACAGACATTAAGTTGAAACCAAGGGATTCAACAAGCATGACTTTATCCATGTGTTGATCCTTTGAGATTGCGACTCTACCTTGACCCAATACCTTACTTTTACTAGTGTCAGCAAATGTGATGTCACTCTTGTCGGATGGACATAAGGTTGAGTCCATAAGAAGGCTTCTCTTGCCAGTCATGTGATTGGTACACCCACTATCAATAATCCATTCTTAAGCTGCTGGTGTCGTACCCTATAGTGCAGTTAGGGGGATAGGCTTCATGAAGAGAATTGTGAAGCAAAAACATTTGATGAACCAGTGGGTTATGAAAGCTTAGATCGAGATTTGGACTGATAGGGTGAGTAGCAAGCGATTCAGGAACAAAGTACATAATAAGACCATTTGGGCATTTGATCTTGCGCCCTACAAGATGTTTAAGGTCCCCAGCAATAGCGTCAGACGATTTTGGTTTTCTGCTGGAGACCCTTCCCTGCAAAAGAGAGTTAAGCTTTCTTAGCCACCCACATCTTCAAGGGTGGCTTAGAAGCAATAAGTCTAAGTGAAGCATCTGAGAACTTTGGCTTTGGAGCCCTAGCAAAAAGTCTTGTAGGAGGACAATAGCACTACTAGGAAAAGGGCTATAGATAGGATTGATACTAATGGCACACCATGCAAGCAGTGCGCCACTACTATATACTAATGGCGCACCGGTTGGTGATGCGCCATTAGATTGGAAGACACCAATGGCGCACCAGAAACAGGGTGCGCCACTAGTATTAAATTATTATTTTTTTCCATTTTTCCATACATACTAATGGCGCATCAGGTCGAAGTGCGCCATTACTAGTTGTGTGTAGTAATGGCGCACCAAGCAGACAGTGCGCCATTACTGTAAAAAAAATTATTCTTTTTTTTGCAAAACTACTAATGGCGCATCTTTTCACAGTGCGCCATTACTAGTTTAAACTAGTAATGGTGCACTATTACCCGGTGCGCCATTAGTATATATATTTATTTTTTTTTTACTTTTTTGCAAAACTACTAATGGCGCACCACCTGCAGGTGCGCCATTAGTAACCAGGGTTACTAATGGCGCATTTGCTGGTGGTGCGCCATTAGTAACCTGGGACCCCAACAAGATATTTTGGACAGCCCCACACCTACCCACTCACTTTCCCCACTTCATTCCCTCCACCTCCTTCTCCAAGCTTTCGGCCATCTCCTCTTCCTCACCTCATTTCCACTATAGATTCATCAAAATTAAGTGGTGAAATTACCTTTTTTTGATAGGTAAGTAAGGGGAAAGCTATCTTCATGATGTAGATCTAGTTTTTTTCTCCCTAGCTCGCTCCAACAACGTGCACATGCACTTTTTGTGGCCTAGCTACATCTATGTATGTTTGTGGTGTTGCATATATGTTTGTGTTTGAAGGTACCGGTATTTGAAATGCAATAGTTGCCAATATTTTGCCGGAATGTTTTGATTCATTTCCGTTTCGGCGAGAATTTTGGCACTATGCATTCCTTTTGGAACTATTTTTAGGGAAGGTCATGCCAAATTTTTTCTTGGTTCTAAAATATCGTTTTGCTCTACCCCGCAGGCGACCATGGTCCGCACGATGCTGAAGGCATCATGAATAGGTTTTTGAGCTCCGCGAAGGCCGAGATGCTTCAAAAGAACGAGACGGAGATAAGATGTCCGTGTCGAAGATGCAAGCTGAAGAGCCTTATTGCGGACCCGGATTCCGGGCAGGTGCAGGACCACCTGCTCTTGCATGCTTTCATGGATGGCTATCGGTGGCAAGGTGATGAAGATGACTATGAAGTCATCCATGGGGGCCGGGCAAGAAATGAGGAAGGGCAACAAGACAAGTACCACTGCGGCGAGGGCGGGCGAGAAGACGAAGAATCTCCAGGACATGATCACGACGGTGATGCTGTACACATTCATCATGTAGAAGATGTCGTACATGATGATGAGGAAGATCAAGACGAAGGGCATGATCATGAAGATGAAGATGCCGGAGCAGACGACGATGGAGGCTGGGTGCAGGACCCTCATATTCAAGAGCTGCTTCTCAAGCAGACGGATAACGCAAGAGCTGCCGCCCGAGAGAAAGCCAAGCTGGAACAGCTGGAGATAGACGCGGTTACTCCATTGTATGAAGGATGCAGGCCCGAGGATACCCGCCTGAAAGTAACGCTCATGGCTCTGGAGATGAAGGTAAAACACAAAATGACCGACGCATGCTTCGACGAGAACATGTCATTCTGGCACGAACGTCTTCCCAAGGGGAACAAATGCCCGACCAGTTTCGAGGAGGCGAAGAAAATCGTGTGTCCTCTGGATTTACCGCACGTGAAATACCATGTGTGCATGAACAATTGTATTATTTCTCGGGACGAGCACGCGGAGTCTACCATATGTCCGGTGTGCGGCATCACTCGATACAAGAAGAGGAAGAAAGCTCCTCGAAAATCGGTGTGGTACTTTCCGATCACTCCTCGTCTGCAGCGGTATTTCGCGGACCCTTAGGTAGCAAAGCTCCTGCGTTGGCACGCAGATAGGGAGGAGAAGAAGCGGGAAGATGACGGAAATGATCCGGAGATAAATAAAAAAGACAAGATGCTGAGTCACCCTAAGGATGCGAGCCAGTGGCAAGCGTTGAAATTCGAATACCTAGAATTTGGGAAGGATCCAAGGAACATCGTGTTGGGCGCGAGCACCGATGGAGTCAATCCGTTTGGCAGCCAGAGAAGCACACATAGCACCTGGCCTGTGTTTGTGTGGATGTACAACCTTCCCCCCTGGTTGTGCATGAAGAGGAAGTACATTCACATGAGTATGCTAATTGAAGGGCCGAAACAACCAGGGAACGACATCAATCTGTATCTGGGGCTGCTGAAGGAGGAGCTAGACACGCTGTGGAAAACGCCAGCCAATACATGGGACGCTGCAGAGAAAGAATATTTCCCTATGAGAGCCGCACTGCTCACGACGATGCACGACTATCTCGGTTACGGATATCTCGCGGGGCAGGTAGTCCATGGATTTTCTGGATGCGTAAGGTGCATGGATGACACAACGTATCGCCAGCTAGATAGAGATCCCGGGTCTTCAAAAACCGTGTTCATGGGACATCGAAGGTGGCTTCGCGACGATGACCCGTGGAGGAAACGCAAGGATTTGTTGGATGGTGAAACCGAACCCCAAAAACGCCCGTGTACGAGGTGCGGCGAGGAAATAGACGAGCTGTTGAAAAATTGGAAAGACTGCCCACTGCCGGGAAAGAAGCAAAAGGCGCCAGAGCCGGGAAAGAAGCGAAAGGCGCCAGAGCCGCTGCTGAAGGTATGGAAAACGAGATCTGTTTTCTTGGACTTGCCGTACTGGAAGATCCACCATGTGCCTCACAGCCTTGATGTCATGCATATCACGAAGAACGTGTGCGAGAGTCTGCTTGGTACCCTGCTCAACATGCCAGAGAGGACCAAAGATGGGCCGAAAGCAAGGGCAGACTTGAAATTAATGGGCATCAGGCAGGAGCTTCACGCTAATGATGATGATGATGAGGAGGAGGAGGAGAAGTAGGACACAGAAAGTCGTCGCAAAGGCAAAAAGGCCAAGAAGACCGAAAATGACTACCCTCCTGCGTGCTTCACTCTAAGTCAGGAGGAGATCGAGCAGTTTTTCACCTGCCTCCTAGGAGTAAAATTTCCTTACGGTTACGCGGGGAAGATAAGCAGATACCTAGACCCAGTGAAGCAGAAGTTCAACGGGATGAAGTCTCACGACTGTCACGTGCTGATGACGCAGATACTTCCAGTTGCAATCCGTGGGATCATGGACGCGCACGTCTGTGAAGCGCTATTTGGCCTATGCAACTTTTTCGACGTCATCTCTCGAAAGTCGATTGGCGTGAGGCAACTCAGAAGGCTATAGGAAGAGATCGTGGTGATACTATGTGAGCTTGAGATGTACTTCCCGCCCGCATTCTTCGACGTTATGGTGCATCTGCTGGTCCATATCGTGGAGGATATCATCCAACTCGGGCCGACGTTCCTGCACAGCATGATGCCGTTCGAAAGGATGAATGGTGTCATCAAAGGATACGTTCGCAACATGTCACGTCCAGAGGGAAGTATAGCCAGGGGCTTTCTGACCGAAGAGTGCATCTCCTACTGCACGAATTATCTAGGCATCCAGAACCCCGTTGGTCTGCCCATCAACAGGCACCTCGGCAGGCTCGCTAGATGGGGTCACCGTGAGGGTCGCCGCCAAATGCATGTCGACTTTGAGGGTCCACTCGCCAACTTTGAAAGAGAAAACCTAGTCGCGCTACAACACATAGACGTGGTCGATCCTTGGGTGGTAGAGCACAAAACCTTTATTGAGAAGACATACAATGACCGAGGCCAACAGAGGACGGACGGAGATATACTCAAAGAGCACAACTCATGTTTCACGCATTGGTTCAAGCAGAAGCTTCTGTCGTACCCTTTACATGAGGATTCTTCCGCGGAAGAACAACTCATATTCGCCTTGTCACAGGGCGCCGAGCACAACCTGATGACCTATGAGGCGTACGATATCAACGGCTACACATTCTACACCGAGAACAAGGACATGAAGAGCGATGGTTATCAGAACTCCGGGGTAACGATGGAATCCTACACCGGTAACGACAAGGACACATACTACGGAAGGATCGAGGAGATCTGGGAGCTGAGCTACGCTGGAGAGAAGGTCCCGATGTTCCGTGTCAGATGGGCCAAGAGCATCCTAAAAGAAGACCGGTATTTCACCACCATGGTTATACCCGAAGCCAAATCCAAGACCGCGGGCGCAAACGTCACCGCGAAAAATGAGCCATGGGTACTGGCTTCCCAAGTGGACCAATGCTTCTTCATTACCAACCCGTCAAAGCCCAGTCGTGTTGCCGTGAGGAGAGGCAAAAGGAAGATCATCGGAATGGATGGAGTAGCCAATGAGCAAGACTTCGACAAGTACGCGACCCGAAGATCGAACATGACGACGACGATGAAGTAGCAGCACACACCACAAGAAGAAGCAGGACCACCCTACCTAAAGGACGTCCGTTCCACAGAAGAACTCCATTTGCGAAAAAGAAGGGCAAGAAGATTGTGAACAGATAGCTAGCTAAGATCGATTGTATTTAAATCGTAGTCTTCATTTCTTGATTGTATTTCATGGGCACTTTTTGATATCATGAATATTTTTAAATTTCATGGGCACTTTTTGAATTCATGAGGACACTTGATCTCGATCCCCCTCCATCTCGATCTCGATTCCCCCTCCATCTCGATCTCGATCCCCCTCCATCTCGATCCCACCCGCACCCTCCCCCGCTCCACCGTCACAAATGAATGCAACTAAAAATCCAAAAAATAAATTTGATTATATTTTCAAATAACAAATTTGATGATATTTTTTAAAAATTATTACTGTTTTTATAAAAAAATTATTACTGTTTCATATTCATATGCATTTTCAAAAAAATTATTAGATGCAACAAAAAATAATAAAAAAATTACTTATGGCGCACCGCTGGCTGGTGTGCCATTGCATTGCAAAAAAAAAGATTACTTATGGCGCACCGCTCGGGGGTGCGCCATTGCTATCAAAAAAACATTCTAATGGCGCACCGCCAGGGGGTGCGCCATTAGTAATGTCCCCCTAGCCAGATCCATTTCCCCCTCGCCAGATCCACTTCCCCCCTCGCCACACCCTCACACGCACCCCCTCCTTCCACCGCCAGCTCCACTGTCGCCGCCCTGCCTCCTCGTGCTCCACCGCCGTCACCCTGCCTCCTCGAGCCGGGCAGCCACACGCGCCCAGCCTCCGCAGCCCCGAC
The DNA here is from genome assembly GCF_056163025.1 of Triticum urartu. NCBI lineage: Eukaryota > Viridiplantae > Streptophyta > Magnoliopsida > Poales > Poaceae > Triticum > Triticum urartu. Next base: position 695,774,671 of record NC_141874.1, on the reverse strand, counting down.
TCCGGCACTGCAGCGCCTCCCTCCCTGTCCCCGGAGCAGCCGCCCCCGCCCAGGAACGCCGCGGCCGAAGCTACGTCGGCGACTGGTCCATAGGCAGGTAGCCACCACCCCTCCTTCCTCCTCCCTCCCCCTCCCTCCTTCCCTATTGCATCCTATGCCCGCTCAAAATCCCCCCTGATTTCTGCACTGGATGAGCACCTGCCCTGCTACTGCCCGCCCTCGCCCTACCTGCACCGGCCCCCGCCTCTGCTCTCGCCCCGTGCATCACGCTCGGCCAACCGCCGGCTGAGCCCCGACCCCGCCCGCACGACCCTGCTGCCGCTGCTCTGTCATGGTTGCACGCCTGCGCCGCCGCGCTGCTCTGCTGCTCTACATGCTGCTATCGCCGCCTCCTTTCCTCGTCCTTGCTGCTCCTCTCCCCTCGCCCCTAGTGCTGCTACTCCACTTCTCTAAATCCTTCTTGCTGCCGCTCTCTACTGCTTCTACTCCATCTTTATGCTATGAGAAATAACTGTCATCGAAAGCTTGCTTTGTGATTGAGTAATCTGCTAGTATAATTGTGTGATTGAGTAATCTGCTAGTATAATTGGTGATGTTGCAAATAGAAGTAGAGTACTGCTTGTTGTACTTGTGATCTTGCAAATAGGAGTTGGAGTAATTTAACTTAACTGGAGTAATTTGTTGCATCTGTTGTAGGTGGTCTAGTGCTGCCCATCTACTGCCCATTTCCTCTGGTACCGGAGTTGGAGTTTAGTGTACTGGACACTTTCATAGATTGCTAGGGTACTTCCTCTCCTTTCTCTCCTTTAGTGTACTAGAAACTTCCATAAATTTCAGAAACTTCATATAAAAATTTTATTCACTGCTGCTGATGTACTACTTGTGATGCTGCTGCTGCTGCACTACTTGTGATGCTGCTGCTACTTGGCTAAATTTTATTCACTGCTGCTGATGTACTACTTGTGATGCTGTTGCTGCTGCTGCACTACTTGTGATGCTGCTGCTACTTGTGATTTTGTCAACTTGTAATGCTGCTGCTACTTGTGATCTTCTGAAATGACCCCTTTCTCCTGAAATGTTGATTAATTTCCGTTTCAGTTGAGAATGGGGCACTCCTAGGTCAAGAAAATTAGCAAAGGTCATGCCCAATTTTCTTGACCTAGAAGGTGCCCGATTCTCAACCGAAACAAAAATTAATCAACATTTATAGTTTGACCTAGAAGATGCCCAATTTGTTAACTCTAGTTCAGGTGTTGAATGTTAATCTGAGTGTGTGTGATGGTGACTGAACAGATAAATCATGTCTCCCAACATTTTCAGCTAAGTGGACTCTCACACACACACTATCTAGCTTTACACTTAAGCAGTGGCGAGATCTGCTCCCTCCACACAATGTGCAACAAGCAAGCAGGTGGATCTAGGTAGCTTGGCTAGATTAGCTATGAGCCAATGTGGTCAAGTCAAAAGAGATGATGCAGATGGATGGATAGATGGATGGATGGGGATGCAGCACCACTCCACCACCTTCACTTGTCTAGCTTGTGGTTTACCCCTCACTCTCTCATGCACCAGAAGAATATGATACATACATCCACTTTCATAAACTAAAACTAGTAAGAGAAGCAGGGCAAAAAATAATTTTTGTATTTATTTTAGATCACATACACAAAATAACCTACCAGCAATACAAATCTAGTTTCAGAAACATGTGATACATACATCCACTTTGATAAGCTAAAACTAGTAAGAGCAACGGGGCAAAAAAAATCTATGTACGATATAGGGGTGCTACAGCTATATCCTCCATCCCGTCCCACCGGAGCAAGCAACCCTACAAGCTGATCCTCATGTTTTTTGCTCTATTAGTAGACCAGAACTTCCCAATGCTGGCTAGTTTGCACCCTCTACAAGTTGCTACTGCTTCTGAATAACCTAACAGCCATCGAAATCTAGTTTGAATCAGAAAAATGTGAGAAAACCCATCGATTGAGGCGGACAACTAGTTGTAGATGAGGAAGGGCATTTGAGGCCCCATCGAGTCTATGAAGATGTGATGGGTCCTGATATATTGAATTGCGGATTTATTTTTTCCTAGACTGCCTCGGTGTCGACAAACCCTAAATGATGAGACCATGATCTTGTTCCTTGACAATAACCAACTTTTTGACCAAACTTTTTTCCTATTTAGAGCGAAACATGGCCCACAGCGATGAGGCTGGTGGTTCGGCGGCAAGCAATTCTGGGAGCTGTCCCAGGAGATGGAGGAACAACCTCAACGCCATGAGGACGCCGCGGAAGACACCGATCCTGATTACACAACCCCTAGTGGCGTTGGGGATGACACCACTGATGGTGCCGCCGAGGATGCCACCACTGATGATGGCGGCGCACACACAGAGGAGGGAGCGTTGGAGGAACCGGATGAAGACCAGTTTGATCGCGATGATGCTCATCATGATGACCACAGCTCTCTTCTATGTGATGGTAGTTTAGATGATCGATATCGACTTGTAATGTGAAGGCAAACTCGATACTCGCGGTCTTGAGACTTGTAATGTTTTATCTTTGTTCGGTATTTTGAATTCGGAGACTAATATGATGAATTGTATTCGAAGACTAATCTTTTATTGTATTCGATGAATCTGATGTTGCTGTGTGCTGATGTCTATATTCTGTCCAATAATATATTTTGTAACCTGTGCAAAAATCAGAAAAGCGAAAAAAAATAAAACCTAATATTCATACTAATGGCGCACCACACAAGAAACTAATGGCGCACTGTGATCATCACACTAATGGCGCATTAACTGCTGGTGCGCCATTAGAATGCCAAAGCACATGGGTACATATGGCCCCCTGGGAGGCATTCTAATGGCGCACTGCAGGCGATACTAATGGCGCACTACGTGATGCGCCATTAGAACACCAGATACTAATGGCGCACCGGTGGTGCACCATTAGAATTTAATTCTAATGGCGTGATGCCAGTGGCGCACCAGTAGTGCGCCATTAGAAGGCAAATTCGGTGCGCCACTAGCATGCCTTTTCCTAGTAGTGTAGTACTCATAAGAATAAGCAGAATAGTTCTTGGTCTTATGAACATGGTGGTTTGATGAACCGCGCTCATATTCATAGGCCTGAGTATGGCTTCCTTGCAAAACATTTGTGTTAGTGCGACTGAGGTGAGTCCTCTGTCTGTATGAAGCCTTTGGACCGTATGAAGCCTGTGGTCTGGGGTTTATCTTCTTCACCTGTGGTGTCATGATGACATTCACAGGAAGATTCTACAAACACCTTTTTGGCACCCAGATCTTCTTCACAGGCGGTCCATTCCTGCAGTTAGTACCAATATACCTGGCAAACACTTCACCATTCTGATTCTTAAACAGTTTATAGTTTGCATCAAAGGATTCATCAATAACGATGGGATTAGCACAAGTGAAGCCAGATAGGGTGGATGGATCCGCTGAGGGTTCCTTTGCAGCAACCCATGTGGTTTTGGGGTACTGCTCAGGTTTCCAGTAAAAGCCATCAGCATTCATTTTTCTTTCGAACCCAACACCCTCTTTCCTAGCGTTTCGGTTCAGGATCTGCCTTTTGAGGACATCACATAGTGTCTGATGCCCTTTGAGACTTTTGTACATCCCTGTTTCAAGCAATGTCTTCAACCTAGCATTCTCATCAGCAATAGCAGTGGTATCCTCAGCGGAGGGGTTAGTTACCACATCAACAGTTGAAGATATTGCAATAGTAGCAGCAGTAGAACATTCAGCAACAGAGGTAGCGTTGTCACGCTCAATGCATTTAAGACATGGTGGTTCAAATCCTTCCTGAGCGGAACTGATCTGTTTGGCGCAAAGTGACTCGTTTTCCTTTTGAAGATCTTCATGAGCCGCTCTCAATTTCTCAAGATCTTGCTTCCTTTGAAGATAATCATAGGAAAGGCTTTCATGAGTTGTTGGGAGCATTTCATGACGACTTTCAAGTTCCTCATACTTAACATGAAGATTTTTTATGTCTTCAATTAAGGACTGAGATCGAGTCATTTCAGCATCTAGCAAATCATCGCTTTTGTCTAACAGTTTTTGAATATGTTCCATAGCTTTCTGTTGTTCAGTTGCAATTTTAGCAAGTGTTTTGTAGCTGGGTTTGGAATCACAATCAGAGTGATCTTCACTAGATGTTTGATATTGAGTAGTGCATGTGTTTACCTTGGCACCGCGTGCCATGAAGCAGTAGGTAGGAGCGGAGTAGTCCTTGTCATTTGCATCGGTGTCGGTGATGAAGTCATTGTCTTTAGTGTTGAAGATGGACTTGGCAACGTATGCTGTAGCCAGACTCGCAATTCCAGAATCGGACTCCTCCTCAGACTCCACCTCTGCCTCCTCAAAAGTAGACTCCTCCTCTGAATCCATTTCCTTGCCAACAAACGCACGTGCCTTGCCAGATGAGCTATTCTTGTGTGATGAAGACTTGGAAGAAGACTTTGAGTATTTCTTCTTCTTCTTGTCGTCAAAGTCATACTCTTTGCTCTTCTTCTTGTTGTTGTTCTCATTGTCCCACTGCGGACACTCAGAGATGTAGTGGCCAGGTTTCTTACACTTGTGGCATGATCTTTTCTTGTAGTCATAAGCAGAAGCTTCATCATTCCTTGAGCTTGATCGTGAAGACTTTCTGAAGCCTTTCTTCTTGGTGAATTTTTGGAACTTCTTCACAAGCATAGCAAGCTCCTTTCAAATGTCTTCAGGATCATCAGAACTGTTGTCAGATTCTTCTTCAGATGTGGAGACAGCTTTTGCCTTCAAGGCACGAGTTCGCCCATAGTTGGGACGCAGATGTCTCTTTTCTCAGAAAGCTGAAACTCGTGTGTGTTGAGCCTCTCAAGTATGTCAGACGGATCAAGTGTCTTGAAGTCAGGACGTTCTTGAATCATCAGGGCTATGGTGTCAAACGAGCTATCAAGTGATCTCAGGAGTGTCTTGACGACTTCATGCTTGGTGATCTCAGTGGCGCCGAGATCTTGAAGCTCATTTGTGATATCAGTGAGTCGATCAAATGTGAGATGGACATTCTCATTGTCATTTCTCTTGAAGCGGTTGAAGAGGTTGCGAAGGACGCTGATTCTCTGATCTCTCTGGGTTGAGATGCCTTCATTGACCTTGGAGAGCCAGTCCCATACTAGCTTAGATGTTTCCAAAGCACTTACACGGCCATACTGTCCTTTGGTCAGATGACCACAGATGATGTTCTTGGCAGTGGACAGCGGTGACACCTTCACCAGCCTTATGAATGCCATTCTTGACGACATACCATAGGTCGACATCAACGGCTTCAAGATGCATGCGCATCTTATTCTTCCAGTAGGGATATTCAGTTCCATCGAAGACGGGACATGCAGCGGAGACTTAAATTATCCCTGCAGTCGACATAGCTAAAACTCCAGGTGGTTAAACCGAATCACACAGAACAAGGGAGTACCTTGCTCTGATACCAATTGAAAGTGTGTTATATCGACTAGAGGGGGGGTGAATAGGAGATTTTTATGAAAGTCTTCAAAACGTGGAAGTTTCGAAGACAAACGATAGAAATAGACCTATTACCATGCAGCGGAAGGTAGACTACACTAGGCAAACCATAGTCAAGTATTCAATGAAGTGAAAGCACAATGACCTATAGTTGCTAGGTAGTTAGGATCAGGTAGGAAGATATTATGAAGCCAAACAGAACACGCAGTCACTCGGTGAAGACAAAAGATAGTGCAATCATACAATGAATTCACAAGGACCAACAGTAAGTAAAGGGAAAGGAAGGATGAAACCAGTGACTCGTTGAAGACAATGATTTGTTAGACCAGTTCCAGTTGCTGTGACAACTGTACGTCTGGTTAGGGAGGCTAGGTATTTAAACCTGAGGACACACAGTCCCGGACACCCAGTCCTAAACACGCAGCTCAGGACACCCAGTCCTCACCGTATTCCCCTTGAGCTAAGGTCACACAGACCTCGCCCAATCACTTTGGTAAGTCTTCAAGGTAGACTCCCAAACCTTCACAGACTTCGTTCACCGGCGATCCACAATGACTCTTGGATGCTCAGAACGCGACGCCTAACCGGCTGGAGGATTCACAGTCCTCAAGTGTAATAAGTCTTCAGATCACACAGACAGGAAGACTTAAGTGATGCCTAACACTCTTTGGCTCTGGGTGGTTAGGGCTTTATCCTCGCAAGGAATTCTCTCTCAAAGGCTTCGAGGTGGGTTGCTCTCAAACGACAAAAGCCGTACTCTAACTCTGAGCAGCCAACCGTTTATGGTTGTAGGGGGTGGGATATTTATAGCCACTAGGCAACCCAACCTGATTTGTCCGAAATGACCTTGGGTCACTAAGGAACTGACACGTGTTCCAACGGTCAGATTTCAAACACACACGGCAACTTTACTTGGGCTATAAGCAAAGCTGACTTGTCCGACTCTGGACAAGATTCGCTCTCATAGTCTTCACTCGAAGACACAGGTTTTGGTTAAGCATCACTTCAGTCATTCTGACTGGTTCTCTTGGACCCCACTTAACAGTACGGTGGTTCCTATCACTCAACAAAGAAGAAAAAGAACTACGAGTCTTCGAGCTCCATAGGCTTCATGCGATGTCTTCTCTTGTCATAGTCTTCAATGTGAATATCTTCACATACCACCTTTGACATCAATGTCTTCATACATTTTTAGGGGTCATCTCTGGTAGGAAAACCGAATCAATGAGGGACTTCTACCTATGTTATCCTGCAATTCTCACGAACACATTAGTCCCTCAACTAGGTTTGTCATCAATACTCCAAAACCAACTAGGGGTGGGACTAGATGCACTTACAATCTCCCCCTTTTTGGTGATTGATGACAAACTAGTTGAAGTTTTCAATGAGGAATATAATGTGAAATTGTAAAGGATAAGGAATTGTCTTCATAAGTTGCAAGGGCTCCCCGTGAAGATGTGCATATGAGTAATTTGCTTTTGGAATGCAAATGCACATGGCAGGTTCTACTTGTGGAGATCCTCTTCAACTTATGATGACAATTCATTATGCATGTGAAGGTATGTGAAGATAATGACATGCATAATGGAAAATGGACGTCTGCAAAATGATCTAAGTGCGGAATTTATCATCGCATCACAAAGTAGCAAATAAGTAGCAGACGACCATCGAGTTTAAGTGTTACAACTCAAAGAATCAAATGTATCAAAACGAGAGTTGTAAACACTAGGAAAAATATAAAGCAACCGCCCATATGGACCCGCTTGAAGACTATCAAACCCATATGCTTCTCCCCCTTTTGTTAGTAAGGACCAAAAAGTTGGAAGATATAGAGCGTCTACTCGTTCCCATGAAGAGTAGGTGAAGCAGCAGGGTCGTCGGTGGTGTTCGGCGGTGCAGAAGAACTTGGAGCAGTGTCGAAGCGTGCTGAAGGAGGGGGTGGTGAAGTAGCATCATTTTCGTCCTCGATCACTCGGGCATTCACAGTTGCCACAGAGGAAGAGAACTCAGAGTCTTCAAGAGATGGAGTTCGTCGCAGCACTGCCCTTCAGGGAGGTGTGGAGTCAAACTTGAAGCGTTCAGAGAAGCCATCCTCTTGAAGATCAGCTTCAGAGCACATAAGCGTCAGCCCTTTCCATGTGCGTCGAGAGGTTTCATGGGCAACAAAGGCATTTTTGGTGGCAAGATTGCAAATGCGGTTAACATCCACCAAGAGGCTTTGCATTTGGCGCTTCAGCCAGTCATGATGCCTATCCTGTTTCTGATGAAGAGCCACCAAAAGCTCTCGGTCATTGAGAACACGAGATCGCTTCTTGGGTCGTTGGGCAATAGTGCTTTCGGTGGCTTCAGTAAGGGCATGATGAGGTGCACGTGTAGTTCCAGCTAGAGGATAAACACGAGTGACTGCTTCAACTCCTTCAATGTTCTGAGCGAAACTTTGATGCTCCACATTCTGAAGACTAAGAGGCTCCTTGGCAGGCTCAGGATAAATGGCTTCAACGGACATATCCACATCAGGCAGAAAGATCCGATGATTGCGAGCAGATGGCTGATATGACATAGCGGAGTGGAGTTTAATCAGCCGCATTATCCATGGAGCATAGAACTTCAAGCCAAAAAGATCAGAGCCTGATGCAGCAAGTTGGCGGATGAAGAAGTCTTGTACATTGAAGCATTTGCCATGAAGAATATAGAAGACCAAAGTCTTCATTGCACCTTCCAGCTTGGCATGTGGAGAATGCCCTTTGATGGGCCAGAGAGTTCACCTTATGATGTGATAGATAGTCCTTGGCAGATAATCAAGGTCTTCAACAAAGAACTCCTTAGGATACGCAGCATCTTGTGGCAAGGGCTTCATCATACTGAGCATCTGACTCATGTTTGGTTCAGGCTTCTGAAAGATGTTCTCCATAGCTTCACTGTGAAGCTGACAGCTAGGTTCATAGAGATCTCCAGGAGTGGGCAGACCAGTGAGCTCAATGATATCAAAGGATTTGGCTTCGTGATGAACATTTCCTGTCATCCACTCCAGGACCCAAGTCTTCGGATCTCTGTTGTAGCCACGTATGTGAACTGTGGCATAAAATTGGAGAAGCAACTCTTCGTTCCAGTGCTCTTGGTCGGTGACAAAAGGCAACAGTCCAACCTCTTTGAAGCAATCTAGAGCTTCTTCCAGATAGGGCAGACCAGCTATTGCTTCGGTGTCAAGACGCTTATGTGGGAAGATGCGACCTTGATTGTACAGAATGCAGGAGTAATAGCTTTGCTGTGAATAGGTCCAGAACCGATCAGAACATATTCGTTCCTTTGAGTAGGGTTCTTGGAGCTGTTGAAGAAAGTGTTGTCTGCTTTGAAGCCATTGACATTGAAGGATCCAGGTGCTGATGCAGGACCTGGAAACCTGGGCAACCTTGGAATTGGCTTCTGTGCCTGAGGCTTATGCTCTATATGATAGTCAAACTGAGGACCAGCAGCAGGCGCAGGAACAGAAGCAGTAGCATCATTGGCTTCACTGACTTCTGGTTCTTGGGTTGGTGTAGGCTCCACATTTGCTTCAGCCATGACAGCGTCAGTGGCTTCATTGGTGTTGGTGGTGGCAGCCTCAAGATTTTCTACCTCCACTTGATGAGCTAGAGGGTCGGGCACAGGCACGTTCTCTGCGAGAACAGCTTCGTCAGTAGTTGGGGGAGTGGGGACACGTTCTTCTTCTTGGGTGTCATCGGCCGATGCAGCTGGAATGTCTTCAGCAGCTTTAGCTTCAGATTCAGAGACTCGAGGCCTTGGTCCTTTGTGAAGCCTGCGTAACGCTGGTGACGCTTTTGGAGAAGGAGTTGGCTGGGCCTCAAGGTCATCTTCTTCTTGTTCTTGTGGGTGATCAGCCTATGATGCATCCCGAGCAATTGGCGTCAGACGACGACCAATGCTGATGAGTTCGCTGTGCGTAAGCACAGGCGATGATACCTGTTGGTGCTCGATCTGAGGAAGAACTGCATCATCTTCAACATGGTCATGGTGACCAATGTCTTCAGCAGCAGTGGGATCAGCTGCTGGAAAGTCTTCATACAGCCAAAGGCAGGTGCAGTAGAGGGCCGAGGAGTAGTACGAAATCCTACGCACCTACGCACGCTAACCAAGGGCTGAGTGATCACTCGAATCGCAAGATCAGTTGACTAGAAGCTATGCTAGACCCATGGAGGCGATGAGCGCGAGCATCAGCCGGCTGTGCCATATGGTCCATGACGCTGGCCTGCGGCCCGGCACTGAGGAACGTCTCCAGGTAGTATTGCTTGAGGTCGCCAGGGCGAGGGGCCGCTTGGACGACAGTTTCGCCTCCTTGTTCGACGAGGTCCTCGTCGGTTTCCTCGACAAGTTAATCGTTGTCAAGAAGCTTGCGGACGACTTTGACGTAAGCCTCCAGCCGACGCGCCCAGGCTCTGCGATGCCCGCCACCCTCAACGGCCACTATGGTAACTACCTCTTCGACGCACTGGTGGCCCTGCGACTGCCCGCCGTCGCGCCGGAGAATGTACACCTCGAGGTCGCGCTCGCCATGCAGCGCCTGGCGCAGCAAGACACCATCGACATAATCACCCACGTCTACGCGCAAATCGTCCACAAGGACTACTACATGCAAGAGGAGGACGATATGACGCTGGCCTTCTTGGAGCGCAGGGCAACCTTGGACGAAACTATTCAGAAGCACGTTGAGCTCGCTGCCAACACCGCTGCTCCTCACACGTCGGTTGGTGACCCGGCGCACTAGGGCGTGAGGATGTCATTGAACGTTGATGGATCCGTATGTATTTTTATCTTTCCGTCAAACCCATGTAGTAGTATATGATACTACAGTAATTAGCTTACCTTTCCCATCAACTTCATAATTTTCGTACGTACTCCATGCATGAATGGCGCCAGAACCAAACTTCTCATTACTCTAGGCAAAATCGTTATTTTTTATCTATCAGTCGCGCCATGGAGCAGAACCAAATTTTACAAGTTACGAGTTCAAAAGGAAAAGCCTGCCGTGTTCGTGTTGCACCCCCACACGGTTGGTACGGCACGCCGCTCAAGCGGGAATGCGTGCGGTGTTGCATTTTCACTTACAAGTGGGACCGCAGTTGAGCAAACCGACTATCGGCAAACCCCCACCCCGCCCACCGCGCGATGGCTGAGAAAACAGGAGGGAGAAGAGATGGTTGTAGCATGGACTCCAAGAAAATTGGTGTCGGATGGGACTCGTGTGGGTGGCGTGTACCGTACTACTAGACGTGAATGCTAGTTATGGCCCATGCCACCCCACTATATCGAGCCTATATCGAGGTACGTAGAACAAATTTCCTGCAGTCCGTGCTCAGCCCTCCTCTATCTCTCTTCTCAGCCAGCCAGCGGACGAGCAGAGCCCATCGTCTGTTTTCTCACATGCGGGCCCACATGTCAGTGAAAACGCAAGAGGACCCACTGAACCTGCACATCTTTCACCTCGACGTGCTGGTGATGAAAAACAAATCCAATAAAGATCTTCGGTGGCCGCTTTTGGAGTTACTCAAGAGTAGTAAGATTCTATTTACAGTTTAACCCAAGATGCACATCTCGTGGCTTCAACTACCACTCTATTTTCTTTCATGACATGACCTGGATGCTAGATGTCCCACGTGTCGGCAAAAGGAGGAAGAACCCGACCAAATCTTCGGTTCTGCTCTCGGATTAGACTAGTTGTGCTAACTTAAATTTTTTATTGTGTACTCCCTCCGTTCCAAAATACTTGACTTTCATTTGTCCAAAAATGGATGTACCTATATACTAAGACATGCCTAGATACATATATATTTTGACAAATAGAAGGCATGTATTGTGCAACGGAGGGAGTAGAATGGATGCAAGTTTTTGTATTGGGAAGAAGAGTACATCCATATATTGATAGAGCGCAATTTAGTAGATGTTCTATCACTTTTAGCTAGCACAGATGCAAGATCGAGCCTCCGCAGATCAACAATGAATGCATCAAGAAGGCACTAATCCAACTTACAGGAGTAGTAAAATGTATTCTTCTGGTTCTTGTTTTATTTGGTCTTGCTTTTCTAGTCAAAATTATCGTTGGAGTTCGTGCAAAACGGAGGTGCGTTTGGGGTCATGCGTTGGAGTTGGCCTTACAAGTGGGACCGCAGTTAAGGAAACCGACTATCGGCAAACCCCCACCTCGCCCGCCGCGCGATGGCTGAAGTTAGAGAAACGACGAGGTTGAAGAGATTGCTCTATCACGGACTCCAAGAAATAATATGTTGTCAGATGGATGTCGTGGCGGTGGCGTGTGCCGTACTCCTGGACGTGAATGCTTGTTCTGGCCCATGCCACCCTACTACTACTCCTACTACTTACTCCTACTAATCCCTCCTTTCCGGTTTATAGGGCTTATCTCAAAATTTTAGTTTTTCCATTTTATAAGGTCAATTTGGTTGTTCCCCATCACATGTTCAGACTTCAAGGTGCATTAAATCATTGCATGCAAGTATTAAGAGAAAACTGAACAATGCATGCACTTTATGCATGCATGCATTGCAATTAATGCATTCGTAAACATAATTTTTTGAGGAAAACAAAAGCATTAATTGGGTGCTTTTGCAAAATACAAAAAATATTCCACCACTCTTGTAGATGAGATTTTTGAATTGAGACTTATAAACCGGAAAGGAGGGAGTATATAGTATACTAGTATCGAGGATTCGAGGTGCTGGTTACGTACAACGAACACATTAACATACTATTGTTGATTGGCCTCATCCCATAACCTGTTGCAATGCACGTACAATTATGTATTCGGAAAATATTTTTTTTTGCCTCGTCGCACCACTCACTTAGAGAAGTTACTCGAAAGCCATTCATAAATTTAGTAAGTTTATCACAGGCATATCATTTTATTACATACAACAGGTCATCAACCCACATCGACAACGAGGATACATTATAAATACTAAATTTTCACCACACAACAAATAACAAGCCATGAAATGAACTTCAACTCAACCATTCTGCGGCGTTGGAAACACTTGCTTTGAACCACAAGTGATTCTCTGGGACGGGCCATCTGTTGTTGATCTGGAGACCAATGCAGGACTGATTATCCAGGCTGAAGCGGCCTACTATATCAGTACCAGGGTAGGGAACCACCCAAATGTCCAAGGTATAGACACAATTGCTTCTCATAAATGTGTCAACGGCAGTTGGATCGCCTTTCACCATCATCGGATAGTTTTGTCCAAGGAAGAGCGAGTTTTCTCCAAGACTATCAATTCTGTGCCAGGGAGAAGGAGTTGGCGCTAGCACACTAGTATCCATCCCGAATACCATGCAACGGGTGTTGGAATAGGTCCGGAGAGTGCGACCATGGGAGACACCTGCTTCCTTAGCAGTAACATCATCAGTGGGCTGTATACACACAAGAAGAGGTGGTCCATTGGAATTAGTTGCTAGGTGCCACAGAGTATATGGGCGCTGCTCGTGATCATCACCATCGGCATCTCCCCCTTGGTTATAAAATTTTTCAAGTATAGGTGGTGGGACGTTCACAGGACCTTGGAAACACAAGAAGAAGGTTAATTAGTAAAGGGAAACTTGCTAACCCACATGCATGTGGATGAAACAATTATAATTACGGTGAAAGACAAACGTACCGAAACTACTAGGATGCCATGCAAAAACAGTGCCACGAGTGGTGGCAGCAAACACAAGGCCCTCGTATTGAATTGCATCACATTACTCATCCGTGTACAGAAACTGATTTTTGAGCAATATCCATCGAGTCGAACCACGAAGGACGGCAACAAGCTTGTCGAAGATAGCAACAACTTGATAGTTGTTGTAATTCCAAGAGCGGTTGGGAACTTGACAAATTGCTATCTTCCGTAGAAGACAGTCACCATGATCTTATTTGAAGGTGCGTACATTACCGATGTGCTCAACCTCTAGGCAGTGTGCTGAGATTTTTGGAAGTGGAACCCGGTGACGAGTGTACACATTCACAAGTTCCCACACGCAGTTGGACCCAATGTAAACAACCCAATCTCCATTTGCGCCTGCCCAAGCCTTGCCCTCAAGCGATGGCATCTTAACATCACACGTATCATTATCAAGCGGCATCAACTTGCACAGGGCAAGGCCTCCGTCGTGCCGGCGCCAGTCATCAGGGTCACGGCAAAGAAGATAGGGGAGATCAAACCGCTCCTTGACTCTTGGGTTCCTTGCAATGATGTTATTAATTGAGTCAAGAATGGGCTTGAACGAACCTGCCATGCTAGCCGAGGTGATGACGTCACACCGATCAATGAGTTCCTCCACCACGTCAGCTTTGAGATCGGGGCAAGAATAACGGGGTCATTTCCGGCCTGTTCCCTCCATGGAGAAGACGATCGAACAATGGCAGAAGAAAGGGTGAAGGGCTGAAGGAAAATGGAGGAGGGAGAGGAAGAGCGTGCGACAGCTTTTCCAAATTGAGAGGGAAAGGCGAAGAGTAAGTGGACGGTTGTGAGTTTGCCACGGTTCACGAAGAGGCGACCCGGCCTACACGTCCGTTCGGAAATACTCCTACTACTCGCCGTCGTCTCACTGATATGTTGGAACGGGACCACAAGTCAACGAAACATGGTGTGTAATTTCTCGTGCAAAATGCGATCTGGCCGCATTGGCCCGAGGTGCCGCATCAGTTATCGACCTTTATTTTTTTTAATGGCGTGCCGATCAGTTTTGAAGCACGACTAACTGGTACTGTACGCAGAGAAAATATAAACTACTCTACCACTACCCCACCTCCAGTACTAGTAGTATAAAAAAGATATATAGGCTGGAGCTTCAGCGCTTTCTTGCTAAGGGCTGCCCACTTTCTTCTCACACTACCACCCTCTCTCCAGATCTAAAAAAGACGGCCCCTCTCTCCACTACTAGGGAAAACCTTATACATAGAATCTTAGCAGCAGCGTGGTTTAAAAACAGACGCTACTGCTAATTAGCAGTAGCGAGCTCCAGAGAGCAGCGCTACTAATATCTAAGTAGCAGTAGCGCTCTATGCGGAACAAGTGCTACTACTATATTTGCCATGGTGTTGCCTCCCGGCTACATATAGTAGTAGCGACCTTCCGACGGACGCGCTACTGCTAATGTACTTAGTAGCAACGCTTTTCTTAAAAACTCGCCGCTGCTAAGTATCACTGCAACTAATTAAGTTTAGTCCCATACTGCTAAGCGAACAAGGAGTTTACCACCTTAAATATGTTACTTCTCAACCTATCTCGAGCACTTGGTCTTCATTGAACTATATGTGTATGATTTGTAGCTGCAATATGAATCCTCGCTTGTACCTATACAGGTACAGTGAGGATTCATGTTGACTATTTAGATTCTACACAAAAAGATCAATGATGACCAATGTATATTTTTGATGTTTTCACATTGCTTAGACTTACAGTGTTTTTTCAGGACAAAGCGTTACAGATTTTGGGATAAACAAAAGAAATAACTGCTTCCATTAGCAGTAGCGTTTTTATGTAAAACACGCTATAGATAAGTTAGCTATAGCGCGTTTTCCTTACGAGCGCTACTGCTAGTTCGACTTAACCACCACCCCCGGCTCAAAATTTCGCTAAGTCCTCCTTCCCCCCTGTTCCCCTACTCCTATCGCGCCGCGCCGCCCGAGCCCGAGCCTCCCCTCACCGCCGCCGTCCGAGCCCACCCTCAACCTCACCACCGTCGCCCGCCGCCGCTCTCGACCTCACCACCGCCGCCCGAGCCCGCCCAGGACCGCCGCCTCCCGATCCCGAGCCCGCCCTCGCCGCCCCTACCTCCGTCGCCGAGCACCTCCCCGCCACCGTCTCTCCCCTCTCTGTAAGCCCCCACCCCTCCCCCACCCCCGCTCTCTTTGCTTTAGTTAGTAGATGATTTTAGTAGTAGTAGATGTTAATTTAGGCTTCATAGATAATGATTTTTAGTAGTAGTAGATTTTAATTAGTAGTAGTGATGGTAAACTAGTTGTATAATTAGAAGTAGTAGATGTTAATTAGTAGTAGATGTAGTAGTAGATGTTAATTAGTAGTAGTAGATGTACTAGTTTCTTTCTATTTATAGTAAGTTTATATTTAGTAAGAATGAGTTGAATTAATAGAACTAGTTTAGTTTTAGTTGAACTAGTTTAGTTTTAGTTGAACTAGTTTAGTAAGTAAATTAATAAACTAGTTGAATTAATAGAACTAATGTATTTTTAGTAAGAAAATTAAAATAACTAGTTGAACTACTTTATTTTTAGAAAGAACTAGTTTTTTTCTATTTATAGTATGTTTATATTTAGTAAGAACTAGTTGAATTAATAGAACTAGTTGAACATGTCATATTTGTTGTTATTTTTTAGTTTAAGCAATTATTCGGGATGTACTAGTTGAATTAATAGGGTTTTTGCTTTTGCAGAAATCAAGGAGCCCCTCCATCATCCTCGCCGTCGTCCCCGTCACCGTCCCCCTCCGACCTCGAGGTGAGACCAGGCAAATCTCCATGTCAATATGAGTCCTTTATGAGTTTCAAGCGCTTGTTTTGCCAGAGTGCCCGGTCATGTTTTGGGTACACCTCCGAGTGGCCTATGTTTTGCCGGAGTGTTGATTAATTTCCGTTCTGGCAAATTTCAGGCGCTCGATATGTCCTTTTTTAGCAAAGGTCATGCCGGATTTTTCCATGAATTCTGGCATGACTTGTGCTAGAATATGTAGGAAATATCGAGCGGCCTGGATTTTCTCGAAAAATAATGATCTAATTTAGGTTTTTTAGTACATATATTTAATTGTACAAGTTTAATCTTTGAATTATGAATGTAGGAAATGTCGTACTCGGACGACGACAGTCTCCCAGGGGAGTGCAGCTGGTGCCACGATGATCGAGGTATGTGCGACAGGTTCGTTGAGCTAGATGAAGATCGGCGCTTCAGCATTAAGGTCGAGGAGACCTTCGATGTTGAAATGGTACGCAACAACGACAAGTGTTTTTTTCGTAATTAAGCATGACTTCAACTATTTCAACGTCTAATTTTCATCTTTTACAATCGACTAGCTTATCCCATGCCATACAAGACGCTATGTCTTGGAGAGGATGTGTTTTGAAGACCATGAAAATTTTGAAACAAAGAAAATACACCTAAGGACCCATCATGATATTGATTTTGAAGTAAATCTGTACAATTCTATGAGGGTATGATTGTCACCATGGATCTTCGTAATCCTGACATCGAGCAAGACAATATGGACATTTGGGTCCTTGTTGATACGCTTCCGATTCTACCGCAATGTGAGTTTCTCAAACATAGTTATTAACTAATATATATTGTTTATTTCAAAATAGTTGACAGCTTATTTCCATTGACAGCTTATTTTGAATCTTCAAAGAATTTGCAAAAGATGGTAGACAAAACCCACTACACTGATGGCTCCGAATTAACTTATAAGGAGAAAAGTCATCTAATTGCTTATTGTACATTTCTTGAGAATTACAATACCTATTATCGAACTCCTCCAAATTATGGTGAATACGTGCAACTAGTGCACGTGTTGAACCACAGTAACTTCTATGGAGATACCCTGGTAAGATTTTTTACTATTACGACATCCATGCATCTTTTGCATACTTCTAAAACTAGTACATCATTGCTAACTACGAAGTTATTACTATGTTTTTCAACAGGAAATCCCGATGGATTGTGTGCCTCATCTGATGTAAAAGAGTGGTCGCCTTGCAGTTATGAACCTACAGCTAGGTCAATCTAAGGAGCTCACCTGTGCATATCGGATTTCTAAAACCGGTGAACACATGCTAATCAAAGAATGGAAAAAATGTATGGACATTCGCAAGGAGGGTCTTGGAAGTAACATTAAGAAAAAGGCAAGAATTGGAGATAGGATAATCTCCATTCTCCATAATGGAGAGTCAGGGGCTATCTTATTTTTTGCTATTTTACCTTAGAGAATATAGTAGGTCCTAAGAGAATGTAGTAGGTCCTATGAGGTACAATATGTTTATTATGTGATACGATGTGTTAGAGTTGATGACGAGGAGTACTTGTGATTACGACTAGTGACCAATTTGCTATGTGATGTCTCATTGATGAAAATGATGATCTTGAGGAGGTGTTATATGACAATGATGTATTATGATGATAAGTTGTTAATGATATGATGATGATGATGATATTTATTACATCACGGGGTGAAAGAACCGCGGATTAGTTTCAAGTGGATGTCCATCCACTTGAAACTAGTCCACGGTTCTTTCACCCCGTGATGTAATAACTCATTATGATTTCAAAACAATTTATAAATTCCTGTTGTATGAAAACTTGTGTAAAGGTGTACAAATACAACATGAAATAAAAAAGAAATAAAATACGAAATAATAGTAGCAGCGCGGGCAGGGTGGAGCGCTCCTACTAATTACCAGTAGCGCACCTCCAGGAACACGCTACTACTAAGCCGATTTAGCAGTAACGCGGGCGGAGGCACGCTACTGCTATACGTTAGCTGTAGCGCCTTATTAGTAGCGCATCGACCCACGCTACTGATAGGCCTAAAACCCGCGCTGCTGCTAGGCCTTTCCCTGGTAGTGCTCCCTCCTCACCGGTGGTCACAGATCCGCCAGGGGAAAAAAGGACGTGCAACATTGACGCACTCGTCGTCGGCGACCGAGGTCACGCACTGACGATAAGGCCGTCCTCTCAGACCTAGCGCCCGCACGGGATGGCCTCCGTCCCCAAGCTCACTGTCGTAGTGTGTGTGGAGGACGACGACCACGAGCGAAGCCACTTCCCGCCGACCCTCAGGTATGCTACCTCTTTTCGAGCCATAACCTTGTTCTATTGCCCCATCTGCTACGTGGTTGCATGTGGATCTTTTTCCACTCCACCATCTTCCCAATTTGCTATCCTCTACTCTGCTGGCCACACAGACGAAAACCATAATTTGCACTATTAAAGGAAACCCTACTTCATGCGGACTAATCCATGTCTGGGTTGAATAAGGAAAGGAAGGGAGACTGTACTGTCCAAGAGAGTAGGCATCGAACCCGCATCTAGGTTGAAAAGGGGAAAATCAGTAGCTAAGGAACGAGTCTCGTGTCTCTTGGTTGAAGAAGGGTAGAAATGCATTACAACGCAATAGAGAATGACCAGGTCGATCGGTTTGTTGTCCTCGCATAGGAAAAAGGTGGCTAAAGAGAACAAAAATCGGACATAATCCACATATGTTGCCTGGATATTTGTTGCTCTAGGCAACCATACCTCCCTCACCACTCTGCGTCCGTGGAGGTACATCGTACTGGTGCGCCCACTGTCCGAATGGGCCTCCCATGCTCTTATTGCCACTTTTTTTGCTGTTAGTATAACGCCAGCAGTCAAGTCAAGCAATGCTACTGCTAAAGTGATGCCACATTTAACTAATGCTGCTCACAGTCTAATGCCACCCATAAATTTAAGCAATGCCATTTAATGTCACTGGATTATTTCAGGGTTAGCTGTTGATTGTGGATGTATCAAAAGATTTTTCAGCTAAGGCATTCTAATGTTGTTGCACAGCCAATATACCAACGATGAAACTTGTTACTACCTGTAGATTTTTAAACTGTTAATACTTATAGATTGCATGCCTCACTTTCATGAGATACATTAATTTTTTTGTACAGTGTCACCAAAATGCCAAGGCGCTGATGTCATTTCATTTTGGTTAAACTGCACAGACAATTATGAAGACAAGAGGAAAGGTCAAGAGTGGGCACCTCCTCCTCCGGCTGTTCTCTTGAGGAGGTCTGTATGTTTGTCTCTAGTGCCTGTCGACTACATACCTGACATCATGATGTAATGTTCAGTCATTTCCTTTTGTACAGTGTCACTGAATTGTCAAGGCGGTGATGGCATTTTATTTTAGTAGAACTGCACAAAATTTGCTTAAAAGAAGAGGAAAGGTCAGGAATGGCTCACTTTTCCAGAAAAAACTATGTATGCCTTCCTGACATCAGCCGCCGTTGCTTTATTTATTCCTTCAAACAGGTGGTTAGAAACAGTCTTGCTACCTTTTCCCATTAAGAAATTGGAATGCTTATATTTGTGAGTCTATGCTTCAACTAGTGCCACTTTTAGAGTAATCACACTTTCAATATCTATGCAAACAGGGATGCTCGATTTTAGTGGAACTGCACAAAAAGTCCAACTGGTTCAACATTAGGAGCATGTTTTTTCCAAACCTTTATATCCAATTGGTGGCACTATGATTTGTTCATTATGAAGGTACATGGTTTGGTACTATCTTGCTACTCTTTTTGTACTGTCATTAGATAGTAATACTAGTGGTTTGCATGTGAATTTATTGGCAGGGTGGACCTACATTGGAGGTGCAGGACAGGATTCAATAATTGGATGCTCAATTTCGGTTGTATCGATTTCACCTCTTCCATCACTGCGGACATGGATATCCTTGGTCTGATGAAGAATAGGCGCTATATTTCTGCTCCGTACCAGCAAATCAATTCAGTATGAAATTGTCCAGGGCAAAACATAACTGTATCAGATTGTCCAGTGCAGAACATGACAGATGCAAAGCGAAGAGACATGTTTAAACCGAAAATACAAGGTGTGGTATATGTTTACTAGCTGCTTGATATTTGTGCAGACAGAGATGTCTGCCCGTTGCTATTTGGCAAACAAACAAAGTGCCCGCAATTTTGGTTGAATTGCACAAGAGAATAGTATAGTCACTACATGCAGTGCCATTTGAAAATAGACACACAAAGATTGGATAGTGACTTCATGGACTGTAGAAAAGTAGTACTGTACTATTTATTGGCCAACACTAGGTGCTTCATTGCTTTGGTCTGATTATACAATGGGCATCATTTTGCCTAAGTTAAAGTTTGTATTTCGAAAATACTCTCGCCGTGTGATCGAGAGAAGACCAAATCATATTGCACTGGATGTTCCTCCATCATGTGTGGTTCATTCTCATGGTTCAGTTTGTACTGAATGTTGGCCAAGAGAAGCATCCATGTTAGTAGGAAGAACAGATGTTTTTCCTAGATCTTTGCTTTTGGAGCTACATATTTGTATATGATCTGTGAATCATTGAGATGCATTAACATGTTGATCTTATGTTTGGGAATCGTACTAGTTAGTTTTAGTTGCGACGCAAGATCCGAAGTGGCTGATCTTTGCTTTTGGAGCTACATATTTGTATATGATCTGTGAATCATTGAGATGCATTAATAGTTACTTATTTATGTCCACCACAAGCAGGTGCTGCGTCAATGGTGCCGCCTCGCAAGAACATGCCAGTAAGACGCCCACGAGAGGTAGAAGAAGAAGACAGTACACTGGAGGTAATGTCTGCTCCCCACGTTTGTGTCACTCCATCAGTTCGTCAGTCCTGCTATGAAGAAGAACCCGATGGTACATAGCAAATGCTAGCATCAGTTCATTGACACCCCTGCCACTTGATGCACGATTAGGATGTCGAGGTTACTGTCAGTGCATCTAATATGCTATCTTCAGTTCAAGTTAAAAAAAATAACACATATGCTTCAGTCCAGGTATAGTGACAAGGTTCAGCTACCGCTGAGAGTTGTATGTTGTTATTCCTAAGAGTACAAGTCATGTAATTGCGTCAGTTCGAACGAGTAACAAAACTATTACCAAAAAAAAAATAAAATTGCTACACAATAAGTTCAGTGATACATAAGCTAGCAGTACTTGTAATGTATATGCATTGATGCATGATTAGGATGTCGAGGTTACTGTCAGTGCATCTAATATGCTATCTTCAGTTCAAGTTTAAAAAAATAGCACATATGCGTCAGTCCATGTAGATAGTGACGAGAGAGTGCCACAGTTACACAGTAAGTTCAATGATACATAAACTAGGAGTACTTTAAGTGTAGTTGCATAAGTTACAGAATAACAAATGAGAAGTCATGCATGAGTTCAGTGTCCAGTTTACAAAATAGTGCTAAAAAACAGTACATCAGTACATCCGTGTTTGAACATGAACGTTCATCAGTTCGACTGAAAACGAAACCAGATTAATCCCAAAAACTTTTGAATGTTGTTTGGAGAAGCATGCAAGGCGGTGCACGCAGAAAGCATGTCATGAGCAAAACAGATATGGGGCACCACCTGGTTGGGTAACACGAGAAATACCGCCTGGATATTTCAACAGTACAGGTAGATTTGAAGATACACCGCAATCATCAAAAGCACGGACAGGTCCTTCTATACAGCAAACAGCAATGTCTGGGAATGCAAGCTTTGCCGCTACTGGGTTGCAACTAGGCCAACAATATCATCAACAACAAATGTTTTCCTTCCCCAGCGCATGCAAAAAGCCAAGGACAAGAAGGCTTCCACCAGTCGCTCCGTCAACATCAATCATCCATGCTGCAAAAGCAGTTGCAACGGGAAGACCACGGCAAAAAGACAAAAATTTTGGCCACTCTAGCAGGTTCAAAAGTACAAGATATGAGCCATATAGACAGGAGCAACATCACAATGAATCTGAGGAGAGACGTCCGTACAACGAGAGACGGAGATCTTCGTCATAGTTGCTCCCTCCAAGAGATGCATTGCTGCATGTGCCAAGGGTGACACCACCGGCGCCCATAAACCAGGGAGAATAACAAACACCAGAGGCAGCGCAGAGCTATACACATGTAAGTATCCATATAGAAAAAAATACAAGCACAGTCCATACCATGGTGCTGTGACCACCCCATCTAACATTTTTGTTTTGTCACTATTGTGTGCAGCCACCTAACATTGAAGCTTATGTTCTGCCAAGGCTAGAGATGAGGTTTGAAACTTTCGAAGAAACTAGGAACTTCTACAACGTATATGCGAAGCACACTGGTTTTGCTGTCAGGGAAGGCCCCAAGTTTAAGACCAGAGCCTACCTTTATTGCACGTGCCATGGAGTTTATGAATCAAAGGTGTCTGAAGCAAATAGACAGCGTAACAAGACGACAGCCAGAACTAACTGCGGGGCTAAAATGAGGCTGGAGAAGGAAAAGGATGGAACATTTGTCGTAAAAGAGATAGTCTGGGAACACAACCACAGGCTACAGCTCACCGCAGAAATGCTTGTCTTCTTGCACTCCCACAAAAACTTTGACAAAACAATCTTGGAGTACGTCAAGTACCTGCAGTTCAAAGGCATTGAACACGCGCAAATCATGAGCATTCTGGGCGGTGATGACCCTGGTAGCTACTTCCTCGAAATGAATGCCAAAGACCTGATTAACCTGTAAGTACAAACTTGTTCTCCTCCCATAAACCGCCTACGTCTTTTTTCCTCTGTCAGTACAAACATATCAAGCAACGCATGACCTGAAGCCAGTTCAACATGCATTTTTCAATGAACTTTTTATATGCAGGAAAGCAAAGAATTCAAGGATTGATGATGTGGATGATGTCCTAAAGACTGTCAACTTCTTTAGGGAGATGAAAGCTATAAACAGGGAATTCTTCTGTGACATGCAACTCGATGAGTCCGACAGAGTTAAGAACATATTCTGGGCGAACACAAGCTGCCGAGGAGCGTATCAGGACTTCGGGCACTGCGTAACGTTTGACAAAACATACAAGACCAACAAGTACCATATGCCACTTGGGGTGTTTGTCAGAACTAACAACCACTTACAGACTACATTCTTTGGTTTTGCCCTGATAAGAGATGAGGATGCAGATTCATTCAAGTGGCTGTTCAGGACATTTTTAAGGTGCATGAGAAGGAAGGCTCTTACATGCATTCTCACAGGTACACCCGCTAAAACCACCCCCAACCACCACCCCCCTACCAAAAAAGAAAAGGAAAATAACACAGTAAAAATGTTGTGTCAGTTGTATTGGTATATATGCACAACCATCTGCTGACCACTCCGAGTCTATTTTCTCATTACCAGACCAGTGCCAGGCAATGGCTTTGGCAATCGCAGATGTTTTCAAGAACAGAGTACATAAGCTATGCTGCTGGCACATTATGAAGAAGTACAGGGAACACCTCGCGTACCTGTATTTCCTGCACGAGGAACTTAAGGATGAATTCACATCAATTCTCAACTAGCCCCTCATGCCAACTGAGTTTGAGGATGCCTAGAAAAGACTCATGGATAAGTACAACCTCCACGATGATGCTACAATGGTGGGCATGTGGAACGAGTGTGAGAAATGGATATCAGCCTACTTCAAAGAAATTTTCTGCGCCAAAATGACATCCACACAGCGAAGTGAGAGCATGAACTATGTGCTCAAGAAGAACTACGTAAATGAGAGACATAACCTACACCGGTTTGTCATCCAGGTAAACTCCTGCGTCAAAACCAGGAGGCAGACAGAGAACCAGGAGACAATGGGTAACCGGGTATAGCTCTATCACTTATCGTAAGACAAAAAATTACATGCTTACTAAAGTAAAAACTTTATTAGAAGTTTTTCCTGCGAGAAAACTAACAATTTGGTCATCATTCTTGCATCTGCAGAAGGAACAAAACACGCTGACCTTCTATGGGTTTGAATCCCAGATGGCAAAGCTGTACACGCGAGCTGTGTACAGCGAGATCAGAGATAGGCTAAAACTGAGCACTCTCTTCACAGCGACAGAGACGGAAGAGCCCACAAAGTACCTAGTGCGCTACAACCGCCCGCAAAAACTGTCTGTGTGGGCTCAGCACGCGTTGCAGGTGGTTGCAGACCCCGTGGGAGAAACATATGAGTGCGAGTGCAGGCTATGGGACCACACAGGTGAGGACTACAAAAAAGATGTTACATACTGTACTACTTTTTTTTGCAAAGTTTTTTGTTCGAATGAAATGACAAAAAACATGCACCTCTTCCAAAAACAAATACAGGTCTTTTCTGCGTGCATGTCCTGTGCATGATGCAGACAATTAAGGCTGAAAGCATTCCAGAGAAATACATACTCAGGAGATACACCAAACGCCCGAACATCCAGCCAACATTTGACAGAAATGACTTGAGGATAGTAGCATCAAACAAGGCATCCCAATACTACATTGAAAGCTCACTGCTGACGCTGAACATGAGGGTGCACAGAAAAAGCTTGAGAAGCCAAGAGCAAATGGCAAGGACGCGGGTTGTCATGGACAAACTTGAACAAGAACTCGACGCCATGCATTCTGCTGAAAATGGAGGTGTCGCGGACAATGAAGCCATTGAGCAGGATATTGCTACAATGTTGTCCGAGATGAACCATATGGGAGCTATTGACCCGTTTGAGAACGAGAAAGAGGAGCAGCAGCAACCGGAGCTTGCCCATGTGCACACTCAAGAGCACCGACAAACTCACATGCGAGATCATGAGCTTGATGGTGCTGTAGGCGAACGACATGACAATAGCACATCCTACCAGCAGCAGCAGGAAAGGGTGATTAAACCCCCAATATTCTCAAACACAAAGGGGAGGAAGAGCAAGACGCAAGCAGCGAAAGCTGCGAAAGCAGCAGCCAAAAAGCCACCACGCCCCATCAAACGCGTGGAATTTGGCCCGGACGGCAAACCCCTCGGGGTAAGGGCATGCGGATTCTGCAACGTCGTGAGCAACCATAACTACCGCACATGCCCACTCCGCACAGATGCCACTGTCAACAAGAACAAGCAGATTGGAGCCACCCAGCTTTCTACCAATGGAGACAACACACGTAACAGCTACACTTGCCGCAAGTGTGGTGGAACTGACGGACATAATGCCCGCACGTGCAAAGTGGGCAAGGAGGTCAGTGGAGCTGAACATAAACAGGGCAAGGTACAAAGTTCCAAGCAATCAAATGAAGACGATGAAGAAGAAGAGTTTGATGAGAATGACGGCCAATCAGACGAAGACAATGAAGATGACAGTGTCGGGGGCGAGGAAACTGAAACTGACGATGAAGCTGCCAAGGCTCAACCTGGAAAGAGCGCCGGCAAGGCACAACATTCGGGGACAGTTAGGAGAAGCTCAAGACTGAACAATACATAGTGGTTATCCTGCTGCGTCAACTAAAATATAACCTTGTAGTCTCAGTTGCATCAGCACACAATGAGGAAGCATTTGACAAAACACTGTCATTTACCAAAACTTATTTAGCTTTATCGTCAATTTCTCGATCAGAACTAAAGTTATTTTTTAGTTTCTGATTTGTGCCCGCTGGAGCAGTGACATTATTATGTAAACCATTTGATAATCATTTTGAATGCAGTCACAAAATACGTTTGAAAAAACTTATCTGGATATATCCGACGCAAAAGGCTATTGTGAACCAGTAACTCAGGAAAAAAATATGTCAAGGAAAATTTTAAACTCTTATAGCATATCAGTACTGATAACTCTCAGTCGTCAGTACAAGGCAGAGTACACATCAGTACTGATATAATTTCTGATTTGTGCCCGCTGAAGAAGTGACATTATTATTTAAACCATTTGATAATCCTTTTGAATGCAGTCAAAAATAAAATTGAAAAAACTTATCTTGATATATCTGACGCAAAATGCTACTGTCAACCAGTAACTCAGCAAAAAAAATGTCAAGGAAAAATTTAAACTCTTGTATTACATCAGTACTGATAACTCTCAGTCGGCAGTACAAAAGGCATAGTAATAACAAACACACCAGTGAACGACTGAAAAAAAATCGTTTTGAAAAAACAAAGCTATGCCTGCTCCTACCAGTCCCAATTTAGAAAGACCATCAGTACATAAAAATAATTACCTCAAGCAAAATGCGAATATAATACATCCTGTACTGGTGAAAATCTAATTTATCTGTAAAAAATAGTCACAGGTTATCTTGATATAAACAATCCTTTAAAAAATACGAAAATTGTTTTAAAAAAACATTAGCACCACACAAAGTATCGCTGGTATTTGGTACGTTCAATTACACTTCAATCACAAGTCCGAGAACGATACTAGAGGAGTTCAGACCTCCACCAACACCGACGCTGACACGTGCAAGTGGGATAAGCAGCTGATAAGTACAGCTTGACTATACGAATCGGTGCCACAGTAAAATGCCATCATCACAACCGCAGAGACGTGCAAGTGGGGTTTTGCAGGTCATAAGTACAGCTTGACAAGACTAGTCAGTTCAACAGTAAAAACCATTTAACTTGGACGGTTAGTTCTTCCACGCCACCACCCATGCCACCCACTGAGCGCTTGCCACGATGAAGTGCAAATGGCGAACCCCATGACCACTACACACACGCCCCCGACGAACCGCCTCCCACACACCACCGTCGGCGCACTGAAAAAATACCCCATTGTCTTCCATCTCTCCCTCGTTCCCACAAACCACCATTGTCGCTTCCATTTCCACTGCACACAAACCTCCAGCGTCTCTCTCCAAAGCCCACAGTCGCCAGAGGAAGGCCACGGCGGAGGAACCGTCCGCCAAGCATCATCATGCCGAGACGTCGGACAAGAGGAGCAACCTCGTCGACATTAACGTCCCCGGCGAGAAGCGCGACTAAACCAGAACGCTCAAAGGGGTTGAGCTCCACGGCAAGGAGACGCTGGAGATCGTCTGCACCAGCAAACCAGACTAGGCCGACGAGGTGATCTCCAAGCTTTGGAGGAAGCTTGGCGGCAGGATTCGTAGGATCATCGGCGTTGGTGTGCACTACACCAACAAAGATGAACCTCCCCAGATGGCGGCAGTCCTGCAGTTGTGCGTCGACGAACTCTGCTGGGTGTACCAGATCGCAGCGGCCACAAAATGGTGAGCAATCCTACTCATTTGCCCTGCATATGGTTTATCTGTTTTATTAGTACTGTATCCTGAAAATTTAATCACACTTGTTTCCCAACTAGATGTACTAGTGTGGTTTGTGAAAAGTGGATGCACTACTGCATTTTCTCAAGTAGATATACTATAAATGTATTTTTGAACCTGATACACTGGATTACTATTTGGAAAATCTTGCGGAAGATTAAATTCTGAAGTTGATCGACTAGTGTAGTTTCTGGAGTTGATACAATAGAGTAGTCTATGTACTCGATGTATTAAAAAAGATATTTCTGAACTTGATGTAGTGAAGTAATTTCTGAATTTGATGTAATGTTATTTTCGTAAGAAAATAAACTAAGGACTTGGTGAAGCACTGGTTCTGTGTTATCCTATTTCAACAAAAGTAGACTAAACTAGTACCAATGCGGAACATACAACATTGACTGAAACTATGTATAATCCAAGAAGAATAATAACATGATGTACTTAATTTAATTTCAGAACTTTCTTTACTAGTTTTTGAAGTACATTCATCCATTGTTTATCCTACATAAACAACTACTTCATGGATTCATCACTTGTAAAACAAAACAAAAATGGATAATTCAAACATCAAAGTAATGCTAATATTCAAAATGTCTCTGCCCTTGCAGGCCCAAGCGCCTGACCGACATGCTGCACCATGACAAGTTGTTCACATTTGCCGGTTTCAGCATTGAAAGCGACAAAGAGAAGCTGAAGTTGTCCGGTATGGAGATCAACCCCAACAAGTTCATCGACATTCAGCGCAAGTGGAGAGTTCCATACACCGGAAAAGAGTACGACTCCTTGACTGATGTTGCAGCCAGCGTCATCCACCCATTCTACAAAGGCATGAAGAACAAGATCAACACGCAGGAAGACTACAAACTGTGGGGGACAAGCGAGCTGCCAGACAACCTCATCGAGGACGCAGGAGTAGATGCGTACGCCGCATATAAGTCATGGTTCATGATCGACTACATCACAGATGGTTCGGAATTTGCGAAAGAGCGGGAGGCTAACAACTTCTACGACCACCCCTATTGCCCCTTTACAGGATGAAGATACATCAGAGCCTGCCTTCGTTTTACTTACGCTTGTGCTTGCCTTTTATCTTGTTGTTTCAAATTAGTAGTTTGCTCTTGTTGGGTTGAACCAGTATGATTATGTCATGCTTGTCATGTTTGAACAAGTTTAGTTATGTCATCAAGTACAACGTTTTGCTTATCTCATTATATAAGTTTGGTTTGGTAGCTTCGTATGTTGTTAATCCATCATTTCAAAATTGAAAAAGTAGCTTCTGAATGGAACGTTGTCGTTGGTCTAAAGTACTAGTTACGATGCAACTAATCACACAACGTTGTTCCATGTCAGTACAACTCAGTACACTTGATCGGACATTACATACTTACTACAATAAAAAGTACAAAGAAGCATCAGTCCATAAGCGCTACTATGAATGCACTATCAGTACAACTCAGTCTACACGCAAGTACCATAGTTCTGAAAATGACACCAGAAGACACTTGAGAATAATCACAAAAACAAACACAAAAAAGAAGACAAAAAACTCAAATGAAAAAGATTACACTCACACAAAACTGACAAGAACTAGAACAAAAAGTATGAGTCCAAGTTACTGGAGGAGTCAAGTACTACATTCAAACAAAACAAAAAAATTGACCGCCCAAGGTCAGGAGCAGGCCCTGACAATGCCAGATACTTGAACTTGAGCCCGTGGGCGAATCCCTAGTAATCCGCACAACGCAGGACCCGTCGACCAGGGCCCACAGGTCAAGAGAGAGAGCGAGCGCCGTGTATAAGCACTCAGGTAAGTCTTCAGAGGAGTTCGACTGGTGAGCGTCGGCTGCGCTTATAAACAGGTTCGGAGCCCCCTCGACTAGCGAGGTGGGATTAAACCCAGAGCGCACGCGCACGACGCACTGCACAGGCGCGCGGACGAGCTATCTAGGCCGGAAAACGGCTCAATAGCCTCTACATCGTCAACAAAACACCCCACCAAATAAGCCCAGCTATACAAACCAGAGGGCGGGACAAAGAAATATAATCCACAAGAAAAATGTTTGTCAATTAACCTCTATAAGAAAAAAGGAAAAAAATATGATACAAAAACAATGAACCTCTAAAAAGAACAAAACTTAATAGCCTTTCTGTTAAATGTACATAATTTAAAAAACAGAATTAAATATTACTTTCAAGTTCAACTACTAAAACTAAAAAAGTTCAAAACATATAATGTTTGTTAATTATGCCAAAATTCTTATTTATATAAAAACTGACAAGTTCAACTACTAAAACTAAAAAAGTTCAAAACATATAATGTTTGTCAATTATGCTAAAAATCTTATTTATATAAAAACTGACAAGTTCAACTACTAAAAATCTAAAAGTTCAAACATATAATGTTTGTCAATTATGCTAAATTTCTTATTTATATAAAAACTGACAAGTTCAACTACTAAAATTCAAAAAGTTCAAATAGAATTTATTTGTCAATTTTGCTAAATTTATTATTTATATATAATCTGTCCACACCACAACGAATGATCTGCTCGTAAAATAATCTCAAACCCCGACCCCCAACCTAAGTTATAAAAAATCAGTTCAAACATATATACAACATCAGTACTAAAACAGCAGGATCAGTCAGGCCACTCGCACCACTGTGACATCAAATTTCAAACCCATGCGCTGTTTGAAATTACAATTCAGTTCACACAGTACTAAAACATAAGTGCAGTAAAAATGAGAATACAAAAACTATAAAGGCCTAACTTAGGTTTGTACAGATGATAATAAAATAAGTACAAGTTTTGAGCAACAACTCCCAGGGCACTGAAAAAATGTTTTGACATACACTAGTGTATAAAGGCTTCAATAGAAAAACAATACTTAAACATCCACACGGAAAAACATCACAGATCCATACGTCACCTAAACAGTGCAAAATGCCATCATCACAACCATAGAGACGTGCAAGTGGGATTTAGCAGATCATAAGTACAGCTTGACAAGACTAATCAGTGCACCAGTAAAAAACATTTGTCTTGGACGGTTAGTTCTTCCAGGCCACCACCCGCGCCACCCACTGGGCGGTTGCCACGACGAAGTGCAAACGGTGACCCCCACGACCACTACACACACGCCCCCGACGAACTGCCTCCCACACACCACCATCGGCGCACTGCAAAAAAATCCCATTGTCTTCCATCTCTCCCTCGTTCCCACATAGCACCATTGCCGCTTCCATTTCCACTGCACACAAACCTCCAGCGGCTCTCTCCAAAGCCCACAGTCGCCGGAGGAAGGCCATGGCGGAGGAACCGTCCGCCAAGTGTCATCATGCCGAGACGTCGGACAAGAGGAGCAACCTCGTCGACATTAACGTCCCCGGCGAGAAGCATGAGTACACCAGAACGCTCAAAGGGGTTGAGCTCCACGGCAAGGAGACGCTTGAGATAGTCTGCACCAGCGAACCAGACAAGGCCGATGAGATGATGAGCAGGCTCAGGATGAAGGGCGGCGGCTTGTATCCGAGCTTCATCGGAGTTGATGTGGAGTACACCGACGAGGAAAAACCTCCACAGATGGCTGCAGTCCTATAGTTGTGCGTCGAGGAACTCTGCTTGGTGTACCACATCGCAGCAGCCACAAAATGGTAACCCATACTACTGTTCATTCATCTCTTGTACCAGTACTAGTCACTAAAAACTTAATTAAAAATTGTTTCCCAACTAGATGAACTACTATAGTCTATGAAGTGGATACATGATTACATGTTTATCAAGTTAAATGCATTTCTGAAACTGTGAAGTGGATTGTTTCACCAGATTAGCATCTGAAAAAAAGTTTATAGCATTCTGAACTTTATGCACCAAAGTAATTTCTGAACTTGATGAACTAGCATAGATTCTGATCTTGATGCACTAGTATATTTTATAGAATTGATGTATTAAAAGATCTTTGGTGAAGTGGTATAGGTCCATATCTTGATGCACATGTTTCTCAAACTAATTTTTGAACTTGATATAGAATTAATGCACAAAGCTGTATCAAGCACTGGTATAGGTCTTTTATTCAAAAAAAAAAGAAAACTACACTTGAATGAAGCAGCGCATCTATCATTGACTCTGGTAAAATGATTCTCTAATTTGGTGAAGCATTTCGTAAAGCAAAGAAGATAGCAAAAAAGAAAAAATAACACGGTGTAGTTGAATTTAATTTCAGGACTTTGTGTACTAGTTTCTGAACTACATTCATGCATGACTCATAATATATAAGCATCTACCTCATGGATTATCACTTGCAAAACAAAAAAAAGAAGAAGAATTAAATCCTCAAAAAAGAAGACTAATCTATAAATGTGTGTCTCCCCCCTTGCAGGCCCAAGCGCCTCAAAGACTTCCTCCGGGAGGAGAAATTGTACACATTTGTTGGTTTCAGCATTGGAGGTGACAAGCGGATGCTGCAGGAGTCTGGTTCGGAAATCAACCCCAACAACTTCATCAACATGCAGCGCAAGTGGAAAGATCCAAAGACCAGAAAATACTACGAACTCCTTGGCCGATGTTGCAGGCGGCGTCATCCACCCATTCTACGAAGGCATGAAGAAGAAGATGAACAGGGCATACCACAAACTGTGGGGGAACAGCCCGCTGCCAGACAACCTCATCATGTACGCAGGAATAGATGCATACGCAACGTACAAGTCATGGAAGACAATCGACAACATCGTGACAGGTTGGGATATTTCAAAAGAGCAGGAGGCTGACCCGTACTACCACTGCAACTTCGCGGATGAAGATGCATGAAAGTCTGCATTTGTTATGTTGAACCAGCTACCTTATGCTGTGTGTGTCCTTAGTATTGTTGTTTCAGATTTGTAGTTTGCTTTCGTTATGTTGAACCAGCTACCTTATGCTATGTGTGTCAAGGTTTGAACAAGTTTTCCTATGTCTATCAAGTACATCGTTTGCTTATGTCGTCCAACAAGTTTGCTAGCTTCCTATTTTGTTCATCCATCATTTGAAGTTGACGTAGGTTGAAGTTGAAACTTGATGGCTGCCACGCAGCACTAGTCATGGAGAATAAAAATAACACATGAATATTTTCGCAAAAACAATAAAAAAGTGGCAGACTAACTAAGGACAAAAGCAAATAGTAGCCTTCGACGCTCAGTACAGCTTAGACATGAACGGTAGTACTATCACGCTAAAAAAATCAGTTTTTAGTTTCAGACGAACACTAAAAAGACTAAGTTTCAGCCGAGGACAACATTCAGTACTAAAAAGCATCGTGGTAAAAAGTAGTTAGAAATTCACTAAGTACTGCATCAGGAAAAGCAAAGAAACACCAGTACGTATTTCCTAGTCACTAGCATCCTAGGACTGAAAAGTTCTGGTACAGTTGAACACACGGTACGTTCATTGTACAAATATATAAAAAGGAACGGGAAGCTTCAGTTCGCATTCCTTAAAATAGTGACATACTAAGAATTAACAGTGGCAATACAACTGAAATCTCAGTACAACTTAGTCTATACAGCAAGTGCTAGGATTATACCAAACATTGCCTGGAGAAGAACCACAGCCTAGAAAAAAAGAAGGCCAAAAACTAAATCAAAAAAATATAAGTTCGACAAAAGAGAAAAATCACAAGAAACACAACAAGAAGACATACTAGCATCAAACAACACAAACAATAAATAATTAATCAAAAGTACCTGCACAATTGGAATCTCAGTACAACTAAGTTTATTCGGTAAGTGCTATGATGATACCAATTAATGCATTGAGAAAGAAATAGTTTTGAACTTAATAGGAATATCTCTTAAACGTAGCTAATTTAAACCAGTACTTTAACTCTTACTATGAAGTTCAACTACTAAAGTTCAAGAAGTTCAAAAAGAAATTTGGCACTAAAATTTTGAAAGCCTTA
The DNA here is from genome assembly GCF_056163025.1 of Triticum urartu. Classification (NCBI taxonomy): domain Eukaryota; kingdom Viridiplantae; phylum Streptophyta; class Magnoliopsida; order Poales; family Poaceae; genus Triticum; species Triticum urartu. The sequence goes on along the minus strand of NC_141874.1, from coordinate 695,741,390 downwards.
CGTTGAATGAGACTTCAAATCAGTACTAACAGAACTATATCATAAGTACAAGAAAACGAGAGTACAGAAACTATAAAGGTCCAAGTTAGGATGGAATCATATAAAAATAAAATAAATCTCACTTTCTGAGCAACAACTCGAAAATACACTTGGAAAAAAAATTGTTTTCAGTTCAACTACTATATAAGTCTTCAGTACAAAAAAAAACTTAACCAAAACGAATTCACGATGAAACATTGTGCCGCACTTAAAACACAACACAAAATATACTAGTTATTACATAGTACTCGACAAGACATCAAACACTACAAAATAGAGCCTACAATGTTTTCAAGAGATATATCACACAACTATCCAATTCACTATGCAAATGATGACCATTTATCCTATGCATCGGGAGCCAAAGCCTGAACCTCCTTGGGAAGCTCCATCACCATAAGATGGTTATTACGGTTGAACACAACTCTATACAGATCCTCAGCGTTCCAATCAACAATGCGTGGCTGCAAAACAATAAAACAAATTATCAAAAATCATGACACATAAAAAAGGATGCACAATAAGCCAAAAACAGAAAGTGAAAAGCTCAACAAGAAACCCACATCATTATCTCAAATGTTCTCAACGATCTTTTCACCATCATAGCATCCCGCATACTTCAGAGTATAATGGCCACATTCCTTCGGCCCTTGAAGTAGAACCTTGACAAACGTTGGTTTCTTTGCAAACAGCTCCCAATTGGGCTGCTTGCTCGCATTGTACTGAGCATCACCATACACAGCCTTCATTACTTTGACCAACCTAGAAATATGTAAAAAAAAAAAAACAACCCACACAGTTTTAGGTCTCAGAAACAGCAGAAACAAAGATGCAGAGATATTAATCCAGTACAGATAATAAATGTCACTCACAATCTTCCCACAGTCTTTGTGATAGGTGTTCTTCGAAGGACGGTGGTTCTTCGGATAAGGTAAAGAGTCAAGGATGTCAACGCTACTTCGGTACCGATTCATGACATATAAGGAATAGTGGCTCACTTTCCTATCCTTTGATAAAACCATAGGCTTGAATAGAGGCATCATGATCTAAAAACAAATGACCAAAAAAGAGATGTTAAATATTCAAAGTAAAAACCAGAATCATAACAAACAAATAAAAACCAAAAATCAGCTAGTAGATCTCATAAGGTCGGCACTGAGCAAGTCTTCATTAGCTTTAACATAGCTCTTGAAATCTCTCGCTGCACTCTCCACATTAAACACTTTATTTTCGTCCTCGTAAAACGAACAGTTAAGCACAACCAGCAAAAAAGCCAAAATAGAAAATAGACAACGGAAAAAGAATCAACAAGCAAAGTATTATTAAAAATCATAAAAACAATAGACAGTCTTGTTCAACATAAAGAAACCGATCTGATTGATTACCGTGATGAAATATGCACTCAGCAATATCTTTTTCCCAGATGCGAAATCAGCATTTCTATCGGGATCTTGCTTCCAATCATCAATGAGGAAGTCAATTACATCACCCTCCATCATTTGCCCAGGTGAAAAAACTTCCCAGATGCGATTCCCAGTGAAGTTACTTACGTTTCCATCAGGCTGAGGTATCATTGAGAATGTATTCCTGCAGCACACACAAGAACAAAAAGAAGGAGAAGCAAGATAAGGCATTCATAGCAGTTTGAGTTGTATAAAAAGGAACAGTTCAGGCCATATTTATCTAGCAGTTACAAACAACAGAAGAAAAGGAAGAGGAAAAAATAATGAGAGATACTCACTCGCCATACTTCTCACGCCATTCATTACTAAGCAACAGATTATACAACCTGCGAGCCTTGTCTAGGTGAGGGAATTTATAAGGGTGAAGCTGTGCACAGGGGAGCAAAACTTTATAGGAGCTTTGGGCGCACGCTTCGTGCTTACAACATTGCCAGAATCCAAAGCGGGATCTTTCCTAGCACCACCAGCTCTACGAGCCACTATTCCAGCAAGGGGAGATAAACCTTTGGCAGCAGCGCTCCTCGTGACTCTTCCAACGCCAGCAATCTTGTCAAACACATCATCATCACTGTCTATCAATTCCACAATGGGATTCTTGGGTGTAGTAGGGCTATCTGCACAAGCAGCCGTAAAACCCTCAGAGCTCCCAACCGCCCCTTCATAACACCAGATCTTGTCTTTTCGGGAGAACGCCCCTGGCTAAGATCAATAGCTACGCGCTCGAGCTCCAAGAACTGGCTACCAAAGAACCTGTAGTCAGGCTCACCAAGATCCAGCCACTCACCTGAAAAAAAAAGACCGCACAAAGCGTAAGTTCAAATACATATTTCATGAAAGTACTAATAGAGAAGTACAAGATGCAAAAAAATTACAAAAGTCCATGCACACGTACAGGGTTCGATGCCAAACAAACCCCCGAAGTCAACATCAAACACATCGCTAGTTGCGCAGGTATACAACAAAGTCTTCCTAATGTCCAAAATGTCTTCATGGCTGTAATCGGCCATTTCAATTACACCATCCTCCCGGCAATAATAGGTCTTGCAGTTTTGTAGCTTAAAGAATCCACAATCATGCCTGTAAACAAAGGAAAAATCAAAAAAATGGTACAACACAAGACCCAAAAAATATAGGAACAACATCCTCCAGCAACAAAAACAACCAGCAAAAGTCATTAAAAACGGATACTCACGTGTTTTCCTGCTGAGGCACCCGCACAAACTCGCAAGAGAAACCATCAATATGCGCCGGTGAGAACGGTTTGGCCCTGTCTACACTGGACTCCCTCCAAAGCTTCTTTATATTATCTGTCATATTCCTTAAGAATCTAACTGCATCACCCCAGGTTTCATCACGGAGTGAATCAAGACACTCGAAATGAGGGAACTTCAAATTCAGAACAACCAAGCACCAATGCCCACATACTCCACTAGGCTTCATGGTAGCCAGAAATGACGGTGGATCAAATGTAGGGAAAAGAAGCTGGAAAAAAATCGCAGAGGAAAAATGAATTTACCAAACAATAAAATAAAAGAGGGAAATTGAAATTCATAAGTACAAACAAAAAATCAAATAATCATAAAGAAATTATATCCACCCCCCAAAATTGAGGAACAATCATATCAGTTCAATTCCCTTGCAACAATAAGTACAGCTTTAATAAAAGAAGCACAGATCAAGTTCATCCCACACCTCCCAAAACTGCAAAGAAAACATGACAGTTCTAGTTAATGAGTACAAAAGGTCCAAGTTCACCTACTTGGTCAAAACCATCAGCACCTAATCTTGTGAACCAATTTAGCACATTGGAATCAATATTTCCATCACGGATCTTGGTCTGTTGTACAAAAAGAACAACAATATTAGAAAATTGGCAAAACAAGTTATCATCCTATTTACAAAAAAAGCAAAATACTGACCGTCACCCATCTCGGAACTATCAACTTGTCAGTGTCTCGGTACTTCTGACATAGAGAATACAAAACAACATCAGCACTGTCTGAGTTGAGCATGCCAGTGGGGACAAACGCTTTAGCAATAGAACCAACACTGGCATCACATTCTTTATTTTGAAACATCGGCTTGTGACTAGAAAAAAACAAAAGATTACATGAATTAAAACTACTGCAACAACAACAATAATCAAACTAGAGAAAGAAAAAGAGACAAAAAATGGTACGGGCAAAATCCCAAACTAACCATTTCGTACGGTTCGTGCGCAACCTTGTAACAGCGAAGAAAAATGTATCAACCTTAACAACATTACCACTTTCTGCTTGCAGAAAATGATGAAAAATAATAAGTTCAACAACTACAAGAGAACATGTCCAAAATGCCAAAATTGAGAAGTACACCCCATTTACAAGTCCTTACCTGGACTATCAGGGTTTGACGATGACGGTAGTTCCTGTGATGAGACCATTATGCCTCCAGCTTCAGGGTTTGACGATGGGACATCTTGAGATGACACCAATATTGATGCGCTTTCAGGGTCTGTAGAAAGAAAATCCTGGGACGACAAGAGCGCCTCCTGCGTCAAGGGGTCAGAAGAAATTGACAGGAGTAAATCATCATCCTCGGATGGCACCTCCTCCACGCTAGAAGCATATTGCAATGCATCACCGTAATCAAGACCTCCAGGCGGGAAATTCTTGGGCGGCAAATCTTCACAACCAGAAACATTTTCATTCCCAGCAATACCAACACCAGGCGATTTGGCATCAAGTATGCTGGCAGCACCAGCATCCTCATCATCAACTTTGGTACCAACATTGCACCCACTACTCAATGGAACATCATGAGCATCATCTCCACCACTAAGGACAACCTCACGCTCAACAATAGTAATCTGATGAAAATAAAAATTCAGAAAAAAGTAAATAATATGAACAAAACTAACAATAAAAAATAAGCTACCAATAGGTGCACAGAAAAATAAACCTTGGAAGCATTCACAGCAACGTCATCGAACTTGCTGCTGCTAACATTCAAAGCAACATCACCAACAGGCAAACAAGGCTCATCGCCAACAATAGGACCCTGATTCAAATGTAATGAGACAAAAAAAACAATGCTATTATGAGCAACAATAAACGGTGTGGGGTAGAAAAATGAACAAGCAAGACACATCGGTGCGCATGAAATTTGAAGAAAATATTAATAAACACAATGAAAATAAAAATAACCTTGCACTTATCAGTGGATAGATCATTAACTCCACCGTCAACAGCAGCCTCAACATTATGACTGGTCTCCTGCATGAAAATAAAAATTAATAAACAGATGTAGATCAGGAAGTTCAACTACAATACTGACAGTAGAACAACATAGTAAAAACATACAAACAATGATGACTGACTCACATCAACAACAGGGTGCTGCGAGCCAACATCGTTCGTACGCTGATCAGAAACATTAGCCTCAGTACCATCATCAGCCCTGCTGTCGGTGCCAGCAGCCTCATCGTGATCAATCTGCATGAAAGAAAATTATTAATAAATAGATGAACATGAGGAAGTTCAACTACAACACTGACATCAGGACAACAACATAAAAATTGCAAAACACCCAGGACTGACTCACATCAACATCAGGACGCTCAAAGCCAACATCATTCGTTTCGTGGTCAAAAACATTAGCCTCAGTACCATCACCAGCCCTGCTGTCAGTGGCAGCAGCCTCATCCTGCTCAAACTGCTTCATAACAACATTTGCACTTTCTTCATATGGCTTGCAGCGAGAGTTTTGCATAGTTCTGAAATGCTTCATGTTGTTCAACAGGCGAAATGAGCTCTGAACTAGATTAGCGGCACCGTTGCGCATATCACCGATTAAAATTCTCTCCATCTCAATGTAGTCAACAGATTCCTCAGCGTTAAATTGATGACCTTCAGGAAGGATACCATTGATACAGCTCAAACGCTCAATTGTTGTTGGGACCTTTTGCAGCTCAGAACACACATTACTTAAGATATGCTCAGCGCGCTCCAACGCTGAAACAGCCACATCAATACCAAAACCCTGCCTCTGTGAAGCACTAGCATTACTAGGGCCAGGGGGGCATAACCAGCACCCTCAACACCACGGCCATCCCTCAACTCATCGGGCAGAGATGAAAACTTCGGAACCTGAGACGACGGCATCTCCAGGACTGGCCGTTTATACACTCGGAAAAAAACAACCTCCTCTTGAGTTTTCCACTACAAACAAAAGGGAAAAATAGTTAATCAATCAACGCAACACATAGGGAAAAATAAATCATGATATTAACAGATTTAAAATCAACACCACTAATAAAACTTTAACTGTCATTGCCAATTTGTTAGTATTTACCAACAGGCCAGTTGAACAAAGTTATTCAGTTCAACCAAACATGAAGCAACAGTACTAAAAATCCATACCTAAACCATACAAAATATAAACAGACAACTCTACAGTAAACATGTCCACTACAGCAAAAAATAGCTATACCTAAAAATAAAAAAAGGTCTGCAAGAGACAAAACAAACAAAACTCACCGGACGCTTACCAAACACCCAAGTCTTTGGATCTGCATTGCCTTTTTTTATCAAATCTGCATCAACCAGATCAGAAAGCTTGGCAGGATCCATGTAACATATGCGGGGGACTCGCATGTCAGGCTCCACAGTTTTGCCACGGATAAGGCAGTCAAGGTACATTAGTATAGGCCCTATGGCACAGCCTGTGATTGCCTTCCCCATGGTATGACCACTTTGGTACTTGGCAACAACCCTTCTAAGCTCATCAACCATCAGCTGGCAATAATCCATATTAGCCATGTCCTCAAAGACGAGACCCTCAAACATTGCTGCCTCTCTGGAAACATGCGGGGCAGATCCAGGCAACACAACCTTCATAAACACAATAATGAAGAACACTTTCAGAGCAAGGTCATCTTTGCTAGGATCCTTGACGAGCACCTTGAGCTTATTCCTCAAATCCTTTGTCTTGATATCTTTGTCCCTGCTAATGTCAAGCTCCGATCTTAACTTCATCAGAGCGTCATAATATCCGTCCTCTGATGGCCTTGGCGCAGAACGACCACCATGAGGGAAACCAAATAATTGTTGTATACCATCGCTAGTGATGCGAAGCTTCTTATTAGCCTCACCAATGTCAAGAGTCATTGTATCACAATCTATCCTCAGGTACAAAACTCCCATCAGAGGGCGGGAAATGTTAGACTTCACCCTCCACCTGAAGATAGAACCAAAACCAGATGCATGAACCCTAGCCACATGCCGACTCTCGAGCAATTTAGCACAATCTTCAACCTCTCTCAACGAACATCGCACAGTTAATTTCAATTTCCGTTGGTCACCTTCATCCAGAGCAACTTTTTCGGCATTGCCTCCCACCGGCTTGACCGGACTGATGACGCTAACAGGCTGTAAATGAAAACAAAAAAGCCACACCTTAAAAAATGAATATAGAAAACAACAAAAGCATATTAATGCAAGTAAAAAGAAAAAGAAAAGATTGCACAAGTTCAACTACTAAAACAACATCAGTACCACCCCTTAATTGATGCAAACAATGATCAGCCTAACCTGGCCGCAATACCAGCTGAAACACAATTAAATCATTGCAAGTAGAACTAGTAAGTCACATGCAGTACAAAACACAAACCACTGCAAACAATGAATATAGAAAACAAAACAAGCATACGAATGTAAGTAAAAAAAGATTGCACAAGTTCAACTATTAAAACAACATCAGTACCACCCTCAATTAATCAATACAATGACAAGCCTCACCTGGCCAGCATACCACCCCAAACACAAATTAAATCATTACAATTACAATTAGTAAGTCACATGCACAACAAAACACATACCACTGCAAACAATGAATATAGGAAACAAAACAAGCATATGAAGGCAAGTAAAACAAAGAAAAGTTTGCACAAGTTCAACTATTAAAACAACATAAGTACCACAACCAAAATAGATGCAAAACAATGACCAACCTCACCTGGCCAGCATACCAGCCCAAACACAATTAAATCATTGCAAGTACAACTAGCAAGACACATGCAGTACAAAACACATACCACTGCAAATTCATCTTCTGAATCAGCTTCAATATCATCTCCTTCAGATGCAGAATCTTCAGCTTCAACACGAGCATGCTTCTTCACACCTTTGTTCACTTTTGCAGGATGAACTTTACGCTTCTTATTTTCTTTCAACAAAGATCGCTCTTGAAGAGGAGACGAAGAAGGCTTCTTATTTGTCAAACCTCATGGACTCCGACGAACAGAGGAGCCACCAAGTTTGCTTGGACCAATTTTCACAGCAAAACTATCCGCATCAGCTTTGCTATTACCAGGTTGGGAAACAGCTTTCACACGTGGACTACGCCTCTGTGTGCCATCAGGATTTTGATCTAACATCTTCCTCTTCAAAACAGCTTTCTTCTCCTTAACTCCATCACGATCAAACACTTGCATCAAACGAGTTTGCATCAAGTTTGTCTTCATAGGCATGTCACTTCCATGAGATCCGGCATGAACAGTTGAAAAACCCGCGTCACCACCGTCGTCGCCTACACATTTAGGAGCTTGAGCAACATCAACATCACTTTCACGCACACAGGAAACCTTTTGACGTTGTTCCAATTCCTTTCTCTTCTGGAATTCATACTTCTTCTTTCTTATCCTTTCATCCTCGAGCTGTAACTACATAGGAACATCCTCAGCTTGGGTAACAAGCTCAGTGCCATCAACACTTTGAGACTGAGTAACAGACAACTGCAAGCTGCCATCACCATCATCAACGTTAAGTGAATACATTCCATCATTAATATCTTTAACAACATCAGCAATGTCCTCTGGAACACCATGGCTGTCATTAACTGCATAAACCAATAACATAACCACGCACATAAAAAATTAAAACACAATTAACATTGCAGACACAAAAGATAAATAAAGCGCATTGCATCAGACACAAAACAAAACAGAACAACTGATGTAACTAAGCATATATATGTATTAAAGGTTGATAAAAATAGAGCAAATATAAGGGAAACACCAGCAATATTCGCAAGTTCTTCTAGAGGATTTGGTGTCTCAAAAATAACATTCACAAGATCTTGAAAGCGTTCTGATTTGTCAGAATCAGGAGGCACCGGCACTCCAACATCTGCAACAACATCATAATTAGCAAAAAAAAGTACAGGAACAATCAATCAGTTCAACTATGTGAACACTAGAAGTTCACCGAATAAAACAAATATGAACCCACCACTTGCAGAACAAACTTCAGAAAACACAACTCTTTCAACACCATACTAGTTCTTCATTGACTACTACAACCTATTCAAATGCCAGGACAGCAGTTCAAAATACACATGGTGATAAGAACTACATCCTGTCTGCACGTTGCATCAACTGCCAAAACCATACACGCCATACAATCCAGGACAAAATTAACACATACCAAAATACATACAACTTATAAAGTCGATAAGACAACAACTGTACAACATAAAAACCAGATCTATTAAAACATCATCCAAAATACAGGGAAAATCACCTGCATTCAATTTGTCCGGACTGGATGATGTACCCATTGAGATCTACGGTCCTAAAATCGGCCGAACCAGATCTGCAAGACACATGAACAAAAATTAGGGATTTGAACTATTTCAGAAATGAAGCACGCCATACACAAGCAAAACTCTTACCAGCAAACACAAAATCTGCCACGCAATCCAGTATCACTGCCGCCAAACGCTCGTTCAACAGCAAAGGAACCCTAGCGAGCGCAGCCTGGGACAGCAAAGAGAGCAAGAGATTAGAAATAGAGAGAAAATCTGAACATAAGAGGACGCAAGCAAAGTCAATGGCAGAGCAAAAAGAACAAAAAAGAGCACCCAGACGTCCACCCCTGGGGTTGAGCCCTCCGGCCGACGCTCCCGCGGTGAAACAGGAATAACAACTCCCGCTCCGAGAAGAGAAGAAGAGGGGAACGAAGACGGGATCGATTTTGGCACGGGAGAGGAGCGGAACGGGGAAGATAGGAGGTTAAAAGGTAAGTGGGAGGGTTAAGAGATGACTGGGAGAAAATGGACGCCCAAAGCCCACAACCGTCTAAAGTATAAATAATAACGCATAACAGTACAAAAAAATTATCAAAAAATTACAAATGAAAAAACAATTCATAACGGTGATGTTTTTCCCCTAAAAAATAAAGATAAGATAATGGGGCAAGTCATGTTACGGACTCGCCTCCGCATGCGACGCCGCGGCACGCCGCGTCGTCGCCTGCTACGGCTCGTTCCTGGCTCGGCCTCGCCGGGATGGGGGCGGCTCGGCCTCGCGCTAACGCGGCAGTGCGCTCGTTTGACAGGGGCAGTGCGGTTATTCTGTTTCCCCCCACCCCACCCCACGCACCCACACCCCTAAGATAGATAATGGGGCAAAGTCCATACAAGGAAGATGTGTCAGTACAACTATGCCCCTCGGTACGGTTCGGTGCGGGGGCAAGTCATGCCACAGTACTATATTCAAACAAACAAACAAAAAGAAAAAGAAAAAATTGACAGCACAAGGACAAAAAAGTACCAGTCCAAGTTACTGGTGTAGTCAAGGACTAGATCCAAAAAAACAAAAAAGATTGACCGCCCAAGGACAGGCGCAGGCCCTGACAATGCTAGATACTTGAACTCGAGCCCGTGGGCGAATCCCTAGTAATCCGCTACCCGCAGGGCCTGCCGTCCAGGACCCACAGGTCAAGAGAGAGAGCGAGCGCCGTGTATAAGCGCTCAGGTAAGTGTTCAGAGGAGTTCGACTGGTGAGCGTCGGCTGCGCTTATAAACAAGTCTAGAGCCCCCTCGACTAGCGAGGTGGGACTAAACACATAGCTCACGCGCACGCCGTGCAGCACAGCCACGCGAGAGAAGCTATCCAGGACAAATACAATGACCCAGGCCGATGGCCCAACAAAGTACTTCACCCCATTACAAAAATCCAGTAGATCACGCACGACAAAAAATAAAAAATAAAAATAATTTAACAAAAACTCACAAGAAAAATCAGTTAATAAACAAAAATATTGTGAAAAAGTTCAAACACATCTTAATGGTAAGAAGTAAAATATATATATATAAGACTGTAAATAAAAATTTTAGAAACGAATTTACAAAAAAGTTCAACTACTACAATTCATAAGGTTCAAGTACAAAAATAAAAAGAAAGTACTGTGCAGCGAAGAACTTTTTTTATTATTTTATAAAACACCAAAACTATCATTATTCATCTATAAAAAATAAAAAAAAACATGCTCCAAAATTCATGTAAAAAAGTAAGAAAAAAATATTATACAACAACAAATTTGATTGGTAATTGACACCCTAAAATAGAGCAGTACTATCACTAACAGAATGTAAGTTCAACAAACTGAATAACAAAAAAGGGTTTTAAAAAAATCATCAGCGTATAGCACCGTCTTCGAGTTATGAACATGAAAAATATAGCAGCCAAAACAAAGGATGCCCATCAGTTCAACTATAGAAAATGTTCCAGTACTAATATAAAGAATGTATAAATAAAACACTTATAATTGAGAAGAACAATAGGAAAAACATTACATAACTAGGTCCATACCATTCTGATAAAACCATACAATTCAACCATCTCACATGCAAATGTTTTAAAAGAAAAAATACAGCATCATAATCAACCATACACAAATCTCAAAGCCGGCATCATTTGCCACATTTAAACCTACAGCACATAAATTCTGAACGTCAGAGAGTCGTCTTCTCTCAAGAACATAACCATAACCACATCACCATCCTCAAATCCAGACTCAGCCGCAAACTCCTTCCACCCAGTACTTAGGTTGATGCAACCATCAAGGTCGATGTGGTAGGCAACATCTATCAACTGATACCCATTCTTGTCTGAAGTCTCCATCTTCAGAACACTGGAACTAGGAGCAACAATCCTGATCCTGGGTGACATTTTCTGCAAATGGACATGGGAGTACAAAACAAAATGAACACCTGACATAACTGAATTTTTACACAGATATAGGAACGATTTGCATAACAAACTAAAATGGAAAAAATCTGAACCAAAACAATAACACAAAACTAACTAGACATGTGAACTGACTAAACTGAAAAATATACATATCAATACACCTACAGTAAAAACATCTATTCATAAAAAAATCAAGGATTATACAAAAAATGGTTTAAATACTGTTAAGTAATGAACAAATACACACAGAAATCCCTACTGTTAAAATCCAACAAAACCAAATTAAAAAAATATAGACAAGCTATTCATAAGACAAAACTGCAGATCCAGTCCATGGGTTTCGAACAGAAACCAACAAGAAAGTAGAAAACAAAACAAATAGAAACACATACCCATGATTCCTTCAAGTCACCATCCGTCAGGCGACAAACATAGGGTGTACGAAACCCATGGTTGCCGTACAGCAAACAAGAAAGTTGCCCACGCCGCTGAGTCTGAGTGAGCTCCAAACCAGACTCGTACACACAGCCGTCAGCTATGCGCGCCATCTTTACCAGGCATCCGCATGAACAATCCTCCATCGAACACACAGGAACAGAGAAAAAGGCAACGAAGAGAAGAGAGAGGAACCTAGATCTGATTCTGGAAGAATGAATAAAAGGGAGGGGGAAGACTTGGCCACACACCACACATAGATGGATAACGTTTATAGTCAGGGACACTCGCAGATTATAAAAATAATAAATAGGAAGATGGGAAGCCAGCTGGTAGGAAATAGTTATTACACAAGCCATCCAACATTTGACCGCAAATCAGTTCAACTTCAGAAAACCAAGCAGTTCAAAGGTGCACATGTCGAACATATGCAGACAAAACAACACATTCAGAGACAAAAACAAAGTTGAATTCATTTAGTCATTCGAACATCTGCTCCCGCACAACAAAAATCTTAAAAACTTAATATTCACTACTTCAGTCATAACGATCAAAGAAACGACGCCATTTTGCCCTGGTGGATGGATGTGGGGCCGTGGCTGCTCTCGCCCTAGCCCAACTAATGATCTAAATATGGTTCCTTCCCCTGCCCTCTGGGAAAAGAAGCTCCAATTCATTGGAGTTGCAAGCATCCATCACCTCATGCGCAAGTCGTCTGTTGAACTCTGCCTCCAGTTCCTCCTCGGCAGCACGTCGCGCCATCTGCCTGCGCCTCCTCCTCCTCTGCTCCGCTACTGAAGTCCTAACATCTATGGCATCCCCCTCCTCCGCTGTAACCTCTCCCAGCTCAGGATCCATCTCCCTTTTCTTTGGTTGCAGCTCATAGAATGAAACTGACAGAGGGCTCGGGCTTTATAATCAAAGTGCAGAGCCATTGGTGCGGCTCCCATGTCAACACACAGTAACAAAACTTTGACACGGCAGTAGTCCAACTACACATACGGGCATCAACTCAAAACAACACTGAAAAACACGCAACTTAATTACACAGTTTGACCAGATTACCCGAAATCGCAGCTTACAGTCAGCCGCCATACACAACCTCCACCAACGACAAAACAACATGGGAATCCGGGGTAGAAACAACTCAAAAAAGCAAAATTGACAACGCAAATTCGAAAGTAAAACAACAGAAAAAGAAGAACAGATTTCCATGGCGGGCGTGGAAAACGACCACGAACACGAAAACTTGTAATCATAAATTACAGATGAAAAAAATCTCAAAAAACTATAACATACCGATAATTCTCACATCAAAAACGATAAACACGACGTAAATTGAGGCCCACGAACACCACAGTAAACACTGACGCCCAAAATCATGTCCGCCGCCAAAATGCCCACGCCATCACCTCCGGTGACTACAGATCGCAAAACTCATCCAGCTGAGCACGCGGACGTGCGGAACCCCTTACATGTCTCCTCTAGCAACGAATGGCCCGCAGCATCGCGTCGGGGAACGACCGGAAGCTCCACGTTGCATCCCCTGTTTCCGTTTGTCGTGCACGCAGGAAGATCAGTTCTTGTTGAAAAACACGTCAGTCCAATGTGTGAACCACGTCAGTTCAAAAAGGGTAACAAAATAATATTCTGTTATGCGTAACAGAATAGCCCAGATGTATATATATATACAGAGAACATATATACATACATATATGCATTTTTTAAAAATGCAAAAAACAAAAAATCTAAAAAAAAGGACATATAAACAGATATAAACACATACATATACTCATACATATACATATAATCAGGAAAAAACATCTATATATGTGCAAAAAAATAGGGAGGAAGAGGGGGGCGGTGCCGGCCCTGACCGAAGGGATGAGAGGTGTGCGGCGTGGTCGGGGTAGGGGCACGACGCGCGTCGGGGTAGAGGCGATGGCGGCGTGGTCGGGGAAGGGGCAGAGGCGACGGCAGCGTGGTCGGGGCAGGGTGAGTGAGGGAGTCCTGGATTAGGGGGTCTCCGGACAGCCGGACTATCTCCATTGGCCGGACTGTTAGACTATGAAGATACAAGATGGAAGACTTCGTCTCGTGTCCGGATGGGACTCTACTTGGCGTGGAAGGCAAGCTAGGCAATACGGATATGGATATTTCCTCCTTTGTAACCGACCTTGTGTAACCCTAACCCTCTCCGGTGTCTATATAAACCAGAGGGTTTTAGTCCGTAGGACAACAACAACCATAACATACAATCATACCATAGGCTAGCTTCTAGGGTTTAGCCTCTCCGATCTCGTGGTAGATCTACTCTTGTACTACCCATATCATCAATATTAATCAAGCAGGACGTAGGGTTTTACCTCCATCAAGAGGGCCCGAACCTGGGTAAATCATTGTGTCCCCTGCCTCCTGTTACCATCCGGCCTAGACGCACAGTTCGGGACCCCCTACACGAGATCCGCCAGTGATCAAAGGGATGAGAGGTGCGCGGCATGGTCAGGGTAGGGGCACGGCGCACGTCGGGGTAGAGGCGACGGCAGCGTGGTCGGGGAAGGGGCAGAGGCGACAGCGGCGTGGTCGGGGCAGGGCGAGGCAGAGGCGACGGCGACGCGGGGCAGCTGGGGTGACGACGACGTGGTCGGGGCAGGGGCGCGCGGCGTGGTCGGGGCGGACTGCCGGCGGCTTGCTCGGGGCAGGGCGGCGACGGCATCGACGAGGCAGTAGAGGACGGCAACGGCGTCGACGGGGCGACCTCGATCAGGCAGCCTGGCGGTGTCATCGGGGCGGGGGAACTGATGCAGATGAATCTGAAAAATGCCAAGTGCTTTCTTATATACCGAGAGCATTGGTCCCGGTTCGTGGCACCAACCGGGACCAATGCCACCCTTTAGTCCCGATTGGTGGCACCAACCGGGACCAAAGGCAGCCTTTCGTCCCGGTTCGAGCCACGAACCGGGACTAATGGCCTTGTGCTGGAACTGGCGCGCTGCGGTGGGATGTTTAGTCCCACCTCGCTAGCCAAGAGGCTTCGACAGTGGTTTATAAGTGCTGCTACGCTGACCACTTCGAGCTCCTCTCAAATGCAGGCTTACGGGCCTAAAGTCACTTTATCTGCCTGTGGGCCTACTGGGCCTCCTGCGGGCCTGAATCCTGGCCCATGGTAGGGTTTCTAGTCGTATTCAGGTCATGGGGGCCCAGTAGGAGGCACTTTTTTATTTTTTTTATTTTCTTTGTTTCTTTATTTATTTTATTTTGTTTCTACTTACAACAAAATACTTAATGTTTCTATTTTTATTTTTTCCATTATTTTTGTTTTGTTTTTTGCATTATTTATTTTCTTTTGTTTCTTGCTTTATTTTTTAATTCTTTTTTGCTTTTAGGTCGGAAAAATTATAAACTTTCTGTTAGTGCCATTAGTTTTCAAATTTGAATAGTTAAAATTTGAATTCTTTGAAATTTGTGTGAATCACAAGTTTGCGATTAACTTTACAATAAAAATAGTTTTTTTTCTCCATTTTTTTGTTTTTTTTGCATTATTTATTTTCTTTTGTTTTTTTCCTTTTAGGTCAGCAAAATTATAAACTTTCTGTTAGTGCCATTAGTTTTGGAAAAATTATAAACTTTCTGTTAATGCCATTAGTTTTCAAATTTGAATAGTTAAAATTTGAATTGTTTGAAATTTGTGTGAATCACAAGTTTGTGATTAACTTTATTATAAAAATAGTTTTTCCTTGTTTTTTGTTTTGTTTTTTGCATTATTTATTTTCTTTTGTTTTTTGCTTTAATTTTTAATTCTTTTTGCTTTTAGGTTAGCAAAATTATAAACTTTCTGTTAGTGCCATTAGTTTTAGAAAAATTATAAACTTTCTGTTAGTGCCATTAGTTTTCAAATTTGAATAGTTAAAATTTGAATTGTTTGAAATTTGTGTGAATCACATGTTTGTGATTGACTTACTAAAAAATGAGCATAGATGCGCTTATAGAGAAAATTCAACCTAAAATCATAGTAAATTTCTATGAATTTCAGAGAAATTCACTCTGAATTTAGGTTAAACTTTTCGCTATAAGGGCATCTATTTTCACTTTGAGAGGAGCTCAACAAGGCAGAGAGGAAAGGGCTTATAAACCGGTGTGAGCCCCCTTCGGTTGGCGAGGTGGGACTAAACTCTGCCCGCAACAAGGACCAACCCTTTAGTCCCGGTTTGTGGCACAAACCGGGACTAATGGTCATGGGCCAGGGGCGAGGAGCATTGGTCCCGGTTGGTGCCACGAACAGGGACCAATGCCCCCTTTAGTCCCGGTTGGTGGTAGCAACCGGGACCAAAGGCCTTGTGCTGCCCTGCGTCAAAAGTTTAGTACCA
Organism: Triticum urartu; assembly: GCF_056163025.1. Lineage (NCBI taxonomy): Eukaryota > Viridiplantae > Streptophyta > Magnoliopsida > Poales > Poaceae > Triticum > Triticum urartu. The sequence continues at coordinate 695,725,074 of NC_141874.1, read as the reverse complement.
CCTCGCTAGCTGAGACAGCTCGAGAGTGGTTTATAAGCGTTGCTGCCCCCACCCTCTCGAGCTCCTCTCCATTGTATGCTTTCGGGCCTAACCATACGTTGTGTGCCTGTGGGCCTACAGGGCCACCAGCGGGCCTGAATCCTGGCCCATGGTAGGGTTTCTAGTCATATTTAAGCCGTGGGAGCCCAGTAGGTGGCACTTTTTTTTTGTTTTCTTTGTTGCTTTATTTATTTTATTTTGTTTCTACTTACAACGAAATACTAATTGTTTTTATTTCTATTTATTTTATTAAAGTTTATTTTTAATTATTTTTCTTTTAGGTCACAAAAATTATAAACTTTCTGTTAGTGCCATTTGTTTTCAAATTTGAATAGTTAAAATTTGAATTCTTTGATATTTGTGTGAATCAAAAGTTTGTGATTAACTTGACTATAAAAATAGTTTTTTCCAATTTTTTTGTTTTGTTTTTTGCATTATTTAATTTCTTTTATTTTTTGCTTTATTTTTTAATACTTTTTGCTTTTAGTTCAGAAAATTTATAAACTTTCTGTTAGTGCCATTAGTTTTAGAAAAATTATAAACTTTTTGTTAGTGCCATTAGTTTTCAAATTTAAGTAGTTAAAATTTGAATTCTTTGAAATTTGTGTGAATCACAAGTTTGTGATTAACTTTACTATAAAATAGTTTTTCTAGTTTTTTTGTTTTGTTTTTTTGCATTATTTATTTTCTTTTGTTTTTTGCTTTATTTTTTAGTTCTTTTTGCTTTTAGGTCAGAAAAATTATAAACTTTCTGTTAGTGCCATTAGTTTTAGAAAAATTATAAACTTTCTGTTAGTGCCATTAGTTTTCAAATTTGAATAGTTAAAATTTGAATAATGGTATTACGAGGGCCGAAACATAAGACATTAAAGCATTTCAAATGAACTCTGAAAAAGTTGAAAGTTGGCATGGTATCATAATTTCACCCACATAGCATGTGCATGTACAAAACGGACAATGGTATCATAATCGTCTGTTACAAAGTTGGCATGGTATCATCATAATAGTTGCGGGAGAAAGTCTTCACTTTTTCTTCCCTTGTGTCATTTTCTTATTGCGTCGTAGCCATGGATAATCTTCATCGTTTATCAGGATGCTTGGGTCAGCCTTGACTTTGAAGGGAGAATTTCATCAAACTTTTCATAATCTTCAGCCATGTCTGTCTTGCCCTCCACTCCCACGATGTCCCTTTTTCCTGAAAGAACTATGTGGCACTTTGGCTCATTGTATGATGTATTCGCTTCCTTATCTTTTCTTTTTCTCGGTTTGGTAGACATCTCCTTCACATAGATAACATGTGCCACATCATTGGCTAGGACGAACGGTTCGTCTGCATATGCAAGATTGTTGAGATCCACTGTTGTCATTCTGTACTGTGGGTCTACCTGTACCCTGCCTCCTGACAGATTGACCCATTTGCACTTAAACAAAGGGACCTTAAAATCATGTCCATAGTCAAGTTCCCATATGTCCACTATGTAACCATAATATGTGTCCTTTCCCCTCTTGGTTGCTACATCAAAGCGGACACCGCTGTTTTGGTTGGTGCTCTTTTGATCTTGGGCGATCGTGTAAAATCTATTCCCATGTATGTCCTATCCTTTGTAAGTCAATACAGTCAAAGATGGTCCCCTGGACAAGAAGTACAGCTAATCACAAACAGTGTTGTCACCTCTGAGACGTGTTTCCAACCAACTGCTGAAAGTCCTGATGTGTTCACATGTAATCCAGTCGTCGCACTGCTCTGGGTGTTTGGAGCGCAGACTGTTCTTGTGTTCATCGACATACGGGGTCACCAAGGCAGAGTTCTATAGAACTGTGTAGTGTGCTTGAGACCAAGAATATCCGTCCCTGCATATTATTGAGGCCCCTCCCAGCGTGCCTTTTCCAGTCAGTCTCCCCTCATACCACGATTTAGGGAGACCTATCTTCTTAAGGCCAGGAATGAAGTCAACACAAAACCCAATGACATCCTCTGTTTGATGGCCCATGGAGAAGCTTCCTTCTGGCCTAGCACGGTTACGAACATATTTCTTTAGGACTCTCATGAACCTCTCAAAGGTGAACATATTGTGTAGAAATACGGGCCCCAGAATGACAATCTCGTCGACTAGATGAACTAGGACGTGCGTCATGATATTGAATAAGGATGGTGGGAACACCAGCTCGAAACTGACAAGAAATTGCACCACATCACTCCTTAGCCTTGGTACGATTTCTGGATCGATCACCTTCTGAGAGATTGCATTGAGGAATGCACATAGCTTCACAATGGCTAATCAGACGTTTTCCAGTAGAAGCCCCCTCAATGCAACTGCAAGCAATTGCGTCATAATCACGTGGCAGTCATGAGACTTTAGGTTCTGAAACTTTTTCTCTGGCAAATTTATTATTCCCTTTATATTCGACGAGAAGCCAGTCGTGACCTTCATACTGAGCAGGCATTCAAAGAAGATTTCTTTCTCTTCTTTCGTAAGAGCGTAGTTGGCAGGACCTTTATACAGCTTCGGAGGCATGCCGTCTTTTTCATGCAAACGTTGCAGGTCCTCCCATGCCTCAGGTGTATCTTTTGTCTTCACATACACGCCCAAGAAGCCTAGCAGGTTCACGCAAAGGTTCTTCGTCACGTGCATCATGTCGATTGAAGAGCGGACCTCTAGGTCTTTCCAGTAGGGTAGGTCCCAAAATATAGATTTCTTCTTCCACATGGGTGCGTGTCCCTCAGCGTCATTCGGAACAGCTAGTCCGCCGGGACCCTTTCCAAAGATTACGTGTAAATCATTGACCATAGCAAGTATGTGATCACCGGTATGCTTGGCGGGCTTCTTCCGGTGATCTGCCTCGCCTTTGAAATGATTGCCTTTCTTTTGACATTGATGGTTGGTCGGAAGAAATCGACGATGGCCCAGGTACACATTCTTCCTGCATTTGTCCAGGTATATACTTTCAGTTTCTTCTTAACAGTGCGTGCATGCGTGGTATCCCTTGTTTGTCTATCCTGAAAGGTTACTGAGAGCGGGCCAATCGTTTATGGTTACAAACAGCAACGCGTGCAGCTTAAATTCCTCCTGTGTATGCTCATCCCACGTACGTACACCGTTTCCATTCCACATCTGTAAAAGTTCTTCAACTAATGGCCTTAGGAACACATCAATGTCGTTGCTGGGTTGCTTAGGGCCTTGCATGAGAATTGGCATCATAATGAACTTCCGCTTCATGCACATCAAAGGAGGAAGGTTATACATACATAGAGTCACGGGCTAGGTGCTGTGATTGCTGCTCTGCTCCCCGAAAGGATTAATGCCATCCGTGCTTAAACCAAACCATACGTTCCTTGGGTCACTTGCAAACTCAGGCCAGTACTTTCTCTCGATTTTTCTCCACCGCGGCCCGTCAGTGGGTGCTCTCAACTTCCCATCTTTCTTACGGTCCTCACTGTGCCATCGCATCAACTTGGCATGACCTTCATTTCTGAACAAACGTTTCAACCGTGGTATTATAGGAGCATACCACATCACCTTCGCAGCAACCCTCTTCCTGCGAGGCTCGCCGTCAACATCACCAGGGTCATCTCGAATGATCTTATACCGCAATGCACCGCATACCGGGCATGCGTTCAGATCCTTGTACGCACCGCGGTAGAGGATGCAGTCATTAGGGCATGCATGTATCTTCTGCACCTCCAATCCTAGAGGGCATACGACCTTCTTTGATGCGTATGTACTGTCGGGCAATTCGTTATCCTTTGGAAGCTTCTTCTTCAATATTTTCAATAGCTTCTCAAATCCTTTGTCAGGCACAGCATTCTCTGCCTTCCACTGCAGCAATTCCAGTATGGTACCGAGCTTTGTGTTGCCATCTTCGCAATTCGTGTACAGCCCTTTTTTGTGATCCTCTAACATGCGATCGAACTTCAGCTTCTCCTTTTGACTTTCGCATTGCGTCCTTGCATCGACAATGACCCGGCGGAGATCATCATCATCGGGCACATCGTCTGGTTCCTCATGATCTTCAGCAGCTTCCCCCGTTGCAGCATCATTGGGCACATCGTCTAGTTCCTCTTGATCTTCAGCAGCTTCCCCCGTTGCAGCATCACCGTATTCAGGGGGCACATAGTTGTCATCGTCCTCTTCTTCTTTGCCTTCTTCCATCATAACCCCTATTTCTCCGTGCCTCGTCCAAACATTATAGTGTGGCATGAAACCATTGTAAAGCAGGTGGGTGTGAAGGATTTTCCGGTCAGAGTAAGACTTTGTATTCCCACATTTAGGGCATGGACAACACATAAAACCATTCTACTTGTTTGCCTCAGCCACTTCGAGAAAATCATGCACGCCCTTAATGTACTCGGAGGTGTGTCTTTCACCGTACATCCATTGCCGGTTCATCTGCGTGCATTATATATAATTAAGTGTGTCAATAACCATTACAAAACATCATGAATAGATAGTTAAGTGACCAAATTAATAGAAGTTCATCATCACATTAAAACCAAAGTACATACATAGTTCTCATCTAACAACATATAGCTCTCCAGAGCATCTAATTAATTAAACTATACATTCAAACTATGTAAAACATTTCAATGCGAAAACAAATGCAATAATAATCGCAACCAAGGTAACAATTGATCCAACGGCATAATTATACCAAGCCTCGGTATGAATGGCATATTTTCTAATCTTTCTCATCTTCAACCGCATTGCATCCATCTTGATCTTGTGATCATCGACGACATCCGCAACATGCAACTCCAATATCATCTTCTCCTCTTCAATTTTTTTTTATTTTTTCCTTCAAGTAATTGTTTTCTTCTTCAACTAAATTTAACCTCTCGACAATAGGGTCGGTTGGAATTTCCGGTTCAACTACCTCCTAGATAAATAAAATCTATGTCATGTTGGTCGGCATAATTGTCATAAATAATAAATGAACCAAATAGTTATAAAAAGATAATATATACCACATCCGAATCATAGCCAGGACGAGGGCCGAAGGGGGCGGATACCAAAACCATCGCACTATATAATAACAAGCAATAATAAAAGTAAGAAAATTAGACAAGTATCTATCTAAAGTAAGAATTTTTTCTTTCAGAAAGAAGATAAGAACAAGAGGCTCACCACGGTGGTGCGGGCGACGAGATCGGTGCGGGCGATCGACGGCGGTGAAGACGGGAATGGGACGTGACGGGCCGCTAAACCTAGACAAATCTCGAGGAAAATGGAGCTTTGAGGTCGATCTTCGAGAGGAGAAAGCTTAACTAGTGTGGCTCGGGCATTTCATCGAACACCTCATGTGCATAGGAGGTGAGCTACAGCACCACAAAGCCCTCCCCTCGCCGGCCAGAGAAAAACAGAGCACTGGGGTGCTCTGCTCGCGGGCGAGAGGTATATATAGGCACCTCATTGGTCCCGGTTCGTGGCATGAACCGGGACTAAAGGGAAGCATGTGATCCCAGTTCAAGCCACCAACCGGGACCAATGGTGGTGGGCCAGGAGCGAGGCCCATTGGTCCCGGTTCGTCCCACCAACCGGGACCAAAGGGGCATGACGAACCAGGACCAATGCCCCCACGAGGCCCGGCAGGCCCCTGGCGTCACGAACCGGGATCAATGCCCCCATGGGTCCCAGTTCTTGACTGAACCGGGACTAATGGGCTGACCCGGCCTGAACCAAAGCCCTCTTTTCTATGTCATCCCAGGATTCGGAAGGAGAAAGCTATGTGGCTGATTATCTTATAGATCCTAAGGTCTATGGGGATGTGGAGCATTGTGGTTGGACTACGGAAGAAGAAGAGGACTATGAACCCAAGGGAAGGGAGGAGACGAGCTCAGATGAAGATGAAGTCCCATTACCCCAACCTGGGGACATGCATGCAGAGTTCAAAAGGTCAAGCCTCCCTGATAGAGCAGAGAAACCTAAGATCGAGTTTATCCCTTTTTGCCTCTTGCAGGAAAACAAACAGGAATTTTGCAAGAAGATATTAAACCTTGAGCAGGAGATCAATGACCTAAGGGATCAAAATTCTGTCCTCAAGCACAAATTAAGGAAGAACCCTACACCATCAACAAAACCAACGCCCTCTTCACCAACAAAGAAGGAGACATAATCACATGGGTATGGGCACTCCCCTTTGCAACTGCAATTGTCGGAGTAAATGGCCATGGGTAGCCTAGCCGGCTTCCCCTGGCCCCTCTGAAAAAATTACGAGCCCGTCCGGCTCTCAAGGATCCAAGACATGGGGCCGCCTTCCCCTTGCTGGCTGTCACCCAGGCCAGCTTTCGGAAGGCAGCCCGACTTTAGCCCTCATGAAGAAGCCACGGGAGGGCCGGCTTCAAGAAGCCGGCCGCGAGAAGGCGGACTCCAAGAAGCCGGCTCCCACAAAGCGGCCGAGACCGTACCCTCAAAGTTTGCATCCACCTAGCGGCGATGTGACGGGGCGTGGCTACAGTGAAGCCTGCCACCCCCGAATCCCGGAGCACGCCTGGCACAGTGCGCCGTACGGAGTGGGCATAACCCGTCCGGCGCGGCACTGTTGCCATGTTGACCCTGATGTCACCCACGACGGGCCACCAGCGCGGCCCACGGGCGGCGGGTCCCTTCGGGCAGAGAGACACCCGAAGGTGGCCACGCCTCCCCCAGTCGGCTCAAGACCGTGTCGGCTCCCCGCAGCCGGCTTGCCGCCTCCCTCGAAGGAGACACCCCATTAAGGAGACAAGACGCGGTGAGGCTACAGCGATCGCCCGCCGGGCGGCGGCACTGTAGCCACGCCTACCACGACGAAACCCACGTCATCAAGATAGAGCAACAGTGATCAACCGCCGACCAGGTCCTCGACAGTGGGGCCTGCCTGTCGACCAAGGGGCCGGCAGCCGGCGGGACCCACCAGTCGGCGGGCCCCAGCAGCCGGCGCAGAAGCTGGCGAGTGCAGTCACAGACGGCTGGGCCCCGCGCCCAGTCGGATTACCATTGTACCCCCGGGGGGGTAGGCCTATATAAACCCCCCGGGGCACCCATGCAAAGGGTTCGACCCTCAGCTAGTTTTAGACACCACACGAGGAGAAGAAGCAAGCTAGCCGTGCCCTTCTTCCTCCTCCCACCGAACAGCTCAAGGAGCATTGTGTAGCTACTTGTCCATCTAGTGATCATGCAGAGACCGCGCAGAGCAGCAGTAGGGGTGTTATCTCCACGGAGAGCCCCGAAGCTGGGTAAGATTCGCCGGCGTGCATGTCTACGCCTCATCCCGTTTCCAGGCACCGGCGACGTCTTACTGGCTCCCACAATGATAAGCCACCCGTTGGCATATGTCGCACCTACCACCCGACATTTGGCGCCCACCATGGGGCCAGGTGCACCGTCGTCTGGAAACCTGTTCTGGACGGGAACCCTCTTCCTCTCCCGCGAGCGTAGCCAGCCCGGCACGCCCGATGGCGCATGCCATGACGCGCTGCAAGGCGTCACCAGCATCTGCGCGGCGAGCAGCCTCGCCGATCTCCTCGACGAGACCCTCATCTCCGATGAGCTCGCCTCCGATGCGGGCACCGACCACCTCACCAACCTCCTCGGCCAGCTCCATGTCTCCAGCGAGCCCACTGTGGATATAGAGTCGGTTGGCTCCACTGATCCGATGCCTGTCGACTCCGACACGGCCTCGTTCGACACCTTCCCCACCAACGTCGCAATCTACAACGACCCGCTTCCCCGAGCCGGTGGCTGCGACGCTATCACCACCGAGGTGATGGTCATCGGCCACGACGGCGCTGCTGACGAGAGCGCCCACGACGCCCCGCACGCGGCGGCCCACGACTTGTCCAACCCCCTCCCGGCTGATGCCGACGACGAAGCACTGGAGGCGCGCCGCCTCGCCCTCCTCGCAGAGGGTCGGAGGCTGGCTTCCGTGAGACGCCTCACTGAGGCCTACCAGCGCGAAGCTGACCGCGCCGCCTTCGGCACGCCGGCCCCGGGCGGGCCAAGCCGGGCCGGCATTGTCAAGCAACGCGGCGCCGTCATCGCCGACACGCTGGGAGTCGACCGCCCAGTCTACGCCACTCCACTCGAGAACCTGCGCGCCGCCCAGGAGGCCGTAGACGAGCTGGACGGACTGGGGGCCGAAGAACTTCCCCACATGGCCCGACGCATCCAGCAGCTGATCGATGCAGCCGCGCAGCGGCACGAAGCCGACGCCCGCGCGGAATGCCCTCCCCCGCGCTGAGATCACGGCGCAACGTCCCGAACGCCGACTGCGGGCAGAGACCGCGCGCGATGCGAGAAAGAGCCGGCTGCCAGCCGAAGCCAAACCCGAATCTCCATCGAGCGAGATGCAGACGGCCATCCCCGAGCCATGGAATGGCGGGGCAACCCGCCTCCGCCTCGACCCCGTGGAGAGAGATATCCCACCCCGCCGCCAGTGGTGCACCCGACTCTCAGCGGCCGACTAGGTCGCCGCGAAGGAGTCGGCGAGAACGACGTCCGCCATCGGATCGACCGCCTGGCGCGATCCCTAGCGCTGGAAGAAGAAGACGATGTCGGTCCGCCTTACTTCGGCCCCCGCATCCGCGACGAGCCCTTCCCCAAAGGGTTCTCGCTCCCAAGAGACACGCCCAAGTACAACAGCGCCGTGAAGCCGGAAGATTGGTTGATCGACTACTCCACAGCGGTTAGCATAGCCAACGGCAACCGGCGCGTTGCCGTGAAGTACTTGCCCCTCATGCTGCAAGGCACGGCGCGGACCTGGCTCAACAGCCTCAAGCCGCGCAGCATCAACAGCTGGCTAGATTTCACCGAAGCTTTCATCCGCAACTTCACCAGCACCTACAAGCGGGCTCCCAAGCCCAAACAGCTCTCCTTGTGCGTACAAGGCCCCGCCGAGTCCACTCGCGACTACCTCACGCGTTGGGCCGAGCTCCGCAACTATTGCGAAGCGGTGCACGAGGTGCAAGCCATAGAATACTTCACAGCCGGATGCCGAGAAGGCACCCTCCTCAAGCACAAGCTCCTCTGCGACGAGCCGACTACCCTCGACGAGCTTCTGGACATAGCGGACAAGTACGCCACCGCTGACTCCTCGATGAAGACCGAGCTTCGGGTAGACGCGTCCGGAAAAGTACTCAACCCGGCGCCCAAGACGATGGCTGGGGATTCCGGCCGACGCCCACACTCAAACGACCACAAGCGCAAGGGCCCCGCGCCGCCTCCCGCCAGTCGGCAGGTGTCCACAGTTGAAGACGTGCCGCCTGAAGGGCGACCCGTGCCCAAGAAGCCCAAGGGCGGCAGGCCGGCTTGGCAGCCGGCCTTCTCCTACGAGCAAACTCTCGACGCCCCATGCAAGTTCCACAGCGGCGCGAAGCCGTCCAACCACACAACCCGGAAGTGCCATTGGCTCACCCGAATCTTCAAAGGCGAGGGGCTCACGCCGCCTTCGCCTGCCGGCCCGCCGCCTCCGGCTCCGCCGCCTCCGGCCGCCCGGCCCGCAGTCGGAGCTGTGCGCGACGAATTCCCCGACGAGCAAGCAACCTACATCGTCTTTACAAGCCAGCCCAAAGACCGGCGCAGCAAACGCCGAGAGCACCAGGAAGTCAGCATGGTCGCTGCCAACCCCGCCGGATACATGAATTGGTCAGAAAAGCCCATCAGCTGGAGCCGGGCCGACCATCCAGAGGTGATGCCGTCTCCCGGTTCTTATGCGTTGGTCCTGGAAGCCACCCTTGCAACGGACAGACGCGCCGCCCGCTTCTCCCGCGTGCTGATAGATGGCGGGAGCAGCATCAACATCCTGTACAGTGACACCCTAGAGAAGCTAAATGTCAAGACGAAGCAGCTCATGCCTACTCGGACAGTGTTCCATGGCATCGTACCCGGCCTGTCCTGCGCCCCCATTGGCAAGATCAAGATTGATGTACTCTTTGGGGACAAGGAGCATTTCCGCCGGGAAGCAATATGGTTTGAAGTGGTGGACCTGGAGAGCCCTTACCATGCATTGCTTGGCCGACCTGCCTTGGCCAAATTCATGGCAGTTCCCCACTATGCATACCTCAAGATGAAGATACCAAGCACCAAAGGCGTCATCACCGTAGCCAGCGATTACAAGAAGTCCTCTGAGTGCGCGGCAGCCAGGAGCCGGCTGGCCGAGTCCCTTGTGATCGCCGAAGAAAAGAAGATGATGGACCGAGTCGTGGCCATAGCCGGCAAGCAGTCGGCCGTGTCCCCCGACCCTAAGGAGCATGATGCTCAAGGATCTTTCCAGCCGGCCAAGGAGACGAAGAAGATACCTCTTGACCCCGAGCACCCAGAGAGGTTTGCCGTCATCGGGCAAACCTGAACAGCAAATAGGAAGGCGAGCTCGCCGATTTCCTCCGTGAGAATCGGGACATCTTTGCATGGTCCCCCAAGGACATGCCGGGTGTTCCAAGGAAATTCGTCAAGCACAAACTAAACGTCCGAAAAGACGCGAAACCAGTCAAGCAGCCCCTCCGCCGACTATCAGAGGAAAAGAGAAGGATTGTAGGGGAGGAGATAGCCCGGCTTCTGGCAGCCGGCTTCATTATGGAAGTTTTCTTTCTAGAGTGGCTTGCCAACCCGGTCCTCGTGCTGAGGAAGAACAACAAGTGGCGCATGTGTATAGACTACACAAGCCTCAACAAGGCCTGCCCCAAAGATCCCTTTGCCCTGCCAAGGATTGACCAAGTGATAGACTCCACAGCCGGATGCGAGCTGTTGAGCTTCTTGGATGGTTACTCAGGATATCACCAGATAAAGCTGGATCCGGACGACCGCCTGAAGACCGCCTTCATCACGCCATTTGGAGCCTTCTGCTACCTGACTATGACCTTCGGCTTGAGAAATGCCGGTGCTACTTTTTAGCGTTGCATGCAGAAGTGCCTCCTCAAGAAACTCGGCAGAAACGCTCACGTCTACGTCGACGACATCAAGGTGAAGACGGAGAAGCGCGGCACCTTGCTGGGAGACCTCAAGGAAACGTTTGAGAACCTACGCCGGTTCCAAATCAAGATCAACTCCGAGAAATGCGTGTTCGGAGTGCCAGCCGGCCAGCTCCTAGGCTTCCTGGTCTCCGAACGCGGCATTGAATGCAACCCGGTGAAGATCAAGGCCATCGAGAGAATGGCGATCCCCACCAAGCTTCGCGACATCCAAAAGTTCACCGGATGCTTGGCCTCCTTGAACCGTTCCATCAGCCGGCTCGGAGAGAAAGCTCTCCCCCTCTACCGCCTCATGAAGAAGAGCACTCACTTCGAGTGGAACGACCAGGCCGACCAAGCTTTTCACGAGCTGAAGAAGATGCTGGCCACGCCGCCTGTCCTGGCGGCGCCGACTGAGAAAGAGCCCATGCTCCTTTACATTGCCGCAACCATCCGGGTGGTCAGCACCGTCATCATAGTCCAACGCCCAGAAGAAGGCCGAGCCCAGCCGGTCTAGAGGCCGGTGTATTATTTGAGCGAGGTGTTGTCCGCTTCAAAACAGAACTACCCGCACTACCAGAAGATGTGTTACGGCGTGTACTTCACCGCCAAGAAGCTGAAGCCCTACTTTCAAGAGCATCCCGTCACGGTCGTATGCACCGCCCCGTTGGCCGAGATCATAGGCAGCCGGGACGCATCCGGCCGGGTGGCGAAATGGGCCATCGAGCTGGCCCCTTACACAATCTTCTACCAGCCCCGCACCGCCATCAATTCCAAAGCACTGGCCGACTTCCTCGTCGACTGGGCCGAGACCCAGTACCTGCCGCCGGCTCCCGACTCCACCCATTGGCGCATGCACTTTGACGGGTCCAAGATGCGCACCGGCCTGGGAGCCGGCATCGTCCTTACCTCTCCCAAAGGCGACAAGCTCAGATACACGCTACAGATCCACTTTGCCGCCTCCAACAACGTGGCCGAGTATGAGGCGCTCATACACGGGCTCCGGCTTGCCAAAGAACTCGGCATTCGCCGGATCCTATGTTATGGCGACTCGGACTTGGTGGTTCAGCAATCATCCGGCGACTGGGACGCCAAGGACGCAAATATGGCAAGCTACCGCTTCCTGGTCCAACAACTTAGCGGATACTTTGAAGGATGCGAGTTCCTCCACGTACCGCGAGCCAACAACGAGCCAGCCGATGCCCTGGCTCGAATAGGCTCTACCCGGCAAGCAATACCAACCGGCGTCGCTCTACAACGCCTCCTCAAGCCATCTATTAAGCCGTCTCTAGATTGCGATTCCATCTTCGTTCCGCCTGACCCTGACGCGGCCGGGTCCGGCTCGAAGAACCAAGCAGGCGACCCCGAGACTTTCGCAGCCGGCCCGGGGACTTCGGCAACCGGCTCGGGGACTGCCACACCCGGCTCGGGGACTGCGGTAGCCGGCCCGGGGACTGCACCAGCACAACAGCCAGCGGCCGACTCCACCATTTCACCACCCAGCCCGCCCACCCTGGTGGCAGTAGCCACATTGGAAGTAGGAGAAGTCGCGGCTCCGTTATGGGCTCAGTCCATCCTCAACTTCCTAGTAAACCAAGATCTGCCGGCTGACGAAACAGAGGCAAGACAAGTCCAACGTCGAGCCGGAGCATACACAATCGTCAACAGAGAACTAGTCAAGCGCAGTGTCACTGGAGTCCTCCAACGGTGCGTCGAGCAAAAGAAGGGCATTGCAATCCTCAGAGACATTCACCAAGGAGAATGCGGCCACCATGCGGCCTCAAGATCACTCGTCGCCAAAGCCTTCCTCCATGGTTTCTTTTGGCCGACTGCTTTGGATGACGCCAAGGAATTAGTTAAATATTGCAAAGGGTGCCAACTCTTCAGCTCCAAGCAACACATGCCGGCTTCGGCACTCAAGACCATTCCCGTCACCTGGCCCTTCGCCATTTGGGGACTGGACATGGTGGGCCCATTCAAGACGGCGCGCGGCGGCATGACGCATTTGCTCGTCGCCATGAACAAATTCACCAAGTGGATTGAGGCAAAGCCGATCAAGAAGCTGAATGGGCCGACTGCTGTGACATTCATCGCAGACATAACAACTCGGTACGGCGTGCCACACAGCATCATCACTGACAATGGCACGAATTTTGCCAAAGGAGCCTTGGCACGTTTCTGCGCAGCCCAAGGTATCCGGCTGGACCTAGCGTCCGTCGCCCACCCGCAGTCAAACGGCCTCATCCTCTCCAGCATCAAGCCCCGACTGGTCGTACCACTGGAGCGTTCAGCCGGCTGTTGGCTCGATGAGCTGTCGGCTGTCCTCTGGAGTCTGCGCACTACCCCAAACAAATCAACCGGCTTCACCCCTTTCTTCCTTGTGTATGGTGCCTAGGCGGTCATCCCAACTGACATCGAGTTCGACTCGCCTCGAGTAACCATGTACACGGAGGCGGAGGCCAAGGAAGCACGAGAAGATGGCGTCGACCTGCTGGAAGAAGGCCGGCTGTTAGCCCTCAGCCGGTCTGCCATCTACCAGCAGGGTTTGCGCCGCTACCACAGCCGGAAGGTCAGGCCAAGATCTTTCCAAGAGGGCGATCTTGTGCTCCGGCTGATCCAGCGAATAGCCGGCCAGCACAAGCTCTCGGCCCCTTCGGAGGGCCCATTTGTCATCAGCAGAGCCTTAGGCAACGACTCCTACTACCTGATCGACGCACAGAAGCCGAAGGCACGAAAGAGAGACGACTCCGGCAAGGAGTCGGAACGACCATGGAACGCCAACCTCCTTCGAAGATTTTACAGCTGAAATGCAGTATGTATCACGCTAACTTTTGTACTAAGTACGAGACAATAGGCCCCCCGAGGAGGGCTCGGGGATTGCCATCCTTTATCTATGAATGAAAAGTATCATGCTTATGACCTTGTCATTTCATTTACTTGTTCAATCCGGCATCGGGTTCTACTAGTTGGCCCGGGGACTGGCCGACTGGAGTTATATTAGAAGTCCTACCTGCGGTCAGACAAGTAGTGTGCCGACACCCAGGCTCAGCTCTTGCCAAAGTCGCAGTTCGAAGAACCGGCTGTCCAGCTGGCAAGAGTCAAAAGCAGGAAAGGATGCCCACACGAAAAATGGCCAGGGACCATCGGACTAATATAACGAAAGCCGGTTTGCCGCCTACCACCGACCGACTACCAGAGTAGCCGGCCGGTCGGTTTCCATTCACTTCGCTTCAATCCAAGAAAGCTTGAGTACTTGCCTCCCAAAAGAGGGAAGGCGACAAAGGAAAAATCCTAAGGATAAAAAGCATACGCGAATGGAAACCAACCATGCACATAATAAAATTTACATAAAAGACCTCCAAGAGGCCAGCATTCAACATAGTTTGGATACACCCCCAGTGGGTGGAACTGCGAAAGCTTAATAAAGATTGTTCAAAAGACAACAAGCAGGAAAAATAAGGACGAGCCGGGCTGGTCGGCGGAGACGGTTGTGCCGGCTGAAGGAGCGGCCGGCTGGCGAACCTAGGCATGATCACCGCCTCCCGCAGAGGGCGCGCTTCCACGCGCCTCATTGCTGGAGGCACGGTCAGCTTGAGGCCGGCCGGTTGTTCCACTAGCCGGCTCGACGTCTTCGCCGTCCTCTTCTTCATCATCCTTGCCCTCGCCGCTGGAGGCGATCTCCTCTGCCGAGTCCTCGCCCACCGCCGGGTTCAGCCCAAACCACTCCTCCGGCTGGGCAATGCCGTCATCATTGATTTCAGGTGCAAAAACGCTGATGTCGGTGCACACGGTGATCGTCGAAGCACGCTGGGCAATAGTCGGCCACACCTCCTCCAGCTCCGCGTCGGCCTCCAGCGGCCAAGTGCGCAGCTGGTCCAGGTTCAGCCCTGGGTACCAAGCCCGAACGAACTCCAATGCCCGCCCGGCTCCGAGACGGGCCGCCGACGCCTTCCAAGCTTCAAAGCGACCGACTGCGACCTCCAGCCAGTCGGTAGTCCGGCTTGGGGTGCGGGGGATCATCTCGCCGGGCTAGAGGGCGGCCAACACCTGCGCCCCGGCACGTTGGAGCCGGCGAAGCATCCGATGAGCCGGCTGCAACCGCGCCTGGACAGCCAAGAGCTGCTCCTCAAGCGTCCGGTTCGTGTCCGGCGCGATGTTGGCCCCCGCCTGACGGCGCGCCTCGCGATGGGCCTCGATGCTTTGGGCGGCGAAGGCGGAGTAGCCGGGAAAGTAGTCTGCATAAGAAAATAGGCAGCAGCATAAGTTAGGACAAGGACGAGGTGGCAAGGGGCAGGAGAGGAGCGAGGAAGGCGGCTTACCATCGATCAAGTCCTCGATGCGGCCGAAGCCTTCATCCAGCGCTCGTCGGGTCTCAGCCCAGCTCGCCGCCTCGGTCTCAAACTCTGCCTTCAGGGCGGCCTCGCCATCCTGCGCTTTCTGCAGGGCCGCCTTGTGGCTCTTCTCCTGGTCAGCCAGCTCCTTGTCCAGGCGGTCACGCTCCTGGACCAAGGCAGCGTACTCGGCATCCTTGGTATGAAGGGCGGCCTGCGCTTCGCCGAGCTCCTTCCTCAAGTCGGCGTTGGCCCCTGAAGACAAAGAAGAAGAAAAACCAATAAGGAAAAAGTCGTCAAGGAAGATCCGACCCGACTGCGTAGCAGTCGGCCCGAATCTCGGGGACTACACCCAGTGGGTGCACTGACGCACCCCCACAGGAGACAAACTAGATCATGCACTTACTTCGGCTGTGGGCCAAGTCGTCGGTCCTCCGACCCAACTCCCGAGCCTGCGAGTTGAAGGCGGCAGCACGGGAGTTATGATATTCCTGGAAGTTCAGACAGGAAGCAAAGATAAGGAAGTCTTCAAGGAAGATCCGACCCGACTGCGTAGCAGTCGGCCCGAATCTCGGGGACTACACCCAGTGGGTGCGATGACGCGCCCCCACGGAAGAAATCAAGAGACCAAAGCGGCCAAGAATGAAAGACTCACCCGGATGGCGACCCACGTCGACAAGAACTCCTGGGTGTACTGCTGCAGCAGGGCGGCCTGAGCTTGAAGCCGACTCCAGACCCCTTGAGCCGCCACATTCAGCTCGCCAGTCCCCCCGCTGGGAGTCCACTCGGACGTGGCGGTGCTGGCCGTCTCCAGAGCCTCCACCGAATGACCGGCGCCCGCAACTCGGCGCGACTCCGGCGGAGCGGCGCCTCCTCCTGCGCGCCGACGCGTCACCGGCTCCACCTCGAGGCCGGCTCCGTCCTCTGGTTCACCCCCGGCCGGCTCCTCTGGCGCCGCTGACGATTGGCCGCCTTGGCCCGCTCCGGCCGGCGCTGCCGGCGGCGCTCTCCCCGCGAAGACCACAGGGTCCTCCCTCCTCTCCATCAGCAGAGGGTCTTGGACAATTTCCTCCGCCAGGGGCAGTGGGGTGTGGGGGCCATGGCTCGGAGGGGAATGGCGAGCAGCGGGGGCTGGTTACGCGTACCCTTCGCCCCGTTTCCGCGGGCGCCGCCTCCGCCTGAGCCTTGGCTGCCGCGTCAGCCTGCTCCCTCGCCGCCTGGGCGGCCGCTTTCTCCGCCGCCTCACGCTCCTCCCGCGCCTCACGGGCATTCCGCTCCGTGGCCTCCCTGAGGTCGGCGCGAGGGTCCACGCGGCGGGAGCTCGAAGACCCTCCAGTCGGCCCAACTACGGAGCCGCCCGGACCCCGCTCAAGGGAAAGCGGCGCCCTGTCCAGCGAGCAGGGAAAGGTTAAGAAGAATGTTCGAACAAGAGAGAACGATGAAAAACATGCGACAAGGCAGTCAATGACTTACGCTGAGACCGCCTGAGGTTGCTTCACCGCCTTGTGGAAGCGGGCCGCTTTCGCGGCCGCCTCGTCTCGTTTGGTCGCCGCGATGGAGGCTTTGGACTTCTTCGGCCGACTGCCGAAGAGGATTGACGCGGCCCGGCGCTTCTGTGCGCCGCCGCTGGTAGCCGGCACGGTGGACGAGCCCGTGCCTTGATGCTCGGCCGCCGGCTGGCGTCGCGGGGCGACTTCGGCTTCGGCGTCATCCGGCCAGTCCTCGAAGCTGGCGGTGAGCCTTGTGCCTCCGGGCTCGGCGTCGTCCCCCATGACGGCGTCTTCCATGGCGGCCGCCCCCAAATCCGGGTCGTCGACGTCGTCCGCTGTACGGTCGGGGGCGTACTCGCGCTCTATCCCTGCTGCCCCGGTCGTCGGCGGAAGAAGGGGGTTCTGCTAAGAAGAACCGACCAATTAGAAGCCGGCCATCATAAAGCCGGCTACCAACAGAAAGAAGAAAGAAAGGAAATCTTACCACGGGCGGAGGGTTGGCGCGAGAATACGGCACCTTGCCGTCTCGCCAGTCCTCGGCGAGCTTGCAATTGGAGATATAATTTACCATATACGACACCTCCGCATGAGGCATCTCCCTGGTGCTCAGCCGGCTTGGATCGAAGCGGCCGCTCATCTGACACATCATGTGTGGCCGGCTTTGGAGAGGAGATATCCGGCGCTCCATGAAGGCGGCCACCAAGTCGGCCCCGCTCAGGCCTGAGACAGTAAGCGGGACCGGAAACTCCATGAGGGCTGCCTCCCAGCCGGCGGGCCGGCTACATAAGCCGGCAGGTTGACGTGGTCTCCTTGCTGGGCGACGTTCTTCACATAGAAGTACGACTTCTGCCAGATCTTCACCGACTGGATCAGGGGGATGGGCGGGAACGGGTTGTTCTCGCCCGCCCTCCTCATGGCAATGAAGGCCCCGCAGGGGGCGGGCACGCCTGCGACGATGGTGCCGAGTTTGCTCTGGAAGAATTCCCCCCAGAGCTCCAGCGTGGGGAGCAGCCCCAAGAAACCTTCGCAGAGAGAGACGAAGGCCGACAGCAGCATCACCGCGTTGGGCGTGGGGTGATGCGGCTGAAGATTGTAGAACTCGAGGAAGGAGCGCAGGAACCCGCTCGCCGGAAGGCCGAAGCCGCGCAGGAAGTGCGAGCGGAAGACGACCCGCTCGCCCTCCTCCGGTGCCGGCGAGATCTCCGTGTCTGGCGCCAGGCGGACCCGCACGAGGTTGGCGTCTGGCAGGCGCCGAGTCTGGCGGAGGAACTCAACATGGTCCTCGTGGACGTTGGAGCCGTCCCACGAGCTCGACAGCGCCATGGGAGCAAGACGATGTGGCAGCGTGGCGGCGCTGAGATGGGAGGCTGCGGCGGCAATGAGAGGAAGAAAGTAGGATGAGAAGGGGCGGAGCGAGAGAGAGCGTGTGAACCTCTGTCGCTCCCCCTCCTCCCCTACTTATAGGCTCGCGTGGCGGAGACGAGGAGGCGCGGCGTGGGGAAACGTGGGGATCGATCGTGCCCACTCCCCCATGTCCCGTGTTTATTACCCCCTAACGGCGAAACAAAACCGCCGTGGGAAGGCAAGCGGTCCATGTGGGCCACAGAAGATCCGCGCTCAGACCGAGGCATGTGAGTGGCGGGCCCGGGCCTGCGGCGACGTCCCATCGCGCGCGTGCGTTGGCAGGATTTCCTCGCCACGTGGCCCGCGTTCCCGCCTACGAGAACCGGAGCTCTCTGAAGTCGGCGCGCACAAGCAAAGCCGGCCCCGCAGGATAGGAAGCTGACCAAGCTTCTCGTCCCCTTGTCCGCCTCGGAGCTCGATCAGCTTCGGGGACTACTGTCGGAGTAAATGGCCATGGGTAGCCTAGCCGGCTTCCCCTGGCCCCTCTGAAAAAATTACGAGCCCGTCCGGCTCTCAAGGATCCAAGACATGGGGCCGCCTTCCCCTTGCTGGCTGTCATCCAGGCCGGCTTTCAGAAGGCAGCCCGACTTTAGCCCTCATGAAGAAGCCACAGGAGGGCCGGCTTCAAGAAGCCGGCTGCGAGAAGGTCGACTCCAAGAAGCCGGCTCCCACAAAGCGGCCGGGACCGTACCCTCAAAGTTTGCATCCACCTAGCGGCGATGTGACGGGGCGTGGCTACAGTGAAGCCTGCCACCCCCGAATCCTGGAGCACGCTTGGCACAGTGCGCCGTACGGAGTGGGCATGACCCGTCCGGCGCGGCACTGTTGCCATGTTGACCCTGATGTCACCTACGACGGGCCACCAGCGCGGCCCACGGGCGGCGGGTCCCTTCGGGCAGAGAGACACCCGAAGGCGGCCACGCCTCCCCCAGTCGGCTCAAGACCGTGCCGGCTCCCCGCAGCCGGCTTGCCGCCTCCCTCGAAGGAGACGCCCCATTAAGGAGACAAGACGCAGTGAGGCTACAGCGATCGCCCGCCGGGCGGCGGCACTGTAGCCACGCCTACCACGACGAAGCCCACGTCATCAAGATAGAGCAACAGTGATCAACCGCCGACCAGGTCCTCGACAGTGGGGCTTGCCTGTCGACCAAGGGGCCGACAGCCGGCGGGACCCACCAGTCGGCGGGCCCCAGCAGCCGGCGCAGAAGCCGGCGAGCGCAGTCACAGACGGCTGGGCCCCGCGCCCAGTCGGATTACCATTGTACCCCCGGGGGGTAGGCCTATATAAACCCCCCGGGGCACCCATGCAAAGGGTTCGACCCTCAGCTAGTTTTAGACACCACACGAGGAGAAGAAGCAAGCTAGCCGTGCCCTTCTTCCTCCTCCCACTGAACAGCTCAAGGAGCATTGTGTAGCTACTTGTCCATCTAGTGATCATGCGGAGACCCCGCAGAGCAGCAGTAGGGGTGTTATCTCCACGGAGAGCCCCGAAGCTGGGTAATATTCGCCGGCGTGCATGTCTTCGCCTCATCCCGTTTCCAGGCACCGGCGACGTCTTACTGGCTCCCACAATGATAAGCCACCCGTTCGCATATGTTGCACCTACCACCCGACAGCCAAGCTTGGGGGAGTGCCCCGGTATCGTATCACCATCACTTTTATCTTTACTTTTTTTCTTAGTTCGATCCTTTTGATAATATTTTGAGCTAGTAGAATAAAAGTTTTAGTATGATCTAGTTGTGAGTTTTGCTTTATGATCCTTCTATGTAATCGAGTCCGTGAGCTATATATAATAAAGACTAGTGTTGACTCAAGGGCTTGATTATTTTGCCATAATCTTGAGTGAATAAAAGAAAAGAGAAAGAAATAAAAAGAAAATAAAAGATATCATATGGATCTTATGGAGAGTAATGAGCTCACATATAAAAAGTATGATGAATGAAAGTTGTTGAGAGTTGACAAACATAGTTTTGGTCATCATTGCAATTAATAGGAAGTAATAAAGAAACAGAGGTCTTCACATATAAATATACTATCTTGGACATCTTTTATAGTTGTGAGCACTCATTAAAATATGACATGCTAAAGAGTTGACGTTGGACAAGGAAGACAACGTAATGGGTTATGTTTTTCTTGCATCTGAGATAAATTATATTGTCTTGGATCATCCAACATGATTGAGCTTGCCTTTCTCCGTCATGCTAGCCAAATTCTTTGCACTAAGTAGAGATACTACTTGTGCTTCCAAACACCCTTAAACTAGTTTTGCCATGAGAGTCCACCATACCTACCTATGGATTGAGTAAGATCCTCCAAGTAAGTTGTCATCGATGCAAGCAATAAAAATTGCTCTCTAAATATGTGTGACTTATTAGTGTGGGAGAAAATAAGCTTTATACGATTGTGTGATATGGAAGAAATAAAATCGACGGATTGCATAATAAAAGTCCATATCACAAGTGGCAATATAAAGTGACGTTCTTTCGCATTAAGATTTTGTGCATCCAACCATAAAAGCACATGACAACCTCTGCTTCCCTCTGCGAAGGGCCTATCTTTTACCTTTATCTCCTACCTTACATAAGAGTCATGGTGATCTTCACCCTTCCTTTTTACATTTTATCTTTTGGCAAGCACAATATGTTGGAAAGATCCTGGTATATATGGATAATTGGATGTGAGTTTTCATGAACTATTATTGTTGACATTACCCTTGAGGTAAAACGTTGGGAGGCAAAACTATAAGCCCCTATCTTTCTCTTTGTCCGATTAAAACTCCATACCCATAAGTATTGTGTGAGTGTTAGCAATCGTGAAAGACTATATGATAGTTGAGTATGTGGACTTGCTGAAAAGCTCTTATATTGACTCTTTCCTATATTGTGATAAATTGCAATTGCTCCAATGACTGAGATTATAGTTTGTTAGTTTTCAATGAAGTTTATGATTCATACTTGAAGTTGTGATTGAATTGTTACTCTAGCATAAGAGATCATATGACAAGAATTATAAAAGTTGCCGTTCTAAGAATGATCATGATGCCCTCATGTCCGTATTTTATTTTTATCGACACCTCTATCTCTAAACATGTGGACATATTTTTCGATTTCGGCTTTCGCTTGAGGACAAGCGAGGTCTAAGCTTGGGGGAGTTGATATGTCCATTTTGCATCATGCTTTTATATCGATATTTATTGCATTATGGGCTGTTATTACACATTATGTCACAATACTTATGCCTATTCGCTCTTATTTTACAAGGTTTACATAAAGAGGGAGAATGCCGGCAGCTGGGATTCTGGGCTGGAAAAGGAGCAAATATTAGAGACCTATTCTACACAGCTCCAAAAGTCCTGAAACTTCACAGAAGTCATTTTCAGAATATATAAAAAATACTGAGTGCAAGAAGTTCACCAGGGGGCCACACCCTGCCCACGAGGGTGGGGGCACGCCCTACCCCCCTGGGCGCGCCCTACCCCCTGGGTGTGCCCCCTACCTCGTGGGGCCCCTGGTGGCCCTCCGATGTCCATCTTATGCTATATGGAGTCTTTTGATGAGGAAAAAATCATAAGCCAGCTTTCCAAACGAGACTCTGCCGCCACGAGGCGAAACCTTGGCGGAATCAATCTAGGGCTCTGGCGGAGTTGTTTTGCCGGGGAAACTTCCCTCCGGGAGGGGGAAATCATCGCAATCGTCATCACACCAACGATCCTCTCATTGGGAGGGGGTCAATCTCCATCAACATCTTCACCAGCACCATCTCCTCTCAAACCCTAGTTCATCTCTTGTATCCAATTCTTGTATCTAAGTCTGGGATTGGTACCTGTGGGTTGCTAGTAGTGTTGATTACTCCTTGTAGTTGATGCTAGTTGGTTTATTTGGTGGAAGATCATATGTTCAGATCCTATATGCATATTAATACCCCTCTGATTATGAACATGAATATGCTTTGTGAGTAGTTATGTTTGTTCCTGAGGACATGGGAGAAGTCTTGCTATTAGTAGTCATGTGAATTTGGTATTCGTTCGATATTTTGATGAGATGTATGGTGTCTCTCCTCTAGTGGTGTTATGTGAACGTCGACTACATGACACTTCACCATTATTTGGGCCTAGAGGAAGGCATTGGGGAGTAATAAGTAGATGATGGGTTGCTAGAGTGACAGAAGCTTAAACCCTAGTTTATGCGTTGCTTCGTAAGGGGTTGATTTGGATCCACATGTTTCATGTTGTGGTTAGGTTTACCTTAATACTTTTCTTGTAGTTGCAGATGATTGAAATAGAGGTTAATCATAAGTGGGATGCTTGTCCAAGTAAGGGCAGTACCCAAGCACCAGTCCACCCACATACCAAATTATCAAAGTACCGAACGTGAATCATATGAATGTGATGAAACTAGCTTGATGATGATTCCCATGTGTCCTCGGGAGCGCTTTTCTCTATATAAGAGTTTCTCCAGGCTTGTCCTTTGCAACAAAAAGGATTGGGCCACCTTGCTGCACTTTATTTACTTTTGTTGCTTGTTGCTCGTTACAAATTATCTTATCAGAAAACTATCTGTCACCTATAATTTCATTGCTTGCAGAGAATACCTTGCTTAAAACTGCTTATCATTTCCTTCTGCTCCTCATTGGGTTCGACACTCTTACTTATCGAAAGGACTACGATAGATCCCCTATACTTGTGGGTCATCAGTACACACCTTATGAGAGACACACACATGAATCGTGATTTATTAGAATGCTCTATGTGCTTCACTTATATCTTTTGAGCTAGGAAAAATTTGCTCTAGTGATTCACTTATATCTTTTTAGAGCACGATGGTGGTTTTATTTTATAGAAATTGATGAACTCTCATACTTCACTTATATTATTTTGACAGTCTCTAAACAACATGGTAATTTGCTTTCGTTATAAAATTAGTCCTAATAAGATAGGCATCCAAGAGGGATATAATAAAAACTTTCATATAAAGTTCATTGAATACTATGAGAAGTTTGATTCGTTATGATTGTTTTGAGATATGAAGATGGTGATATTAGAGTCATGCAAGTAAGTAGTTGTGAATTTGAGAAATACTTGTGTTAAAGTTTGTTAGTCCCATAGCATGCACATATGGTGAACCATTATGTGATGAAATCAAAGCATGATTTATTTTTTGATCGTCTTCCTTATGAGTGGCGGTCGGGGACGAGCGATGGTAGTTCCCTACAAATCTATCCCCCTAGGAGCATGCTCGTAGTACTTTGTTTCGATGACTAATAGATTTTTGCAATAAGTATGTGAGTTCTTTATGACTAAGGTTGAGTCCATGGATTATACGCACTCTCACCTTTCCGCCATTGCTAGCCTCTCTAGTACCGCGCAATTTTTGCTTGTACCATAAACCCACCACATATCCTTCCTCAAAACAACCACCATACCTACCTATTATGGCATTTCCATAGCCATTCCGAGATATATTGCCATGCAACTTTCCACCGTTCCGTTTATTATGACACGCTCCATCATTGTCATATTGCTTTGCATGATCATGTAGTTGACATCGTATTTGTGGCAAAGCCACCGTTCATCATTTTTTATACATGTCGCTCTTGATTCATTGCACATCCCGGTACACCGCCAGAGGCATTCACATAGTCATATTTTGTTCTAAGTATGGAGTTGTAATTCTTGAGCTGTAAGTAAATAAAAATGTGATGACCTTCATTATTAGAGCATTCTCCCATGTGAGGAAAGGATGATGGAGACTATGATTCCCCCACAAGTCGGGATGAGGCTTCGGACGAAAAAAATTAAAAAATAAAAGAGGCCAAAAAATGGGAGAAGGCCCAAATAAAAAAATATGAGAGAAAAAGAGAGAAGGGACAATGTTAGAGCAACTCTAGCAGACCCTGCATCCTGCCCCGACCAGTAAAATAACTACCAAAATGCGGATCGGGGCGGAAAACCCAGCCCGATCAGACACTGCATCCTGCCTCGGCCCGCAAAAAAAATTAGGGGGCGCGGCAAAATCCCAAGCCCAACCCGAGAAAACGCGGGTTTCCGCCTCACGGCTGTGGTGCCCTGCATATAAGCGGAAGCGGCTAGTGGGGGGACATTTCATCCCGCGCTTTCTTCCACCAACCACCTCTCCTCTCCCCCCTCGCGCCGCCGCCGGCCGCCGCCCAAGATTCCGGCGAAAGCAGCCGGCATGAGCACACCGGAAGGCCGCCACGCGCACGAGGCCTCCCCTCCCTTCCCCCCTGCGTCAGCGGGCCGCCGGATTTGCAGATCTGCGGCACTTCATCACGGGCCGCTGGATTTGCAGATCTGCGGCACTTCATCACGGGCCGCCGGATTTGCAGATCTGTGGCACTTCATCACGGGCTGCCGGATTTGGCTTTTCCGGCCGCCGGTTGCTGCCCCAAGCGACGGAGTGGTTAGGGAGCCTCTCCCGCAGCCCAGGCAAGGGCGCATCACCGCATGTAGGTACTGCTTCGTCTGCCCGCCGCCGCCGAAGGTTTGCGTGCATGGATTTGTCCGGCCGTCCATTGGGGTCGGCGCTCACGCAGCGTGTTTGTGGCTTGCATCTGCAGCGCCCGATCATACCCCGCAAAACCGACCCGTAAAAGATCATATTCCGCGAATATCCTTTTTTACGGGTCCGTTATGCGGGGTTGTAGGATCTAGAAGTAGATGTGTCTAGAGGGGGGGTGATTAGACACTTATTGCTAAAGTTGCAATTTTTAGGCCTTTTTGGTTTGAGTGGAGTTTTAGGCACAATTTCAACATACACAATACATATCAAGCAAGCATGCAAAGAGTATATGAGCAGCGGAATGTAAAGCATGCAACTTGCAAGAATGTAAAGGGAAGGGTTTGGAGAATTCAAACGCAATTGGAGACACGGATGTTTTTCCCGTGGTTCGGATAGGTGGTGCTATCCTACATCCACGTTGATGGAGACTTCAACCCACGAAGGGTAACGGTTGCGCGAGTCCACGGAGGGCTCCACCCACGAAGGGTAATGGTTGCGCGAGTCCACAAAGGGCTCCACTCACGAAGGGTCCACGAAGAAGCAACCACCCACAAAGGGTCCACGAAGTAGCAACCTTGTCTATCCCACCATGGCCATCGCCCACGAAGGACTTGCCTCACTAGCGATAGATCTTCATGAAGTAGGCGATCTCCTTGCCCTTACAAACTCCTTGGTTCAACTCCACAATCTTGTCGGAGGCTCCCAAGTGACACCTAGCCAATCTAGGAGACACCACTCTCCAAGAAGTAACAAATGGTGTGTAGGTAATGAACTCCTTGCTCTTGTGCTTCAAATGATAGTCTCCCCAACACTCAACTCTCTCTCATAGGATTTGGATTTTGTGGAAAGAAGATTTGAGTGGAAAGCAACTTGGGGAAAGCTAGAGATCAAGATTCATATGGTAGGAATGGAATATCTTGGCCTCAACACCTGAGTAGGTAGTTCTCTCTCAGAAATAGGATGCTGGAAGTGTAGGCTTAGTCTGATGGCTCTCTCCCGGAATGAAGAGGAGGTGGAGGGGTATATATAGCCTCCACACAAAATCCAACCGTTACACACAGTTTTCCAATCTCGGTGGGACCGAATCAACAAACTCGGTCGGACCGAAAAGGTAAACCTAGTGACCGTTAGAGATTTTCGGTGGGACTGACATGCAACTCGGTAGGACCGATATGGTTAGGGTTTGGGCATAACGTAATCTCGGTGAGACCGATTACACAAACTCGGTGAGACCGATTTTGGTAATTAGCTAACCAGAGAGTTGGTCAGGCAAACTCGGTGGGATCGATTTGCTCTTTCGGTGAGACCGAAAAGTTACAAAAAGGAAACACTGAATTTACATTGCAATCTCGGTGGGACCGATTCGCTCTTTCGGTGAGACCGAAAAGTTACGAAAGGGAAACAGAGAGTTTGCAATCCCATCTCGGTGAGACCGAGATCCCTATCGGTAGAACCGAATTGCTAGGTTTTGGCAGTGGCTTATGACAAGTGAAACTCGGTGGCGCCGGATAGGAATAATCGGTAGGTCCGAGTTTGGCTTTGGTTTTAGGTCATATGTGGATATGGGAAAGTAGTTGAGGGTTTTGGAGCATATCACTAAGCACATGAAGCAAGAGGCTCATTAAGCAACACCTCATCCCTCCTTGATAGTATTGGCTTTTCCTATGGACTCAATGTGATCTTGGATCACTAAAATGTAAAATGAAGAGTCTTGAGCTTGAAGCTTTAGCCAATCCTTTGTCCTTAGCATCTTGAAGGAGTTCCCACAACCTTTAATCCATGCCACTCCAATGTTGAACTTATCTGAAACATGCTAGATAGAAATGTTAGTCCAACAAGAGATATGTTGTCATCAATTATCAAAACCACCTAGGGAGCACTTGTGCTTTCAGGGGTCTCCATCTGCGGCCGTCTGCGCCATCCTGCAAAGCCGTTTTTCCGCGAACAGCAAACGCGTTTTGCGGGCCAGCCAGATGCGGGGTCTGCTAGAGTTGCTCTTACTATCCTTCTTACCACACTTGTGCTTCAAAGTAGCACCATGATCTTCATGGTAGAGAGTCTCCTATGATATTTCTTTCATATACTAGTGGGAATTTTTCATTATAGAACTTGGCTTGTATATTCCAATGATGGGCTTCCTCAAATTGCCCTAGGTCTTCGTGAGCAAGCAAGTTGGATGCACACCCACTTAGTTTTCTTTTTGAGCTTTCATAAACTTATAGCTCTAGTGCATCCGTTGCATGGCAATCCCTACGCACTCACATTGATATCTATTCATGGGCATCTCCAAAGCCCGTTGATACCCCTAGTTGATGTGAGACTATCTCCTTCTTTTTTGTCTTCTCCACAACCACCGTCTATGCCACCTATAGTGCTATATCCATGGCTCACACTCATGTATTGTGTGAAAGTTGAAAAAGTTTGAGAACATCAAAAGTATGAAACAATTGCTTGGCTTATCATCAGGGTTGTGCATGATTTAAATATTTTGTGTGATGAAGATGGAGCATAGCCAGACTATATGATTTTGTAGGGATAAGCTTTCTTTGGCCATGTTATTTTGAGAAGACATAATTATTTTGTTAGTATGCTTGAAGTATTATTGTTTTATGTCAATATTTTTTTTAATCTTATGGATCTGAATATTCATGCCACAATAAAGATAATTACATGGATAAATATGTTAGGTAGCATTCCACATCAAAAATTTTGTTTTATCATTTACCTACTCGAGGACGAGCAGGAATTAATCTTGGGGATGCTTGATACGTCTCCAACGTATCTATAAATTTTTATTATTCCATGCTATTATATTATCTATTTTGGATGTTTTATATGCATCAACATGCTATTTCATATGATTTTTGGGACTAACCTATTAACCTAGAGCCCGGTGTCAGTTTCTATTTTTTTCCTTGTTTTAGAGTTTCACAGAAAAAGAATACCAAACGGAGTCCAAATGGAATAAAACTTTCTCCATGATTTTTCTTGGACCAGAAGACACCCAGGACACTTGGAGTACAAGTCAGAGGAGCCTCGAGGCGGCCACAAGGGTGGAGGGTGCGCCCAGGGGGTGGGGCGCGCCCCCTGACCTTGTGGGCCCCTCGTAGTGATATGTCTCCAATGTATCTATAATTTTTGATTGGTTCAGGATACGTCTCCAACGTATCTATAATTTTTGATTGCTCCATGCTATATTATCTACTATTTTGGGCAATATTGGGCTTTAGTATCCACTTTTATATTACTTTTGGGACTAACCTATTAACCGGAGGCCCAGCCCAGATTTGTTGTTTTATGCCTATTTCAGTGTTTCAAAGAAAAGGAATATCAAACGGAGTCGAAACAGAACGAAATCAACTGGAGAAGTTATTTTTGGAAGGAAAGCAACCCAGGGAACTTGGAGTGCACGTCGGGGGAGACACGGGCTGCCCGCGAGGGTGGGGGGCGCGCCCCCTGCCTCATGGGGCCCCCGTGTCTCCTCCGACGTACTTCCTGCACCCATATATATCGTCATACCCTAAAACTTCCAGAACAGAGATTAGATCGGGAGTTCCGCCACCAGAAGCCTCAGTAGCCACCAAAAACCAATCTAGACCCGTTCCGGCACCCTGCCGGAGGGGGCAATCCCTCTCCGGTGGCCATCTTCATCATCCCGGTGCTCTCCATGACGAGGAGGGAGTAGTTCTCCCTCGGGGCTGAGGGTATGTACCAGTAGCTATGCGTTTGATCTCTCTCTCTCTCTCGTGTTCTTGAGGTGATACGATCTTGATGTATCACGAGCTTTGCAATTATATTTGGATCCTATGATGTTTCTTCCCCCTCTACTCTCTTGTAATGAATTGAGTTTCCCCTTTGAAGTTATCTTATCGGATTGAGTCTTTAAAGATTTGAGAACACTTGATGTATGTCTTGTCGTGCGTATCTGTGGTGACAATGGGATATCACGTGATTCACTTGATGTATGTTTTGCTGATCAACTTGCGGGTTCCGCCCATGAACCTATGCATAGGGGTTGGCACATGTTTTCGTCGTGATTCTCCGGTTAGAACTTTGGGGCAGTCTTTGAGGTCCTTTGTGTTGGTTGAATAGATGAATCTGAGATTGTGTGATGCATATCGTATAATCATGCCCACGGATACTTGAGGTGACATTGGAGTATCTAGGTGACATTAGGGTTTTGGTTGATTTGTGTCTTAAGGTATTATTCTAGTACGAACTCTAGGGCTGTTTGTGACACTGATAGGAATAGCCCAACGGATTGATTGGAAAGAATAACTTTGAGGTGGTTTCGTACCCTACCATAATCTCTTCGTTCGTTCTCCACTATTAGTGACTTTGGAGTGACTCTTTGTTGCATGTTGAGGGATAGTTTTATGATCCAATTATGTTAGTATTGTTGAGAGGACTTACACTAGTGAAAGTATGAACCCTAGGCCTTATTTCCTATCATTGCAATACCGTTTACGCTCACTTTTATCACTTGCTACCTTGCTGTTTTTATTATTTCAGATTAAAAATACCTTTATCTACTATCCATATACCACTTGCATCACCATCTCTTCACCGAACTAGTGCACCTATACAATTTACCATTGTATTGGGTGTGTTGGGGACACAAGAGACTCTTTGTTATTTGTTGCAGGGTTGCTTGAGAGAGACCATCTTCATCCTACGCCTCCTACGGATTGATAAACCTTAGGTCATCCACTTAAGGGAAATTTGCTACTGTCCTACAAACATCTGCACTTGGAGGCCCAACAACGTCTACAAGAAGAAGGTTGTGTAGTAGACATCAAGCTCTTTTCTGGCACCGTTGCCGGGGAGGTTAGCGCTTGAAGGTATATCTTTAGATCTTGCAATCGAGTCTTTTAGTTTCTTGTTTTATCACTAGTTTAGTTTATAAAAGAAAATTACCAAAAAATGGAATTAAGGTTACCTCATATGCTTCATCTTTTTAATATCTATCATGAAAATAAGGATTCCGATAATTGTGCTCAAGTGCTAGAAGAAGAATGCATTACAATGTTTGGCACTAAATATTTGAATGATGAGCATGATTGCAATGTTGTTAGTATGAATTCCTTGAATATCCATGATGCTAATGATATGCAAAGCCACAAGCTTAGGGAAGCTATGTTTGATGAAGATGATATTTTTTGTCCCCAAGTTTTGATGAGCAAATTTATTATGATGAAAGCATGCCTCCTATTTATGATGATTATATTGATGAAAGTGGATTTGGAGAGGTCATGACTTTATTTAGTAATGATTCCACTATTTCGGAAGAGGTTCCAATTGATTATGAGAACAAAGTTTCTATCTATGATGATTATTGTGATGACTTGTATGCTATTAAAAATAATGATAACCATGAAACTTGTCATTATGATTTTAGTTTTCAATTGGATTATGCCTCACATGATAATTATTTCATTGAGTTTGCTCCCACTACTATTGATGAGAATAGATTTGCTTATGTGGAGAGTAGTAAATTTTCTATGCTTGTAGATCATGAAAAGAATGCTTTAGGTTCTAGTTATATTGTTGAATTCACTCATGATGCTACTGAAAATTATTATGAGGGAGGAATATATGCTTGTAGGAATTGCAATAATATCAAGTTTCCTCTCTATGTGCTTAAAGTTTTGAAGTTATGCTTGTTTTACTTTCCTATGCAAGTTGATTATTGTTCCCATAAGTTGTTTGCTCACAAAATCCCTATGCATAGGAAGTGGGTTAGACTTAAATGTGCTAGTCATATTCTTCATGATGCTCTCTTTATTTTTCAATTCTCATCCTTTATGTGAGCATCGTTGAAATCATCATGCCTAGCCAGGGGCGTTAAACGATAGCGCTTGTTGGGAGGCAACCCAATTTTATTTTAGTTCCTTGCTTTTTGTTCCTGTTTCGTAATAAATAATTAATCTAGCCTCTGTTTAGATGTGGTTTTATGCTTTTAATTAGTGTTTGTGCCAAGTAGAACCTTTGGGAAGACTTGGGGAGAGTCTTGTTGATCATGCTGTAAAAAACAGAAACTTTAGCGCTCACGAGAATTACTGCCATTTTTATTTGGAGAGTGCTATTTAGTTAATTATTTTTGCAGATGATTAATAGATAAATTCCTCAGGTCCAGAAATTTATTTGAGAATTTTATGAGTTCCAGAAGTATACGTTTGATCCATATTACTATAGACTGTTCTGTTTTTGATAGATTCTGTTTTTCATGTGTTGTTTACTTATTTTGATGAATCTATGGCTTGTAAAAGAGTTTATAAACCATAGAGAAGTTGGAATACAGTTTTTTTAACACCAATATAAATAAAGAATGAGTTCATTACAGTAACTTGAAGTGGTGATTTATTTTCTTATACTAACGGAGCTCACGAGTTTTCTACTTTAAGTTTTGTGTTGTGAAGTTTTCAAGTTTTGGGTAAAGATTCAATGGACTATGGAATAAGGAGTGGCAAGAGCCTAATCTTGGGTATGCCCAAGGCACCCCAAGGTAATATTCAAGGGAAACCAAGAGCCTAAGCTCGGGGATGCCCCGGAAGGCATCCCCTCTTTCGTCTTCGTTCATCGGTAACTTTACTTGGAGCTATATTTTTATTTACCACATGATATGTGTTTCGTTTGGAGCGTCAATTTATTTTGTTAAGATTTGCTTGCTGTTATTTATAAAAATGTTTTGCATCTTTTATTTCAATAAAAGTGGCATTGATAGCCTTTACTATGCCTATGTTACAAGTATACATGTTGTTGTTTGAAAACAGAAAGTTTACCGCTGTTGCAATAATTCCCTAGAAAAGTCAGAATGTGATAAAATGTTTAAACATTTTGCATATTAAGCTCTGATAAATTTAATACAGTGGGAATTTTATTTCATAATTTTTGGAGCTAGGAAAGTATGAATGTTGCAGCATTCTTTACAGACTATCCTGTTTAGGAAGATTGCTGTTATGTTTGCATTGTTTGTATATGTTTTCTTCTTTAGTGATTCTATTTGAGGATAGGACTATTAAATATGCATAGGCATTTAGTATTCAATGTTGAATAATAATTTTAGTGATTTTCTACAGTAGAGTATGATAAGGTTTTGGCAATGGTTTATACTAACTTATCTCACGAGTCCTTGTTGAGTTTTGTGAGGATGAAGCTTTTGAGATTTAGGGAGACCGTGATATGAGAGGAATTAAGGAGACACAAAATCTCAAGCTTGGGGATGCCCAAGGCACCCCAAGATAATATTTCAAGAAGTCTCAAGCATCTAAGCTTGGGGATGCCCCGGTTGGCATCCCACCTTTCTTTTCAAAAATTATCGGTTAGTATCGGTTGATCCTAAGTTTTTGCTTCTTCACATGATGTTTGCTATTCTTAGATGTCATTTTATTTTGCTTTGCTTGCTGTTTGAATAGAGTACCAAGATCTGAAATTATTAAAAGTTAGAGAGTCTTCACATAGTTGCATATTTATTCGACTACTCATTGATCTTCACTTATATCTTTCGGAGTAGTTTGTCATTTGCTCTAGTGCTTCACTTATATCTTTTAGAGCATGGTGGTAGTTTTATTTTGAAGAAATAGATGAACTCTCATGCTTCACTTAGATTATTTTGAGAGTATTAAATAGCATGGTAATTTGCTTAAAATCCTAATGTGCTAGGTATATAAGATTAATAATAAAATTCTCTTATGAGTGTGTTGAATACTAAGAGAAGTTTGATACTTGATGATTGTTTTGAGATATGAGGATGGCAATATTAGAGTCATGCTAGTTGAGTAGTTGTTAATTTAAATAATACTTAGTTTGTGATTCCCGTAGCATGCACGTATGGTGAACCGTTATGTGATGAAGTCGGAGCATGATTTATTTATTGATTGTCTTCCTTATGAGTGGCGGTCAGGGATGAGCGATGGTCTTTTCCTACAAATCTATCCCCCTAGGAGCATGCGCGTAATACTTTGCTTTGATAACTTCTAGATTTTTGCAATAAGTATATGAGTTCTTTATGACTAATGTTGAGTCCATGGATTATATGCACTTTTTCTCACCCTTCCACCTTTGCTAGCCTCTCTAATACCGCGCACCTTTCACCGGTATCATACACCCACCATATACCTTCCTCAAAACAGCCACCATACCTACCTATTATGGCATTTCCATAGCCATTCCGAGATATATTGCCATGCAACTTTCCACTGTTCCGTTTATTATGACACGCTTCATCATTGTCATATTGCTTTGCATGATCATGTAGTTGACATCGTATTTGTGGCAAAGCCACCGTCCATAATTCTTTCATACATGTCAGTCATGAGTCATTGCACATCCCGGTACACCGCCGGAGGCATTCATATAGAGTCATATCTTAGCACCCGATCGTTTAGTATGTTGCTATTGCTTTCTTCATGACTTATACATGTTCCTATAACTATGAGATTATGCAACTCCTGTTTACCGGAGGAACACTTTGGGTACTACCAAACGTCACAACGTAACTGGGTGATTATAAAGGAGTACTACAGGAGTCTCCAAAGGTACATGTTGGGTTGGCGTATTTCGAGATTAGGTTTTGTCACTCCGATTGTCGGAGAGGTATCTCTGGGCCCTCTCGGTAATGCACATCACATAAGCCTTGCGAGCATTGCAACTAATGAGTTAGTTGCGAGATGATGTATTACAGAACGAGTAAAGAGACTTGCTGGTAACGAGATTGAACTAGGTATTGGATACCGATGATCGAATCTCGGGCAAGTAACATACCGATGACAAAGGGAACAACGTATGTTGTTATGCAGTCTGACCGATAAAGATCTTCGTAGAATATGTAGGAGCCAATATGGGCATCCAGGTCCTGCTATTGGTTATTGACCGGAGACGTGTCTCGGTCATGTCTACATTGTTCTCGAACCCGTAGGGTCCGCATGCTTAAGGTTACGATGACAGTTATATTATGAGTTTATGCATTTTGATGTCCCGAAGGTTGTTCGGAGTCCCGGATGTGATCACGGACATGACGACGAGTCTCGAAATGGTCGAGACATAAAGATTGATATATTGGAAGCCTATGTTTGGATATCGGAAGTGTTCCGGGTGAAATCGGGATTTTACCGAAGTACCGGGAAGGTTACCAGAACCCCCCGGGAGCTGAATGGGCCATGATGGGCCTTGGTGGAAAAGAGAAGAGGCAGCCCTACATGGGCTGCGCGCCTCCCCCTTCCCCTAGTCCTATTAGGACTAGGAGAGGTGGCCGGCCCCCTCTCTCTCTTTTCCCCCTCCGCGAATCCTATTCCAACTAGGATTGAGTGGGGGAATCCTACTCCCAAAGGGAGTAGGACTCTCCTGGCGCGCCACACCTTGGCCAGCCAGCCTCCCCCCTCTAGTCCTTTATATACTGAGGCAGAGGCACCCTAGAACACACAAGTTGATCCACGTGATCTATTCCTTAGCCGTGTGCGGTGCCCCCAGCCACCATATTCCTCGATAATACTGTAGCGGAGTTTAGGCGAAGCCCTGCTGCTATAGTACATCAAGATCGTCACCACACCGTCGTGCTGACGGAACTCTTCCCCGACACTTTGCTGGATCGGAGTCCGGGGATCATCATCGAGCTAAACGTGTGCTCGAACTCGGAGGTGCCGTAGTTTCGGTGCTTGATCGGTTGGATCGTGAAGACATACGACTACTTCCTCTACGTTGTGTCAACGCTTCCGCAGTCGGTCTGCGTGGGTACGTAGACAGCACTCTCCCCTCTCGTTGCTATGCATCACCATGATCTTGCGTGTGTGTAGGAAATTTTTTGAAATTACTACGAAACCCAAACAGTGGTATCAGAGCCTAGGTTATTTATGTTGATGTTATATGCACGAGTAGAACACAAGTGAGTTCTGGGCGATATAAGTCATACTGCCTACCAGCATGTCATACTTTGGTTCGGCGGCATTGTTGGACGAGACGACCCGGACCAACATTACGCGTACGCTTACGCGAGACCGGTTTCCCCGACGTGCTTTGCACATAGGTGGCTTGCGGGCGACTGTCTCTCCAACTTTAGTTGAACCAAGTATGGCTACGCCTGGTCCTTGCGAAGGTTAAAACGGAGTCTATTTGACAAACTATCGTTGTGGTTTTGATGCGTAGGTGAGATTGGTTCTTGCTTAAGCCCGTAGCAGCCACGTAAAACTTGCAACAACAAAGTAGAGGACGTCTAACTTGTTTTTGCAGGGCATGTTGTGATGTGATATGGTCAAGACATGATGCTGAATTTTATTGTATGAGATGATCATGTTTTGTAACCGAGTTATCGGCAACTGGCAGGAGCCTTATGGTTGTCGTTTTATTGTATGCAATGCAATCGCGATGTAATGCTTTACTTTATTACTAAGCGGTAGTGATAGTCGTGGAAGCATAAGATTGGCGAGACGACAACGATGCTACGATGGAGATCAAGGTGTCGCGCCGGTGACGATGGTGATCACGATGGTGCTTCGAAGATGGAGATCACAAGCACAAGATGATGATGGCCATATCATATCACTTATATTGATTGCATGTGATGTTTATCTTTTATGCATCTTATCTTGCTTTGATTGACGGTAGCATTATAAGATGATCTCTCACTAAATTATCAAGAAGTGTTCTCCCTGAGTATGCACCGTTGCCAAAGTTCGTCGTGCCCAGACACCACGTGATGATCGGGTGTGATAAGCTCTACGTCCATCTACAACGGGTGCAAGCCAGTTTTTGCACACGCAGAATACTCACGTTAAACTTGACGAGCCTAGCATATGCAGATATGGCCTCGGAACACGGAGACCGAAAGGTCGAGCGTGAATCATATAGTAGATATGCTCAACATAACGATGTTCACCATTGAAAGCTACTCCATCTCACGTGATGATCGGTTATGGTTTAGTTGATTTGGATCACGTGATCACTTAGAAGATTAGAGGGATGTCCATCTAAGTGGGAGTTCTTAAGTAATATGATTAATTGAACTTAAATTTATCATGAACTTAGTCCCTGATAGTATCTTGCTTGTTTATGTTGATTGTAGATAGATGGCTCGTGCTGTTGTTCCGTTGAATTTTAATGCGTTCCTTGAGAAAGCAAAGTTGAAAGATGATGGTAGCAATTACACGGACTGGGTCCGTAACTTGAGGATTATCCTCATTGCTGCATAGAAGAATTACGTCCTGGAAGCACCGCTAGGTGCCAGGCCTGTTGCTGGAGCAACACCAGATGTTATGAACGTCTGGCAGAGCAAAGCTGATGACTACTCGATAGTTCAGTGTGCCATGCTTTACGGCTTAGAATCGGGACTTCAACGACGTTTTGAACGTCATGGAGCATATGAGATGTTTCAGGAGTTGAAGTTAATATTTCAAGCAAATGCCCGGATTGAGAGATATGAAGTCTCCAATAAGTTCTATAGCTGCAAGATGGAGGAGAACAGTTCTGTCAGTGAGCATATACTCAAAATGTCTGGGTATAATAATCACTTGATTCAATTGGGAGTTAATCTTGTAGATGATTGCGTCATTGACAGAATTCTCCAATCACTGCCACCAAGCCACAAGAGCTTCGTGATGAACTATAATATGCAAGGGATGAACAAGACTATTCCCGAGCTCTTCGCAATGCTGAAAGCTGCGGAGGTAGAAATCAAGAAGGAGCATCAAGTGTTGATGGTCAACAAGACCACTAGTTTCAAGAAAAAGGGCAAAGGGAAGAAGAAGGGGAACTTCAAGAAGAACAACAAACAAGTTGCTGCTCAGGAGAAGAAACCCAAGTCTGGACCTAAGCCTGAAACTGAGTGCTTCTACTGCAAGCAGACTGGTCACTGGAAGCGGAACTGCCCCAAGTATTTGGCGGATAAGAAGGATGGCAAGGTGAACAAAGGTATATGTGATATACATGTTATTGATGTGTACCTTACTAGAGCTCGCAGTAGCACCTGGGTATTTGATACTGGTTCTGTTGCTAATATTTGCAACTCGAAACAGGGACTACAGAATAAGCGGGCACTGGCAAAGGACGAGGTGACGATGCGTGTGGGAAACGGTTCCAAAGTCGATGTGATCGCGGTCGGCACGCTACCTCTTCATCTACCTTCGGGATTAATAATAGACCTAAATAATTGTTATTTGGTGCCAGCGTTGAGCATGAACATTATATCTGGATCTTGTTTGATGCGAGACGGTTATTCATTTAAATCAGAGAATAATGGTTGTTCTATTTATATGAGTAATATCTTTTATGGTCATGCACCTTTGAAAAGTGGTCTATTCTTATTAAATCTCGATAGTAGTGATACACATATTCATAATGTTGAAGCCAAAAGATGCAGAGTTAATAATGAAAGTGCAACTTATTTGTGGCACTGTCGTTTAGGTTATATCGGTGTAAAGCGCATGAAGAAACTCCATACTGATGGACTTTTGGAACCACTTGATTATGAATCACTTGGTACTTGCGAACCGTGCCTCATGGGAAAGATGACAAAAACACCGTTCTCCGGAACTATGGAGAGAGCAACAGATTTGTTGGAGATCATACATACAGATGTATGTGCTCCGATGAATATTGAGGCTCGTGGCGGATATCGTTATTTTCTCACCTTCATAGATGACTTAAGCAGATATGGGTATATCTACTTAATGAAACACAAGTCTGAAGCATTCAAAAAGTTCAAAGAATTTCAGAGTGAAGTTGAAAATCATCGTAACAAGAAAATAAAGTTTCTACGATCTGATCTTGGAGGAGAATATTTGAGTTACGAGTTTGGTATACATTTGAAACATTGTGGAATAGTTTCGCAACTCACGTCACCCGGAACACCACAGCGTAATGGTGTGTCCGAACGTCGTAATCGTACTTTACTAGATATGGTGCGATCTATGATGTCCCTTACTGATTTACCGCTATCGTTTTGGGGATACGCTCTAGAGACGGCCGCATTCACGTTAAATAGGGCACCATCAAAATCCGTTGAGACGACGCCTTATGAACTGTGGTTTGGCAAGAAACCAAAGTTGTCGTTTCTTAAAATTTGGGGCTGCGATGCTTATGTGAAAAAGCTTCAACCTGATAAGCTCGAACCCAAATCGGAGAAATGTGTCTTCATAGGATACCCAAAGGAGACTGTTGGGTACACCTTCTATCACAGATCCGAAGGCAAGACATTCGTTGCTAAGAATGGATCCTTTCTAGAGAAGGAGTTTCTCTCGAAAGAAGTGAGTGGGAGGAAAGTAGAACTTGACGAGGTAACTGTACCTGCTCCTTTATGGGAAAGTAGTACATCACAGAAAACTGTTTCTGCGACACCTACACCAATAAGTGAGGAAGCTAATGATGATAGTCATGAAACTTCAGATCAAGATACTACTGAACCTCGTAGATCAACCAGAGTAAGATCCGCGCCAGAGTGGTACGGTAATCCTGTTCTGGAAATCATGCTACTAGATCATGATGAACCTACGAACTATGAAGAAGCGATGGTGAGCCCAGATTCCGCAAAGTGGCTTGAAGCCATGAAATCTGAGATGGGATCCATGTATGAGAACAAAGTATGGACTTTGGTTGACTTGCCCAATGATAGCAATTGAGAATAAATGGATCTTCAAGAAGAAGACTGACGCTGACGGTAATATTACTGTCTACAAAGCTCGACTTGTCGCGAAAGGTTTTCGGCAAGTTCAAGGGATTGACTACGATGAGACCTTCTCATCCGTAGCGATGCTTAAGTCCGTCCGAATCATGTTAGCAATTGCCACATTTTATGATTATGAAATTTGGCAAATGGATGTTAAAACTGCATTCCTGAATGGATTTCTGGAGGAAGAGTTGTATATGATGCAACCAGAAGGTTTTGTCGATCCAAAAGGAGCTAACAAAGTGTGCAAGCTCCAGCGATCCATTTATGGACTGGTGCAAGCCTCTCGGAGTTGGAATAAATGCTTTGATAGTGTGATTAAAGCATTTGGTTTTATACAGACTTTCGGAGAAGCCTGTATTTACAAGAAAGTGAGTGGGAGCTCTATAGCATTTCTAATATTATATGTGGATGACATATTACTAATTGGAAATGATATAGAATTTCTGGATAGCATAAAGGGATACTTGAATAAGAGTTTTTCAATGAAAGACCTCGGTGAAGCTGCTTACATATTAGGCATAAAGATCTATAGAGATAGATCAAAACGCTTAATTGGACTTTCACAAACTACATACCTTGACAAAATTTTGAAGAAGTTCAAAATGGATCAAGCAAAGAAAGGATTCTTGCCTGTGTTACAAGGTGTGAAATTGAGTAAGACTCAATGCCCGACCACTGTAGAAGATAGAGAGAATATGAAAGATGTTCCCTATGCATCAGCCATAGGATCTATCATGTATGCAATTATGTGTACCAGACCCGATGTGTGCCTTGCTATAAGTCTAGCAGGGAGGTACCAAAGTAATCCAGGAGTGGATCACTGGACAGCGGTCAAGAACATCCTGAAATACCTGAAAAGGACTAAGGATATGTTTCTCGTATATGGAGGTGACAAAGAGCTCATCGTAAAAGGTTACGTTGATGCAAGCTTTGACACTGATCCGGACGATTCTAAATCGCAAACCGGATACGTGTTTACATTAAACGGTGGAGCTGTCAGTTGGTGCAGTTCTAAACAAAGCGTCGTAGTAGGATCTACATGTGAAGCGGAGTACATAGCTGCTTTGAAAGCAGTGAACGAAGGAGTCTGGATGAAGGAGTTCATATCCGATCTAGGTTTCATACCTAGTGCATCGGGTCCAATGAAAATCTTTTGTGACAATACTGGTGCAATTGCCTTGGCAAAGGAATCCAGATTTCACAAGAGAACCAAGCACATCAAGAGACGCTTCAATTCCATCCGGGATCTAGTCCAGGTGGGAGACATAGAGATTTGCAAGATACATACGGATCTGAATGTTGCAGACCCGTTGACTAAGCATCTTCCACGAGCAAAACATGATCAGCACCAAGGCTCCATGGGTGTTAGAATCATTAAGGTGTATTCTAGATTATTGACTCTAGTGCAAGTGGGAGACTGAAGGAAATATGCCCTAGAGGCAATAATAAAGTTATTATTTATTTCCTTATAATCATGATAAATGTTTATTATTCATGCTAGAATTGTATTAACCGGAAACATAATACATGTGTGAATACATAGACAAACAAAGTGTCACTAGTATGCCTCTACTTGACTAGCTCGTTAATCAAAGATGGTTATGTTTCCAAACCATGAACAATGAGTTGTTATTTGATTAACGGGGTCACATCATTAAGAGAATGATCTGATTGACATGACCCATTCCATTAGCTTAGCACCTGATCGTTTAGTATGTTGCTATTGCTTTCTTCATGACTTATACATGTTTCTATAACTATGAGATTATGCAACTCCTGTTTAACGGAGGAACACTTTGGGTACTACCAAACGTCACAACGTAACTGGGTGATTATAAAGGAGTACTACAGGTGTCTCCAAAGGTACATGTTGGGTTGGCGTATTTCGAGATTAGGTTTTGTCACTCCGATTGTCGGAGAAGTATCTCTGGGCCCTCTTGGTAATGCACATCACATAAGCCTTGCAAGCATTGCAACTAATGAGTTAGTTGTGAGATGATGTATTACAGAATGAGTAAAGAGACTTGCCGGTAACGAGATTGAACTAGGTATTGGATACCGACGATCGAATCTCGGGCAAGTAACATACCGATGACAAAGGGAACAACGTATGTTGTTATGCGGTCTGACCGATAAAGATCTTCGTAGAATATGTAGGAGCCAATATGGGCATCCAGGTCCCGCTATTGGTTATTGACCGGAGACGTGTCTCGGTCATGTCTACATTGTTCTCGAACCCGTAGGGTCCGCACGCTTAAGGTTACGATGATAGTTATATTATGAGTTTATGCATTTTGATGTACCGAAGGTTGTTCGGAGTCCCGGATGTGATCACAGACATGACGAGGAGTCTCGAAATGGTCGACACGTAAAGATTGATATATTGGAAGCCTATGTTTGGATATCGGAAGTGTTCCGGGTGAAATCGGGATTTTACCGGAGTACTGGGAAGGTTACCGGAACCCCCCCGGGAGCTGAATGGGCCATGATGGGCCTTAGTGGAAAAGAGAAGAGACAGCCCTACATGGGCTACGCGCCTCCCCCTTCCCCTAGTCCTATTAGGACTAGGAGAGGTGGCCGGCCCCCTCTCTCTCTTTTCCCCCTCCGCGAATCCTATTCCAACTAGGATTGGGGGGGGGGATCCTACTCCCAGAGGGAGTAGGACTCTCTTGGCGCGCCACACCTTGGCCGGCCAGCCTCCCCCCTCTAGTATATACTGAGGCAGAGGCACCCTAGAACACACAAGTTGATCCACGTGATCTATCCCTTAGCCGTGTGCGGTGCCCCCAGCCACCATATTCCTCGATAATGCTGTAGCGGAGTTTAGGCGAAGCCCTGCTGCTGTAGTACATCAAGATCGTCACCACACCGTCGTGCTGACAGAACTCTTCCCTGACACTTTGTTGGATCGGACTCCGGGGATCGTCATCGAGCTGAACGTGTGCTCGAACTCGGAGGTGCCGTAGATTCGGTGCTTGATCGGTTGGATCGTGAAGACGTATGACTACTTCCTCTACGTTGTGTCAACGCTTCCGCAGTCGGTCTGCGTGGGTACGTAGACAGCACTCTCCCCTCTCGTTGCTATGCATCACCATGATCTTGCGTGTGCGTAGGAAAATTTTTGAAATTACTACGAAACCCAACACCTCCCGGGTTTGAGAAAACCCTTACAAAAGTTGCCAAAACTTCGGAAGTCAAAACTCAGATCCTTGCTTTATGCCTAGATTAGGGCGTAAAACTATAGCGCTTGTTGGGAGGCAACCCAATGAATGAAGTTTTTTTTTCTTTTTTTTCTTCCTATTCTTGTGTGTTAGCACCATTATGCTACTGTTATAATTGTGTTTTGTGTGTTTTAATTAGTTTTTGTGCCAAGTAAAGCCTTTAGGATCTTCTTGGGTGATAGTTGTTTGATCTTGCTAAAAAAACAGAAACTTTTACGCTCACGAAATTAATTTTCTTTTTTTTACCAGAGAGCGATAAAATACCTATTTCCCTTGCAGTAGATCAATATACAAATTTCTCGGGTCTTCCTAATTTTTCAGAATTTTTGGAGTTAGAGTATTCGAAATAGTCAGATTGCTACAGACTGCTCTGTTTTGACAGATTCTGTTTTCTTTGTGTTGTGTGCTTATTTTGATGGCTCTATGGTTTTCTTTGATGAGTTTTTGCCATAGAAAATTTGGAATACATTAGATATAATACAAAAACAAAATATGAGTTGGTTTGATATAGCACTTATAGTAGTGGTTTATTATTATTATACTAACTGATCTCAAGAAGGTTTTGTTGACTTTTGTGTGATTGAAGTTTTCAACTTTTGGGTTATCTTACGATGGATGAAGGAAGGATGGAAGGGCCTAATCTTGGGGATGCCCTGGCATCCCAATCTATTATCCAAAAATGAGCAACCAACTAAGCTTGGGGATGCCCCCGAGTGGCATCCCCGCTTTCTTCCAACAACTATCGGTATTTTACTCGAGACTATATTTTTATTCGTCACATGATATGTGTTTCACTTGGAGCGTCTTGTATGATATGAGTCTTTTATTGTTTTATTTTGTGTTTTAACACATCAATCCTTGCTGGACACACCTATTTGAGAGAGCCAAAATTATGTTATGACTTGTTATAATTGCTCTCTATGCTTCACTTAAATCTTTTATGAGCTAGGACTTGCTCTAGTGCTTCACTTATATCTTTTTGAGAAATGTGTGCTTAGTATTTTTGAAGAAATTCTCTCTTGCTTCACTTAGATTTATTTGAGAGTTAGTAAAACTTTGAAGAAATTCTCTCTTGCTTCACTTAAATCATTTTGAGAGAAAGAAATATTATGCTCATGATCTTCACTTATATTTGTTTGAGCTTATGAAAAGCAACACATGAAAATTAGTCCCAAAGTGATAGATATCCTAGAAGGATAAAGAAAAGAAAAATGTCATGAAGAACATTGGACAAAATAAACTTGATTCTTGGTAATAGTTTTGAGATATGATGATGTGATATGTGAGTTATGTTGATGAGTAATTATGCTCTAGTAGGAATATTGGTGTTAAGGTTTGTGATTTCGGAAGCATGCACGTATAGTCTCTCGTTATGCTATGAGGTTGGAGCATGATTTATTTTTGATTGTCTTCCTTACGATTGGCGGTCGGGGATGAGCGATGGTCTTTTCCTACCAATCTATCCCACTAGGGGCATGCGTAGTAGTACTTTGC
Source organism: Triticum urartu (assembly GCF_056163025.1). NCBI lineage: Eukaryota > Viridiplantae > Streptophyta > Magnoliopsida > Poales > Poaceae > Triticum > Triticum urartu. Next base: position 695,682,002 of record NC_141874.1, on the reverse strand, counting down.
TTCGAGGGCTAATAAACTTTTGAAATAAGTATATGAGTTCTTTATGACTAATGTGAGTCCATGGATTATATGGACTCTTACCTTTTCGCAATTTGCTAACCTCTACGGTACCGTGCATTGCCCTTTCTCACATTGAGACGTGGTGCAAACTTCGCAGGTGCATCCAAACCCCGTGATATGATACACACTATCACACATAAGCCTCATTATATCTTCCTCAAAACAACCACCATACCTACCTATTATGGCTTTTCCATGGCCATTCTGAGATATATTGCCATGCAACTTACACCGTTTTCGTTTGATGACTTGAGCATTGATTGTCATATTGCTTTGTATGATCATGTAGCTGACATAGTGTTTGTGGCTCAGCCATCGTTCATCATTTTTCATACATGTTAGGCTAGATCATCGCCAAAGGCATTTATATAGAGTCATATTTTGTCATAGGCATCGAGTTGTAATTTTTGTTTCTTTTGAGTTATAAGTAAAAAGAAGTGTGATGATCATCATTATTCATTTTTAGAGCAGCGCCCCAGTAAGGAAAGGATGATGGAGACTATGATTAACCCACAAGTCGGGATGAGACTCTGGACAATGAGAGAAAAATAAAATGAAAAGAAAGAAAAAGAAAAAGAAAAAAATAGAAAAAAGGGAAAAGAAAAAATAAACAAAGAGAGAAGGGGCATTGTTAGTATCCTTTACCACACTTGTGCTTCAAAGTAGCGCCATGTTTTTCATATGGAGAGTCTCCTATGTTGTCACTTTCATATACTAGTGGGAATTTTTCATTATAGGATTAGATGCACACCCACTTAGTTTTCATATTGAGCTTTCGTACACTTATAGCTCTTAGTGCATTCATTGCATGACAATCCCTAATCCTCACGTTGATATCGATCGATGGGCATCTCCATAGCCTGTTGTTTAGCCGCATCGATGTGAGACTTTCTTACTTTTTTGTCTTCTCTATATTTACCCCTATCATCATACTCTATTCCACCCGTGGTGCTATATCCATGGCTTGCGCTCATGTATTTCGTAAGAGTTGAAAAAGCTGAAGCGCGTTAAAAAGTACGAACCAATTGCTCGGCATGTCATCGGGGTTGTGCATGATAAATACTTTGTGTTAGGACGACAGAGCATGACAAGACTATATGATTTTGCAGGGATAACTTATTTTAGCATTGATATTTTGAAAGACGTGGTTGCTTGTTCATATGTGAAGGAGTCCTGGATTAGGAGGTCTCCGGACAGCCGGACTATCTCCATTGGCCGGACTGTTAGACTATGATTGAAGACTTCGTCTCGTGTTTGGATGGGACTCTACTTGGCGTGGAAGGCAAACTAGGAAATACGGATATGGATATTGTTGGGGAACGTAGTAATTTCAAAAAAATTCCTACGCACACGCAAGATCATGGTGATGCATAGCAACGAGAGGGGAGAGTGTGATTTACGTACCCTTGTAGACTGACAGCGGAAGCGTTAGCACAACGCGGTTGATGTAGTCGTACGTCTTCACGGCCCGACCGATCAAGCACCGAAACTACGGCACCTCCGAGTTTTAGCACACGTTCAGCTTGATGACGATCCCGGGACTCCGATCCAGCAAAGTGTCGGGGAAGAGTTCCGTCAGCACGACGGCGTGGTGACGATCTTGATGTTCTACCGTCGCAGGGCTTCGCCTAAGCACCGCTACAATATTATCGAGGATTATGGTGGAAGGGGCACCGCACACGGCTAAGAAAACGATCACGTGGATCAACTTGTGTGTCTAGGGGTGCCCCCTGCCCCCGTATATAAAGGAGCAAGGGGAGGAGGCCGGCCGGCCCTATAGGTGCGCTAAGGAGGAGTCCTCCTCCTAGTAGGAGTAGGACTCCTACTAGGAGGGGGAAGGAAGTGGAGAGGGAGAAGGAAAGGGGGGCGCCGCCCCCCTTCTCCTAGTCCAATTCGGACCAAGGGGGAGGAGGCATGCGGCCCACCCTGGCTTCCCTTCTCTTTCTCCACTAAGGCCCATATGGCCCATTACTTCTCCCCGGGGGGTTCCGTAACCCTCCGGTACTCCGGTTTTCTCAGAAATCACCCGGAACACTTCTGGTGTCCGAATATAGCCGTCCAATATATCAATCTTTATGTCTCAACCATTTCGAGACTCCTCGTTATGTCCGTGTTCACATCCGGGATTCCGAACTAACTTCGGTACAACAAAACTCATAAACTCATATTATAACTGTCATCGAAACCTTAAGCGTGCGGACCCTACGAGTTCGAGAACAATGTAGACATGACCGATACATGTCTCCGGTCAATAACCAATAGCGGAACCTGGATGCTCATATTGGCTCCTACATATTCTACGAAGATCTTTATCGGTCAGACCGCATAACAACATACGTTGTTCCCTTTTGTCATCAGTATGTTACTTGCCCGAGATTCGATCGTCGGTATCTCAATACCTAGTTCAATCTCATTACCGGCAAGTCTCTTTACTCGTTTCGTAATACATCATCTCGCAAATAGCTCATTAGTTGCAATGCTTGCCAGGCTTATGTGATGTGCATTACCGAGAGGGCCCAGAGATACCTCTCCGACAATCGGAGAGACAAATCCTAATCTCGAAATACGCCAACCCAACATTTACCTTTGGAGACACCTGTAGAGCTCCTTTATAATCACCCAGTTATGTTGTGACGTTTGGTAGCACACAAAGTGTTCCTCCGGCAAACGGGAGTTGCATAATCTCATAGTCATAGGAACATGTATAAGTCATGAAGAAAGCAATAGCAACATACTAAACGATCGGGTGCTAAGCTAATGGAATGGGTCATGTCAATCACATCATTCTCCTAATAATCTGATCCCGTTAATCAAATGACAACACATGTCTATGGTTAGGAAACATAACCATCTTTGATTAACGAGCTAGTCAAGTAGAGGCATACTAGTGACGTTTAGTTTTTCTATGTATTCACACAAGTATTATGTTTCCGGACAATACAATTCTAGCATGAATAATAAACATTTATCATGATATAAGGAAATAAAATAATAACATTATTATTGCCTCTAGGGCATATTTCCTTCAATCTCCCACTTGCACTAGAGTCAATAATCTAGATTACACGGTAATGATTCTAACACCCATGGAGCTTTGGTGCTGATCATGTTTTTCTCGTGGAAGAGGCTTAGTCAACGGGTCTGCAACATTCAGATCCGTATGTATCTTGCAAATCTCTATGTCTCCCACCTGGACTAGATCCCGGATGGAATTGAAGCTCCTCTTGATGTGGTTGGTTCTCTTGTGAAATCTGGATTCCTTTGCCAAGGCAATTGCACCAGTATTGTCAACAAAGATTTTCATTGGACCCGATGCACTAGGTATGACACCTAGATCGGATATGAACTCCTTCATCCAGACTCCTTCGTTTGCTGCTTCCGAAGAAGCTATGTACTCCGCTTCACATGTAGATCCCGCCACAACGCTTTGTTTAGAACTGCACCAACTGACAGCTCCACCGTTTAATATAAACACGTATCCGGTTTGCGATTTAGAATCGTCCAGATCAGTGTCAAAGCTTGCATCAACGTAACCATTTATGATGAGCTCTTTGTCACCTCCATATATGAGAAACATATCCTTAGTCCTTTTCAGGTATTTCAGGATGTTCTTGACCGCTGTCCAGTGATCCACTCCTGGATTACTTTGGTACCTCCCTGCTAGACTTATAGCAAGACACACATCAGGTCTGGTACACAGCATTGCATACATGATAGAGCCTATGGCTGAAGCATAGGGAACATCTTTCATTTTCTCTCTATCTTCTGCATTGGTCGGGCATTGAGTCTTACTCAATTTCACACCTTGTAACACAGGCAAGAATCCTTTCTTTGCTTGATCCATTTTGAACTTTTTCAAAACTTTGTCAAGGTATGTGCTTTGTGAAAGTCCAATTAAGCGTCTTGATCTGTCTCTATAGATCTTAATGCCCAATATGTAAGCAGCTTCACCGAGGTCTTTCATTGAAAAACTCTTATTCAAGTATCCCTTTATGCTATCCAGAAATTCTATATCATTTCCGATTAGTAATATGTAATCTACATATAATATTAGAAATGCTACAGAGCTCCCACTCACTTTCTTGTAAATACAGGCTTCTCCAAAAGTCTGTACAAAACCAAATGCTTTGATCACACTATCAAAGCGTTTATTCCAACTCCGAGAGGCTTGCACCAGTCGATAAATGGATCGCTGGAGCTTGCACACTTTGTTAGCTCCCTTTGGATCGACAAAACCTTCCGGCTGCATCATATACAACTCTTCTTCCAGAAATCCATTCAGGAATGCAGTTTTGACATCCATCTGCCAAATTTCATAATCATAAAATGCGGCAATTGCTAACATGATTCGGACAGACTTAAGCATCGCTACGGGTGAGAAGGTCTCATCGTAGTCAATCCCTTGAACTTGTCGAAAACCTTTTGCAACAAGTTGAGCTTTGTAGACAGTAATATTACCATCAGCGTCAGTCTTCTTCTTGAAGATCCATTTATTCTCAATTGCTTGCCGATCATTGGGCAAGTCAACCAAAGTCCATACTTTGTTCTCATACATGGATCCCATCTCAGATTTCATGGCTTCAAGCCATTTTGCGGAATCTGGGCTCACCATCGCTTCTTCATAGTTCGTAGGTTCATCATGATCTAGTAGCATGACTTTCAGAACAGGATTACCATACCACTCTGGTGCGGATCTTACTCTGGTTGATCTACGAGGTTCAGTAGTATCTTGTTCTGAAGTTTCATGATCATCATCATTAGCTTCCTCACTAATTGGTGTAGGTGTCACAGAAACTGGTTTCTATGATGTACTACTTTCCAATAAGGGAGTAGGTACAGTTACCTCATCAAGTTCTACTTTCCTCCCACTCACTTCTTTCGAGAGAAACTCCTTCTCTAGAAAGTTTCCGAATTTAGAAACAAAAGTCTTGCCTTCGGATCTGTGATAGAAGGTGTATCCAATAGTTTCCTTTGGATATCCTATGAAGACACATTTCTCCGATTTGGGTTCGAGCTTATCAGGTTGAAGCTTTTTCACATAAGCATCGCAGCCCCAAACTTTCAGAAACGACAACTTTGGTTTCTTGCTAAACCATATTTCATAAGGCGTCATCTCAATGGATTTTGATGGTGCCCTATTTAACGTGAATGCGGCCGTCTCTAGAGCATATCCCCAAAATGATAGCGGTAAATCAGTAAGAGACATCATAGATCGCACCATATCTAGTAAAGTGCGATTACGACGTTCGGACACACCATTACGCTGTGGTGTTCCGGGTGGCGTGAGTTGCGAAACTATTCCGCATTGTTTCAAATGTAGACCAAACTCGTAACTCAAATATTCTCCTCCACGATCAGATCGTAGGAATTTTATTTTCTTGTTACGATGATTTTCATCTTCACTCTGAAATTCTTTGAACTTTTCAAATGTTTCAGACTTATGTTTCATTAAGTAGATATACCCATATCTGCTTAAGTCATCTGGGAAGGTGAGAAAATAACTATATCTGCCACGAGCCTCAACATTCATCGGACCACATACATCTGTATGTATGATTTCCAACAAATCTGTTGCTCTCTCCATAGTACCGGAGAACGGTGTTTTTGTCCTCTTACCCATAAGGCACGGTTCGCAAGTACCAAGCGATTCATAATCAAGTGGTTCCAAAATTCCATCAGTATGGAGTTTCTTCATGCGCTTTACACCGATATGACCCAAACGGCAGTGCCATAAATAAGTTGCACTATCATTATCAACTCTGCATCTTTTGGTTTCAACATTATGAATATGTGTGTCACTACTATCGAGATTTAATAAGAATAGACCACTCTTTAAGGGTGCATGACCATAAAACATATTACTCATATAAATAGAACAACCATTATTCTCTGATTTAAATGAATAACTGTCTCGCATCAAACAAGATCCAGATATAATGTTCATGCTTAACGCTGGCACCAAATAACAATTATTTAGGTCTAATACTAATCCCGAAGGTAGATGTAGAGGTAGCGTGCCGACCGCGATCACATCGACTTTGGAACCATTTCCCACGCGCATCGTCACGTCGTCCTTAGCCAATCTTCGCTTAATCCGTAGTCCCTGTTTTGAGTTGCAAATGTTAGCAATAGAACCAGTATCAAATACCCAGGTGCTACCGCAAGCATTAGTAAGGTACACATCAATAACATGTATATCACATATACCTTTGTTCACCTTGCCATCCTTCTTATCCGCCAAATACTTGGGGCAGTTCCGCTTCCAGTGACCAGTCTGCTTGCAGTAGAAGCACTCAGTTTCAGGCTTAGGTCCAGGTTTGGGTTTCTTCTCTTGAGTAGCAACTTGCTTGCTGTTCTTTTTGAAGTTCCCCTTCTTCTTTCCTTTGCCCTTTTTCTTGAAATTAGTGGTCTTATTGACCATCAACACTTGATGCTCCTTCTTGATTTCTACCTCCGCAGCTTTCAGCATTGCGAAGAGCTCGGGAATAGTCTTATTCATCCCTTGCATATTATAGTTCATCACGAAGCTCTTGTAGCTTGGTGGCAGTGATTGGAGAATTCTGTCAATGACGCAATCATCTACAAGATTAACTCCCAATTGAATCAAGTGATTATTATACCCAGACATTTTGAGTATATGCTCACTGACAGAACTGTTCTCCTCCATCTTGCAGCTATAGAACTTATTGGAGACTTCATATCTCTCAATCCGGGCATTTGCTTGAAATATTAACTTCAAATCCTGGAACATCTCATATGCTCCATGACGTTCAAAACGTCATTGAAGTCCCGATTCTAAGCCGTAAAGCATGGCACACTGAACTATCGAGTAGTCATCAGCTTTGCTCTACCAGACGTTCATAACATCTGGTGTTGCTCCAGCAGCAGGCCTGGCACCGAGCGGTGCTTCCAGGACGTAATTCTTCTGTGCAACAATGAGGATAATCCTCAAGTTACGGACCCAGTCCGTGTAATTGCTACCATCATCTTTCATCTTTGCTTTCTCAAGGAATGCATTAAAATTCAACGAAACAACAGCACGGGCCATCTATCTACAATCAAACATAAACAAGCAAGATACTATCAGGTACTAAGTTCATGATAAATTTAGGTTCATTTAATCATATTACTAAAGAACTCCCACTTAGATAGATATCCCTCTAATCCTCTAAGTGATTACGTGATCCAAATCAACTAAACCATGTCCGATCATCATGTGAGATGGAGTAGTTTCATTGGTGAACATCACTATGTTGATCATATCTACTATATGATTCACGCTCGACCTTTCGGTCTCCGTGTTCCGAGGCCATATCTGTATATGCTTGGCTCGTCAAGTATAACCCGAGTATTCCGCGTGTGCAACTGTTTTGCACCCGTTGTATTTGAACGTAGAGCCTATCACACCCGATCATCACGTGGTGTCTCAGCACGAAGAACTTTCGCAATGGTGCATACTCAGGGAGAACACTTCTTGATAATTAGTGAGAGATCATCTTAAAATGCTACCGTCAATCAAAGCAAGATAAGATGCATAAAACATAAACATCACATGCAATCAATATAAGTGATATGATATGGCCATCATCATCTTGTGCTTGTGATCTTCATCTTCGAAGCATCGTCGTGATCACCATCGTCACCGGCGCGACACCTTGATCACCATCGTAGCATCGTTGTCGTCTCGCCAATCTTATGCTTCCACGACTATCGCTACCGCTTAGTGATAAAGTAAAGCATTACAGCGCAATTGCATTGCATACAATAAAGCAACATCCATATGGCTCCTGCCAGTTGCCGATAACTTGGTTACAAAACATGATCATCTCATACAATAAAATTTAGCATCATGTCTTGACCATATCACATCACAACATGCCCTGCAAAAACAAGTTAGACGTCCTCTACTTTGTTGTTGCAAGTTTTATGTGGCTGCTACGGGCTTAAGCAAGAACCAATCTTACCTACGCATCAAAACCACAACAATAGTTTGTCAAGTTGGTGCTCTTTTAACCTTCGCAAGGACCGGGCGTAGCCACACTCGGTTCAACTAAAGTTGGAGAAACTGACACCCGCTAACCACCTTTGTGCAAAGCACATCGAGAGAACCGGTCTTGCGTAAGCGTACGCGTAATGTCGGTCCGGGACGCTTCGTCCAACAATACCGCCGAACCAAAGTATGACATGCTGGTAAGCAGTATGACTTATATCACACACAACTCACTTGTGTTCTACTCGTGCATATAACATCAACACATAAAACCTAGGCTCAGATGCCACTGTTGGGGAACGTAGTAATTTCAAAAAATTTCTACGCACACGCAAGATCATGGTGATGCATAGCAACGAGAGGGGAGAGTGTGATCTACGTACCCTTGTAGACCGACAGCGGAAGCGTTAGCACAACGCAGTTGATGTAGTCGTACGTCTTCACGGCCCGACCGATCAGGCACCGAAACTACGGCACCTCCGAGTTTTAGCACACGTTCAGCTTGATGACGATCCCCGAACTCCGATCCAGCAAAGTGTCGGGGAAGAGTTTCGTCAGCACGATGGCGTGGTGACGATCTTGATGTTCTACCGTCGCAGGGCTTCGCCTAAGCACCGCTACAATATTATCGAGGATTATGGTGGAAGGGGGCACTTGACACGGCTAAGAAAACGATCACGTGGATCAACTTGTGTGTCTAGGGGTGCCCCCTGCCCCCGTATATAAAGGAGCAAGGGGAGGAGGCCGGCCGGCCCTATAGGCGCGCCAAGGAGGAGTCCTCCTCCTAGTAGGAGTAGGACTCCTACTAGGAGGGGGAAGGAAGTGGAGAGGGAGAAGGAAAGGGGGCGCCGCCCCCCCTTCTCCTAATCCAATTCGGACCAAGGGGGGAGGAGGCGCGCGGCCCACCCTGGCTGCCCTTCTCTTTCTCCACTAAGGCCAATATGGCCCATTACTTCTCCCGGGGGGGTTCCGGTAACCCTCCGGTACTCCGGTTTTCTCCGAAATCACCCGGAACACTTCTGGTGTCCGAATATAGCCATCCAATATATCAATCTTTATGTCTCGACCATTTTGAGACTCCTCGTTATGTCCGTGATCACATCCGAGATTCCGAACTAACTTCGGTACATCAAAACTCATAAACTCATAATATAACTGTCATCGAAACCTTAAGCGTGCGGACCCTACGGGTTCGAGAACAATGTAGACATGACCGAGACATGTCTCTGGTCAATAACCAATAGTGGAACCTGGATGCTCATATTGGTTCCTACATATTCTACGAAGATCTTTATCAGTCAGAACGCATAACAACATACGTTGTTCCCTTTGTCATCGGTATGTTACTTGCCCGAGATTGATCGTCGGTATCTCAATACCTAGTTCAATCTCGTTACCGGCAAGTCTCTTTACTCGTTTCGTAATACATCATCTCGCAACTAACTCATTAGTTGCAATGCATGCAAGGCTTATGTGATGTGCATTACCGAGAGGGCCCAGAGATACCTCTCCGACAATCGGAGTGACAAATCCTAATCTCGAAATACGCCAACCCAACATTTACCTTTGGAGACACCTGTAGAGCTCCTTTATAATCACCCAGTTACATTGTGACATTTGGTAGCACACAAAGTGTTCCTCCGGCAAACGTCATAGGAACATGTATAAGTCATGAAGAAAGCAATAGCAACATACTAACGATCGGGTGCTAAGCTAATGGAATGGGTCATGTCAATCACATCAATCTCCTAATAATGTGATCCCGTTAATCAAATGACAACACATGTCTATGGTTAGGAAACATAACCATCTTTAATTAACGAGATAGTCAAGTAGAGGCATACTAGTGACGTTTAGTTTGTCTATGTATTCACACAAGTATTATATTTCCGGATAATACAATTCTAGCATGAATAATAAACATTTATCATGATATAAGGAAATAAAATAATAACATTATTATTGCCTCTAGGGCATATTTCCTTCAGATATCTCCTCCTTTTGTAACCGACCTTGTGTAACCCTAACCCTCTTCGGTGTCTATATAAACCGAAGGGTTTTAGTCCGTAGGACAACAACCACAACATACAATCATACCATAGGCTAGCTTCTAGGGTTTAGCCTCTCTGATCTCGTGGTAGATCTACTCTTGTACTACCCATATCATCAATATTAATCAAGCAGGACACAGGGTTTTACCTCCATCAAGAGGGCCTGAACCTGGGTAAAACATCGTGTCCCCTGCCTCCTGTTACCATCCGGCCTAGACGCACAGTTCGGGACCCCCTACCCGAGATCCGTCATTTTTGACACCAACATTGGTGCTTTCATTGAGAGTTCCTTTGTGTCGTCGCCGTTAGGCTTGATGGCTCCTACTATCATCGATAGCGATGCAGTCCAGGGTGAGACTTTTCTCCCCGGACAGATCTTCGTATTCGGCGGCTTTGCACTGCGGGCTAATTCGCTTGGCCATCTGGAGCAGATTGAAGGCTACGCCCCTGGCCATCGGGTCAGATTTGGAAGTTTGAACTACACAGCCGACATCCGTGGAGACTTGATCTTCGATGGATTCAAGCCACAGCCGGGCGCGCCGCACTGTCACGATGGGTGTGACCTAGCTCTGCCCCCGAACAGTACCCTGGAGGTCGCGCCCGCATCAGCTCCGACCCTTAGCTCGGAGCCAACTGCGCCAATCAAGGACAGCTGGCTAGACACCGCCTCAGGGGCTGCAGTCTCAATGGCGATCGAAACGAACACCAGCCTAATCCTCCGCGAAGCCCGTGACTGCAAGGTGCCAGACTCTTTTCCGGACTCCGAACCGCCCGCGCCCCTGCCAATCAAATCCGATTGGGCACCGATCATGGAATTCACCGCCGCGGGTATCTTTCAGCACTCGCCCTTCGGCGACATTCTGAATTCACTAAGGGCTCTCTCTTTGTCAGGAGAGCCCTGGCCGGACTATGGCCAACAGGATTGGGATGCGAACGACGAAGAAATTCGATGCCCACCCACCACCCACTTCGTAGCCACTGTCGATGATTTAACCGACATGCTCGACTTCGACTCCGAAGACATCGACGGTATGGACGACGATGTAGGAGACGAACATGAACCAGCGCCTATAGGGCACTGGAAAGCCACCTCATCATATGACGTATACATGGTGGACACACCAAAAGAAGACGACGACAAGGAACGGAAGGACGCAACGAAGGCTTGTCCCCTCGAGAAGCAGTCAAAGCGGCGGCGTAAGCGCCGCCCCAAATCCCGCCTCGGCAGAAATAACGATCATACAGACCCAGCGTTGGAGCAGGGCGAACCACTGCCGGACCACGGCAATACGGAGAATCAAACCGAACAAACCAATTCTGTCAAAGATAATAGTCCGGATGACATAACGCCGGACAGGCACCCGGAGCAGAAGAATGCCCGTCAAAGGCTTGTTGCCACCGCGAGGAGTCTGAAAAAGCAGAAGCAAAGGCTCAAGGCTGCGCAGGACACACTCCAAATCAGATGGAGTAAAGTACTCAACACAACAACAAAGTGTGGTGGTAATTGCCCCACCAAGAGCTACCCGAAGCAGAAGTTGCTACCTGAATTCGATGAGGAGCCCTAGATCCCCCACAACCAAAAATCAAAATGGCCACCTAGCCGGATAGACGACCTCACGGCCAAGATGGAGCGGCAAACAACTCCACTCACAAGCCAATAAGTGATCCACACGAGGGCTCGCACCAAAAGGACGGCTCAACCAGATCCATCTATGGACCACGCAAGCGCGCCCCAGCATATGATGTAACACAACAAACATCCAAACAACGCGGTACACCCAGATATAGGGGTGCCTGTTGGGGAACGTAGCAGAATTTTAAAATTTTCTACGCATCACCAAGATCAATCTATGGAGTCATCTAGCAACGAGGTAGAGAGGAGTGCATCTACATACCCTTGTAGATCACGAGCGAAAGCGTTCAAGAGAACGGGGTTGATGGAGTCGTACTCGACGTGATCCAAATCACCGAAGATCCTAGCGCCGAACGGACGGCACCTCCGCGTTCAACACACGTACAGAGCGAGGACGTCTCCCGCGCCTTGATCCAGCAAGGAGGAGGGAGAGGTTGAGGAAGAGGGCTCCAGCAGCAGCATGACGGCGTGGTGGTGGTGAAGCCGCAGTACTCCGGCAGGGCTTCGCCAAGCTCTTACAGAGGAGGAGAGGTGTTGGGGAGGGGAGGGGCTGCGCCTTGGATGTTGTGTGCATCCCTCCCCTTTCCCCTCTATTTATAGGGGAAGGAGGAAGGGGGCCGGCCCCCTCTAGATGAGATCTAGAGGGGGGGCGGCGGCCAAGGGGAGGGGGCTTGCCCCCCAAGCACGGGGGCGCCCCCCTTAGGGTTTTCCCCCAACCCTAGGCGCATGGGCCCTAGGGGGTGTGGCGCCCCAGCCCACTTGGGCTGGTTCCCTTCTCCATACAGCCCATAAGGCCCTCCGGAAGAGGTGGCCCCTCTCGGTGGACCCCCGGAACCCCTCCAGTGGCCCCGGTACAATACCGATATGCCCCCGATCCTTTCCGGTGACCGTATGACAACTTCCCATATAAAATCTTTACCTCCGGACCATTCCGGAACTCCTCATGACGTCCGGGATCTCATTCCGGAACAACATTCGGTAATCACATACAAGTCTTCCTAACAACCCTAGCGTCACCGAACCTTAAGTGTGTAGACCCTACGGGTTCGGGAGACATGCAGACATGACCGAGACGACTCTCCGGTCAATAACCAACAGCAGGATCTGGATACCCATGTTGCCTCCCACATGCTCCACGATGATCTCATCGGATGAACCATGATGTCGAGGATTCAATCAATCCGTATACAATTCCCTTTTACAATCGGTACGTTACTTGCCCGGGACTCGATCGTCGGTATCCCAATACCTTGTTCAGTCTCGTTACCGGCAAGTAACTTTACTCGTACCGTAATGCATGATCCCGTGATCAACCACTTGATCACATTGAGCTCATTATGATGATGCATTACCGAGTGGGCCCAGAGATACCTCTCCGTCATACGGAGTGACAAATCCCAGTCTCGATTCGTGCCAACCCAACAGACACTTTCAGAGATACCTGTAATGTACCTTTATAGTCACCCAGTTACGTTGTGACGTTTGGCACACCCAAGGCACTCCTACGGTATCCAGGAGTTGCACAATCTCATGGTCTAAGTAAATGATACTTGACATTCAGAAAAGCTACAGCAAACGAAATACATGATCTTTGAGCTAAGCTTAGGATTGGGTCTTGTCCATCACATCATTCTCCTAATGATGTGATCCCGTTATCAATGACATCTAATGTCCATAGTTAGGAAACCATGACTATCTTTTGATCAACGAGCTAGTCAACTAGAGGCTCACTAGGGACGTGTTGTGGTCTATGTATTCACACATGTATTACGATTTCCGGATAACACAATTATAGCATGAACAATAGACAATTATCATGAACAAGGAAATATAATAATAACCATTTTATTATTGCCTCTAGGGCATATTTCCAACAGTGCCGCACACCCCCTATGTTTCACCTATAAGGTGCTGGACCATGAATTTCCAGAGGGATTCAAACCCGTAAACATAGAAGCATACGACGGAACAACAAACCCTGGGGTCTGGATTGAGGACTACATCCTCCATATCCATATGGCTCAAGGAGACGATCTCCACGCCATCAAGTACTTACTACTCAAGCTCAAAGGGCCAGCTCGGCACTAGCTTAAAAGCCTCCGCGAAAACTCCACTGGAAGCTGGCAAGAGCTCGAAGACGCTTTTCGGGCAAATTTTCAAGGGACTTATGTCCGACCCCCGGATGTGGATGATCTGAGTCATATAACTCAACAGCCCAGAGAGTCAGCCCGAAAGCTTTGGAACAAGTTTCTTATTAAGAAGAACCAAATAGTTGACTGCCCGGACGCTGAAGCCTTGGCAGCTTTTAAGCATAGCGACCGCGACAAATGGCTTGCCAGACACCTCGGCCAAGAAAAGCCGAGAACAATGGTAGCATTAACAAGCCTCATGACCCGCTTTTGCGCGGGTGAGGACAGCTGGCTAGCCAGATGCAGCACCAACAACCCAAGCACATCCGAAGTTAGAGATGAAAACGGGAAATCCCGACGCAGCAAAAATAAGCGTCGGAATAAAGAAGACAGCCCGAAGAGCACGGCGGTACACGCCGGATTCCGAAGCTCTCGGCCAGGTCAGCAAAAGCCGCCCTTTAAAGGCGCCAGAGATGAACTGTCCAGCCTGAACAAAATTTTGGACCAAGTATGACAGATCCATAGCACCCCTGGAAAACCCGCTAATCATACCCACAGAGAATATTGGGTCTTCAAGCAGTCCGGTAAAGCTCAACGCCGTACACAAGGGGGAGGATACACCAAGCGAAGATGAGGATGAGCTTCTCAAGCAAGACACTGGGGAACAAAAGAAGTTTCCATCAGAAGTCAAAACACTCAACGTATTACACGTGATCAAGGGAAGCAAAGCGGCCCTCCTAGATAAATATGCCCAAGGGCCTATCACCGCGAAACCCTGCCACTGGTCGTCTCAACCAGTCACTTTCAACCGTCATGATTACTCAGCAAGTATCCGGCGGGCAGGATGGGCTCCCCTGGTATTAGACCCGATAATTGACGGATACCACTTTGCACGAGTCCTGATGGACGGTGGTAGCAGTTTAAACATGATATACCAGGATACAATCCGCGAAATGGGGATAGACCCAACGAAAATTTGCCATAGCAACACTACCTTTAAATGAGTAATGCCAGGCCCAGGGGCTCACTGCGCGGGCTCCCTGCTACTAAAGGTTATATTCGGCTTCCCGATAACTCCCGTAGCGAACACTTAACCTTCTTCATTGCTCCGTTCCAGTGCGGTTATCAAGCACTACTTGGACGCGAAGCTTTTGCTCGCTTTAATGCAATACCACATTACGCTTCCCTCACGCTCAAGATGCCCGGTCCACATGGCATCATTACAGTGAACGGAAGTATTAAGCGATATTTGCGCGCCGAAGAGAATGCGGCTGCCTTGGCAGCCGCACACTAAAAATAGCCTCACCAGCTAAAGCATTTGATAGGTCGTCAAGACCACAGACGCGGTTAGACGAGTCCGGTGCTGCTATATGTAATTTGTACCGGATTGATGGCCACACCCCTATTACAAATACAAGGGGCTCAACACGCGCAGAGAAGTGGCAATTTCTACTCATTTCTAGTTATACATGGTTTCTTTAAAAACCCAACTTTTTGCACGACAACTTTTTCACCTAAGTTCCTCTCTTTTACAGATGACAATCGTGCTACACCCGTCCAGGATACGGCACAACAGAGACACAGGCGCGCACGTGCAGCAGGGACCCGTTCCAAGGATTCTTTTTAGATTAAGACCCTGCGTAAACCTTTTTTACTGTCTCTTGTTGATACACATCCACCGAATTCTCAGCACAATTGAGAAGGATGCTGACGTCTTGGCATGTTGCCACGTCAGAATAATGCACGTACCTGGACACAAGGGGCATCTTACAAAGGTCACTATTTAGGCCCGGTTTATACCATAAAGACCGAATACCTTAGGGAGTGTTTGGCGTCGCGAGTTTGGCCTTATATGCATCAGCTCCGAATCATTGTCTTTGGTCAAATGTTGGGTTTGCCCGGCTCTTGTGTTTGGTGCCTTACGTTCCGCTTTATCGGCTAAGGCAGCACCAGGAGAACTACTGCGATTGTGCCCTGGTTCATCCGGACGAGCACCTCAGTAGAGAAAGCCAAAAACTGACTGTCATGATATAGCGTGAGACTGGTCAACCACTCGAGGACCTATCGGAATGTTAGAATTCCTCCGCCTTAACGAAGGGCCATTTCCCGGCCAGGCATGTACGCACCCCGAGATCGGGAGAGTGCGGAGCCACCAGGGGCTATCTAGTAGCCCCACTGTCAAACTCCTCTGGCTAAGTGAAAGTGTTAAAGCATTATAGTCCGGTTGCCTTGTTCGCTGCGCTATCACCTCCTTAATAGGACCAAGGCGTTGGGTTAAGTGCGAACACGCGTTTTTTGCGAGCACCTCCGCATTATATGCATGGGGGCTGAAGCCGACGACTGCAATCTTTCAGGTTATACACATGTATACATAAACGGCCGCACATGAGGCATCATATTACTTTCAGCCAAAAGTATAAACACAGCCTTATAAAATTTCATAAAACATTATGTTTACAATGGGAATACATATCACTCAAACATAATATTCTTCGAGCACTGGGCCTCTATCAAACGAGCACCCTCGAGAACCTCCTCGAAATAGTGCTCGGCAGCCACTCGGCCTATGGCCGAACCCTGCACCGCAACAGTGGTAGCGTCCATCTCCGCCCAGTATGCCTTAACACGGGCAAGGGCCATCCGCGAGCCTTCTATGCACGCCGACCTCTTCATCGCATTAATGTGCGACACCGCACCAAGGACCTGCTGCACTAAACTAAAATAGCTGTTCGGTTTTGGCTTTTCCGGCCATAGCTGATCCACAACAGACCTCATGGCGAGTCCGGACAACCTATTTAGTTCGGCCCATTCGGCTAGCTGATCAGTCAATGGAAGCGGACGCTCTGGAACGTTGAATTGCGACCAGAATAGCTTGTCCACCTCACGATCTTTTTGACCTTGGAAGTATTTGGCCGCATCGGCAGCGCTTGCTGCCAAGTCCATATACGCATCTGCCGAACTCCACAGCCGATCTAGAGGGGCATACCGTGGATCTCCGAACATCCTCCATAGCATGAAGGGCTTCCCAGCCGCAATATCCTCGGCTTCCCGCTGCTCCACCTTCTTTGCTCTCATAGCAGAGCGGGTGTCTTTGTCCGCCATCGTGGCCTTCTCAAGGTTCGTTGCCTTCGCTCGGTTTTCTTTATCAAGGAGCCGGCAACGGTCGGCAGTGCCTTCTAATTCTACGGCCATCTTGGCCATCTTCTCTTGGCTCTCTCAATGTGCGGCCTTCTCAGCTTTCAACTCTTCGGCCGCCTTCAAAGCAGCAGCATTACTAATCCTCGCTTGTTCCTTGGCTCGGGCGAGCTCCGCCCGAAGGGTCTCCACGGTGGCAGCTCCGTCTACAGTCGCAACATATTAAAGATACTGGCATCATGCTGCTCTTATTGTGTGACATTCACCAAAAAACATTACTTACCCTGTGATTCGTCAAGCCGCTTGTTAACAAGCTCGATGTCGGCGTCTGCCACATCCAGTTGCCATTTTAATTCGGCAAACTCACTAGTCCGGCTAGCCACCGGAGCTTCCACCACCTACACATAAAGGCAGTCTGGTTATTTCCTGGGACTATGATCCTCTGTTCGCTGCCGTTCTCAACGACAACCAGAGTCTCAGGGGCTACTATCTACACAGGGCACACCTAACCTGTGTGGTACTATCACATATTATCTCACGTACCGCAAAGCCTGTCAGTAGACTCATAAAGGCTTCATGTAATCCGCTTTCGGCGGATGAAATTCTTTCCATCACCGTACCCATCAGCGTACGGTGTTCTTCTGAGATGGTCGCTCGCCCCAACAGCTCCCTCAGAACGTTCGACCACATACCATACGGTGCCGGACTCTTTTGTTCGCTCTCCTCGAGAGCCAGACGCCGGGGACTTCGGGGGTCTATGGCATTATCTTCTGGCCTCTCCGGATCCGGAGAGGCCCTCCGTGACGACACTTCGGGGTCGCCCGCTTCTTGAGCGGAGGAGTCCGGAGGAGGCGTTTCACTCTCCATCATCTCTGGAAGAAGATCCCTCGAAGACGAGCTCAGCTGAGAGGGGCTAAGGCCCAAACTGCAAGATATATGCGGCGGTTATTTTCTCAGAAGAAAGATAGTATACCTTCACTATGAAAGTATTTTTTGGATCACTTACGACTCGTTGGAGGGCTGATCCCCCCACGGACTTTGTGCGGCAAGAGCACCCCCCGAGGCAGGACCCTCTGTTGGAGACTTCTTCTCCCGTTTGGAGGCCTTGGCTTCCGGATCCTCGGAAGCATTCCTTTTCCTCCCCCGGTTATCCTCCTTCATGGAGGCGCTCATTCCCTCGGTTGGAACTCGCAGCGATGGGGGCCCGCGTCCGCCCGTATTATTCCCCCCTGTATCTTCCTTCGAGGGCTCCGGGCAAGGTGCGAGCTCGAGCATCTTTTCCAATACCGGATTTTCCAAACCCTCAGGGAGGGGAGCCAAACACCGAATCATCTTCGCCTTTGTTAGCCAGTCTTGGTCAAAGAGCGAACTCTCAGAAATAACTTCATGATGAATAAAAGACGGTGTGTTCGGCTAGAGGATTTCTTATTGTTCGGCGACGCGGTTACTGCTCAGGCCCACGTCCTCGGTAGTATCCAGACACTCTATTTGAGGTCCGAAGAATGACTTGTACATCTCCTCGTGCGTCAGGTCGAGGAAACTTTGAATGGCACGCGGCCCTTCTGGGTTGAACTCCCACAAGCGAAGGGGCCGACGTTTGCAAGGCTGGACTTGACGAACCAGCATAACTTGCATTACCACAACCAAATTAAAATCTCCCTCGAAGAGATCTTGAATGCGGCTTTGCAGTATAGGCACGTCCTTGGCTGGACCCCAGCTCAGACCTCCGCTAATCCATGACATCAGTTGTGGTGGGGGGCCCGAGCGGAAGGCGGGGCCAGCCGCCCACTTGGCACTTCTGGGAGCCGTAATGTAAAACCACTCCTGTTGCCATAATTCGGACACCTTTGGAAAGGAACCTTTTGGCCATGGAGCTCCTGCCATCTTGCTTATTGATGCACCTCCGCACACTGCATGTTGCCCCACGATCATCTTCGGCTTCACTTCAAAGGTCTTGAGCCACAGGCCGAAGTGAGGGGTAATGTGGAGGAAGGCCTCACACATGACAATAAATGTCGAAATGTGGAGAAAGGAGTCCGGAGCTGGATCATGGAAATCTAGCCCGTACTAGAACATCAAACCCCTGACGAAGGGATCCAGAGTGAGGCCTAAGCCTTGGAGGAAGTGGGAGACGAACACGACGTTCTCGTTGGGTTCGGGAGTAGGGACGACCTGCCCTCGAGCAGGCAGCTGATGTGAAACCTCGGCGGTCAGGCATCTGGCCTCCCTCAACTTCTTGATGTCCTCTTCCGTAATGGAGGAGGGCATCCATCGGCCTTAAAGGCTGGATCCGGACATGACTGAAGATTCGGAGCACCTAACCTGGGCTTTGGGTGTTAGAACTCGAGGCAGGGGAGGGGTTCGATTGAGCATGAGAGGGAAAAAGCGAAAACCTTGTCTGCCGGGGTACTGATCCACGGGCACCTATGGGACCGGCGGACCGAGTCCCTTTCGGTTCGGCGGGGGCGGAGATCGTGCAAAGAGCGGATCGAGGAGATACACGCGAGTGATTTACCCAGGTTCGGGCCGCACGGATGCGTAAAACCCTACTCCTGCTTTGTGGTTTGTATTGATCTCTAGCTCGGGAGCGCGGAGTGCTACAGTACACTTCAGAAGCTAACGAGACCGAGCGTGAGTGTTCGAATCCCCCTCTACGTTGCACACGGGCCTCCTTTTGTATGCTCAAGGGGTCACCAACAGGTGGCAACGGAGGTAAAGGGTAAAAATGGAAAGGTGCTGCGGTAGGTACAGCTACCTGCTACAGTGTATCATACCTAACCCTGACGGCAGGGGACAAGGGCCTTAAATGCCCGTCTGTGTCGCCTGAACAGTGTAAAAGGGGCCGTCAGGGACGCCACCGATCGCCACGATGGCAAACTTGTCAGCGCCGCTTGCCACCGCACGCCGCTAGCTGCACAGCCTCCCGCCACGTACGCCTGCAAGGGCCCCAGAGCGACACGTTGGTGGATGTGCTAGAGCGCGGGTCCAGAGAGGTGGCTTGCTGCGGCAAGCGCCTTGCCGCTGTCGTTGTCTTGTCACGTCCGGGAGCTTGTCGCTCACCGGGCCTTGCCGGGGCGCGTGGTGCGCCGCGGCAAGTTTCTTGAAATGCCTTGGGTGGCCTTCCCGGCAAGCTCCTCTTGCCGGGGTCTTGGGATGCTTTTGTTAGCCTTCCCGGCAAGCTCCTCTTGCCGGGGTCTTGTCTTCTTGGCTTGGACACTTTGTTCTTGAATGGCTCCAAAGGAACCACGGAGGACCTTGGCGGTCACCCGGCAAGCCTTGCCGCGGGACGCTGCGACTGCCCGTGCACAAGTTCGGGATACTAGGGTACCCCCACTCTAGTACACTGACAGGAGCCCCCGGGCCTGGGCCATACACGGTGCCGAGCGCTGTTGGGCCAGGCCCAAGATAGGGCACGGGCACGCGCGGCCTAGGTTACGCCGTATCTCTCTCCGTATCCACTGCGCCCTCCCCGAACGGCACGCGTCGAATGCGGCGTCGTGGGAGAGATCGTGGGGGTTTCTTTATTCGGAAATGCGGAACGTCCGCCCCCTCCCTCTTTATAAGCAGGGGAAACAGGGGCAGTTCGCCCATTCACCCGTTGCTGTTTCCAATCTCAGAAATCTCCGCCGCTCCCTCGCCTTCCCAAAGCTGAGAGAGAGAGCAGCGCTCCGCCCCCCATCGCCACCAGCACCACCAACGCCGTCGACCTCCTCCACTGCCTCCACCATGGCTCCAAAAGCCGATAAGGGGAAGGTCGTGAAGTCGACCGAGGCGCAGCGGCTCGCGGCGCTGCGGAAGGAGCGGGCCGTCTTCCCCCCCAAGCTTGCCGCGAAGGAGCTAAGGGAGAACTACTACCTCTTCTGGTCGACGGAGACGCGCGCGCATCCGCGCACGAAGGTACTCCCCACCGCCGCTTGGAAGAAAGCCCCAAACGGATACCCTTTCTTCGCATTGTTCTTCTACTGCGGGCTCTGCCCGCCTTTCTCTGAATTCTTCTGCGACATCATGAATACCTACGGATTCCACCTCCTTCACTTCACCCCCAATGCCGTTCTGACCATGGCAGTTTTCGCACATCTCTGCGAAAACTTTGTCGGAGTCCATCCCAGCGTAGCCCTCTTTCGCCATTTCTTCATACCCCGAGTAGAGAGAGGAGAGCCTCTATCCGGAGGAATCGCCTGGATCTCAAGGGCCGGCAAGAAAGAAACCTATCTGGAGGGAGAGTTCCGTGGCAAGTGGGAGGAGTGGAGAGCAGATTGGTGCTGGATTGACGAGGAGAACCCGCAGCCATTCACCATCCGGCGCCAAACCCCAGTAGCACGCGGCAGCGATTGGAGTGACGTGGCCCCGGAAGACAACAGGCTGAAGATTGCCGTCACCAGGATCCTGCGCCTCAGGCTTGCCGGGCTCACTGTAGGCGCTGTTGGCACGGATTTCCTTCGCCGCCGCATCGCCCCCCTGCAGGAATGGGGGAGGCCCACTTGGGAGTTCAAGAATGCAACAGACATCATGAGGCTGCGGCCGGGCCTCAACTTCAACTTCACAGTTTTGGAGCTCAACGCGATGCTCCAGGAGCTCTTCAAGTATGACCCCCAACATCCCGAGGTCTTTAGGTTGCCGGGGGGCGTCGTTCTGTTGTGCAACAATTCCTCGCTCGACCGCATCCGTGCAATGATGCCGGAGTGCGACTCGCATGGAATTGTGCCAACTTGGCAGGTGCCTGCAGACGACATCGTGTAGCAGTTCTTCGATGACTTGGTGGAAGTACCAATCCGCTCCGACGAGAAGGACAGCCTCACCCGCGACACTACCGATGCAGAGATGGCGCTCATTGCCACTAGGCTGGAAGAGGCAGCGGCAGCCGTAGCCACGGGCGAGTTTGGATTCACCATGGAGGAGGCAGATGCAGCGGAAGCGGCAAGCCGTGCCGAGCGAGGGGAGCCCGCCGGCAGGAAGGAGCTTGCCGGGCGTGACGCCGAGCCGAGCGAGCCCGCCAAGGAGATGAGCGGCTCATTGGAAATCAACTCCTCTTCCTCCTCATCTTCGGGCAGCTCGCCGCAAGCAGAGCCTCCATCCCCACCAAGAAGGCGTCTCCGCAAGGCCGGTGACGTGGCGGAGCGGCAAGCGGGTCAACAGTCGCCACGCCGCGTGACACGCTCCACCACGGCAAACACCGTTGCCGCGGGAGCGCCTCATGCTGCGACGGCAACTGGAGCGGAGTCTAGCCGGACCACCGCTTCAGTTCCTGCCGCTACTCACGCCGCGCCGACAGCCGGAGCGGGGTCGTCTCAGACCATCGCCACTGCTACCGCCAAGCGGCCAAGGGAAGCTTCTCCTCCGCCTCCTCGCGCCGGGCGCGCGCCGGACTTCGACTTCTCCGCGTTCAGCTCCGACGAGGAAGAAGAAGAAGAGTAAGCTTCGCTTGCTGTACTTGTAGTTCTTCAATTCTTGCTGTTTGTCTTGTTTCTCACTTGCTTTTCTTCTGAACTTGTTCCTCTTTAGGACTCTGGCCCAGAGAGCGGCAAAGAGAGCTAAGGTCCCGGTGATCGTCACCGAGGACGAGCCCACTGTGACAGCAGGTGGTGCGCCCGAGACGACCTTGCCGGATCCGGCGACTTTTCTCCAGAGCAGCCCCCACCGTAAGTGTATGATTTACTTTCCGCTGCGAGGCGCGCGTGGGTACTTGTCTTTGCTGATATCTGCTTATTGATTTGTGTAGGAGCCGAGCAGCCTCACCAGGAGCCAAGGGAGAATCCCCCGACAAGGGAGAACTCTCCGGCAAGGGAGGGCTTCCCGGTAAGGGAGAAGTCTCTGGCAAGGGAGGGTTCTCCGGCGAGGGACAGCACCAGCGGCCCCCCGACGGCGGAGACCACAACTGCAAGACCTGGTGCAGGTACTCCTCTTGCTTCAAAACTTCCCTTGGATTCTTCTTCTTTTGATCTTCTTTTTGCTGGATTTTAGCTTGACTATTCCCCCTTTTCCGGCCGTCAGATCCATCCGCTGCAGAGCAGATGGAGACCGAGGTCGTCGCCGACGAAGCAGCCGGTGCTGGAGATGCCGCCGGCGCAGAGGCCGCCAAGGCTGCTGCCGCAGCAACTGGCGAGGGGTCTGGCGATCGTACTGATGGCCCAGAGGCCGCAGGAGCGCCAGGCGCTACGCCGACCGCTGACCCGTCCGCCGAAGCCGCAGCGCCAAGCTCCGAGGAGCCCCAGCCGGGCGTCTATTTGAAGGCCGGCGACGACGTCTTCATCAATCTTCCCTGGGCATCAAGCTCCAGAGCGCCGGTCGAAGGGGAGATCTTCGACGGAGAAGTGCTTGCCTCTGCGGGGCTGACGCTGGTCGATGCGCCAAGCAGCAGCAGCAACGAGCCCAAAGAAGAGCGGCTGCTGCGGAAGTTGATGTCGCTCTACCGCGAGCGGCAAGCCAAGATGGAATCCCGCAAGGCACTTGTCGCGAAGGCGGGAGCTGACATCGAAAAGCGTGCGGAAGAGCTCGAGGGTTTCCATCGGGAAGCCCTCCGGTCCCTGGCGGAGGAGCGGGAGCAGCTCGCCGAAGCGCGGAAGGCCTTCCTCCTCGAGAAGGCCGAAGTCAAAGAGCGGCAGCGACTTGCCGCTGTGAAGCTAGCCGCGGAGGAGGGCGAGCTGGCGCAGCGGAAGGTCAATCTCGACGCCCACGAAGAGGAGCTTGCCGCGCGCGAGGAAAAAGTCGGTGGAGCCCTCAAACGAGCAGAGGACGCCGTCGCCACCGCCGAGGCCGCCAAGGAGGAGTTGAAGACGAAGGTGGCGCGGCTGGAGGCCGATCTCTCCGAGAAGGACAAGGAGCTTAGCGCCGCCAAGGTCTCCAACGTGGATCTTGAGTTGAAGCTAACCACTTTGACCAAGACTCTGGACAGCGCCAAGAAGCGGGAGGCGGCCTTGAAGGAGGAAATCAAGGCCGACAAGGCGCTGCTGGAGAGTGCTGCCGCCGCCCAGAACGCCTTCAGGGAGACTGTGACGCACTGGACGGAGAGTCTTGTGAACGCCGCCACGGACATCGACAAGGAGCTGGTGCAGCTGGGGATGGAGGATCTCGGGTATTCCTCCGACGAGAACCTCCAACCCAGCGCCAAGCTCGTCCTGTTCTTCAAGGGCGTGGCGACGGCCCTCCAGCGACTCCGGGAGAGGATCCCTAAGCAACTGGCTGATGAGTCACGCAAGATCTGCGCAGGAGCTCTTCAGAAAGTGTTGATGAAGGTGGCCTTCCGCAATCCGGGCCTCCGCCTCACCAACGTCCTCAGGACCTTGCCGCCAGAGGCTGATCTGGAGGAGCTCAAGGCCCTTGTCGCACCCATTGTGGACAAGGTGAGCGGGATCAAGAGGGTCGAAGGCGATCACGTAGATTAGGCCGCCCATTTCTTCTTTCCTTGTCGCTGTTTATCATGTCATGAAAACAATCTGTTAGAGCCGCGACAAGCTATTTTTGTAATATAACTCTATTCTGGGCAATGATCGCAACGTTATTCCCTTTACTTGATTCCTCCCTTTGTATGTTTTTGCCCTACGCTTTTAGGGAACTTGCCGGTGCAGGCACCTGAGCCGCGAGCGCTGAGTGCGGAACGTCAGCAGCCTGCTGGTGGTGCCGCTACCGGCAAGAAACCTTGTCGCAACTAGTTGCAGCTCACTTAAGTTGTTGAGCGGACTCGAAACAAAATAAGGGTGCAACTAGCTATGAGTTGGTTCCTCCGCGCATAGGTTTTCCATACAAAGTGCAGTCGTTCAAGGGAAATAACTTAAAATTTAAAAAAATTGATTGCTCAAACTGTGGCAACTTAGCTTTTCTGTTGTTTGCTTCCCGGCAAGGCGGAACTTTCTTGAACGACGCCTGGTCCATACCATCGTCTTCTCCTTTCCCCCCCCCCCGGCAAACTTGTGGGCGAGGGGAACCTTCCTTTCAAAAGAAAGAAGAGACGATACAGATATGGAGCTTTATGGCTCATTATTGCTTACCGTGGAGTAGGTGCTGCACAAAGTGTCAGATCATATATGCCAAAAATAGAAAGCATAAAATCGACAAAATGTGCGGGGCACATGAGCTTTACTTGTGCACGGGGTCTGCGCCCGGCTTTGTACAAAGGATTACATGCAACAGCGGCAAGACTTGTACAAAAGGTGGTTGCCGGAACAGGTTCCGGCAACCGCGCCTTACGGGAAAAACTTATGAAGATGCTCAATGTTCCAGGAGTTGCTCACCGGAATGCCATCTTCGGTCTCAAGGCGGACAGCGCCAGGCCTAGTGACTCGTTTCACCCGGTAAGGGCCTTCCCACTTCGGCGTCAACTTGTTGGAATTCTTGGCGGACTGAACGCGCCGAAGAACAAGGTCGCCTTCCTCGAGACTTCTGGCATTAACTTTGCGGCTATGGTAGCGGCGCAAAGCTTGCTGGTAGCGAGCAGCTCGCACAGCAGCCTGAAGACGGTCTTCCTCAAGGAGCAGCGCGTCATCTTGTCGCAGCTGCTCTTGCTCGAGCTCATCATAAGCGAGCACTCGAGGTGACCCGTATACGAGTTCCGTGGGGATAACTGCCTCTGCTCCATAGACTCGAGCGAAAGGTGTCTGGCCAGTGGCTTGATTTGGCGTCGTCCTGATCGACCAAAGAACCACCGGCAGCTCCTCGATCCAGTTTCTTCTGCACTTGTGCACCCTGTCGAAAGTTCTGGTCTTGAGCCCGCGCAGCACTTCAGCATTCGCCCTCTCTGCTTGACCGTTGCTTCTCGGGTGAGCAACAGAAGCGAAGCAGACCTTGGCGCCAAGATCTTGGATGTACTGCATGAAGGTGCGGCTCGTGAATTGTGTACCGTTGTCGGTGATTATCCTGTTAGGGATCCTGAAGCGGCAAACAATCGACCTGAAGAACTTGACTGCTGACTGTGCTATCACCTTCCTCACTGGTTCCACTTCCGGCCACTTTGTGAACTAGTCGATTGCAACGTACAAGTACTCAAAGCCCCCGACAGCTCGGGGAAAGGGGCCGAGGATGTCGAGCCCCCAGACCGAAAATGGCCAGGATAAAGGGATCATCTGGAGAGCTTGAGCTGGTTGGTGTATCTGCTTGGAATGGAACTGGCACGCTTCACACTTGGTTACTTGTGCAGTTGCATCCTGGAGGGCTGTCGGCCAAAAGAAACCTTGCCGGAAGGCTTTTCCGACAAGTGCTCTTGCGCCAATGTGATGACCACATATGCCTCCATGTATCTCTGCCAACAGCTTTTGTCCGTCTTCCCGGTGAATACACTTCAATTTCACACCGTTGAGTCTTCTTCTGTACAGTGTCTTGTCGACAAACTGGTACATACTTGACTGCCGGGCTACTCTTTCCGCTTCTTCTTGCTCCTCGGGAAGTTCTCCTGTCTGAAGGAAACGGACAATCTGCTGCGCCCATGCTGGAGCTTGTGGCTCGACAACAAGGACTAAAGGCAAATCTGCCGCTGCGGGAATATCCGCTTCTATGGCGAGAACCTGCGGATCTGCCGGAGCTCGACGTTCCCCGGCAAGCTTGCCGGAGCAAAACTTGTCGGGAGCTTCTGCTTCAACGGAACAAACCCTGGGGTTTGCCGGAGCAGATTGCTCCTCAGTGCTCTTGGCGTTGATCTTGGGGACTGCTGTGGGAACATCCGCTTCTACGGCGAGAACCTGCGGCTCTGCCGGAGCGTGACGTTCCCCGGCAAGCTTGCCGGAGCAAAACTTGTCGGGAGCTTCTGCTTCAACGGGACAAACCCTAGGGTTTGCCGAAGCAGACTGCTCCTCAGCGCTCTTGGCGTTGATCTTGGGGACCTTCTTGGCGGCGGCTTCGGGAAGCTCTGCCGGCAAATAGTCACCAGAAATCAACTTCCTCTTCTTGCTCTGTCCAGTTGATGGCGTTACGGACGGCTGAGTCAGCTTGAGCACAAAGATCCCTGGTTCCACAGGTAATTTAAGTGCGGCGCACTTTGACAGGCCATCAGCAATGGCGTTCTGAGCTCTTGGAACATGCTCCATTTGTAGGCCGTCAAAGTGCTCTTCTAGCTTTCTCACTTCGTCGACGTAAGCTTCCATCAACGGACTCTGATAATTCTTGTTTACTTGGCGGGCGACAAGTTGTGAGTCACCCCTGACAATGAGCTTCTTAATCCCAAGGTCTGCTGCGATCCTGAGACCGGCAAGCAAGCCTTCATACTCTGCAGTATTGTTTGTTGCTTGCTCCTTGGGAAAGTGCATCTGGACTACGTACTTGAGGTGCTCTCCGGCGGGTGCGACAAGCAGCACGCCAGCGCTGGCGCCTTGCAGCGAAAAGGCACCATCAAAGTACATCAGCCACTCTTCACTTGCTTCCTTGACGGGGATGCTCGTTTCTGGAATCTCTTCATCTGGTGTTGGCGTCCATTCTGCTATAAATTCTGCCAACGCTCTGCTCTGGATAGTTGAAGTACTTTCAAACTTGAGGCCAAAGCTTGACAGTTCCAGTGCCCAGTCAACAATCCTGCCTGTCGCTTCTGGATTCTGCAGTATCCTCTTCAGCGGAAAGCGAGTGACAACTGCGATCTCATGTGCTTGGAAATAATGGCGCAGCTTTCTCGAGGCCATGAGAAGGCCGAAAAGCAACTTCTGCACGCCAGAGTACCTTGACCTAGCCCCCTGCAGAAGGGAACTGACAAAGTAAACTGGGCGCTGCACCATTTTCTTCTGTATCTCCTCTCGCATCTGCGCAGATTCATCTTTGTCGGGACCAGAGCTTGTCGGGGAAGCCCCCTGCTTGTCGCTGGATGTGCTTGCCGTGGTTGCGGGCTCGTCATCTGCCTCCCTCTCTGCTACTAACGCAGCACTAACCACTTGATTGGTTGCCGCTATGTACAGCAGCAACTTCTCTTGTGGCTTAGGTGCGACAAGTATTGGAGGGGAGGACAGGTATCTCTTCAAGTCTTGCAGCGCAGCCTCCGCTTCCGGAGTCCATTTCATTGGACCTGCCTTTTTCAATAATTTGAAAAATGGCAGGGCGCGCTCAGTAGACCTAGAGATAAACCTGCTGAGAGCAGCCACGCAACCGGCAAGTCTTTGTACATCCTTGACGCGCTTTGGTGCTTCGATCTGCTCAATGACCTTGATTTTGTCGGGATTGGCTTCAATTCCCCGCTGAGACACGAAGAACCCGAGAAGCTTGCCGGAGGGGACTCCAAACACACACTTCTCTGGGTTGAGCTTGAGGCTGATTTTACGCAGATTTGCAAAGGTCTCGTCTAAATCTTGAATCAGAGTTGCCCTGTCCTTGCTCTTGACCACTATATCATCCATGTATGCTTCCACATTTCTGTGTATTTGCGGCTCAAGAGCGACATGAACTACCCTTGCAAATGTTGAACCAGCATTTTTTAATCCGAAAGGCATCCGTACGAAACAGTACGTGCCACATGGAGTAATAAATGCGGTCTTCTCCTCATCTTCTTCTGCCATGAAGATCTTATGATATCCTGAGTATGCGTCAAGAAATGAAAGCAAATCACATCCGGCTGTGGAGTCAATAATCTGGTCAATGCGCGGCAAAGGAAATGGGTCTTTGGGACAAGCTTTGTTAACATCGGTAAAATCGATACAAAGTCTCCATTTCCCGTTTGCCTTGCGCACGACTACAGGATTGGCCAACCACGTAGGATGGAGCACTCCTCTTACAAGGCCTGCTGCTTCCAGCTTCTTGATCTCTTCTGCGATGAATTCTTGGCGCTCCACTGCTTGCTTCCTGACCTTCTATTTGACGGGCCGCGCATGAGGACAAACGGCAAGGTGGTGCTCAATTACTTTCCTGGGAACACCGGGGATGTCAGACGGTTGCCACGCAAACACGTCGACATTCGCCCGCAGGAAAGCAATGAGCGCGCTTTCCTATTTAGGGTCGAGAGTGGCACTGATGGTGAAGGTAGCACCAGTGCCGTCCTCCTTGGCGGACACCTTTTTCGTCTCTGGCGGAGCTGCCATCGTCTTCTTGCACTTGCCGGTGGAGCTCGATGGTGCGTCCTCGACGGCAGCGCAGCACTCCGAAGAGGTGCGCTTGCCGGAGTGGGCATCAGAACTCTTGCCGGACTTGGTCTTCTTCCCCCCGAGAGCTTCAGCGGCAAGTGACTTGCGATCTGCTGCGGCTGCTGCTTCCCGGTAGATCTTGTCGGCGCAGATAAGAGCATCCTTCTTGTCGCCGAGGACAGAGATGACGCTTATCGGGCCTGGCATCTTCAGCATGTTATATGCGTAATGAGAGGCTGCCATGAACTTGGCGAGTGCTGGACGGCCAAGTATCCCATTGTAAGGTAATGGAATATCGGCGGCGTCAAAAGTGACCCTCTCAGTCCTGAAGTTCAGCTCGCTGCCAAATGTTACTGGCAGTGTGACCTTCCCCTTTGGCTTGCTCCTTCCCGGATTGATTCCTTGGAATGTGCCGGTCTCTTCGAGCTCGCTGTCAGGGATCTGGAGTTTCTAGAGTACAGCGGAGGAGATCAGGTTCAAGCCGGCCCCGCCGTCAACTAGCATCTTAGTGACCTTGAGGTTGCGGATAGTTGGTGAAACCAACATCGGCAAACACCCGACCGCAGTTGTGCGATCAAGGTGGTCCTCAATGTCAAAGATGATAGGCGTGCTGGACCATTTCAGAAGTTTGCGCGATTCGACAGGTGGTTCCGCTGCATTGACTTCCCGCACCCACTGCTTGAGTTGGCGGTGTGAAGTATGCAGAGAAGCACCGCCGTGAACGCACAAGACCTCTGTGGCTTTCTGAAACTCCTGCTCACTGGTCTCAACATCATCTATGTCGTCGACGTCTTCATCGTTGTCGCGGCCGCGGGGAGGTCTATCTCCTTGCCGCTGCTTGGCCTTGCCGCGGCGTCCTCCCCGGCTGGCACGCTTCTTGCCGGATTCTCCAGCACCTCCTTGGGCCCTCTCCTTGTCGCATCGCTCGTACTCAGCCTTTTGCTGCTGAACAAGCTGCTCGACTTTCTTGCAGCTCTGGAGGTCATGGCCCTTGGTACGGTGAATCTTGCAGTACTGCTTGTCGGTGCCGTCCTGCTTGTCGGCGACTGCCACAGCCTGACAGTTGGTGCATGCGGCAACCTCCTTGCCGGAGCTACCAACTTTGGCTTTCTTGGCGCCACCTTCATTGCCGGACTGCTCAACGACTAGCACCTCTTTGCCTTTCTTCTTCCTGTTCCGCCGCCGGTTTTTCTTTGCCGGGGCACCATCCTCACTGTCAGATCCTCCTGCTCCTACATTCTCTCCGGGGAGTTTCCTCCCTTCCTCAGCACGTGCACACTTGTCGGCCAGGGCATACAGCTCGCTGACATCTCTGATCTTGCACATCACCATCTCCTCCCACATCCTGCGGTTACGCACGTTCTGATGGAACGCGCTGATAACCGCGGCAGGGTGGACATCTGGGATGTTGTGCTGCACACGGCTGAATCTCTGAATGTACTTGCGCAGAGGCTCTCCTTCCTTCTGGGCGAGCAGATGAAGGTCACTCTCTTGGCCATGAGGTTTGTGGCCGCCTGTAAAGGCGCCGACAAACTGATGGCATAGGTCTGCCCAGGAGGATATGGAGTTGTCCGGCAAGTGCATGAGCCAGGACCTGACGTTGGGCTTGAGCACCAACGGGAAGTAGTTGGCAAGGATCTTGTCGTCCCGCCCCCCAGCAGCCTGCACCGCGATGGTGTAGATGCTGAGGAACTCCGACGGATGCGACTTGCCGTCGTACTTCTCTGGGACATCTGGTTTGAAATTCTTCATACTGGGCCACTGGACTTGCCGCAGCTCACGGGTGAACGCAGGGCAACCTACCGCGTACGGCAAGTCGCCTGGTTCCCCTGGCGCATGCATGTCGACAGAGGGCCCAGCGCGCTGGTCTGATTGACGCCGCGCTTCTCTTCGGCGCTCGATGCGAGTACGAGCGTCCTCTTGCTGTCGTTCGTGAAGAACTTGGCGCTGATCGTGGCGAGCTCGCGGATCTGATGACGTGGTGGAGTCGCTGTCGAGGTGGATCCGGCGAGTCGGCGATCTTGGCCTTCGGGGCGGAGAGTGCAAAGAGGTTGCACCCCCACCGGTCTTGTCGCCACCGGCTCGTGCCTGGCTGACTGGCTGCGGCTCTGACGTGCTCGGCTGCCACTAAGGGTCGCCGTTGGCGAAGCCGATGAGACTCCGAATGGTGGCCCTCCAGTCATCGATCTTGTCTGCCGTTGGAGGGTAGTCTAGGAGCAGTTGAGCTCGCGCCAAAGCTTCTGCTGCAGTGGCGGGTGGCGGTGGCGAACGGTGCGAGGAGCGGGATATGCTTGGACTTCTAACTATGTTAGAAGGAGCAGTATCCCGTCCAGGCGACCGTGCCTCGCTCATGCCAACATGTTGGCGTGCATGTTGGTCTTGAGCACTTCGGGATCCACCAGCTCGATCTTGGTCCAGCACACGCATGGTACCGTGAGCACCATGGCGCTGCCGGTCCCGCGCCTCCTGAGATGGGCGCGGTGCATGTACGGACGCCGAGGTCTTGGAGTGCGCCCGGTCGTTGTCGGAGCCGGCTACGCCGCCGATGGGCAGCGCAGCCTTGTCCTTGGACCTGGCAGCACCGCGAGCTCCCTCGTCGGCGCCCGTTCTTCCGCCGGCGTCTGCCCCACCAACCGTTTGCTCCGGCGGTGGTGGGCTCGGCGCGGACGAAGCAGCTGCCTCCGAAACCTTCTTCTTCGGCGGCATATTGATGAAGATGATGAAGATCTAGCTCGCGAGAACGCCGGATTTGGTGCACACAACTTCGACGCCCCCTACCTGGCGCGCCAAAGATGCCGGGGTACTGATCCACGGGCACCTATGGGACCGGCGGACCGAGTCCCTTTCGGTTCGGCAGGGGCGGAGATCGTGCAAAGAACGGATCGAGGCGATACACGCGAGCGATTTACCCAGGTTCGGGCCGCACGGATGCGTAAAACCCTACTCCTGCTTTGTGGTTTGTATTGATCTCTAGCTCGGGAGCGCGGAGTGCTACAGTACACTTCAGCAGCTAACGAGACCGAGCGTGAGTGTTCGAACCCCCCCTCTACGTTGCACACGGGCCTCCTTTTATATGCTCAAGGGGTCACCAACAGGTGGCAACGGAGGTAAAGGGTAAAAATGGAAAGGTGCTGCGGTAGGTACAGCTACCTGCTACAGTGTATCATACCTAACCCTGACGGCAGGGGACAAGGGCCTTAAATGCCCGTCTGTGTCGCCTGAACAGTGTAAAAGGGACCGTCAAGGACGCCACCGATCGCCACGATGGCAAACTTGTCAACACCGCTTGCCACCGCACGCCGCTAGCTGCACAGCCTCCCGCCACGTATGCCTGGAAGGGCCCCAGAGCGACACGTTGGTGGATGTGCTGGAGCGTGGGTCCAGAGAGGTGGCTTGCCGCGGCAAGCGCCTTGCCGCTGTCGTTGTCTTGTCACGTCCGGGAGCTTGTCGCTCACCGGGCCTTGCCGGGGCGCGTGGTGCGCCGCGGCAAGTTTCTTGAAATTCCTTGGGTGGCCTTCCCGGCAAGCTCCTCTTGCCGGGGTCTTGGGATGCTTTTGTTAGCCTTCCCGGCAAGCTCCTCTTGCCGGGGTCTTGTCTTCTTGGCTTGGACACTTTGTTCTTGAATGGCTCCAAAGGAACCACGGAGGACCTTGGCGGTCACCCGGCAAGCCTTGCCGCGGGACGCTGCGACTGCCCGTGCACAAGTTCGGGATACTAGGGTACCCCTACTCTAGTACACCGACATTGTTCCTTTATAAAGAGGATGAATATCAAGCGTCCTCTCCATAGCCGTTTGGGACTTGCCTATAATCTAGGAGTCCTAGACACGGTTGGGTTACCCACGCCCGTATTAATGAGAATCCCGTAATAAGGGGACACGATCTCTGCTTTGACAAGACGTGTCGAAAAACTGCCTCGCGTTATGTGCGGGGCTAGTTAAAGGAAACGGTTCGAATAATCACCGGGCCATGACATAACGTCATACTGTCAAAACAAGTCAGCAAATTATATTTGCGAAAATATTATTCTCTCTACGGTGGTATGTGGAACTTATTTTGCAGGGTCGGACACTATCCTCGTATTCAAATTCTTCTATGATGTATTCGGAGAAGTAACCCGCCTTGCAATGTCGAAGACAATACTTCACGTTGGACTCATCGTCATTGAAGCCTGGTTCAGGGGCTACTGAGGGAGTCCTGGATTAGGGGGTCTCCGGACAGCCGGACTATCTCCATTGGCCAGACTGTTAGACTATGATTGAAGACTTCGTCTCGTGTCCGGATGGGACTCTACTTGGCGTGGAAGGCAAGCTAGGCAGTACGGATATGGATATCTCCTCCTTTTGTAACCGACCTTGTGTAACCCTAACCCTCTCCGGTGTCTATATAAACCGAAGGGTTTTAGTCCGTAGGACATCAACCACAACATACAATCATACCATAGGCTAGCTTCTAGGGTTTAGCCTCTCTGATCTCGTGGTAGATCTACTCTTGTACTACCCATATCATCAATATTAATCAAGCAGGACGTAGGGTTTTACCTCCATCAAGAGGGACCGAACCTGGGTAAAACATCGTGTCCCCTGCCTCTTGTTACCATCCGGCCTAGACGCACAGTTCGGGACCCCCTACCCGAGATCCGCCGGTTTTGACACCGACAATATGCTTGAGTATCTAAATTATTATGTCAACACTAGAC
The DNA here is from genome assembly GCF_056163025.1 of Triticum urartu. Lineage (NCBI taxonomy): Eukaryota > Viridiplantae > Streptophyta > Magnoliopsida > Poales > Poaceae > Triticum > Triticum urartu. The sequence goes on along the minus strand of NC_141874.1, from coordinate 695,648,283 downwards.
TATTGCCTTGACTCGCATCAAAGTCCAATTGTCCATGCTATACAGAAAAAATTATGATATGACATGTTAAACAACACTCCACATCAAAAATTCTGTTTTTATCACTTACCTACTCGAGGACGAGTAGGAGTTAAGCTTGGGGATGCTAATACGCCTCCAATGTATCTATAATTTTTTATTGTTCCATGCTGTTATATTATCAATCTTGGATGTTTTATAATCATTTTATAGTCATTTTATATCATTTTTTGGTACTAACCTATTAACATAGTGCCAAGTGCCAGTTCTTGTTTCTTCCGCGTTTTTTACATTGCAGAAAATCAATATCAGATGGAGTCCAAATGCCACGAAACTCTATGGAGATTTTTTATGGACCAGAAGGAACAAGTTAGGACCTGGTAGCACCTGGGGGTAGTCCCGAGGAGGGGACAACCCACTAGGGCGGGCCAGGAGGCCCAGGCACGCCCTGCTGGGTTGTGCCCACCTCGGGTCCCCCCCCCCGGACAGCCTCTTTGCTCTATAAATACCCAAATATTCCCAAAACCCTAGGGGAGTTGACGAAATATTCATCCAGCCGCCGCAGAGTCCAGAACCACCAGATCCAACCTATACACCATCTCGGATGGGGTTCACCACCTCCATTGGTGCCTCTCCGATGATGCGTGAGTAGTTCTTTGTAGACCTTTGGGTTCGTAGTTAGTAGCTAGATGTCTTCATCTCTCTCTCTCTCTTGATTCTCAATACAATGGTCTCTTGGGGATCCATATGATGTAACTCTTTTTGCGCCGTGTTTGTTGGGATCTGATGAACTTTGAGTTTGTGGTCAGTCATATCTTTTTATATCCATGAAAGTTATTTGAGTTTCTTTGATCTCCTATATGCATGATCTCTTATAGCCTCGTATTTCTTCTCCGATATTTTGGTTTTGTTTGGCCAACTTGATCTATTTATCTTGCAATGGGAAGAGGTGCCCGGTAGTGGGTTCGATCTTACGGTGCTTGATCCTAGTGACAGAAAAGGGAACCGACACGTATGTATCGTTGCTACTCGGGATAAAAAGACAGGATCTATATCTATGTAATAGATAAACGGATCTTGTCTACATCATGTCATCATTCTTATTACATTACTCTGTTTTTCCATGAACTTAATACACTAGATGCATGCTGGATAGCGGTTGATGTGTGGAGTAATAGTACTAGACGTAGGCAGGAGTCGATCTACTAATCTTGGATGTGATGCCTATGTAATAATCATTGCCTGGATACCGTCATAATCATTTGAGGTTCTATCAATTGCCCAGTAGTAATCTTTTTACCCACCATTTGTTATCTTTTCTCGAGAGAAGCCACTAGTGAAACCTACGGCCCCCGGGTCTTCTTCCTCATATATTTGCTTACGATCTATTTTTTCTTTGCATTTTTATTCAGATCTATTAAACCAAAAATACAAAAATACTTTGCTTCACTTTATTTTATTTGCGATCTACTATTTCAATCTACTACAATTTTCTGGCATCGTTACCCGAAAGGGATTGACAACCCCTTTAACACATCGGGGTGCGAGGTGTTGTTATTTGTGTGCATGTGCTATTTACGTTGTGTTGCTTGGTTCTCCTACTGGTTCGATAACCTTGGTTTCTTCACTGAGGGAAATACCTACCGTTGTTGTGTTGCATCATCCCTTCCTCTTTGGGGAAATACTGACGTAGTCCTAGCAGACAAGAGCTTTTATGACGCTATAGTCAGAGAGCGATCATGTAGCTCCCCTGGCCTAATTCTCCCGCCTATATATACTCTTATACCCCAAAAACATCTAGGAGAGACATGAAACCACTTTCCCACCGCCGCAACCTTCTGTACCCATGAGATCCCATCTTGGGGCCTTTTCCGGTATCCTGTCGGAGGGGGAATCGATCATGGAGGGCTTCTACATCAACGCCATTGCCTCTCCGATGAAGCGTGAGTTGTTTACTTCAGACCTACGGGTCCATAGCTAGTAGCTAGATTGCTTATTCTCTCTCTTTGATTCTCAATGCAAAGTTCTCCTCGATGTTCTTGGAGATCTATTTGATGTAATACTCTTTTGCGGGTTGTTTGCCGAGATCCGATGAATTGTGGATTTATGATCAGCTTATCTATGAATATTATTTGAATCTCCTCTGAATTCTTATATGCATCATTGCTACCTCTTGAGCACTGCGTTGGTTTTCCCCGAAGAGGAAGGGATGATGCAGCAAAGTAGCATAAGTATTTCCCTCAGTTTTTGAGAACCAAGGTATCAATCCAGTAGGAGGCTACACGCGAGTCCCTCGCACCTGCACAAAACAAATAAATCCTCGCAACCAACGCAAATAGGGGTTGTCAATCCCTATAAGGCCACTTACGAGAGTGAGATCTGATAGATATGACAACATAATATTTTTGGTATTTTTATGATAAAGATGCAAAGTAAAATAAAGGGAAAGTAAATAGCAAAGTAAATAACTAAGTAGTAGGAGATTAATATGATAAAGATAGACCCGGGGGCCATAGGATTCACTAGTGGCTTCTCTCAAGAGCATAAGTATTCTACGGTGGGTGAACAAATTACTGTTGAGTAATTGACAGAATTGAGCATAGTTATGAGAATATCTAGGTATGATCATGTATATAGGCATCACGTCCGAGACAAGTAGACCGCCTCCTGCCTGCATCTACTACTATTACTCCACTCATCGACCGCTATCTAGCATGCATCTAGAGTATTAAGTTAAAAACAGAGTAACACCTTAAGCAAGATGACATGATGTAGAGGGATAGACTCATGCAATATGAAGAAAACCCCATCATGTTATCCACGATGTCAACAATAAAATATGTGCCTTGCTTCCCCTACTGTCACTGGGAAAGGACACCGCAAGATTGAACCCAAAGCTAAGCACTTCTCCCATTGCAAGAAAGATCAATCTAGTAGGCCAAACCAAACTGATAATTCGAAGAGACTTGCAAAGATAACCAATCATACATAAAAGAATTCAGAGAAGATTCAAATATTATTCATAGATAGACTTGATCATAAACTCACAATTCATCGGTCTCAACAAACACATCGCAAAAATAAGATTACATCGAATAAATCTCCACATGAGAGGGGGAGAACATTGTATTGAGATCCAAAAAGAGAGAAGAAGCCATCTAGCTACTAACTATGGACACGTAGGTCTGAGGTGAACTACTCACACTTCATCGGAGGGGCTATGGTGTTGATGTAGAAGCCCTCCGTGATCGATGCCCCCTCCGGCGGAGCTCCGGAACAGGCCCCAAGATGGGATCTCGTGGATACAGAAAGTTACAGTGGTGGAATTAGGGTTTTGGCTCTTCTTATGATCGTTTGGAGGTACGTGGATATATATAGGAGGAAGGAGTACGTCGGTGGAGCAACAGGGGGCCCACAAGGGTGGAGGGTGCACCTGGTGGGGGTGGGCATGCCCCCCTACCTCGTGGCCTCCTCTTTTCTTTCTTGACGTAGGGTCCAAGTCTCCCGGGTCTTGTTCATTGAGAAAATCATGTTCCCGAAGGTTTCATTCCGTTTGGACTCCGTTTGATATTCCTTTTCTTCAAAACCCTAAAACAGACAAAAAAACAGCAATTCTGGGCTGGGCCTCCGGTTAATAGGTTAGTCCCAAAAATAATATAAAAGTGGATAATAAAGCTCAATAATGTCCAAAATAGTAGATAATATAGCATGGAGCAATCAAAAATTATAGATATGTTGGAGACGTATCAAGCATCCCCAAGCTTAATTCCTGCTCTTCCTCGAGTAGGTAAATGATAAAAACAGAATTTTTGATGCGGAGTGCTACTTGGCATAATTTTAATGTAATTCTTCTTAATTTTGGTATGAATATTCAGATCCAAAATATTCAAGACAATAGTTCATATTGACATAAAAATAATAATACTTCAAGCATACTAACAAAGCAATTATGTCTTCTCAAAATAACATGGCCAAAGAAAGTTCATCCCTACAAAATCATATGGTTTAGTCATGTTTCATTTTCGTCACACAAGAATCCTGTCATCATGCACAACCCCGATGACAAGCCAAGCAATTGTTTCATACTTTTAATCTCAAACCTATAAACTTTCACGCAATATATGAGCGCGAGCCATGGACATAGCACTATAGGTGGAATAGAATATAATGAGGGGGGTTATGTGGAGAAGACAAAAGAGGAGAAAGTCTCACATCAACGAGGCTAATCAATGGGCTATGGAGATGCCCACTGATTGATGTTAATGCAAGGAGTAGGGATTGCCATGCAGCGGATGCACTAGAGCTATAAATGTATGAAAGCTCAACAAAAGAAACTAGTGGGTGTGCATCCAACTTGCTTGCTCACGAAGACCTAGGGAACTTGAGGAGGCCCATTGTTGGAATTTACAAGCCAAGTTCTATAATGAAAATTCCCACTAGTATATGTAAGTGACAAAACAAGAGACTCTCTAACATGAAGATTATGGTGCTACTTTGAAGCACAAGTGTGGCAAAGGATAGTAACATTTTCCCTTCTCTCTTTTTCTCTCATTTTTTATGGCCTTTCTCTTTTTTATGGCCTTTCTCTTTCTTGGGCCTTCTCTTTTTTATGGGATTTCTCTCCTTTTTTATATATATTCCTCACTTGGGACAATGCTCTAGAAAATGATGATCATCACACTTCTATTTATTTACAACTCAATGATTCCAACTCGATACTAGAACAAAGTATGACTCGATATGAATGCCTCCGGTGGAGTGCCGGGATATGCAATGGACCAAGAGTGACATGTATGAAAGAATTATGAATGGTGGCGTTGCCACAAATACTATGTCAACTACATGATCATGCTAAGCAATATGACAATGATGAATGTGTCATGATGAACGGAATGGTGGAAAGTTGCATGGCAATATATCTCGGAATGGCTATGGAAATGCCATAATAGGTAGGTATGGTGGCTGTTTTGAGGAAGATATAAGGGGGTTTATGTGTGAAAGAGCGTATCATATCACGTGGTTTGGATGCACCGGCGAAGTTTGCGCCAACTCTCAATGTGAGAAAGGGCAATGCATGGTACCGAAGAGGCTAGCAATGATGGAAGGGTGAGAGTGCGTATAATCCATGGACTCGACATTAGTGATAAAGAACTCACATACTTATTGCAAAAATCTACAAGTCATCAAAAACCTCGGTACTATGAGCATGCTCCTAGGGGGATAGATTGGTAGGAAAAGACCATCGCTCATCCCTGACCGCCACTCATAAGGAAGACAATCAAATAACACCTCATGTTTCAAATTTGTTGCATAACGTTTACCATACGTGCATGCTACGGGACTTGAAAACTTCAACACAAGAATTTCTCAATTTCACAACTACTCAACTAGCTCGACTTTGATATTATTACCTCCATATCTCAAAACAATTATCAAGCATCAAACTTCTCTTAGTATTCAAAACACTCTTAAGAAAATTTTACTAATCTTGAATACCTAGCATATTAGGATTTTAAGAAAATTACCATGCTACTAAGACTCTCAAAATAATCTAAGTTAAGCATGAGAGATCAATAGTTTCTATAAAACAAATCCACCAGCGTGCTCTAAAAGATATAAGTGAAGTACTAGAGCAAAACTATATAACTCAAAAGATATAAGCGAAGCACATAGAGTATTCTAACAAATTCCAAATCATGTATGGCTCTCTCAAAAGGTGTGTACAGCAAGGATGATTGTGGTAAACTAACAAGCAAAGACTCAAATAATACAAGACGCTCCAAGCAAAACACATATCATGTGGTAAATAAAAATATAGCTCCAAGTAAAGTTACCGATAGAAGTAGACGAAAGAGGGGATGCCTTCCGGGGCATCCCCAAGCTTTGGCTTTCAGGTGTCCTTAGATTATCTTGGGGGTGCCATGGGAATCCCCAAGCTTAGGCTCTTGCCACTCCTTGTTCCATAATCCATCAAATCTTTACCCAAAACTTGAAAACTTCACAACACAAAACTTAAAGTAGAAAATCTCATGAGCTCCGTTAGCGAAAGAAAATAAAAGATCACTTCAAGGTACTGTAATGAACTCATTCTTTATTTATATTGGTGTTATACCTAATGTATTCCAACTTCTCTATGGTTTATAAACTATTTTACTAGCCATAGATTCATCAAAATAAGCAAACAACACACAAAAAACAGAATCTGTCAAAAACAGAACAGTCTGTAGTAATCTGTAGCTAGCGCAAGATCTGGAACCCCAAAAATTCTAAAATAAATTGCTGGGACGTGAGGAATTTATCTATTAATCATCTGTAAAAATAATTAACTAAATAGCACTCTCCAAATAAAAATGACAGCAGTTCTCCTGAGCGCTAAAGTTTCTGTTTTTTACAGCAAGTTCAACAAGACTTTCACCAAGTCTTCCCAATGGTTCTACTTGGCACAAACACTAATTAAACACAAAAAACACAACGAAAACAGAGGCTAGATAAATTATTTATTACTAAACAGGAGCAAAAAGCAAGGAATAAAAATAAAATTGGGTTGCCTCCCAACAAGCGCTATCGTTTAACGCCCCTAGCTAGGCATAACAAGCAAGAATAGATCTATGTGTTGCCATCTTTGGTAGGCAATCCATAAGTGGCTCTCATAATAGCTTCATAAGGTAACTTAATCTTATTTATAGGAAAGTGTTACATGCCTTTCCTTAATGGAAATTGGAATCTAATATTTCCTTCCTTCATATCAATAATTGCACCAAACGTTCTAAGGAAAGGTCTACCAAGAATAATAGGACATGAAGGATTGCAATCTATGTCAAGAACAATAAAATCTACGGGCACATAATTCCTATTTGCAACAATAAGAACATCATTAATTATTCCCATAGCTTTCTTAATAGTGGAATCCGCAAGGTGCAAGTTTAGAGAGCAATCATCAAAATCACGGAAACCTAACAAATCACACAAAGTCTTCGGAATCATGGAAACACTAGAACCCAAATCACATAAAGCATAGCATTCTTGATCTTTAATTTTAATATTAGTAGTTGTTTCCCACTCATCATAATGTTTTCTAGGGATAGAAACTTCCAATTCAAGTTTTTCTTCATAAGATTGCATCAAGGCATCAACGATATGTTTAGTAAATGCTTTATTTTGACTATAAGCATGAGGATAATTTAGCACGGATTGCAACAAGGAAATACAATCAATCAAAGAGAAATTTTCATAGTTAAATTCCTTGAAATCCATAATAGTGGGTTTAGCAACATCTAGGGTTTTAATTTCTTCAATCCAACTTTTATCAAATTTAGCACCAAGATCAACAAATTCTGAATTCTTGGAACGCCTTCTAGGTAAAGGTGGATCATATTCAGTCCCATCATTATCAAGATTCATACTGCAAAACAAAGATTTAATAGGGGACACATCAATAACTTTTAGATCTTCATCTTTATTTTCATAGCAACTAGAAGAACACGCTCTTATAAAGGCATCTTTCTTAGCACGCATCCTAGCGGTTCTTTCTTTGCACTCATCAATGGAAATTCTCATGGCTTTGAGAGACTCATTGATATCATGCTTAGGTGGGATAGATCTAAGTTTCAAAGAATCAACATCAAGAGCAATTCTATCAACGTTCCTAGCCAAATCATCAATCTTAAGCAATTTTTCTTCAAACATAGCATTAAAATTCTTTTGCAAAGTAATAAATTCTTTAATATTAGATTCAAAATCAGAGGGCATCTTATTATAATTTCCATAAGAATTTTTGTAGGAATTACCATAATTATTAGAGGGATTACTAGGGTAAGGCCTAGGATTGAAATTTCCTCTATACGCGTTGTTACCAAAATTGTTCCTACCAACAAAATTCACATCCATAGATTCATTATTATTCTCAATCAAAGTAGACAAGGGCATATCATTAGGATCAGAAGAAACACTCTTATTAGCAAATAATTTCATAAGTTCATCCATCTTTCCACTCAAAACATTAATTTCTTCTATCACATGCACCTTTTTATTAGTAGATCTTTCAGTGTGCCATTGAGAATAATTAACCATAATATTATCTAGGAGTTTAGTAGCTTCTCCTAAAGTGATTTCCATAAAAGTGCCTCCCGCGGCCGAATCTAAAAGATTTCTAGAAGCAAAATTCAATCCGGCATAAAAGTTTTATATAATCATCCACAAATTTAAACCATGAGTAGGGCAATTACGTATCATTAATTTCATTATCTCCCAAGCTTGTGCAACATGTTCATGATCAAGTTGCTTAAAATTCATAATATCGTTTCTAAGAGAGATGATCTTAACGGGAGGAAAATACTTAGAGATAAAAGCATCTTTGCACTTGTTCCATGAATCAATACTATTTTTAGGCAAAGACGAAAACTAAGCTTTAGCACGATCTCTAAGCGAAAAAGGAAATAGCTTCAATTTAACAATATCATTATCCACATCTTTCTTCTTTTGCATGTCACACAAATCAACGAAGCTATTTAGATGAGTAGCGGCATCTTCACTAGGAAGGCCGGAGAACGGATCTTTCATGACAAGATTCAGCAAAGCAGCATTAATTTCACAAGATTCAGCATCGGTAAAAGGAGCAATCGGAAAGAGAGGGAGGATAGAGAGAGAGGGCGAATAAAACGGCAAGGGTGAAGTGGGGGAGAGGAAAACGAGAGGCAAATGGCAAATAATGTAATGCGGGAGATAAGGGTATGTGATGGGTACTTGGTATGTTGACTTTTGCGTAGACCTCCCCGGCAACGGCGCCAGAAATCCTTCTTGCTACCTCTTGAGCACTGCGTTGGTTTTCCTCGAAGAGGAAGAGATGATGCAGCAAAGTAGCGTAAGTATTTCCCTCTGTTTTTGAGAACCAAGGTATCAATCTAGTAGGAGGGTACGCGCGAGTCCCTCGCACCTGCACAAAACAAATAAATCCTCGCAACCAATGCAAATAGGGGTTGTCAATCCCTATAAGGCCACTTACGAGAGTGAGATGTGATAAATATGATAAGATAATATTTTTGGTATTTTTATGATAAAGATGCACAGTAAAATAAAGGCAAAGTAAATAGCAAAGGAAATAACTAAGTAGTAGGAGATTAATATGATAAAGATAGACCCGGGGGCCATAGGATTCACTAGTGGCTTCTCTCAAGAGCATAAGTATTCTACGGTGGGTGAACAAATTACTGTTGAGTAATTGACAGAATTGAGCATAGTTATGAGAATATCTAGGTATGATCATGTATATAGGCATCACGTCCGAGACAAGTAGACCGCCTCCTGCCTGCATCTACTACTATTACTCCACTCATCGACTGCTATCTAGCATGCATCTAGAGTATTAAGTTAAAAACAGAGTAACACCTTAAGCAAGATGACATGATGTAGAGGGATAGACTCATGCAATATGAAGAAAACCCCATCTTGTTATCCACGATGTCAACAATAAAATATGTGCCTTGCTGCCCCTACTGTCACTGGGAAAGGACACCGCAAGATTGAACCCAAAGCTAAGCACTTCTCCCATTGTAAGAAAGATCAATCTAGTAGGCCAAACCAAACTGATAATTCGAAGAGACTTGCAAAGATAACCAATCATACATAAAAGAATTCAGAGAAGATTCAAATATTATTCATAGATAGACTTGATCATAAACCCACAATTCATCGGTCTCAATAAACACACCGCAAAAACAAGATTACATCGAATAGATCTCCACAAGAGAGGGGAGAACATTGTATTGAGATCCAAAAAGAGAGAAGAAGACATCTAGCTACTAACTATGGACCCGTAGGTCTGAGGTGAACTACTCACACTTCATCGGAGGGGCTATGGTGTTGATGTAGAAGCCCTCCATGATCGATGCCCCCTCCGGCGGAGCTCCGAAACATGCCCCAATATGGGATCTCTTGGATACAGAAAGTTACGACAGTGGAATTAGGGTTTTGGCTCCTCTTCTGATCATTTGGGGGTACGTGGATATATATAGGAGGAAGGAGTACGTCGGTGGAGCAACAGGGGGCCCACGAGGGTGGAGGGCGCGCCTGGTCGAGTGAGGGCGCCCCCTACCTCGTGGCCTCCTCTTTTCTTTCTTGACGTAGGGTCCAAGTCTCATGGGTCTTGTTCGTTGAGAAAATCACGTTCCCGAAGGTTTCATTCCGTTTGGACTCCGTTTGATATTCCTTTTCTTCGAAACCCTAAAACAGGCAAAAAAACAACAATTCTGGGCTGGGCCTCTGGTTAATAGGTTAGTCCCAAAAATAATATAAAAGTGGATAATAAAGCCCAATAATGTCTAAAACAGTAGATAATATAGCATGGAGCAATCAAAAATTATAGATACGTTGGAGACGTATCAATCATTTAATATCTTTGCAAGTCTCTTCAAACTATCGATTTGGTATGGCCAACTAGATTGGTTTTTTCTTGCAATGGGAGAAGTGCTTAGCTTTGGGTTCAATCTTGCGGTGTCCTTTCCCAGTGACAGTAGGGGCAGCAAGGCACGTATTGTATTGTTGCCATCGAGGATAACAATATGGGGTTTTCATCATATTGCTTGAGTTAATGCCGCTCCATCATGTCATCTTACTTAATGCATTACTCTGTTCTTATGAACTTAATACTCTAGATGCACGCAAGAGTCCATCGATGTGTGAAGTAATAGTAGTAGATGCAGAATTGTTTCGATCTACTTGACACGGACGTGATGCCTATATTCATGATCATTGCCTTAGATATCATCATAACTTTGCGCTTTTCTATCAATTGCTCGGCAGTAATTTGTTCAGCCACCATAATATTTTCTATCTTGAGAGAAGCCTCTAGTGAAACCTATGGCCCTCGGGTCTATTTTACATCATATTAGTTTCCCATCAACTTGCCAATTTCTGTCGTCGTTCCCTTTGCAATCTTTTACTTTCCGTTCCATAAACCAAAAATACCAAAAATTATTAATTTACCGTTTATCCATCTCTATCAGATCCCACTTTGCAAATAACCGTGAAGGGATTGACAACCCCTTTGTCGCGTTGGTTGCAAGTTGGTGTTTGTTTGTGCAGGTATTCGGTGGCTTGTTGTGGAGTCTCCTACTGGATTGATACCTTGGTTCTCAAAACTGAGGGAAATACTTACGCTCCTTTGCTGCATCACCCTTTCCTCTTCAAGGGAAAAACCAACGCAAGCTCAAGAAGTAGCAGTGTACCTCCGTCCCGGACGGAAGTCGCCCTCGAAGCAGTTGCCGAAGGAAGATCCTAATCTTCAGAGGAAATTTAATGTTCCAGAGGAGGGATAGTTCATCTGGTCCTGGTACAGACAAGATCGCATGGTAGAACAATAGGGACGAGAACCAGCCCTTGGTCTCTAGACACCATCTAGTCAAGTCCTCCTTGAGGGAAGGAGTGCGAAGAGAAATACATGCGACGAGATCTTCTGAGAGAAGAAGCTCGGCCGGCCCGAAGGAACGGCGGAAACCTATGTTACCCAAATCCGCTAGGGCCGCAGCCACTGGCAGCCTCGGATTGGCACATATCCGGAATAAAGGTTGGAAACGGATGGCAAAGGGACGATCGCCCGACCATCGGTCCAACCAGAAAAGATTGGCATTCCCACTACCAATGGAGATAGAAGACCTAAGACGTAAGGCCGGCATAAGCTGGATAATAGTCTGCCAGAACTGGGAGCCCTCAGATTGCTGAGCAAATGCCAATGGTTGGCCATGCAGATATTTTGCACGAATAATATCCAAGCAGAGACCACCGTCCCCGGACGAGATCTGCGATAACCACTTGGATAACATGGCAATGTTCATGCATTTGGAGGAGATCACGCCAAGACCGCCCTGGTCCTTAGGCTTGCATATTTCTGACCATTTCACCATATGGTATTTCTGCTTACCCCCCTTATCTGCCCAAAGGAAGCGAGATTGATATTTAGTAATGTCCTGGTGAAGGGATTCACTAAGACTATAGAATCCCATGAGGTACATCAATAGACTAATCATAGATGAGTTAATGAGAATGACCCGAGCACCCTTGGAAAGCCATCTACCTTGCCAAGGCTCTACTCGATACTGGACCTTGTTCACTGAAGGCCGCAAGTCTTTCTCAAGTATACGAGAGTCACTCACGGGCATCCCTGGGTAAGTTGTTGGGAAGGCACCAAGCCGGCAATTCGGTCGGTTCGCAATCCGAAGGCGATCTTCCTCCAAGTAGCCGAGGACCATGACCTCGCTCTTGGAGAAGTTAATAGTAAGACCGAACATCTCCTGAAAGCAGAGCAACAGGAATTTGAGATGGCAGATGTTCGATCCCAAACCCTCCACCATCAAGATCGTGTCATCCGCATACTGGAGGTGGGTGAGGCCCGCTCCCCCAAGAGATGGCCACATACCCCCTTGATGTGATCAGCCCTCTTTGCAAGGTCAAGCATTGTCGCAAGAGCATCAATTACCTGGTTAAATAGGAAAGGGGAGAAAGGGTCCCCTTGGCGAACTCCCTGTTCCGTCTGGAAGTAAGGCCCAACCTCTCCATTAATGTTAACAGTCGAGCAACCACTTGTCACGAGCTGCATCACCCTAGCGATCCACCTATGATCGAAGCCTTTCCGGCTCAACACTTCCTAAGGAAGGACCAAAGAACAGTGCCATAGGCTTTATTGTAGTCGATCTTGAAGAGCGGTGCTCACAATCAACGCACAGTGGTAGTAAGTATTGTAGTAACAGCGTGCATCGGAGCTGGGACGTTTCTAATAAGAATTGATGTAGCTCTTTCAAAATTTAGAAAAAAGTGAAAGAGTGAGGATGCTGTATGAAAACCAAAATTCAAAGAGTTGGTGTAGAATTGATGTAGCTCTTGCAAAATTCAGAAAAAGGTGAAAGAGTGAGGACACTGTATGAAAACCAAAATTCAAAGAGTTGGTGTGTTTGCACTATTCAATTACTTCCATCAAAAACACCTAAATGTATATTAAAAATTTGAAACATAAAAACCTATAGTTATGTTTGAAATCCTGAAATACTAAATGCTACTAGCATCGTGCACCCATATGGTGTATGCTAGCAGCGTCTATGTTTACTCAAACACTGCTAGTGACAAGATTATATTAAATTGCCTTTATATAGCAAAACAACCTCATATAAATCACACGATTGGTCATGAAAATGACAACATTAACATGTCTCCTTCAACACCGGAAAACTTTTGTGTAACACTTTGAAATTTTAACCTCTTATTCAAGTGGGCACATAACGACACATGCAAAGTTTCAATTTTTCTAGACACCATTTACATTTTTAAAATTCAAAAACTATTTCAAAAAAGGATGTGTTTGAATAATCCCGTACAAATATTTGGATTTTTGATTAATTTCATCAAACACGACTAAATATACAATATAAAACTTTTATAGCATAAAACTGGAACACAAAAATCCTGTAACTATGCTTAAAATGCAAATGTTAAAATATTACTAGCGGCGTCCACGTACAAGCTCAAGCTGCTAGTAGGAGCACTAGCAGCACGCCGACGAGTAGGGACGCTGCTAATGACCATTGATGTAACTATTTTAATATTCCAAACCAGAATTCAGATAGTTGGCGTGCTTGAATTTTCTAATTACTTTCATCGAAAAGAACTAAATGTATGTTAAATTTTTGGAACATAAAGCCCCATAATCATGTTTGAAATTCTGAAATGCTAACATGTGCACTGCTAGAATACAAGTTAACGCCGTCTGTGTTTACTCAAACACCGCGAATAACAAAATTACATTAAATTGCTTTAAAATAGAAAAACAACCTCATATGAATCTCAAGATCGGAGATGTAATTGTGAATTGTGTACATTACATTTATTCAAACGTTTTAAGCCACAAAAATAACAACACTACGAATCTCATAGCTATGTCTCTCTCAAACCGGACACTTTCCACCTTCGAAACTACAAATCTCCTCGTCGATATCGATCACTTCATTATATTTTTTGACAAACACTGGCAGAGTAGCTTTTCTTTTCAATTATAGGAAGGAGGGTGTTACAGGTATTGTGGCATGCGCAAGTGCTAGGTCGAGAATAAGAACAAAGCCAACAGCAGGCATGTTGGGGAACATAGTAATTTCAAAAAAATTCCTACGCACATGCAAGATCATGGTGATGCATAGCAACGAGAGGGGAGAGTGTTGTCCACGTACCCTCATAGACCATAAGCGGAAGCGTTATGACAACGCGGTTGATGTAGTCGTACGTCTTCACGATCGACTGATCCTAGCACCGAAGGTACGGCACCTCCGTGATGTGCACACGTTCGGCTCGGTGACGTCCCACGAACTCACGATCCAGCAGAGTGTCGAGGGAGAGCTTCGTCAGCACGACGGCGTGATGACGGTGACGATGATGCTACCGGAACAGGGCTTCTCCTAAGCACCTCTACGATATGACCGAGGTGGATTATGGTGGAGGGGGGCACCGCACACGGCTAAGGGATCAATGATCAACTTGTGTGTCTATGGGATGTCCCCTGGTCACGTATATAAAGGATGGAGGGAGGAGGAGGTCGGCCCTCATATGGCGCGCCCAAAGTGTGGAGTCCTACGAGGACTCATTAGTCCTAGTAGGATTCCACCTCCAACATGGAATAGGAAAAAGGGAAGGGAGAAGGAGAAGGAAGGGGGCATCCCCTTTCCCTAGTCCAATTCGGAGCAGTCCATGGGGAAGGGGTGCGGCCACCCTTGAGGCCTTTCTCTCCTTTCCTGTATGGCCTATCAAGGCCCAATACAAATTCCCGTAACTCTCCGGTACTCCAAAAAATACTCGAATCACTCGGAACATTTCCGATGTCTGAATATAGCCTTCCAATATGTCGATCTTTACGTCTCTACCATTTCGTGACTCCTCGGCATGTCCCTGATCTCATGCAGGACTCCGAACAAACTTCGGTCATCAAATCACATAACTCATAATACAAATTGTCACAGAACGTTAAGCGTGCGGACCCTACGGGTTCGAGAACTATGTAGACATGACCGAGACACATCTCCGGTCAATAACCAATAGCGGAACCTTGATGCTCATATTGGCTCCTACATATTCTACGAAGATCTTTATCGGTGAAACCGCATAACAACATACGTTGTTCCCTTTGTCATCGGTATGTTACTTGCCCGAGATTCGATCGTCGGTATCCCAATACCTAGTTCCATATCGTTACCGGCAAGTCTCTTTACTCGTTCCATAATGCAACATCCCGTAACTAACTCATTAGTCACATTGCTTGCAAGGCTTATAGTGATGTGCATTACCGAGAGGGCCCAGAGATACCTCTCCGATACACGGAGTGACAAATCCTAATCTCGATCTATGCCAACTCAACAAACACCATCGGAGACACCTGTAGAGCATATTTATAATCACCCAGTTACGTTGTGACGTTTGATAGCACACAAGGTGTTCCTCCGGTATTCGGGAGTTGCATAATCTCATAGTCAGAGGAACATGTATAAGTTATGAAGAAAGCAGTAGCAATAAAACTGAACGATCATTATGCTATGCTAACGGATGGGTCTTGTCCATCACATCATTCTCTAATGATGTGATCCCGTTCATCAAATGACAACACATGTCCATGGCTAGGAAACTTAACCATCTTTTATTAACGAGCTAGTCAAGTAGAAGCATACTAGGGACACTCTGTTTGTCTATGTATTCACAAATGTACTAAGTTTCCGGTTAATACAATTCCAGCATGAATAATAAACATTTATCATGATATAAGGAAATATAAATAACAACTTTATTATTGCCTCTAGGGCATATTTTCTTCAGTCTCCCACTTGCACTAGAGTCAATAATCTAGTTCACATCGTCATGTGATTTAACACCAATAGTTCACATCTTTATGTGATTAGTTCACATCTCCATGTGACTAACACCCAAAGGGTTTACTAGAGTCAATAATCTAGTTCACATCGCTATGTGATTAACACCGAAAGAGTGATCATGTTTTGCTTGTGAGAGAAATTTAGTCAACGGGTCTGCGACATTCAGAGCTGTATGTATTTTGCAAATTTTGTATGTCTACAATGCTATGCACGGAGGTACTATAGCTAATTGCTCCCACTTTCGATATGTATCTAGATCGAGACTTAGAGTCATCTAGATCAGTGTCAAAGCTTGCATTGACGTAACTCTTTACGACGAACTCTTTGTCACCTCCATAACCGAGAAACATTTCCTTATTCCACTAAGGATATTTTTGACCGCTATCCAGTGATCCACTCCTGGATCACTATTGTACCCTCTTGCCAAACTTATGGTGAGGTACACAATAGGTCTGGTACACATCATAGCATACTTTATAGAACCTATGACTGAGGCATAGGGAATGACTTTTCATTCTCTTTCTATTTTCTATCGTGGTCGGGTTTTGAGTCTTTACTCAAGTTCACACCTTACAACACAGGCAAGAACTCCTTTGAATTTTCCATTTTGAACTACTTCAAAATCTTGTCAAGGTATGTACTCATTGAAAATATATCAAGTGTCTTGATCTCTCTCTATAGATCTTGATGCTCAATATGTAATAGCTTCACTGAGGTCTTTCTTTGAAAAACTCCTTTCAAACACTCTTTTATGCTTTCCAGAAAATTCTAGATTATTTCCGATCAACCAATATGTCATTCACATATACTTATCAGAAATGATGTAGTGCTCCCACTCACTTTCTTGTAAATACAGGCTTCACCGCAAGTCTGTACAAAACCATATGCTTTGATCACTTTATCAAAGCATATATTCCAACTCCAAGATGTTTGCACCAGTCCATAGATGGATCACTGGAGCTTGCTCACTTTGTTAGCACCTTTAGGATCGACAAAACCTTCTGGTTGCATCATATACAACTCTTTTTTAAGAAATCCATTAAGGAATGCAGTTTTGACATCCATTTGCCAGATTTCATAAAATGTGGCAACTGCTAACATGATTCAGACAGACTTTTAAGCATCAATACGAGTGAGAAAATCTCATCGTAGTCAACTCCTTGAATTTGTCGAAAACATTTTACGACAATTCGAGCTTTGTAGATAGTAACACTACTATCAGCGTCCGTCTTCCTCTTGAAGATCCATTTATTATCAATGACTCATCGATCATCAGGCAAGTTAATCAAAGTCCATACTTTGTTCTCATACATGGATCCCATCTCAGATTTGATGGCCTCAAGCCATTTTTCAGAATCTAGGCTCATCACCGCTTCCTCATAGTTCGTAGGTTCGTCATGGTCTAGTAACATGACTTCCAGAAAGGATTACCATACCACTCTGGTATGGACCATACTCTGGTTGTCCTACGAGGTTCGATAGTGACTTGATCTGAAGTTTCATGATCATCATCATTAACTTCCTCACTAATCGGTGTAGGCATCACTGGAACTGATTTCTGTGATGAACTACTTTCCAATTCGGGAGAAGGTACAATTACCTTATCAAGTTCTACTTTCCTCCCACTCACTTCTTTCGAGAGAAACTCCTTCTCTAGAAAGGATCCATTCTTAGCAACGTATATCTTGCCTTCGGATCTGTGATAGAAGGCATACCCAACAGTTACTTTTGGGTATCCTATGAAGACGCACTTCTTCGATTTGGGTTTGAGCTTATCAGGATGAAACTTTTTCACATAAGCATCGCAACCCCAAACTTTAAGAAACGACAGCTTAGGTTTCTTGT
The DNA here is from genome assembly GCF_056163025.1 of Triticum urartu. Taxonomy (NCBI): domain Eukaryota; kingdom Viridiplantae; phylum Streptophyta; class Magnoliopsida; order Poales; family Poaceae; genus Triticum; species Triticum urartu. The sequence continues at coordinate 695,630,527 of NC_141874.1, read as the reverse complement.
TAAATCACAGTTCATACGGTGTCGTCTCAACGGATTTAGATGGTGCCTTTTTTAACGTGAATACAGCTATCTCTAATGCATAACCCCAAAACTATAGCGGTAAATCAATAAGAGACATCATAGATCACACCATATCTAATAAAGTATGATTACAATGTTCTGACACACCATTACACTGTGGTGTTCCGGGTGGCGTGAGTTGCGAAACTATTCCGCATTGTTTCAAATGAAGACCAAACTTGTAACTCAAATATTCGTCTCCGCGATCAGATTGCAGAAACTTTATTTCTTGTTACGATGATTTTCCACTTCACTCTGAAATTCTTTGAACTTTTCGAATATTTCAGACTTACGTTTCATCAAGTAGATATACCCATATCTTCTTAAATCATCTGTGAAGGTCAAAAAATAATGATACCTACCGCGAGCCTCAATACTCATAGGACCGCATACATCAGTATGTATTATTTCCAATAAGTCGGTTGCTCGCTCCATTGTTCCGGAGAATGGAGTCTTAGTCATCTTGCCCATGACGCATGGTTCGCAAGCATCAAGTGATTCCAAAAGCCCATTAGCATGGAGTTTCTTCATGCGCTTTACACCAATATGACTTAATGGCAGTGCCACAAATAAGTTGCACTATCATTATTAATGTTGCATCTTTTGGCTTTAATATTATGAATATGTGTATCACTATGATCGAGATTCAATAAACATTTATATTGAGTGTATGACCATAGAAGGTTTTATTCATGTAAATAGAACAACAATTATTCTTTGACACAAATGAATAACCGTATTGCAATAAACATGATCCAATTATATTCATGCTCAACGCAAACACCAAATAACATTTATTTTAGGTTCAACACTAATCCCGAAGGTAAAGGGAGTGTGCAATGGTGATCTTATCAACCTTGGAATCACTTCCAACACACATCATCACCTCGCCCTTAACTAGTCTATGTTTATTTTGCAACTCCTATTTCGAGTTACTACTCTTAGCAACTGAACCAATATCAAATACCAAGGGGTTGCTATAAACACTAGTAAATTACACATCAATAACATGTATATCCAATATACCTGTGTTCACTATGCCATCCTTCTTATCCGCCAAGTATCTAGGGCAGTTCCACTTCCAGTGACCATTTCTTTTGCAGTAGAAGCACTTAGTTTTAGGCTTGGGTCTAGATTTGGGCTTCTTTATGGAAGTGGCAACTTGCTTGCCATTCTTCTTTCAGTTCCCTTTCTTTTATTTTGCCCTTTTTCTTGAAACTAGTGGTCTTGTAAACCATCAACACTTGATGCTCTTTCTTGATTTCTACCTTCGCCAATTTCAATATCACGAAGAGCTCGGGAATTACTTTCGTCATCCCTTGCGTATTATAGTTCATCACGAAGTTCTAGTAACTTGGTGATAGTGACTAGAGAACTTTGTCAATTACTATCTTATCTAGAAGATTAACTCCCACTTGATTCGAGCAATTGTAGTACCCAGACAATCTGAGCACATGCTCACTGGTTGAGCCATTCTCCTCCATTTTGCAGGCAAAGTACTGTCAGAGGTCTCATACCTCTCGACACGGGCATGAGTATGAAATACCAATTTCAACTCTTGGAACATCTTATATGCTCCGTGGCGTTCAAAACATTTTTGAAGTCCCGATTCTAAGCCATAAAGCATGGTGCACTAAACTATCAAGTAGTCATCATACCGAGCTTTTGTCAAAATGTTCATAACGTCTGCATCTGCTCCTGCAATAGGTCTGTCACCTAGCGGTGCATCACGGATATAATTCTTCTGTGCAGCAATGAGGAAAATCCTCAGATCACGGACCAAGTCCACATCATTGCTACTAACATCTTTCAACATAGTTTTTCTATAGGAACATATCAAAATAAACGGGGAGCAACATCGCGATCTATTGATCTACAACATAGTTATGCAAATACTATCAGGACTAAGTTCATGATAAATTAAAGTTCAATTTAATCATATTACTTAAGAACTCCCACTTAGATAGACATCCCTCTAGTCATCTAAATGATCACGTGATCCAAATCAACTAAACCATGTCTGATCATCACGTGAGATGGAGTAGTTTTCAATGGTGAACATCACTATGTTGATCATATCTACTATATGATCCACGCTCGACCTTTCGTTCTCCAGTGTTCCGAGGCCATATCTACATATGCTAGGCTCGTCAAGTTTAGCCCGAGTATTCTGTGTTGGGGAACGTTGCAGAAAAAAAAAATTTCCTACGGTTTCACCAAGATCCATCTATGAGTTCATCTAGCAACGAGTGATCGGATTGCATCTACATACCTTTGTAGATCACGCGCGGAAGCGTTCAAAGAACGGGGATGCGGAAGTCGTACTCGACGTGATCCAAATCACCGGAGATCCTAGCGCCGAACGGACGGCACCTCCGCGTTCAACACACGTACGGTCAGCGTGACGTCTCCTCCTTCTTGATCCAGCAAGGGGGAAGGAGAGGTTGATGAAGATCCAACAGCACGACGGCGTGGTGGTGGATGCAGGAGTCACCGCAGTAGGGCTTCGCCATTCTACTGCGAGACGGAGAGGTGTAGCAGGGGAGAGGGAGGCGCCAAGAGTCAAGGGTGCAGCTGCCCCTCCCTCCCCCCCTTTATATAGGCTCCCCTAGGGGAGGCGCCGGCCCTAGGAGATGGGATCTCCTAGGGGGGCGGCGGCCAAGGGGTGGAGTGCACCCCAAGCCAGGTGGAGCGCCCCCCCCCCACCCTAGGGTTCCCAACCCTAGGCGCATGGGGTGGGCCAAAGGGGGCACACCAGCCCACTATGGGCTGGTTCCCCTCCCCACTTCAGCCCATGGGGCCCTCCGGGATGGGTGGCCCCACCCGGTGGACCCCCGGGACCCTTCCGGTGGTCCCGGTACAATATCGGTGACCCCCGAAACTCTCCCGATGGCCGAAACTGCACTTCCTATATATAATTCTTCACCTCCGGACCATTCAGGAACTCCTCGTGACGTCCGGGATCTCATACGGGACTCCGAACAACTTTCGGGTTACTACATATTCATATCTCTACAACCCTAGCGTCACTGAACCTTAAGTGTGTAGACCCTACAGGTTCGGGAGACATGTAGACATGACCGAGATGGATCTCCGGTCAATAACCAACAGCGGGATCTGGATACCCATGTTGGCTCCCACATGCTCCTCGATGATCTCATCGGATGAACCACGATGTCGAGGATTCAAGCAACCCCGTATACAATTCCCTTTGTCAATCGGTACGTTACTTGCCCGAGATTCGATCGTCGGTATCCCAATACCTCGTTCAATCTTGTTACCGGCAAGTCACTTTACTCGTACCGTAATGCATGATCCCGTGACCAGACACTTGGTCACTTTGAGCTCATTATGATGATGCATTACCGAGTGGGCCCAGAGATACCTCTCCGTCATACGGAGTGACAAATCCCAGTCTTGATCCGTGTCAACCCAACAGACACTTTCGGAGATACCCGTAGTATACCTTTATAGTCACCCAGTTACATTGTGACGTTTGGTACACCCAAAGCACTCCTACGGTATCCGGGAGTTACACGATCTCATGCTCTAAGGAAAAGATACTTGACATTGGAAAAACTCTAGCAAACGAACTATACGATCTTGTGCTATGTTTAGGATTGGGTCTTGTCCATCACATCATTCTCCTAATGATGTGATCTCGTTATCAATGACATCCAATGTCCATAGTCAGGAAACCATGACTATCTATTGATCAACGAGCTAGTCAACTAGAGGCTTACTAGGGACATGTTGGTGTCTATGTATTCACACATGTATTACGATTTCCGGATAACACAATTATAGCATGAATAAAAGACAATTATCATGAACAAGGAAATATAATAATAATCCTTTTATTATTGCCTCTAGGGCATATTTCCAACAGTCTCCCACTTGCACTAGAGTCAATAATCTAGTTACATTGTGATGAATCGAACACCCATAGAGTTCTGGTGTTGATCATGTTTTTCCCTAGGGAGAGGTTTAGTCAACGGATCTACGACATTCAGGTCTGTATGTACTTTACAAATATCTATGTCTCCATCTTGAACATTTTCACGAATGGAGTTGAAGCGATGCTTGATGTGCCTGGTCTTCTTGTGAAACCTGGGCTCCTTGGCAAGTGCAATAGCTCCAGTGTTGTCACAGAAGAGTTTGATCGGCCCCGACGCATTGGGTATGACTCCTAGGTCGGTGATGAACTCCTTCACCCAAATTGCTTCATGCGCTGCCTCCGAGGCCGCCATGTACTCCGCATCACATGTAGATCCCGCCACGACGCTCTGCTTGCAGCTGCACCAGCTTACTGCTCCACCATTCAACATATACATGTATCCGGTTTGTGACTTAGAGTCATCTAGATCTGTGTCGAAGCTAGCATCGACGTAACCCTTTACGATGAGCTCTTCGTTACCTCCATAAACGAGAAACATGTCCTTAGTCCTTTTCAGGTACTTCAGGATATTCTTGACCGTTGTCCAGTGTTCCTTGCCGGGATTACTTTGGTACCTACCTACCAAACTTACGGCAAGGTTTACATCAGGTCTGATACACAGCACGGCATACATAATAGACCCTATGGCTAAGGCATAGGGGATGACACTCATCTCTTCTATATCTTCTGCCGTGGTCGGACATTGAGCTGAGCTCAATTTCACACCTTGCAACACAGGCAAGAACCCCTTCTTAGACTGATCCATATTGAACTTCTTCAATATCTTATCAAGGTATGTGCTTTGTGAAAGACCTATGAGGCGTCTTGATCTATCTCTATAGATCTTGATGCCTAATATATAAGCAGCTTCTCCAAGGTCCTTCATTCAAAAACTCTTATTCAAGTAGGCCTTAATGCTGTCCAAAAGTTCTATATCATTTCCCATCAAAAGTATGTCATCTACATATAATATGAGAAATGATACAGAGCTCCCACTCACTTTCTTGTAAATGCAGGCTTCTCCATAAGTCTGCATAAACCCAAACGCTTTGATCATCTCATCAAAGCGAATGTTCCAACTCCGAGATGCTTGCACCAGCCCATAAATCGAGCGTTGGAGCTTGCACACCTTGTCAGCATTCTTAGGATCGACAAAACCTTCCGGCTACATCATATACAATTCTTCCTTAAGGAAACCATTAAGGAATGCCGTTTTGACGTCCATTTGCCATATCTCATAATCATAGAATGCGGCAATTGCTAACATGATTCGGATGGACTTCACCTTCGCTACGGGTGAGAAAGTCTCATCATAGTCAACCCCTTGAACTTGTCGATAACCCTTAGCGACAAGCCGAGCTTTATAGATGGTCACATTTCCATCCATGTCTGTCTTCTTCTTAAAGATCCATTTATTTTCTATGGCTCGCCGCTCAACGGGCAAGTCAGTCAAAGTCCATACTTCGTTTTCATACATGGATCCTATCTCGGATTTCATGGCTTCCAGCCATTTGTCGGAATCCGGGCCCGCCATCGCTTCTTCATAGTTTGAAGGTTCACCGTTGTCTAACAACATGATTTCCAAGACAGGGTTTCCGTACCACTCTGGTGCGGAACGTGTCCTTGTGGACCTACGAAGTTCAGTAGCAACTTGATCTGAAGTTTCATGATCATCATCATTAACTTCCTCTCTAGTCGGTGCAGGCACCTCAGGAACATTTTCTTGAGTTGCGCCATTTTCCGGTTCAAGAGGTAATACTTCATCAAGTTCTACTTTCCTCCCACTTACTTCTTTCGAGAGAAACTCCTTCTCTAGAAAGGATCCATTCTTGGCAACAAAGATCTTGCCTTCGGATCTGAGGTAGAAGGTATACCCAATAGTTTCTTTAGGGTATCCTATGAAGACGCATTTTTTCGACTTGGCTTCGAGCTTTTCAGGTTGAAGTTTCTTGACATAAGCATCGCATCCCCAAACTTTTAGAAACGACAGCTTAGGTTTCTTCCCAAACCATAATTCATACGGTGTCGTCTCAATGGATTTCAATGGAGCCCTATTTAAAGTGAATGCGGCAGTCTCTAAAGCATAGCCCCAAAATGATAGCGGTAAATCGGTAAGAGACATCATAGATCGCACCATATCTAATAGAGTGCGATTACGACGTTCGGACACACCATTACGCTGAGGTGTTCCAGGCGGCGTTAGTTGTGAAACTAGTCCACATTTTCTTAAGTGTGTGCCAAACTCGTGACTCAAGTATTCTCCTCCACGATCTGATCGCAAGAACTTGATTTTCCTGTCACGTTGATTCTCAACCTCACTCTGAAATTCCTTGAACTTTTCAAAGGTCTCAGACTTGTGTTTCATTAAATAGACATACCCATATCTACTCAAGTCATCAGTGAGGGTGAGAACATAACAATAGCCACCGCGAGCCTCAACACTCATTGGACCGCACACATCAGTATGTATGATTTCCAATAAGTTGGTTGCTCGCTCCATTGTTCCTGAGAATGGAGTCTTGGTCATTTTACCCATGAGGCATGGTTCGCACGTGTCAAATGATTCGTAATCAAGAGACTCTAAAAGTCCATCTGCATGGAGCTTCTCCATGCGTTTGACACCTATGTGACCAAGGCGGCAGTGCCACAAGTATGTGGGACTATCATTATCAACCTTACATCTTTTGGTATTCACATTATGAATATGTGTAGCATTACGCTCGAGATTCATTAAGAATAAACCATTCACGATCGGAGCATGACCATAAAACATATCTCTCATATAAATAGAACAACCATTATTCTCGAATTTAAATGAGTAGCCATCTCGAATTAAGCGAGATCCTGATACAATGTTCATGCTCAAAGCTGGCACTAAATAACAATTATTGAGGTTTAAAACTAATCCCGTAGGTAAATGTAGAGGTAGCGTGCCGACGGCGATCACATCGACCTTGGAACCATTCCCGACATGCATCGTCACTCGTCCTTCGCCAGTCTCCGCTTATTCCGCAGCTCCTGCTTTGAGTTACAAATGTGAGCAACCGCACCGGTATCAAATACCCAGGAGCTACTACGAGTACTGGTAAGGTACACATCAATTACATGTATATCACATATACCTTTCGTGATGCCGGCCTTCTTGTCCGCTAAGTGTTCGGGGCAGTTCCGCTTCCAGTGACCACTTCCCTTGCAATAAAAACACTCAGTCTCGGGCTTGGGTCCATTCTTTGGCTTCTTCCCGGCAGCTTGCTTACCGGGCGCGGCAACTCCCTTGCCGTCCTTCTTGAAGTTCTTCTTACCCTTGCCCTTCTTGAAATTAGTGGTTTTATTCACCATCAACACTTGATGTTCCTTTTTGACTTCTACCTCTGCTGATTTCAGCATTGCAAATACTTCAGGAATGGTCTTTTCCATCCCCTGCATACTGAAGTTCATCACAAAGCTCTTGTAGCTCGGTGGAAGCGACTGAAGGATTCTGTCAATGACCGCGTCATCCAGGAGATTAACTCCCAGCTGAGTCAAGCGGTTATGTAACCCAGACATAGTGAGTATGTGCTCACTGACAGAATTGTTTTCCTCCATCTTACAGCTGAAGAACTTGTCGAAGACTTCATATCTCTCGACCCGGGCATGAGCTTGAAAAACCATTTTCAGCTCTTCGAACATCGCATATGCTCCGTGTCTCTCAAAACGCTTTTGGAGCCCCGGCTCTAAGTTGTAAAGCATGCCGCACTGAACGAGGGAGTAATGATCGGTACGTGTCTGCCAAGCGTTCATAACGTCTTGTTCTGCAGGGAGAGCAGGTGCTTCACCTAGCGGTGCTTGTAGGACATAATCTTTCCTGGCAGCTATGAGGATGATCCTCAGGTTCCGGACCCAGTCCGTATAGTTGCTGCCATCGTCTTTCAGCTTGGTTTTCTCTAGGAACGCGTTGAAGTTGAGGACAACGTTGGACATTTGATCTACAATACATGTTGTAAAGATTTTAGACTGAGTTCATGATAATTAAGTTCATCTAATCAAATTATTCAATGAACTCCCACTTAGATAGACATCCCTCCAGTCATCTAAGTATAACATGATCCGAGTTAACTAGGCCATGTCCGATCATCACGTGAGACGGACTAGTCAACATCGGTGAACATCTTCATGTTGATCGTATCTTCTATACGACTCATGCTCGACCTTTCGGTCTTCTGTGTTCCGAGGCCATGTCTGTACATGCTAGGCTCGTCAAGTCAACCTAAGTGTTTGCATGTGTAAATCTGTCTTACACCCGTTGTATGTGAACGTTGGAATCTATCACACCCGATCATCACGTGGTGCTTCGAAACAACGAACTGTCGCAATGGTGCACAGTTAGGGGGAACACTTTCTTGAAATTATTTTGAGGGATCATCTTATTTACTACCGTCGTTCTAAGTAACAAATATGCAAAAACATGATAAACATCACATGCAATAAAATAATAATAGTGACATGATATGGCCAATATCACATAGCTCCTTTGATCTCCATCTTGGGGCTCCATGATCATCTTGTCACCGGCATGACACCATGATCTCCATCATCATGATCTCCATCATCGTGTCTCCATGAAGTTGCTCGCCAACTATTACTTCTACTACTATGGCTAACACGTTTAGCAATAAAGTAAAGTAATTTACATGGCGTTTCTCAATGACACGCAGGTCATACAAAAATAAAGACAACTCCTATGGCTCCTGCCGGTTGTCATACTCATCGACATGCAAGTCGTGATTCCTATTACAATAGCATGAACATCTCATACATCACATATATATCATTCATCATTCATCACAACTTTGGCCATATCACATCACAAAACACTTGCTGCAAAAACAAGTTAGACGTCCTCTAATTGTTGTTTCAAGTTTTACGTGGCTGCAATAGGGTTCTAGCAAGAACATTTTCTTACCTACGTGAAAGCCACAACGTGATTTGTCAACTTCTATTTACCCTTCATAAGGACCCTTTTCATCGAATCCGCTCCAACTAAAGTGGGAGAGACAGACACCCACCAGCCACCTTATGCAACTGGTGCATGTCAGTCGGTGGAACCGGTCTCACGTAAGCGTACGTGTAAGGTTGGTCCGGGCCGCTTCATCCCACAATACCGCTGAAGCAAAATAAGACTAGTAGCGGCAAGAAAGTTGACAACATCTACGCCCACAACAAATTGTGTTCTACTCGTGCAAAAAGAACTACGCATAGACCTAGCTCTGATACCACTGTGGGGGAACATTGCAGAAAACAAAAAATTTCCTACGGTTTCACCAAGATCCATCTATGAGTTCATCTAGCAACGAGTGATCGGATTGCATCTACATACCTTTGTAGATCACGCACGGAAGCATTCAAAGAATGGGGATGAGGAAGTCGTACTCGACGTGATCCAAATCACCGGAGATCCTAGCGCCGAACGGACGGCACCTCCGCGTTCAACACACGTACGGTCACCGTGACGTCTCCTCCTTCTTGATCCAGCAAGGGGGAAGGAGAGGTTGATGAAGATCCAGCAGCACGACGGCGTGGTGGTGGATGCAGGAGTCACCGCAGCAGGGCTTCGCCGTTCTACTGCGAGAGGGAGAGGTGTAGCAGGGGAGAGGGAGGCGCCAAGAGTCAAGGGTGCGGCTGCCCCTCCCTCCCCCCCTTTATATAGGCTCCCCTAGGGGGCACCAGCCCTAGGAGATGGGATCTCCTAGGGGGGCGGCGGCCAAGGGGTGGAGTGCCCCCCAAGCCAGGTGGGGTGCCCCCCACCCTAGGGTTCCCAACCCTAGGCGCATGGGGTGGGCCAAAGGGGCGCACCAGCCCACTATGGGCTGGTTACCCTCCCCACTTCAGCCCATGGGGCCCTCCGGGATGGGTGGCCCCACCCGGTGGACCCCCGGGACCCTTCCGGTGGTCCCGGTACAATACCGGTGACCCCCCGAAACTCTCCCGATGGCCGAAACTGCACTTCCTATATATAATTCTTCACCTCCGGACCATTCCGAAACTCCTCGTGATGTCCGGGATCTCATCCGGGACTCCGAACAACTTTCGGGTTACTGCATATTCATATCTCTACAACCCTAGCGTCACCGAACCTTAAGTGTGTAGACCCTACGGGTTCGGGAGACATGTAGACATGACCGAGACGGCTCTCCGGTCAATAACCAACAGCGGGATCTGGATACCCATGTTGGCTCCCACATGCTCCTCGATGATCTCATCGGATGAACCACAATGTCGAGGATTCAAGCAACCCCGTATACAATTCCCTTTGTCAATCGGTACGTTACTTGCTCGAGATTCGATCGTCGGTATCCCAATACCTTGTTCAATCTCGTTACTGGCAAGTCACTTTACTCGTACCGTAATGCATGATGTCGTGACCAGACACTTGGTCACTTTGAGCTCATTATGATGATGCATTACCGAGTGGGCCCAGAGATACCTCTCCGTCATACGGAGTGACAAATCCCAGTCTTGATCCGTGTCAACCCAACAGACACTTTCGGAGATACCCGTAGTATACCTTTATAGTCACCCAGTTACGTTGTGACGTTTGGTACACCCAAAGCACTCCTACGGTATCCGGGAGTTACACGATCTCATGCTCTAAGGAAAAGATACTTGACATTGGAAAAACTCTAGCAAACGAACTATACGATCTTGTGCTATGTTTAGGATTGGGTCTTGTCCATCACATCATTCTCCTAATGATGTGATCTCGTTATCAATGACATCCAATGTCCATAGTCAGGAAACCATGACTATCTATTGATCAACGAGCTAGTCAATTAGAGGCTTACTAGGGACATGTTGGTGTCTATGTATTCACACATGTATTACGATTTTCGGATAACACAATTATAGCATGAATAAAAGAAAATTATCATGAACAAGGAAATATAATAATAATCCTTTTATTATTGCCTCTACGGCATATTTCCAACATTCTGCGTGTGCAAAACTGGCTTGCACCCGTTGTATGTGAACGTAGAGCTTATCACACCGGATCATCATGTGGTGTCTTGGCACGAAGAACTGTCGCAACGGCGCATACTTAGGGAGAACACTTATACCTTGAAATTTTAGTAAGGGGTCATCTTACAAAACTACCGCCGAACTAAGCAAAATAAGATGTATAAAAGATAAACATCACATGCAATCAAAAATATGTGACATGGTATGGCCATCATCATCTGGTGCTTTTGATCTCCATCTCCAAAGTACTGTCATGATCTCCATTGTTACCGGCATGACACCATGATCTCCATCATCTTGATCTTTTAACAACGTGTCGTCACATGGTCGTCTCACCAGCTATTGCTTTTGCAACTATCGTTATCGCATAGCAATAAAGTAAAGCAATTACATGGCACTTGCATCTTATGCAATAAAGAGACAACCATAAGGCTCCTGCCAGTTGCCGATAACTTTAACAGAACATGATCATCTCATACAACAATTTATATCTCATAACGTCTTGACCATATCGCATCACAACATGCCCTGCAAAAACAAGTTAGACGTCCTCTACTTTGTTGTTGCAAGTTTTACGTAGCTGCTACGGGCTGAGCAAGAACCGTTCTTACCTATGCATCAAAAACCACAACGCGATATAGTGATTGCTTTTTGATCTTCAGAAAGAACCTTGTTCATTGAATCCGATTCAACTAAAATTGGAGAAACTGACACCCACCAGCCACCTGTGTGCGAAGCACATCGGTAGAACCAGTCTCGCGTAAGCGTACGCGTAATGTCAGTCTGCGACGCTTCATCCAACAATACCGCCGAATCAAGAATCAACTAGTGACGGCAAGTAATATGTCTATACCCACGCCCACAACTCCTTTGTGTTCTACTCGTGCATATAACGTCTACGCATAAACCTGGCTCGGATGCCACTATTGGGGAACGCAATAATTTCAAAAAAATTCCTACGCACACGCAAGATCATGGTGATGCATAACAACGAGAGGGGAGAGTGTTGTCCACGTACCCTCGTAGACCGTAAACGGAAGCGTTATGACAATGCGGTTGATGTAGTCATACGTCTTCACGATCGACCGATCCTAGCACCGAAGGTACGACACCTCCGTGATCTGCACACGTTCGGCTTAGTGACGTCCCACGAACTCACGATCGAGCAGAGTGTCGAGGGAGAGCTTCATCAGCACGACGGCGTGATGACGGCGATGATGATGCTATTGGAACAGGACTTCTCTTAAGCACCGCTACGATATGGCCGAGGTGGATTATGGTGGAGGAGGGCACCACACACGGCTAAGGGATCAATGATCAACTTGTGTGTCTATGGGGTGTCCCCTGGCCACGTATATAAAGGATGGAGGGAAGAGGTGGCCGGCCCTCATAGGGCGTGCCAAAGTGTGGAGTCCTACTAGGACTCCCTAGTCCTAGTAGGATTCCACCTCCCACATGAAATAGGAAAAAGGAAAGGGAAAAGGAGAAGGAAGGAAGCCTAGTCCAATTCAGACCAGTCCATGGGGAAGGGACATGGCCACCCTTGAGGCCTTTCTCTCCTTTCCCGTATGTCCCATTAAGGCCCAATACGAATTCCCGTAACTCTTCGGTACTCCAAAAAATACCTGAATCACTCAGAACCTTTCCGATGTCCGAATATAGTCTTCCAATATATCGATCTTTACGTTCGACCATTTCGAGACTCCTCGTCATGTCCCCGATCCCATCGGGGACTCTGAACAAACTTCGTTCATCAAATCACATAACTCCTAATACAAATCGTCACAGAACGTTAAGCGTGCGGACCCTACGGGTTCGAGAACTATGTAGACATGACCGAGACACATCTCTGGTCAATAACCAATAGCGGAACATGGATGCTCATATTAGCTCCCACATATTCTATGAAGATCTTTATCTGTCAAACCGCATAACAACATATGTTGTTCCCTTTGTCATCGGTATGTTACTTGCCCGAGATTGACAGTCAGTATCTCAATACCTAGTTCAATCTCGTTACCGGAAAGTCTCTTTACTCGTTCCCTAATGCAACATCCTGTAACTAACTCATTAGTCACATTGCTTGCAAGGCTTATAGTGATGTGCATTACCGAGAGGGCCCAGAGATACCGCTCCGATATACGGAGTGACAAATCCTAATCTCGATCTATGCCAACTCAACAAACACCATCGGAGACACCTGTAGAGCATCTTTATAATCACCCAGTTACGTTGTGATGTTTGATAGCACACAAGGTGTTCCTCCGGTATTCGGGAGTTGCATAATCTCATAGTCAGAGGAACATGTATAAGTTATGAAGAAAGCAGTAGCAAGAAAACTGAACGATCATTATGCTAAGCTAACGGATGGGTCTTATCCATCACATCATTCTCTAATGATATGATCCCGTTCATCAAATGACAACACATGTCCATGGCTAGAAAACTTAACCATCTTTGATTAACGAGCTAGTCAAGTAGAGGCATACTAGGGACACTCCGTTTGTCTATGTATTCACACATGTACTAAGTTACCGGTTAATACAATTCCAGTATGAATAATAAACATTTATCATGATATAAGGAAATATAAATAACAACTTTATTATTGTCTCTAGGGCATATTTCCTTCAAGGCATCACAACAACTATACATCAGTGCCCGACCACGTGAGTCGATCACTTCGGTTTGTAAGCAACATATATCAAAACTAGTGTGTAACACTCTGAAATTTTAACCACTTATTTAAGTGAGAAGATAACAACACTATACAAAGTTACAATATTTCCAGGCACAATTTATGATTGATAATATAATTAAAAGAAAACAGAAATTAACTACGCAGGAGTATATGCTTGATATACACTCCACTTGGTTGGAGTTAAGAAAGCACCGCACATGTTGCTGGCATTGATCACCGCACCGCCTGATCAGTACATATGCCGGTGGAAATTAATACTTGACTAGTCATAGATCCTAACTTTGCTTTCAACGATGCATGGCATGGTAGATGCATAGATCGGTCGTACTCAAAATTTACTCCATATCGTGTCCATGTCCGTCCCTCTTTTGTGTTTGACAACGACGGCCTACCTACTCACCACTGGCCATTCTTCCAGATCTGCACACTACACTGTGGACTGTGGTAGCTCGCACACAGGTTCCATACGTTCACACGCGAAGAAATTCACGTCGGAATTATTTGCAGAAGCTTCTGCTCATACTAATGTAGTAGATGGGAGCACTTTTCGAAAGTAAAAATGTAGATGTGAACAAAGAAGCGTCACATGCGTGCAGTGCACCGATCGATCCATGATCCATCGTACGGTCCCCAGCGCCCAACCACCGGCATGCGCATGCATGCATCAATGCATGCCCCACTGGCTACGCACGGCGTACGCGCATGGACACGTGCATGCACGCACCACCGTCCGTCCGCCACCCTGCAATGCAATACCGCAACACCTATCTTCTTCTCCCTAGCCATCTCTCGCCCGCCGGCTATTTATACCCCGCTCCACGGAGTTCCATCTCCACCACCACCACACAAGCTAATCAAGCTCTCAGCTCCTTCCCAGCTCCACGGTTTCCAGCAAGCAAACCGAAGCACTAGATCCTCGATGGCTCGCGTGGCACTGGTCGCCGTGTTCGCCGTGCTCGCGGCACTGGCGGTGGCGGAGATGGCGTCCGGGGCGGTGACCTGCGGCGACGTGACGTCCGCCGTCGCGCCGTGCATGTCCTACGCGAGGGGGCAAGCGTCGGCACCCTCGGGGGCGTGCTGCAGCGGGGTGAGGACCCTGAACGCCAAGGCGTCCACCCCGGCCGACCGGAAGGCGGCGTGCAACTGCCTCAAGAACCTGGCGGGGTCGGGCATCAGCATGGGTAACGCCGCCAACATCCCCGGCAAATGCGGCGTCTCCGTCTCTTTCCCCATCAACACCAAAACCAACTGCAACAAGTACATCCTCAAATCCTAACTTGAAATATTATATTTTAAGTACTCATTAGCCATTTTATCTTAGTTCGTAAGTACTATAAATAGTACGACTAATCGTTGAGCTTTTGTGTCTGTGTGTTTGCAGCCTTCACTAAGTTATCTACCAGCATCATCATCACACCAGGCTAGCTAGCCCACTCGGTGTCTACTGTTGCTGCTCTCTGCGTGTGTTCGTTGTTGTTTTCTCCATGTGTTCGACCTCCATCTGTTGCCGTTAATACAGATCGAGCAGATTACTGATCGAATCATCAATAAAATAATGTGTTGAGCTTAAGTTTTATGACATTCGCTGTTATCTATAATGATTATAAACTACTCCATCTGTAAAGAAATATGAGAGTGTTTAGATCACTATTTGCTCTTATATTTCCTTGCGGAGGGAGTAGTTTCTTGCCCGCATGTTGCTGCTGGAAATTAGCAAGTTTTATTAATGTCTTTGATACCAACATGGCACATTTGTAAATTTTTCCTAAATGCAAGGGAAAAAAACTTGACGATGTCAATTTGCCGAATCCAGTGATGATTTTCTGACCAGCAAAGACAACATAACTAACTTACATATGATTCTTATACGAGACCAAATGAAGATGTGTGGTGCTCATCCCCTCCAAAGTAACAACAATCTGCAACATGGGAAATACTATCAAAAGCTTCTACAACGGTACAACAACCAGACAAGAGCAGCGGCACCACTCCCCATATACCTACACAAAATCGACCAACTTTCAAGATTTTCAAAAGCCCCCTTCAGTTTCCCATCCAAAGAGGTGGAAATTGTTGAGCATTTAATGTACTTGGGCCAAGGATGATCCACGAGATTAGAGGTCGTCGAACACAAAATCTTCATGAAAAAGCCTGAGAAGCACTCCAAGAAGGCACAAAAGAACATACCAACAAAAGCAGAAGATACAATAATACAAGCTCATCAAATCCTCATGAATGCACCTGCAAGAACATAAACCCAAAACCTATAAGACCAAACCCGCGGAGACACAATATCTATCATTAATTCTATGGTGATGTTTAGTAAGGCGCCGGCGCATCAAAGGAAGAACCAGAGCGCTTTTATTCTCAACATTATTGCACCCTCTGGGTGAATATCGCCGACAACGACCATAAAGTCTATACTACTGTAAACTTCTGAACATTCCAAGGAGGACCCAAGGTCCCCCCACCCCACCCTGCCTTCTGGCGCATGGCTAGAGGTGAGGGAACCCGTGAGATCTCAGTCGCGTCTCAAACTCTTGTTGTTGTCGCCTTGTTTATTTTCCTAGGTAACGTTCAAGAGGAGAAAAGCCGAGTTGGCCTGATTAAGCCCGGTTTGGGTTTTGGATAAGTATTAATCTATTCCTTTTCTTATTATTCCTCAACTCTTTTAAATAGTTAAATACATTATTTTCAAGGCTTAAAACTCCAATAAAAATCCATAGGTTTCATATATGTTATTTCTAATTACTATGAAAGTTTCAAAAAAAAAAATCCGATGAGTATTTGACTGTCATTTACATTCAAACTAAGTTATGCCCCAAGTTTTGATTTGAAACGTGAGTAGGTGAAATGACCTCAAAATTGACGAAATTTTACTAGAACTAATCGCTACCATATAAAGCCTCAAATATTTATTTTCATGAAATCTCATCAAAGAACTTATCACCTACGATATAATTTATAATTCTATCAATATTTAAATTTGAACAATTATCACTTTATTCAAATATCAGAATTAGTCTATATAATTGAAATTAATCAAAGGGGTTTATTATGGCATGGAGGGCCTACGATAAATACTAGGCCGATTGTTAGGTCACATTTATTTCACAACACCAATTTAAGAACTCATTTGAATAATTATGCAAGGTTTTTGGTTTACTAATAATGTTTTAACTATGCATTTATATGAGGATAGCATGAATTCAGATATAATACATGTTGACTCCAAAGTCCCCATCAATAAGGCGGAGGTGCTTGCCGCCATAAATAAAATCTTTAGAGGCTTCTTCTGGGCAGGGAGCTCGGCGGCGAATGGTGGGTAGTGCATGGTTGCCTGGAACATCGTCTGCACACCTAAGTGGACTAGTGGCCTAGGGTTACATGACTTGTGTTGGATGAATACAACATTAAGGGTTATACCGTTGTGGCTACGGAGGGTTGACAGGGAGAGACCGTGGGCGGAGTTTGACATCAGTATTTCGGCAAAATACTTGGCAGTTTATCGAGCGGCAGTTTTTGTTGATGTAGGGAATGGAAGAGGGACATGCTTCTGGGAAGAGAGTTCAGGAGATCGCCCCAATACTTTATGTGCGCATATGTCCCAGAGTAAGGAGCTCCAGGACAGTGGATGAGGCCCTAGCTGGACTTTGGCCGAGAGGTATTTGGTTGGATCTCAGTGCTGAGGAGATTGGGGATTACTTGCAGCTGTGGCACCTGGTGTCAGGCGTGGAACTTCGACACGATGTGGATGATGTAGTGCGCTAGGCTTGGGAGGCTTCTGGAAAATATTCGACCAAGTCAGCTTATGCGAGTCATTTTGACGTTCGTGAACATGACCTTGCAGCAAGGATGGTTTGGGAATGCCGGGCTCCGTTGCATTGCAAGTTGTTTGCGTAGCTTGCTTTCAAGAATAGGTGTTGGACCTCTGATCAGCTGGCGAGGCGGGGATTGCCACATCAGGATGTTTGCCCGCTATGCGCTCAACTGCCGGAAACCATTGATCATCTGTTTGTTGCCTGCGGTTTCGCAAGTGTCGTCTGGCATCCGGTGTCAGCGTGGGGTATCAAGGCTTGGGCACCACAAGGAATAGATTGTCTCCTGTCGTGAACAGCTTCATTGTAGACAACACCTCCGATGAGGAAGGACCTGCATACTCTCACTCTTCTCGTGTGCCGAGAAATCTAGAGGCGCCGCAATGCAATCATCTTTTGACAATGCTTCTCCTTCCATCACGGTGGTGCTCGGCATGATCTATGAGGAGGGGCGGACTTGGGCTGCAGTGAGGTTGTTTCATGGAGACATGTCCTTATTTTTTGTCAGAGGTTGTTTAGGCGGGTCTTTAGCGAGTAATCCATGTAATCTGGGCTAAGTGCCCCGTTGTAGTTCTGTGGACGGATGTCTTGCCCTTTCTTCTATGAATATATGATACATATTCTTAATTATGCGTATTCTAGAAAAAGAAACAAGGCTTACAACATGGTCACTAAACACGGGGTTGGTCCGGCTAAAGGAGGCAAACTGGGTTCTGGTGCGGGAAAATCGCTAGTAGAATAAACACGGCGTGGCACGCCACACATAACCGACAGATGGGACCAACCTGGTAGATTACTCTAAAAATATTTGGAGTACAAAATGGGCAATTTTTTTGTTAAATGGGGCAATCTGGATGAGGAGTTGTTGTGGGCTGATTGCTATAAAAAATGTGAAAGTAAGGAGCAAAAACTGAAATTCACTCGTATTATAATGTCATGAATATGCCTTTAGAGACTAATCTAAACATATGATTTACAAATACTCCATTGAGGTTTATAAAGTTTGACTCAAGACATATAGAAAAAGTTACTTGTTTATGATGTGCAGGGAACATAATACGTACTCATTAGGAGTACGTATTACAAATACTGCGTACAAATCTTCCTGATGTACTCCGTATGAAGTCACTACAGTAGGAGTATATGATTGATGTATACTCCACTGGATTGGAGTTAAGAGAGAACCGAGAGAGAGAGAGAGAGAGACGCATGTTTCTGGCATTGATCACTCTGCACCGCCTGATCAGTACAGATGCCGGTGGAAATTAATAAGTACTTCACTAGTCATAGATCCTAACTTTGCTTTTAACGATGCATGGCATGGTAGATGGATAGATCGATCGTACACATAATTTACTCCGTATCATGTTCATGTCCGTCCCTTTTTTGTGTTGACAACGACGGCCCACCAGCTATACTGGTCCTTCGTCCAGATCTGCACACTGCACTTTTTTTTTAGTGATGAATCTGCACACTACACAGTACTGGCTCGATACAGGTTTCACACGTTCACACGAGCAAAATCACATTGGAATTATTTGCACGCAGAACTTTTGTGAATCTGCACACTACACAGTATGGACTTAACTATGTATTGGAGGAGTAGTAGATGTGAATAAAAAAGCGTCACATGCGTGCAGTGGACGCGACCGGTTGATACATCGTACGGTCGGCAGCGCCCAACAACCCTCACCTCATGCGCATGCATGCACGCCTCATTAGCTACGTAGTACGACGTACGGTGCATGCACGCACCACCGTCCGCCACCCTGGAGTGCAGTGCTGCAAGAACACCTATCTTCTTCCTAGCCATCTCTCGCCCGCCGGCTATTTATACCCCGCTCCACGGAGTTCTATTCCATCTCCACCACCACCACCACACAAGCTAATCAAGCTCTCAACTCCATCCCAGCTCCACGGTTTCCAGCAAGCAAGCCGAAGCACTAGATCCTCGATCGATGGCTCGCGTGGCACTGCTCGCCGTGTTCGCCGTGCTCGCCGCACTGGCGGTGGCGGAGATGGCGTCCGGGGCGGTGACCTGCGGCGACGTGACGTCCGCCGTCGCGCCGTGCATGTCCTACGCGACGGGGCAAGCGTCGGCGCCCTCGGCGGGGTGCTGCAGCGGGGTGAGGACCCTGAACGCCAAGGCGTCCACCTCGGCCGACCGGCAGGCGGCGTGCCGCTGCCTCAAGAAGCTGGCCGGGTCGGGCATCAGCATGGGTAACGCCGCCAACATCCCCGGCAAGTGCGGTGTCTCCGTCTCTTTCCCCATCAACACCAAAGTCGACTGCAACACGTACATCCTCCACCCCTAACTTGAAAGATTATATTATATAATTCTAAGTACTCATTGGCTATTAAACCTTAATTCGTAAGTATAAACAGTAAGATTAATCGTTGAGCTTTTGTGTCTGTGCGTTTGCAGCCTTCACTAAGTTATCTGCCAGCATCATCATCACACCAGGCTAGCTAGCCGACTCGGTGTCTACTGTTGCTGCTCCCTGCATGTGTTCGCTGTTGTTTTCTGCATGTGTTCGACCTCCATCTGTTGCCCCTGTTACAGATCGAGCAAGTGAAATAAAATAATGTGTTGAGCTTAATCTTGTACTCCTATGACATAGGCTGTTATCAATAATGATTATAAAGTAGTTTCATGCCCGCATATTGCTGCTGGAACTTTTAGCAAGTGTTATTAACGTGTTTGATACCAACACGGCACATTCGTAAATCGTAATTTTGTAACTAAGGGCAAGGGAAAAAACTTTGATGTCAACTTGCTGAATCCAGTGATGATTTTCTGACCGGCAAAGACAACATAACTAACGACTTACATATGATTCTTATACGAGACTACTTCTCATACATATGCTTGTTGTGGGGTGAAAATTGTGCAGAGGAGAATGTATGTGGTCTATCGTCCTGCCCTCTGGGGAAAGTATCATGTGATACAATGATCTCACTGCATAAAATTAAAATTCGGAAGTTTAAAAAAATCTGAAAAATTGTGAATGCTCACATATCTACAATCTCTAAAAAAAATACAAATTCTCTATCTAAATAGAAATGAAACGATAAATCTAGACGTGAATAGTGTCCAGTGGTGCAACCAAAGCAAACCCTGTGAGTTTTATTCTATTGTCTTGGTGCATTTTGTTCTATCGCCCATGTGCAGGTACGGTCTACCATAAGTCTTAATTTGTATGCTTTTACTATTCAATTTTGTCAACTGTAGTTTTAATCAAGTGCGCCAAAGTCGCAAAAGCAGAAGCTGATGCTGTATGAGGTTCTACAAACAACAACGACCTATGGGGTGCCATCGCAGCACCCCCAACGAATGTTGGGCATCTGGCAACTGTGATTCATCCTCAAATGGACATTTCAACCTTCTTTTCAAACTTCTAAATTCAAATTAAAACACACCATACGGTCCAAATGAAGTATATATTCTGAATAAACATGACGATTCACTGTGCGCATGCCATGTCGTATAACGGCAAATTTGACAATTTTGACCTCGGGACGAAATCAAATCATAGAATGAACTGCCCGTGAAACTATTTCATGCGGTTGACCTTTTCGTGTGGCGCCCAACACGCAGGCACCAAATCCTACGGTGCAGCGCCTAGTTCTGGGGCGTTGCACCTCTATCCACTCATGGCAGCCCCTGGGCCCGCACCCATCAGTGCAGCACCTCCGAGCTAGGCGTCACACATGTAATGTGCAGCGCCTAGCGCTCGGACGCTGCACTGTGACTTATCCAGCCACGGCGGCCCTCTCGTCCCCCACCCACCCCATTGCAGC
Source organism: Triticum urartu (assembly GCF_056163025.1). Taxonomy (NCBI): domain Eukaryota; kingdom Viridiplantae; phylum Streptophyta; class Magnoliopsida; order Poales; family Poaceae; genus Triticum; species Triticum urartu. The sequence goes on along the minus strand of NC_141874.1, from coordinate 695,609,214 downwards.
AGTTACAGAAACAGATTTGTATGCGGCGGCGGCCCTCTTCTCTCCCCCTCTCAATCCCCTCTCCCAAATCCTTCAGATCTGACGATTTGGTCCGTGGATTCCTTCACCAATCCATCCTAGAAGGTACTCTCCTCCGATCCCCTTCTTTCTATCCACAAAATGTATGCTATTTTGAAGATTTTGGGGAACCCTTGTTTGATTAGATTAGATTAGAATGTTGCATGTATTACATACCTAATTTTGCAACCCTAGTTTAGTTGATTTTATTGAAAAGATATGGTTTGGATACATAGGTTGACATGTTATTTTACATGGAAAAGATATTTGTATTTAATCTTGCATGAAGTAGGCCTAGTTTAGTTTATTTGTGTTGAAATTATATTCGTATTGACAAGAATGCTTTGGATACATATGCTTTGAATTTTGCATATAGTAGGCATAATTTAGTTTATTTGTATTCAAAAGATAATCGTGTTGACAAGAAAGCTTTGTTTGAAATTTTTAGGATGGTTTGGCTTCTCGATGACCACTGGGACCATCAACACTGGTCGTACGCTATGTCGATGGAGCAGCGGGTAATAATGATAGTGGCCGGTGTTATGAATTTCGTGTTTATTTGAAACACAAATGCCCCATATGTAATTTTATGATTTGTTTATTTGTAGGAGCTTGCACCTCTGAAGCTTCGATCTCATGGGGCCAACCTTGGGGGATGCGCTATGATGAGCGATACACACCGTATGTAAGGGAGACATGACTTCTCCCTTTCATTCAATTGGTCAGCCGGTCGACACCTGCCCATAATGCTGCAACAATCACCGCGCTTATTGATCGTTGGAGGCCGGAGACACACAGTTTCCCTCTTCGGACCAGGGAGATGACCGTGACGCTCCAGGATATTGCTATGATCACCGGTCTTCCTATCGAGGGGAATCCTTTATGTATGAACACCGATTCTGATGGGTGGCATGCGCAGATGAATGCGCTTATCGGTATGGTTCCTCCGGAGCCTCGGGAACCAGAAGCAGAAGACAAGAAGAAGGAAAGAGTCGCGGCCGGTGCTTCTTTCAGTTGGATTGCATGGAACTTTGGTACTTGCCTCGAGGAAGCTAATGAGGATGAGGTCAAGACATATGCTCGTGTCTACGTGTGATACGTTATATCCCGGACTATGTTTGTTGATGGCACAGGCAAGAATGCTCCATGGATGTGGCTGAAGGCTTTGACCGTCTTCGATAGCAAATGGAGTTCGAGTTCGGCGACACTGGCTTACTTGTATAGACAGGTATGAAGTTGTTTGTTTTTCACTTCATTGCTACATTATCAATGCGATCTTCCTGTTAATTCAACCATTTTCTCTTTTTGTGCAGTTGGACGAAACCTGTTGTAGGCCATCTGGAGGTATTGGTGGTTATATGCTCGCACTTTCCATATGGAGTTGGGAGCGTTTGCCAGTTGGATGACCGACGATCATGAAGTACGAGGATTGGGACGACAAAGACGACCCACTACAGCTCCCCACTTGGGCTTACAAGTGGGATGTGTTAAATGAGACGACGGATGATCCCTCGGTCATGTACAAGTTGTACAAGAGCGAGCTGGACATGATCACGGCTGAGCAGGTGACTCGACATTGCATAAGTGATTCTCATGCTTCTATCATAACTCGAAATCAATTTTGCATTCTATGCTATTTTGTAGGTGGAATGGGAGCCGTATGGAAGAGGGGATAGTTTTGGTGACCCTATAGAGTTCAGGGTGAATCCGATGTGCACTAGGGATAGGGATCTTTGGCATATGTGGTGCCCACTCATATGCAACTGGGTGGTTGAGCTTCACCTGCCACATCGGGTGTACCGCCAGTTTGGTTTGTTCCAGCCACACCCCCGGAGTGGGAGGACACGGACAAGTTGCTACACGCGTAAAATATAATTAATCTTGAGCACTTAGCAGCTTCTCGGCGGTTTGGATGGTGCTAATATTCTATTTCTAACTTGCAAGTTGGATACGAAAAGGCAGCGGAAGATCAAGGATTGGGCCAAGCATCACAGGAAGTATGTCGTGCAGTTTGCGCTTAGTGTGGAGCAAGCTAAGGCTGGAAAACGAGCCCAGCTTCATGAGCACTGTCCAATCGCATTCAACAACTATCTCACATGGTTTCTTGCAAGTACATGTGTGGAGGTATGCAAGCCAGCATATGCTGAGGAGATTTTGGAAGATCCCACCATTTTCGATGAGCTAACTCAGCACAAGTACAACGCATTAGTCAGGAAAGGCAACTCAGTCCCTTCAGCTCCAATGATGAACTTTGTGGTATTTGTCCTTTTTGCTTTTCCATTCGCACTATTCACATCTTTGCCTGCCTAACACGTTAATGTCGTTTCTGTTCATAGTATGCCCAGATCAAGAAAGCAGCTGATGAGACCGAGACTATTTTGGAAACAATCCCAGTTGGGAAAAGCGATGGGGAAGGTGCACTTCGAGCATTCATTAAGGTTCACATCTCCTTCAAACTAGCACTTAACATGTGTTGCTACATTCGATGTCTCATTCACTTGTACATGTTGCGGCGCCAGGGCCAAAAGTTAAGGCAGCTATCAAACCTTTTCTTGTCGTGACCCCGAGTATGTATCACCAAAACGGTCTAGGTCGGCGACACCATCAGATCCCACTTCTGGCCATGGTGATCCTTTGGAGGATGAGGATGTGGGTGTGGTCACCCAAGAGGTATGGCATGAGCATATATTCAATTGCTGATGCATTGCTAACTATATCCTCACACACGGTCTTTCCATATCTTTTGTTTTTGTAATAGGTTCCTGATGATATGACCTTGGGGACCTATCAAGTTCGGTCAGCATACGATTTAAAGCCTAGGAAGGGAATCAATAAATACACACCTGAAGACTTCACCCAAAGAGGCAAAAGGACGGTCGACACCTCGCGGATGGTAGCTTTAGATGACTATGTGGATGACAGGGAGGAACCGGAGCCGGAGCTGGAGCATGTTGCTCTTCCTAGGAAGGAGAAGAAGATAGCCAACAGGAGGGGGTAGGAGCCAAAAAGCGCACAAGGAACTAGTCGTCGTCCTCTATTTGTTATGTAACTCGCCTAGTGGGCGTTTTGCTTATGTCGAACTTGTTATGTCGTTGAACTTAGAGTGGTGGTAGCTCTTAGTAATGTTGAACTTGATGTATGTCCTAGTAATGTTGAACTTGAAGTGATGGTCACTCGAAGAATTCTTGTCTTTGTTGAAGTTGAAGATGTGTTGAAAATGTCATAATGAATATCATTACTGTTTATTATGTGATGCAAGTATATGTGCTTGAAAATGTGCCAGAAATGACCCAGTATGAGGGATAAAAAAAACACCAAGTGTTGGTGTGGCGCCTAGCCCGGAGGCGCCACACGAAGCAATGCAGTGCCTAGCCACACGAAGCAATGCAGTGCCTAGCTCGTGGGCATTGCACTACTTCATGTGGCGCCTCCGTGCTAGGCGCCACACAAACACTTAGCGAATTTTTTGACCACAAACGAGATGTAAATTTTCTGTTGCTCTCTGGATAGATCTTCCCAGGCATGCAACGCCTCAGAGCTAGGCGTCACACGAAGCAGTGCAACACCTAGCTCTGAGGCGCTGCACACCTGGGAAGAGCTATCCAGAGAGCAACAGAAAGTTTGCAAGTTATAGGCTGGTGTGGCGCCTAGCCTGGAGGCGCCACACGAAGCAGTGCAACGCCCACGAGCTAGGCACTGAACTTGGACTTAGCGAATTTGTTGGCAAACCTAGTATTGTTAAGATAACATATGCACACATAGTATACATAGCAAGCAGGAAAACAACTATGAAGACAACATATGCACAAAGTACTTCATGATACATAGTAGTTCATAACACATAGTACTTCAACTTGAGGAGTAGTTCATACAACCAAATCAAGGAGGAAATACATAGTACTTAATGACACATAGTGGTTCGCAACCAAATTGAGGAGGAGTCCAAAATACATAATAGTTCATGACACATAGTAGTTCACAACCAAATCGAAGAGCATAGTTTAGAGGATAACATGATCATCGTCCACAAGCAAGTTGAAGATGACATAGCTCTATTGCGTAGAGAAAGGCATCTTTCCCTTCTTCTTCTTCCTCTCTTCTTCCTCTTCCTCCTCCCTTTTCCTTATGCGGTGAGCCTCCTTAACCACCCTCTCCATGAATATCTTGTTCTCCCTCTCTTTTTTTTTCATCTTCAAATACCCAAAGTTTCAAGGTTCTTTCTTGAAAATCCTTGAGACGCTTCTTCTGTGCCTCCTCACATTTCCTCTTCCATGCATGGTCCCTAGCACGACACTCACGGTACATTCTCTCTCTATCCTTCCTCTTCTCTTCGAGCTCCTCTTCCTTCTTCTTCTTTAGTGCGGCTGCATCCTCCTCTCTCAGCTTCTTCGCAGCCTTTTCCCACCATACTGCCATCTCATCTTCTCCTTCATTGTTGGTTTGTTGGGTTGAGATGTCGCCATACCTACAATGAGTGAAACATAATAGTTAGTAATGACAATAAGAACAAATGGAAGAACATGTACATTGCAACATATTAGTGAATAAGGACAACAAGAATATATGGAACATTATAGTTAGTGAGCAACATACGGAAATGGTCCATCGAGGTATCCAAACATTCCTCTATAACGACCTTGCCCTTGACCACCACCACGGCCAAGTCCACCACCAAGGCCAAGACCATCACCAAGGCCAAGACCATCACCACGGCCAACACCACCACCACGAGCTCTACCATCACCACCACCACGGCCTCTTGTAAGTCCTAGTTGTCGCCCTCTTTGTTGCCTAGATCCTCTTTGGCTACCACTTGGTTGGCTTGGCACTTGTTGGCTACCACTTGGTTGCCTTGGCACTTGTTGGCTACCACTTGGTTGCCTTGGCACTTATTGGCTACCACTTAGTTGCCTTGGCACTTGTTGGCTACCACTTGGTTGGCTCCCTTGTGTAGATCCTTGTTGGCTTGTGCTTGCATCATTTTTCTTGGACCTTTTCCTTGGTTGGCTACCACTTGCTTGCCTCGGCACTTATTGGATACCACTTGGTTGGCTCCCTTGTGTAGCTCCTTGTTGGCTTGTGCTTGCATCATTTTTCTTGGACCTTTTCCTTGGTTTCGTACATTTTATTTTGTTGTGGCCATGACCTTTGCATTCCCCACAATGGAGCTCTCACGAGGCTCTTGGAATCAGTCGCTGCCCGCTTCGTAGCGGCCACCATGGCCCCATCCGTCCATGTCTCCTCTAAGACGCTTTGTCTTACGTCTACCCCGTTTAACAACCTTCAACTCCGGATCCGGCCATAGTTGAATTCCATGGTACTCTGGCCATTGTGATTGGTCAAAGTATGGGTGAAAGCGGGGAGCCCATGTTTTCTTGACGGTCATGATTGAGAACTCCGACTCCCTCACGGTGAGTGGGTGATTGACGTCCACATTTCTAATGCGACCAGCGGTATACAAGTGTGAGCATGGGAGATGAAGCAACAATGGCCTCCCGTAAGAGCAATCACAATGTGTTAGCGACACCTTGAAAGCCCAGCCTCCATGTTGGCGGCCATCATTTTGTGGTTCCTCCTGGCTCTTTCACTTCGTACTTCCACTCTTCGTTGTCATATAGTATAGCTTCTTGTGAGTCTGCCTTCCGTGATTGAAATTCCAACCATTCATCAACCTTGGGTGGGAACTTGTACTTGTACTTGCGATTGTTCCCACCCGCTATTTGTGCATCCGTTTCCATGGAGTACTTTAGAAAGTACGCATTCATCTTGTCAAATGTGTATTGAACTATTGCCGTCACGGGTAATCCACGTGCACCTTTGAGCACCCTATTGAAGCATTCGGCCATATTGCTTGTCATTTGACCGTATCTTCGGCCATCTTCATCAAAAGCACATGTCCACTTGTTCCGGTATTGAATGTGCCTATTGAGAAAGTCTTGACCACCGGGATCAAGTTTTTTTTGTGCGAGCAATTTGTTGTACAAAGTGGCGAACCGCTTTTCGGAGAAAGCGAGACAACAATCTTGAAGATCATCGGCCAACTCCTTAATGCCACATGCCCTATAGAAGTTGGAACAAAAGTGCCTCATGCACCATCGATGGTGCAATGGAGCATGCCTGGGAATGTTAATCTACACCGCGTTAAGAATTCCTTGATGCCGATCTGATATGACACAAATTTCCCTCTGAGCGGGTAACACCTTCGTCCTCAAAAGACGCAAAAACCACTCCCAGTTGTCATTGTTCTCCACTTCAACCAAAGCAAATGCCAATGGCAACACCCGGTTATTGGCATCACTTGCTATCGTAACCAACAAGGTGCCCTTGTATTGTCCAGTCAAGAACGTGCCATCAATGGCAATGACCGGCCTACAGTGTTCGAAAGCCCTCACACATTGCTCGAACGCCCAAAAAGTATGGCCAAATACTCGGACTTCCCTTCCTTCATGAACCGTTGTTTTTTCCCCATGAGGCTCGACCATATGAACCATGCCCGGGTTTGTGGCGGCCATGGCTAACAATAACCTAGGGATTAGGTTGTATGATTCCTCCCAAGTACCATACAACATCTTAAATGCAGCTTGCTTCGCCTTCCATGCCTTGCCGTACTTCACCTTGTAATGAAAGATGGCTTTCACAAGGTCAATAACATGTTGGACGCTCATTGTTGGAACTGTGGATATTGAGTTGGAGAGCCTGTAAGCGATGAACTCGGACGTGAGTTGTCTGTGGTCTTGGGACACAATCTTGCCATCCACCCTTTTGCCTCGGCACATGTGAGTTGGCACACAACTCACTACATACCAAGTGGGACCTCCTTTCCATGGTCTTGCACACACAATCCATAGACATATTTCATCTTCACATGCACATGCAACCGTGTAGCGCACATTGACGTCCGAGTTCACCACCTTGTGTGGACAATAATGCGTAACCGAGCAGTTTCGAGCCACATCTTCAATTCCAAGAAGGTACGAACTTAGACCCTTTAGCAATCCCGTTCTTGCCGTCATCCAAATCACGGTGGGATCTTGGTCTAACCCTAAGAGATATACCTTGGCCACCATCTACCATGGCTTCATCCGCGAGACTAACATCCTTGAACAATGTAGTCTGATGATCATGACTGAATACCTTCTCAAAAGCTTCGGCCTCCTTCATCGCGAACCCCTCCTCATCAACTTGTTCATCGGGACCTTTGTCATCTGAATCCGATGCATAGCCACGGGAATAAGGGATTGAATGTTCCATTGTCTCTTGCAAATGATATTTGTCGAGATCACCCACATTGTTGTCATGGAGATCAACTTCATTGTCATCATCCGCATACTCATCATTCTCCTCTTGCAAAGCTTCATTTTGGTTGTTTGGAAACATTCTCAATGTTGGCCTCACTTCTTGGGTCAAAAGAGGTTCAACAATTTCATCTCGCTTCAAGGATGGGGGGATACAAGCAACCAAAGGGGAGGGGTTCCGGTTCAAGCCCAACTGCAAACTTGAATCAACCTTCTTCGTTGCAAATAACTCAAGAGCCTTGTCTAGTGGTTCGGCCACCGTCTCCTTGTATGCAACCCAACGTTGCTCCGAATTGACACGCATTGTTTTCCAACGGATGTGCATTCCAAAACCAACATTATGCCTTCCCTCCAACTCAACGATATCACTAGGGTCCATCCAATTCAACTCTTTCCTCACTTGTTGCAGGAGCTCCGCATAGCTAGGACTACTATCAAACACCATGTCAAACTCATCCGGGTCCGGTTCAATATTGCCTTTCAAGAAGGCGTCTTTGTTCCCATGATGAACAAACACACATGTTCTTCCCATCCCTATAAGCATTCAAACAACACAACGTAACATTGCTTTCATGAGTTCTAATCCAAGGATTAACACGGTATAAAAACCCTAAAATACATATGAAACAACAACCCTAACCCTAGCACCAACATAAGAACACCCATAAGAATAACCCTACCATACTAACAAGCCTAATCATAGGAAATTGGCAAACAAACATCTCACATCTCCATGCAAATCTCTAGATCCATACAAAACTAGGGTTTCCCCAAACTAGCAACAAATGAGCAATTTGTTAACATTACTTGGCTCAAAACAAGGGGATCATAGAAGATTACCTTGAGGGAGGGTTTGAGTTCGAAATCCACGGACAAAATCTTCAAATTTGCAAGATTTGGGAGAGGATTTGAGAGGGGGAGAGGGAAAGAGGTGGCAAATCTCGGGTCGGATGCTATGAGGGTAGGGGTGTGTGGGGTGGGGAGGGGGGCAGCCAACTAGTAACAGACAGTGCAGCGCCTAAGGGCTAGGCGCTGCACATTACATGTGCGGCGCCTAGCTCTGAGGCGTTGCACTGCTGGGTGCGGGCTCAGGGGCTGCCACGGTGGACAGAGGTGCAACGCCCCAGAGCTAGGCGCTGCACCGTAGGGTGTGGCGCCTGCGTGTCGAGCGTCACACAAAAAGGTCAGCCGCGTGAAATAGTTTCACGGGCAGTTCATTCTGTGATTTGATTTCGTCCCGAGGTCAAAATTGTCAAATTTGCCTTGTATAACATCGCATGTTCGTACACCATGCCGCCCTTTGCATGAAGTGGGGAATTAATGAGGCCGATACGTCGCGTCTCCCACGCTTCACGAGGAGTACATGCCCGTGGAACCCCATGTGGCGTTGCGCCCTCTCGGCGCTACTCCTTGGGAACTATCAGCTTGGCCGCTATTCGTCCTCAAGGCCGAGGGTGGCTTTAAGTTTGTGAGGGCAACAGACTCGATACCGGTGAGTTCGCCAAACTTGACGTATCTATCGAACAGTTGAGCATAATCGATGAACCTTCTATTTTGCATGTAGTTCGGCAAAAAAAAATCATTCAACGGGTCATCTAGTCCGGATGAAAAGTTGTGAATGGCTAATTAGTGTCAAAATGCCAAAGTAATGGGTGAAAATTTGAATTCACTCAAATTATGTTATGAGTATGTCTTTCGAGACAAATTTAATCATACTATTATTTATTTGTTCTCAATCAAAACGTTTGAAATATTCCTATAAGAAAATATAAATCATAGATCCCATTTTTGCTATATAATTAAAAGAAAAATATGACTTAATTACAGATGTTTTTCAACTTGGAATTTCGCATAGCAATAGAACATCACCCTCTTAACATCCCATTGTTTTTCCTTTTTTCCAACACTTTCATAGGTGGTTTTCACGAACTTTTCTTTAAATGTTGGTTTTCATGTGATCTTCTCTCATGGAAGTCAACATTTGGTGCAACCCAATGAAAACCACGCGGAAAAGATGGTTTGAAGTTTCAAGAAAATCTAAAAAAAGAGATGTTAAGAAAGTGATGTTCTATTGACATGTGAAATTCCAAGTTCAAACACATTACTGGATGAGAGCTAAAAAATAACAAAATCAACATTGAATAGTGCCAAACAATAATGTCACTATTCACTGCAAATATATTTTTCCCATAAATCGCATCATGTAATGTTTTTTAACTTGGAATCTCGCATAGCAATAGAACATCACCCGCTTAACATCCCATATTAATATTTTTCATATTTTTGAAAACTTCTAAAGATGGTTTCCACGAAAATATTGGTTTTCATATGATATTCTCTCGTAGGAGTATGCTTGATATGTGCTCCACTTGGTTGGAGTTAAGAAATAAAGCACCGCATGTGGCTGGCATTGATCACTCTGCACCGCCTGATCAGTACATTTGCCGGTGGAAATTATTACATACTCCATTCGTTCTTAAATATTTGTCTTTCTAAATATTTCAACAAGTGACTATATACAAAGCAAAATGAATGAATCTACACTTTAAAATATGTCTACATACATTTATATATAATAGTTCGTTTAAAATGCCTAAAAAGACAAATATTTAAAAACGAAGGGAGTACTTCACTAGTCATAGATCCTAGCTTTGCTTTTCTCAATGCATGGCATGGTAGATGAACATATCGATCGTACAGAAAATTTACTCCGTATCATGTTAATTAATGTCCGTCCCATTTTTGTGTTTGATAACGACGGTCCACCTACTTACCACTAGCCCGCCCTTCTTCCAGATCCGCACACTTGTGCTAGCTCGCACACAGGCTCCATACGTTCACACGAAGAAATCACATCGAAATTATTTGCATGCAGATCAGGGGCGATTTTATTGGGGGGCTTTAAAAGGCTCAAGCTGTTGGAACAGCAGCCCTCTCTCACTCTCGGCTAAAGGTAGAAGAAGACGCAAGACACAAGAAATTTCGGGCCGGCGCACGAACACCGCCACGGGTGCACGAACGTCCAAATCCTTTTTTTTACAGTGGCTACATTACTACACTCAGCTCCACTAACTTAATTAACTTGACCGACACTCACGCACTAGCTAACAACCTTATCCAGCTGATCTAATCCATGCACTAACTAACCCCATGCGAGTCACGCGCACACCACGTAGCTAGCTCCAACAGATCGCAACAGCCTCTGTGCATGCAGCTCCTTCATGTCAGGAACGCGAGCATGGACTCACGCCGACACACACCCTGTGCCCATCATGAACCAGAACTGTCGCGTTGACGCCGGTCACCACCGCACAGGCACGGGCATAGCTTATTACCAACACAAGCCTCTTCTCCAGCACTGTAAAATTTATTTCTACTACTAGTTTTAAGGCCCAGCCCAACTACTTGCAGGTCCAATCCAACACATATTTGCATGATCCAGATAGCCCAGCCCGTTCTTCATTTTTTTTCTAGATTCGTCACTGATGCAGATGCAGAAGTTTTCGCATCATATGCATGCCCCAGTAGCTACGTACGACGCACCTGCATGAACACGTGCATGCACTCACCACCGTCCGCCACCCTGCAATGCAATGCTGCAAGAACACCTACGCCAGAACGGTGGTGACCTGCGGCGACGTGGCGTCCGCGATCGCACCGTGCATGTCCTACGCGTACCCATTTGTCATTTACTCTTAAAAACATCCTCAACTGTTTGTATGTTAGCTTATTGATAAAATATGTCATGTCATCAATCAACATTTTAACATACAACAACTTCGTTAGATTGTATCTAGTTTGCTTAATAGGATGTGAGATAATAAATAAAGTGTTCTCTCATTCTACATTGGAGCTTGTGTAAGGGGTGTTGGTTTATGTACATACAACATTTCCCTCTTTCTTCATTTATTGCATAACACATCATCAAAAATTATATGTGTCAAAGTCTACCAACAACTATCTTACAACCATTAAAGATACCCTAATTTGTAAATAAATAGTGAGACTAACCGTTGAGCTTTTGTCTGTGTGTGTTTGCAGGCTTCACTAAGTTTCTATCAGCATCATCACACCAGGCTACGGATAGCTAGCCGGCTGGGGTTGTCTAGTGTTGCTGCTTTCTGCATGTGTTCTTCGTTGCTGCTTTCTGCATGTGTTTGACCTCCATCTGTTGCCCTTATTACAGATCGAGCAGATTACTGATCGAATCATCAATAAAATAATGTGTTGAGCTTTATTTTGTATGAAATTCACTCTTATCAATAATAATAATAAACTAGTTTTTTTAAAGGAATAATAAACTAGTTTCATGCCCACATGTTGCTTCGCCAGTCATACCTAGCAATGGCGGTATTTCGATATCGTTACCTTGTTGAAGGCATTGTATGATGTTGCTTAGTTCTTCTTTCAGGGTGAAAACTCAGGATTTAGTATTTGACTGAATTCGGCAACGGTGACACTTGTGTGTCCTTATCTTTTTGAAGACGTTGCTTTTGAAGAACCTACTCGCAGCCCGTGTGTTGTCACGGTAGTGCTTGGTATCATTGTTGGTTACGGCGTGCCTTAAATCTTCGTTTTTTGCTTCTGTTATTTTTTCTCTTATTTTTTTTTACTGTGTGCATTTGTTGCATTTGTTCTATCCAAAGTAAGCCCAGTGTAGGTCTACCATAAGTCTTAATAATCTATATGCTTTTGCTATTGAATTTTGTGAAATGTATTTTCAAACTCATGAAGATCAAATCCACCCAAGGTGCCAAAAGTGGAAGATGATGCTCTATGGGGTTCTATAGTTGTTCCAGTGCCAAAAAATACATTGAAGGTTGCAAACATCAAGACCTCGACATCGCCCAGTGAGGATGATGAACTCTGGGATTCAATAGCTACACCTCCACCAAAATACCCTAGGAAGCCTTTGAAGCCAGCAACTAAAAACAACGACGACCTATGGGTGCCATCGCATCACCCCACCATAAACGAAAGCTAGGCATCTAGCATCATCAAGGCAACTCTAATCCATGCCCAGAAGTTAGTGCCCAAAAATCAATCCCCAAAACGTAACTCCGAAAATTCCTAGGTATTGGGAGGGTTCCATCTAACCTACCCTCAAAACTTAGTTCATAAAAGTTTCCTTTACCTTTTCCCAATTTGTTTTGGTAAGTTTTAGACCCCATTTGAACGGATTTCCACAACATAGTAGTTCAAACATTGATGTCAATGATGCAAATATTTGAACAATATTTCAAACTCATTCTTTTCAAACTTATAAATTCAAATTTAAACACTACATGGGTTCTAAATGAAGCAAATGTTCTAATTCATGACAGATTTATTGTCCAAGACATTGCTAGTGGTGCTTCATAAGGTCTTCCTGTAGTATCACATGAGTTTGCTTATCTTTGATTTGCTGATGCAGTTCAAGAAACCTAGAGTCTAGATGCATTACACAGAGGTGTGAAATGATCTTGATTGGGATCAAAATCCAAGTTGTGTGGTTGGCATCTCTCATTTTCTATGATCATGTTGTGAAAGATCACACAACATGTCATGATCATCCATGGTGCTTTTTGTGTTCCAATATGTAGAGGTCTACGAATAATTGCAAAACAAGCTTGCGACACACCAAAAGCCCTCCCAACATCTTTTCTCACAGATTCTTGAGCGAAGACAAGGTGAGCTCTCTTGTTGCCTTCTACATTTAAATTTGTCTTGACAAATGAGGACCATGATGGGTAGGTACCATCTGCTAGATCATAGCCCTTATCACACTTGTGACCGGTCACTTCCAAGTTGGAATGTGGAGTTTCCCCTACAACAAGCCTTACAAAAAGATGAGTTCTTTGCAAGACATTGTTTTTATTGTGAGGTCTAAGCATACCAAAGTAACAATGCCAAATCCATTGATCATCGGAGGCAACAACTTTGAGTATGATGGTCAGGTCATGGAAATGCCTAGTAAACTGCCCACTCCATCTCGTAGGACAATTCTTCGATGTCCATTCCATGCAATTGATGTTTCCAAGCATCCTAGGGAACCCTCTCATTGCATCAATCACTAGTAGAAAACAGGGCTTTGGTCCAAGCTCGATCTACACATTAGTCCCAGTTGCATTACGAACCGGGACTAATGTGAGCATTAGTCCCGGTTCGAGCAGTTAGGGTGCCGGGCAGGCATTAGTCCCGGTTCACATGGGACCTTTAGTCCTGGTTGGAGACACCAACCGGGACTAAAGGGTGCGATGCCCTTTATAGTCCCGGTTGGTATCTCCAACCGGGACTATAGATTAGACCTTTAGTCCCGGTTGGAGCCACCAACTGGGACTAAAGGGGTTGAGGCTTTAGTCCCGGTTGGTGTCTCCAATAGGGACTAAAGGTTAGACCTTTAGTCCCGGTTGGAGCCACCAACTGGGACTAAAGGGGTTCTTAAATTTGTTTTTTGTTTTTGTTTTTAGTTTCTGTTTTAAATTGCTTATATCTTTTAGGATATTTGATGTTTTTGAGTGATTCTTTTTGCATTAGATTCAAAATTTTGTCTAGTTTCTGTTTGTGCCATTAGTTTTCAAATTTAAATGATTTAAATTTGAATTTGTTCAAAATGCTTAAAACCCTAGATTGTGAATAATTTGAGTTTAAAAATAGTTTTAAATTTAATTCTTTTTCCTCCTAGCCACGTGTTAGATTGTTGTCACAGTAAGATTTATTTGGTTGTTTTTAGAACAATTTAAATTAGGACTTTAATTAAAAAAGTATTGTTTTGCTTATATAGTTGTTTTAGTCCTTAGTTAGTTCTTTCTGTAGATTTTAACATGTTGTAATATGCTTCTGTTAGACAACAGTAGATAAATTTTTACAAATAATTAATATTAATTTTGCTACTGTTTTGTATTAATAGTTGTTTAGCCTTTAATAATAGTTGATAAAATTAGTTTTGCTATATCAAAAAGTAATTCTTTTTGCCACTTCAATAGAATGTGACTCTAGCTTGGTTAACCTTAGTTGTGACTCTGGCTGGGACGGTGCTAGCAGATGTAGTCGACGGTAGGACTTGATGGACACCATCCCGGACTAAAGGGGTCCTGCAATTTTCAAACTCTACCCCCCTATCGCCATTTCAGTTTTGAAAAAAAAAAGAAAAAGATAAAAACTTCAAAAATTAAAATCCTTCGAGATGTAGTTATGTTACTCATCTACTAGTTAGGAAAATTAAAAAACACAAATTTCGTCATGGTTTGCAAAAAGGTGTTATGAAAAAGTAAAACGGATATAACTTTTGCACACGGTATCGAAAAAAACGTATAAGATATCAAAATGTTCAGCACGAGAAGCCGGTTCCGATTTTGACGGTCGTAGGCTGTTTTGCAAATGTTTAGAATCCTCAAATTCTGAAAGGAAAAAAGTTATCCTCAACTTTAAGTTTTTTGAATTTTTGGTCAAACTACTTATTCAAGAAATATTAGTGTTACTAAATAATTATTGTTTTTTTAGAATAATAGTTTCAAACTCAAACGGTGAAACGTGTGACTTGATGCTCAAGTTCAACTCATAATGGTTAATAGGATTGACAGCTTACTATTGTCAGGAAAACAACAAGTACAGACTTGGAAACAAAGGGGAATAGAACTCGGAAGTTAAGCGTGCTTAGGCTGTAGTAGTGAGAGGATGGGTGACCGATCGAGAAGTTAGACGATTTGGAATGAGTGCTCCACACTTGAGCAGTGATGAGGGGTGATTAGATTAAATTGTTAAATAATTCAGAAATATAAAAATCGGAAAAAGTTCAAAAAAATAAAATAAAATTCAAAAAATTCCTTTAGTCCCGGTTGGTAGCACCAACCGGGACTAAAGGTCCTCCAGCCCCGCTCCAGACAGCGGCCACGTGGAGCTCCTTTAGTCCCGGTTCGTAACAACCGGGACTAAAAGTCATGGCCATTAGTCCCGATCGTTTTGTCCTGGTTGCAGAACAGGGACTAAAGGCCCACTGGAACCGGTAGTAATGTCATGTTTTCTACTAGTGAATATCCAGTAGCCTTAGTGTGTCATTTTCATTGGATGTTATTAGGTACTATTCTCCGAACATCTCAACCACATGCTTTGCAAACCTCTTCATACACATAATGATAAGATCTTTGAAAATTTGGACATATTCATATGCCAAGTCACTTGGGACTGCATATGCCAATACATGCATTGTTGCACAACAATTCTAAATTGCACTCACACTAAGTTTTCTCGCAGCATCCACCTTTTGCAAGAGACAACACTAGTGAAGAACCGGGCAATAGCACCGGTTCGTAAGGCCCTTTAGTGCCGGTTTGGTAACCGACGCTAAAGTGTAGGCACTAAAGCCCCCCCCCTTTAGTACCGGTTCAGCACGAACCGGTGCTAAAGGGCAATCACGTGGCATGAGCCAGCTTCGGGGGCAGGGAGCCCTTTAGTACCAGTTGGTGTCACCAACCGGTATTAAAAGGTTGGGGGGGGGGTTGGGTTTATGATTTCTTTTTCATTTAATTTTGTGTTTTCCATTTAATTCTTATTTGTTTGCTGGTATTTTACGATACTACATATTGTACACGTTATGCATATATATAAATAGAATTTCTAGTAGAACCGATCATAATATATATATATATATATATATCATCGAATGTCTCACAACCACCATTAATTAATTCACACATATATACACACATGTATATATATATATATATATACAATTTCTCCTAATTGGTGCATTCGGAGCCAGTGGCATTAGCCTAATTGGTGCCTTCGGAGCACGATAACAATTGGAAGTGGTTCATGGGGCGGTAGCGGGTAATAGTATTCTCCTTTGGGATCTATGACCTGGTCGAACAAAAATCCCGCTATTTCCTCTTGAATTGCTTCTATGCGGTCCTCTGTTAGGAGCTTCTCCCGCACCTCTTTGAACTGTTAAGAAGGAGATCAATATGCATGTCTATTAGTTGTGTGACTAGATATCGATAATGGTGTAAAAATTGTGAATAGTGTTCTGACAAACGTACCCACTCCTGTCTTTGAGATTTGCTCCTTTCGGACGCCATCGTGCGAATGTTCTCGCAAACGTAGTATGCACACAGATTATTCCCCGGCGCCTGCTTCAGGGCCTTTACGAGAATGGAATTTGATTAGATAATAATTAATCAAGCATGATAATTAAAGATATGACAGCTAGCTAGTACTACTTAATTACTTACCTGGGGTCAATACCATTTCAGATTTTGTTTCCATGGGCCTGGAGTGACCCTGATGAACTTTGCCCAAGCCCTTCCCGCCGACAAAGAAAATGAATAAATGGGTTATTAAATAGTTGTTATCAGGAAATGACGAACTAATTAAATAGGTCAAGATATAGTTAATAATGATTGAAATTACCTGTTGACTATCCCCTTCACGATGGTGTAGTCACTTGCTTTCTTAAGTAGTGAGTCTAGTACTTCAACTATTCCTTCATCAACTTTAATGATTAACAAGATCCAGTGAAATCTGCATGCACACACGTTTGCATGTCTTAATTAAGCGGGCATATGTAAGCAAAAACATGTAGCTAGCTAGTAGGCAAAAACAGAATTTGTAGTACAAGACAGTGTGACTCACTCGAAGTTGTAAGGAAGTAATATATCTTCATTGTATTTGAGGTGCTTGAAGAACTCTAGCATGCTTTCCTCTATACTTTTTTCGTAATATGAATCTATTTTCCATGTGTATTCATTAATGGTATTTGGGTCAACGAACCCAATGGCATAGAGTCCACCTTTTTTCATTTCATAAATCTTCATCCTGCATAATACCACAGAAAAGAATATAGTGAGGATAATTACAGGTAATGATTGATCAAAATGATCACTACAGCTAGCTTGAGACTTAAATTACAGAAAGAAATCACTTACAGACAATAGCAACTGACGATAGATTTGTCGAGTGCGTCTTGATTGTATAGTTGAAATAGTTCTGAACACTCAACGGTCACAAATTTCTCATGGTAGTAATGATCCTTCTTGACATTCACCATGAGGGACTCTCGATTGGAAATCTTGGTAATGTCCATGTACCATTGATGCAATTCATACATTCTTGTTGGGAGCTTAGTGACCTTGTCTGGCTCGACCAAAGGTTGGCCCGGGACATATTTCTGTTTTATTTCCTCCTCTCTAGTCGGAGACATGGGCTCGATATCGAGGAGTTGTCCAACAGTGATCCCGATCGTTTCAGCCTGCGGAATATGCTCCTCGGTTATTACCACATTGCCCACCCCGGGAACGTTAATGGTTTGCCCACAATAATATTGGGCGCGCCTACTCTCATGTGTTGTTGGCACAACAAGCGGGGGGATTGATTGCGCTGCCTGTTCTCCCAGCTGGGGAACTGTTTTACCGCTCCTTTTGCCAGCTGATTTGCTCGAGCTCGAGCTCGCCTCTTTCTGTAGACGTGCTCGATTTAACTTCTTGATGTGGCGCTCATAGTCTGTGTCAACAGGCTTGGGAGCTGGTGCTCTAGCCATATGAATGAAGTGGTCAATCTTTTCCACAGGCACTTTCTCCCTTGGCGGCGGTGGCAGTTTCGGTGCAAAATGGGCTTCCACCTTGGCCTTCGATATGGCTATGTTTTCCTCCTCAGACCTGTCGTAAGGCCTCTGCGGAAGAGGCGCGAGGCTTGGACCATATTGAAATCGCTTGCCTCCGCCTGTACCCCCAGTACTACCTCGACTTGTACCGCTACGCATCATAGTTGAGGCGGATCTCTTCCGTAATTGCTGAGGCAGCAAAGACGGCTGACGTGGCTGAGTTGGAGGAGGAGGAGTGGCCTGAAGTTGTGCCGGACTTGGAGGAGGAGTGGCATGAAGCTGTGCCGGACTTGGAGGAGGAGTGGCCTGACGCTTTGTCGGACTTGGAGGAGGAGGAGTGGCCTGAAGCTGTGCCGGACTTGGAGGAGGAGTGGCCTGACGCATTGGTGGACTTGGAGGAGCGGGAGTCTGCTGACTCGGTGGCGGACTTCGACGAGGAGTCGGATGACCCAGTGTCGGTGGCCTTCGAAAGATGATGCAATCCTTTCTCCATAGGATGATACGATGGTTGGCCTCTCCCAGTGTGTGCTCATCGTCACCTCCAGGAATGTCAAGCTCTAGCCCTGAATATTGGTCCACCACCTCATCAACCAAGACACGAGCATAGCCCGCTGGAATCGGGTTGCAATGGAAGGTTGCCTCGGGGGGATTTGTAAAAGCAAGGGCGTCCGCCACCTTCATGGATATGTTCTTCATTTTGAAGTGTAGCTCGCAGTTAGTGTTCTCCATGATGTCATCCACTGGGTAGCTATCCAGCAATGCGTCGCCCGGGGCGGAACCTGTTGGAGAACGTTGCAGAAAACAAAAACTTTCCTACTCGTTTCACCAAGATCCATCTAGGAGTTCATCTAGCAACAAGTCATCGGATGCATCGACATACCTTTGTAGATCGCATGCGGAAGCGTTCAAAGAACGGTGATGATGTAGTCGAACACGACGTGATCCAAATCACCGATGACCAAGCACCGAACGGACGGCACCTCCGCGTTCAACACACGTACGGGACGGGAGACGTCTCCTCCTTCTTGATCCAGCAAGGGGAAAGGAGAGGTTGATGAAGATCCAGCAGCACGACGGCGTGGTGGTGGATGCAGGGCGTCACAGTAGCAGGGCTTCGCCTATACTACGAGAGAGAGACGTAACGGGGAGAGAGGGAGGCGCCAGGGGCTGGTGTATGAAGTCCCTCCTCTCCCCCACTATATATAGGGGTGCTAGGGGGGCGCCGGCCCTAGGAGATGGAATCTCCTAGGGGGGGCGGCGGCCAAGGGTGGGGGGCTTGCCCCCCAAGCAAGGGGGCGCCCCCTTTAGGGTTTCCCCTCAACCCTAGCCGCATGGGCCCTAGGGGAGTGGCTCCCCAGCCCACTTTGGGCTGGGTTCTCTCCCACTTCAGCCCATGGGGCCCCCCGGGATAGGTGGCCCCACCCGGTGGACCCCCGGGACCCTTCCGGTGGTCTCGGTACAATACCGGTGACCCCGAAACTTGTCCCGATGGCCGAAACAGCACTTCCTATATATAATTATTTACCTCCGGACCATTCCGGAACTCCTCGTGACGTCCGGGATCTCATCCGGGACTCCGAACAACATTCGGGTTACTTCATATACATATCTTCACAACCCTAGCGTCACCGAACCTTAAGTGTGTAGACCCTACGGGTTCGGGAGACAAGCAGACATGACTGAGACGACTCTCCGGTCAATAACCAACAGCGGGATCTGGATACCCATGTTGGCTCCCACATGCTCCACGATGATCTCATCGGATGAACCACGATGTCGAGGATTCAATCAACCCCGTATGCAATTCCCTTTGTCAATCGATATGTTACTTGCCCGAGATTCGATCGTCGGTATCCCAATACCTCGTTCAATCTCGTTACCGGCAAGTCACTTTACTCGTACCGTAATGCATGATCCCGTGACCAGACACTTGGTCACTTTGAGCTCATTATGATGATGCATTACCGAGTGGGCCCAGTGATACCTCTCCGTCATACGGAGTGACAAATCCCAGTCTTGATCCATGTCAACCCAACAGACACTTTCGGAGATACCCGTAGTCTACCTTTATAGTCACCCAGTTACGTTGTGACGTTTGGTATACCCAAAGCACTCCTACGGTATCCGGGAGTTACACGATCTCATGGTCTAAGGAAAAGATACTTGACATTGGAAAAACTCTAGCAAACGAACTATACGATCGTGTGCTATGTTTAGGATTGGGTCTTGTCCATCACATCATTCTCCTAATGATGTGATCTCGTTATCAATGACATCCAATGTCCATAGTCAGGAAACCATGACTATCTGTTGATCAATGAGCTAGTAAACTAGAGCCTTACTAGGGACATGTTGGTGTCTGTTATTCACACATGTATTACGATTTCCGGATAACACAATTATAGCATGAATAAAGAAAATTATCATGAATAAGGAAATATAATAATGATGCTTTTATTATTGCCTCTAGGGCATATTTCCAACAGAACCCATGCTGCTTCTCGGCATGGATGGGACGGTGCTATCCAATGGTGGATCATCCGCTAGCTGCTGAGACCTCCTTTGCTGGCTAAGTGAGTCGATCTGCTCCTGCTGCCGCTGGAATTTGACTGCCAAGTCCTCGTGCGCTGATTCTAGGCCTTGAAGGCGTTCATAGTCTAGATTCCTCTGCTCCTCCTCCATCTTCCTCTTCTTCTCCTCCGCAATCTTCTTTCTCGCACGGGTTCTGTAGTCGGCGTTCCAGTCCGAAAACCCCTCATACCACGGAATAGTGCCCATGCCTCGTGTTCTTCCCGGGTGTTCAGGATTTCCCAGGGCACGCGTAAGCTCGTCGTTCTCTCTATTGGGCTCGAACACCCCCGATCGAGCCTCTTCTATTGCAACAAGTAGCTTATCTTCGGCTCCGTCCAGACATGCCTTCTTCGAAACTTTGCATGTCTTCGGGTCCAACTCCCCCCCATGCGCATAGAACCAAGTCCTGCACCTGGGGGGCAGCTCAATGTTTCTGGAGTGACACCTACATCTAGCATCTCTTTCTCAGACTTATCCCACTTAGGCATTCCCACCGCATAGCCACCTGGCCCCAGCTTATGGAACTTATCCTTTTTTGCGGCATTGGCCTTGTTTATTCTCGACCGTACCTTAGATAATTCCGAATCCTTGAATTTCACCAAACCGTCCCAATGAGCACTTTGCTTCTCTAGTGTTCCCTCGAATACTGGAGTCTTCATTCCTCCCTTGACGTACTTGGCCCATTCACGAATCTTGTGGTTCTTGAATGCAACCGCCATCTTCCTAAGAGCAGCGTCCTTGACTTTCTCCACATTTGCATCTGTGAAATGATCTGGTAGGGTGAAATGTTCCATGAGCGTTTCCCAAAGCAGAAGTTTTTGTCTGTCGTCGACAAAAGTAACTCCTGGACGTGGCTTTGCTGGCTCTCTCCATTCTTGAAGGGAGATCGGGAGTTGGTCCTTCACAAGAACTCCGCACTGACGAATGAACTTGTCCGCAATCTTCTTAGGCGCTAATGGTTCGCCATTAGGTTTGATGGCCTCGATATTGTACTTTATGCCCTCCTTCAACTTTTTGTTCGGGCCTCGTTTCCTGTTGCCTGAAGATTTGCTCGATCCGGATGGCTGAAAGAAGAAAGATTGATTCGTTAATATATCTTCAAGTCATTTAAAACATGTGATGATCGCCAGATGCCTTCTTATATAAATATATATACCTCGCCGGTCTTTGTTGTTTCAAGATCAACATTTTCTTCGTCATGTTCATAGTTCATGACTTCATCAATTCGGTCGTCGCGATCGAATATCATATCACCCTCCCCGGTGTTGTTTAGATATTCGGAGCCGTCATAATCTTCTTCATTCTGATCATCATCTGGCCCGCGAGGATTGCGTATGATATTGAACAGGGCCTCTTCTCCCTCTCTGTCGGTATTGTCCGCCATAGGTTTTGTTTAACTAATCCAAAAGAAATATATTCAAATTACAATGCATGGACGCAGTCAATTAATAAGGAAAAACTGAATCAATCATAGTACATAATAAGCATCATCGAATATAATCTCGAATACGTCGTCTCGAATAATAGATATAATCTTGAATACATCATCTCGAATAATAGATATAATCTCGAATACATCGTCTCGAATAATAGATATAATATCGAGTACATCACTAGCTAGCTAGCTAGCTAGCAAGCTAATAAAGATCGAATACTACAGAGTAATCTAGGCCACTCGCGGTTCCTGAGGTGCAGGCGGTGGACACCCAAAGAGAAGGAACCATCACTAGATCATAGCTCGGGTGATCTCCCAAAAGAACCTGTCAGGTATTGGAGAACCTGACATCCATAGCAGCCATGTAGCGATGGACGTGCTCGTCCTCCTCCCTGACACGGCGACGTACCACCTCCGGCGGGGCCGGCTCCCTCCGCACGAAAGTGGCCCACGCGAACGCCATCAAAGGAGATGAGGGTCGACGACGGGACCCGGGGCCGGGTTCCTCACCAAGCGTCGCGCCCCTGAAGGTAGCACCTCCCAGTGCCAGCCCGGTGGAGCCCAGTCCCGGACATGGGTCCTCTGAAGCAGGACGTCGTCGTGAACGGGTCGACGGCGAGGATGCGGGCCGGGCATCGTCGACAACAAATACTATATGCCGCAAAAGTAAAGTAACATTTTTTAAAGATGGATTGTGATTTCATATATGCAAATTCTAAATTTTATAACTAAAACTAACATTTCTAATATTTCTATAACTAAAACTAACATTTCTAATATTTCTTTAACTAAAAAACATTTCTATATAACTAACATTTCTATATAACTAACATTTCTAATATAACTAACATTTCTAATATTTCTATATAACTAACATTTCTATAACTAAAACTAATATTTCTAATAATTCTGTAACTAAAAAACAGAAAGATTGCTAATAATTCTATAACAATGTGTGTGTGTGGTTGGCGGCCGGGGCAGGAGCTCACCGGCGAGGCGCGACGACGGTGGGCGGCGACGGGGACGGAGACGGAGACGGGGACGGGGCGGCGACGACGGGGACGGGGACGACGGGAGGACGCGGCACGGCGCGGCGACAGAGCGCGGCGCGGCGCGGCGACGGGGACGATGGGGACGGGGACGGCGACGGCGATGGCGATGGCGACGGACGGCGACGGGGACGGCGACGGCGATGGCGACGAACGGCGACGGGGGCGGCGACGAGGGGCAGCAGCGACGGGGCAAAAGAGAAAGAAGCAGGGAGAGATGAGAAACTGACAATTTTTTTTTGAAGTGTTTTCTTATATAGAACCCACCTTTAGTACCGGTTGGAGCCACCAACCGGTACTAAAGGTCTGTTTTGGCCAGGCGAAGCGGCGGGAACCGCACCCCCTTTAGTACCGGGTCGTGGCGCCAACCGGTACTAAAGGCCCCCCCTTTAGTACCGGTTGGATCCATGACCCGGTATTAAAGGGTGTGTGCTGCCAGGCGAGGGGCGCAAAAGTTTAGTCCCACCTCGCTAGCCGAGGGGCACTCGCACCTGCTTATAAGCCCCGCCGTCGCTGCTGTCTCGAGCTCCTCTCTTAAGCAGGCCTTCTGGGCCTACCTCTGCTGCGATGCCCTGTTGGGCCTACTAGGCTAGCAGGCCTGCATCCTGGCCCAACTAGAATTTGGGTTTCTAGTCGTATGCAGGCCGCTATGGCCCAGTAGGTGGGCTTTTTTCTTATTTTTTTGCTTTATTTATTTTTGTTTTATTTATTTTTGAGTTGTTTTTTGCTGTATTTAGAGTTTCTTTGTAAATATTTTTGCTTTAGGTACAAAAAATTACAAACTTTCTGTTAGTACCGGTAGTTTACAAATTTGAATAGCTTAAATTTTGAATTATTTGAAATTTGTGTGAATCACTCTACTTTGTGAATAACTTAACTTTGAAAATAGATTTTTTAGTGATTCTTTTTCTTATGTTTAATCTTAGTGTGTTTTATCATTATATTCAATTTGGTAATGCTTAGGTTATTTAAAAAATGAAATGCCTTTGTAACGGACGAGTTGTCATCCGAAACCCTGATACTTCGAAAGAGATTGTCCATTTTATACACGAAGTGCATCCAGTTTTTGCGGTAACCATTTCTACTTTTTTGCACATGCTATGTGGGTGAAATTATGATACCATGCCAACTTTCAACCTTTTATGAGTTCATTTGAAATGCTTTTCAATTTCAGGGTCATTTAGCTGAAAACATCAGTAAATGCATGAAAGAATTTGCTTGCACATAAAATTTCTTCGCGTTTCAAATGCCAAAACAGATAACTAACTACCCTAACTATTACAGAGATTCCCTCCTGGGTGTGAAACACAGAAGAAAGTGATGATAGTGAAGCCGATCACATCCCAGATCTTTGGGTGTGAAACTTTTTCTTTGCATGTGTCCCTTTGCGCCGTAGCCATGGAAAATCTTCATCATTTAACTGGATGCTCGGGTCAATATTCACTGTGAATGGAGCAATTTCATCAAACTTTTCATAATCTCCTGACATGTCTGTGTTGTCATCCACTCCCATGATGTTTCTCTTCCCAGAAAGAACTATGTGCCGCTTTGGCTCATCGTACGATGCATTCGCTTCCTTATCTTTTCTTTTTCTCGGCTTGGTAGACATGTCCTTCACATAGAAAACCTGTGCCACATCATTGGCTAGGATGAATGGTTTGTCTGCATACGCAAGATTGTTGAGATCCACTGTTGTCATTCCGTACTGCGGGTCTTCCGTTACCCCGCCTCGTGTCATATTGACCCATTTGCACCGAAACAAAGGGACCTTCAAACCACGTCGATAGTCAAGTTCCCATATGTCCTGTATATAACCATAATATGTTTCCTTTCCCATCTTGGTTTCTGCATCAAAGCGGACACCACTGTTTTAGTTGGTGCTCTTCTTATCTTGGGCGATCGTGTAAAATGTATTACCATTTATCTCGTACCCTTTGAAAGTCATTATATTCGAAGATGGTAACTCGGACAGCAAGTACATGTCATCTTCAATAGAGGCGTCATGCATGGTACGTGTTTGCAACCAGCTGGCGAAACTCCTGGTTTGTTCACATGTAATCCAGTCATCAGACCGCTCCGGGTGTTTGGAGCGTAGCAAATTCTTGTGTTCATCCATATACGGAGCCACCAAGGCGGAATTCTGTAGAACTGTGTAGTGTGCTTCAGTGAGAGAATGTCCGTCCATACATATTATTTTTCCCCTCCTAGCATGCCTTTTCCATCCAGTCTGCCCTTATGCCGCGATTCAGGAACACCAATCGGCTTAAGGTCAGGAATAAAGTCAATACAAAACTCAATGACCTCCTCATTTTCATGGCCCTTGGAGATGCTTCCTTCTGGCCTAGCACAATTATGAACATATTTCTTTAAGACTCCCATGAACCTCTCAAAGGGGAACATATTGTGTAGAAATACAGGACCCAAAACGTTAATCTCTTCACATAGGTGAACTAGGACGTGTGTCATGATGTTGAAGAAGGATGGTGGAAACACCAACTCGAAACTGACAAGACATTGCACCAAATCATTCTCTAACCTTGGTATGATTTCTGTATCGATTACCTTCTGAGAGATTGCATTAGGAATGCACATAGCTTCACAATGGCTAATCGAACGTTTTCCGGTAGAAGCCCCCTCAATGCAACCGAAAGCAGTTGCGTCATAATCACGTGGCAGTCATGAGACTTTAGGTCTAGAACTTTTTCTCTGCCATGTTTATTATTCCCTTTATATTCGATGAGAAGCCAGACGGTACCTTAATACTTAGCAGGCATTCAAAGAAGATTTCCTTCTCTTCTTTGGTAAGAGCGTAGCTTGCATGACCCTGATGTATGCCGTCTTTTCCGTGCATACGTTGCTGGTCCTCCCGTGCCTCAGGTGTATCTTTTGTCTTCCCATACACGCCCAAGAAGCCAAGCAGGGTCACACAAAGATTCTTCGTCATGTGCATCACGTCGATTGCGGAGCGGACCTGTAGGTCTTTCCAATAGGGCAGGTCCCAAAATATAGATTTCTTCTTCCACATGGGTGCGCGTCCGCCAGCGTCATTCGGAATAGGTTGTCCACCAGGACCCTTTCCAAAGACCACCTTCAAATCCTTAACCATATCATGTACATCAGCACCAGTACGGTGGCGAGGCTTCGTCCGGTGATCCGCCTCACCTTTGAAATGCTTGCCTTTCTTTCTTATGGGATGCCTGCTCGGAAGAAATCGACGATGTCCCAGGTACACATTCTTCTTACAATTATCCAAATATATACTATCGGTATCGTCCAAACAGTGTGTGCATGCGCGGTATCCCTTGTTTGTCTGTCCTAAAAGGTTACTGAGAGCAGGCCAATCATTGATGGTCACGAGCAGCAACGCCTTTAGGTCAAATTCTTCCCCCATGTGCTCATCTCACGCATGTACACCTGTTCCATTCCACAGTTGTAAGAGTTCTTCAACTAATGGCCTTAGGTACACATCAATGTCGTTGCCGGGTTGCTTAGGGCCTTGGATGAGCACTGGCATCATAATGAACTTCCGCTTCATGCACAACCAAGGAGGAAGGTTATACAAACATAGAGTCACAGGCCAGGTGCTATGGTTGCTGCTCTGCTCCCCAAAATGATTAATGCCATCTGCGCTTAGAACAAACCATACGCTCCTTGCGTCATCTGCAAACTCCTTCCCGTACTTTCTTTCGATTTTTCTCCACTGCGACCCGCCAGCGGGTACTCTCAACTTTTCGTCTTTCTTATGGTCTTCTCTGTGCCATCGCATCGCCTTGGCATGCTCTTTGTTTTGGAACAAACGTTTCAACCGTGGTATTATAGGAGCATACCACATCACCTTGGCAGGAATCTTCTTCCTGGGGCGCTCACCCTCGACATCACCAAGGTCATCGCGGCTGATCTTATAGCGTAATGCATCGCATACTGGGCAAGCGTTCAAATCTTCGTACTCACCGCGGTAGAGGATGCAATCATTAGGGCATGCATGTATCTTCTGCACCTCTAACCCTAGAGGGCAGATAGCCTTCTTTGCTTCGTACGTACTCTCGGGCAATTCGTTGTCCTTTGGAAGCATATTCTTTATCATTGCCAGCAACTTTCCAAATCCCTTGTCAGATACACCATTTTCTGCTTTCCATTGTAGCAATTCCAGTGTGGTGCCCAGCTTTTTCTTGTCACCTACGCAATTCGGGTACAACAATTTTTTGTGATCCTCTAACATGCGCTGCAACTTCTTCTTCTCCAAATCACTTACGTAGTTTCTCTTTGCATCGGCAATGGCCCGACCTAGATCATCAACGGGCTCATCTGATGCCTCTTCTTCAGCTTCTTCCCGCATTGCCGGCTCAGCTTCTTCCCGCATTACCGGCTCAGCTTCTTCCCTCATTGTTGTATCATCATATTCAGGGAACCCATGGCCAGGATAGCTGTCGTCGTCCTCTTCTTCTTCATTGTCTTCCATCATAACCCCTCTTTCTCCATGCTTGGTCCAAACATTATAGTGGGGCATGAAACCGGACTCAAACAGGTGGACGTGAATGGTTCTTGACGTAGAGTAATTGTGACCATTCTTACAGCCAGCACATGGACAAGGCATAAAACCATCCGCCCGCTTGTTTGCCTCAGTCGCAAGCAGAAAAGTACGCACGCCATTAATGAACTCGGGAGAGCATCGGTCATCGTACATCCATTGCCGGCTCATCTTCAATACACAGCACCGAAAACACCAAATTAATACAATACATAAAGTTCATACATAAAGATCATACAACACTTAAATGCAACAAACA
The DNA here is from genome assembly GCF_056163025.1 of Triticum urartu. Taxonomy (NCBI): domain Eukaryota; kingdom Viridiplantae; phylum Streptophyta; class Magnoliopsida; order Poales; family Poaceae; genus Triticum; species Triticum urartu. The sequence goes on along the minus strand of NC_141874.1, from coordinate 695,581,444 downwards.
AATAACTCTCTACCTAAAGAATTTAAATGCAACAACAAATGCGATCAAGATCGCAACTAAGGTAACAATTGATCCAACAGCATAATGATACCAAGCCTCACTATGAATGGCATATTTTATAATCTTTCTAATCTTCAAGCGCATTTTCTCCATCTTAATCTTGTGATCATTGACGACATCGGCAACATGCAACTCCAATTCCATCTTCTCTCCCTCAATTCTTTTCAATTTTTCCTTCAAATCCTTGTTTTTTTTTTCAACTAAATTTAACCTCTCGACAATAGGGTCGGTTGGAATTTCCGGTTCAACTACCTCCTACATACAAATATCTATGTCAACTTGATGGGCATAATTTGTCATAAACACGAAATGCAATGAATAGTTTTAAAAGAGAATATACCATATCTGAATCATAACCCGGACGAGGGCCGACGGGGACGGATATCAAAACCATGGCACTATGTATAACAAACAACGTATGTGTAAGATAATTATACGAGTAACTATATATCCAAATCACACAAACATCAATTTTTTATATAAAACTTCATGAACAAGAGGCTCACCACAAGGTGGTGCCGGCGACGGGACGTTGCGAGCGATCGACGGTGGTTACGACGGAGATTTAGAAGGTACTAAGTAAACCACACCTACATATGCAAACTAAGTGTTATCTTTGACCTCAAATTGCATATAAATCAAATACTAGCACATATATATAATTCCTCCCAAATTACTAAACTCAAAAATCAATCACTATATAAAGCATTGCACGAGCTAATCTAGCAATGAGAGATGAAAGGACAAAGTTGCTAACCTTTGTGATCATTTGAATGGATGGGGGCCTTCAAATCTTGACAAATTTTGGGCAAAATGTGTGATGAGATTGAGAGGAAGAGGGAAAAGAACAGAGGGGAGAGGGGAAAGGGTAAGAACAGAGCGAGCTCGGGTGGACGAAGGGTCTATATAGGACGACCTCTAGTACCGGTTCGTGATACGACCTGGTACTAAAGGTGCTGGAGGGTCCTCGGACTGACAACATCCTGCCACCACTCACTTTAGTACCGGTTCGTGGCACGAACCGGTGCTAAAGGTTCGCCACGAACTGGTACTAATGAGAGCGGCCGGCTAGCCGTTGGAACCGGCACTAATGCACACATTAGTGCCGGCTTAAATTCAAACTGACACTAATGTGCTTCACGTTTGACCCTTTTTGTACTAGTGCAATAATCATGTGCTTCGACCGCAGCCCCAGAAAGAGTGTTGTCGGCATTCTAAGACATCGTGTGAACAAGTTTGCCCGATACACTAAACTTTCCATGAAATAATATCTCACGATTTTGGAAATATTTGAGCATATTCCCTATTATGACAAATGTACCTACGACCCAACTGAGAACTGCTTCCATCTTCCTCCATGGTCATCATCAAGACCATATCGAGGTCATCATCATCTTTCCTCCTCTGATGATGAGTCGTGAAAGAACTCTTGATCAAGCCAACTCCCCCTATGGACCACCTTCGAATAGGTTGGGGGCATGACAGAGGAGGTCATGTGGCGGCAGGTTCGGCCAGTCATCCCAACTTGTGTTCACCGGGAGGAAGTTATCACCCTATCATGTGATCCCTGATCGACGCGACATGGGAGCTTGTCATTTCTTAGGTCAAGAGGCGATGGTGGAGAGAGTGACACGACAACGGAGGACACCATCATAGATTGAGGTTATTGGCAACGTCTACTTAGAGGTGGAGCACGAACATTATGCAACATGTAGCTCAAGCGGTGAGCATTGGCGGTCCGGATCGTGACAAGGCAGTGGTTGCGGACCAGGTTGGGAGGTGGTTCCGTTGGTGGCGAGTGACAAGGGAAGGAAGGGTGAGGTCAATGGGGCAGATTGGGTTGCGGCAGCCGGTGGCGTGGCTAGAGACAAGCCCGGTGCGGTAATCACAGCGGTAGTGGGTGGAATTGAGGATTGTTTGAGGGAACCACCACCACTTGTCATGGTTGAAAAGAGAAAGGTTGAGAAGGAAATGAACGAAAGACCACCAAGTTGAATTTTATAAGTGGGAAGGATATTGTTTGTTGAATTTTATAAGTAGGAAGGATATTTTTTATCTAAAATTTAAATTGATTATGTCTAATGGAGAGTGTGTCGTTCCTAACTCTATGACGACTTTAGCAATACCAACAATTTGGCCTTTCTCCAACTTGCTCGAACCCTCCCAATTTGTAAATATTTGAGCATTAGTGGATTAATTTTGCAATTCATACATCATACTAGGAATTATATATACAACTCATTACATTGTTGAGACATATAGTCAGGCACAACATATTCTAATGCATATATAGATTGGGCTCTTATAGATAAGGCCCCCGCCCAGGGGCCTTATCACCCTAGCTTAGAGCATCTCCAACTAAGACTTACCTAATTTGCCCCCCTGTATGTGTGGGGACGCGTCGGTGAATAGGAGTGGGTCAACCCCAATTTGTCCGCTCGGGTTACAATGCTCTTCATTTACGAACCCTCAAATCCATACAAAGTTATGGAACATCGATCAACATATACATTGTTAGCATACATAGGACATAGTTCAAACACCAGATGACATAGGACAACAACAGTTAAACAACGACACCATAGTAAAACAAAGAAAATATTTAACTAAGACCAGATTGTTCGATGGTATAAATAAACTAGATAGGGGAAGTTCACTGAGGGCCGCCCTTGCCCTTATCGTCTTTGTTGCAGAATTAGCGGTCCAAGGCAGCGTTGGAGTCGAGGTGGATCTGCTCATGGCCGAAGTTGGATGTGTAGACGGAGGTAGCGGACATGTTCTCGTCTGATTCCAGAGGCATGCCGACGATTGCACGACCGGCCCAAGTTTGTTGCCTCATGAGGATGCAGGCACGTGCTTCCTCCGCATCCTGTTCTTCAGGGCGCAGCGCGGTCCGACTCCTATGTTGTCTTCAACCGCTAGTTCCCTGGCGTCCAAGGAGTCGACCGTGAGCAAATTCGTCGGTGATGGCGCGCGTCCGAGTCCTTGGACGATAGGGACCGCTGCTTGGCGGCCTGAAGACCGGGTCCTCATCGGATCCAGTTGAAGATGCTTTTAGGGCCGGTTCTGGCGCGTGCATGTCCCTGCTCCGATGGTAAGCAATAACGCAGGTTGACAAGTTCTGGAAAAAAAGGACGCCGATATCCACCACACGTGTGGCATAATAGGCATTCGCTCACATACCGTGTGTGACATGAGCAGGGGGCAGCCCACACGGGCTGTGTGTGGGCAAACAGTAGAATTGCCCACACGTGTGGGCACAACTACTTCGCGCCACGTGCCCAGCAAGTACTACTCATCCCCGTCTCGTGCGTGTGGCACGAAGCAAATATGCCCACACGTCCTAACGCGGCTATATTAGGTACCCGCGGGATGACGATTTAGTTGCCATCCAGGATGGCAGATGTAGTTATCCGGGATGGCAAATATGGTTGTAAAAGCATGGCAACTCTCTCTGTTTTGGTTAACTATAGTTTCCATGTCTAATTTATGATAGTTGCCGCGTGTAATCAAGCCATAGTTGTCGTGTGTGATTAACTACTTATCACATATGGTCAAACAATAGTTGCCACGTGTGGTTAATCATAGTTGCCATGTATGTTTATCTGATTGCCACGTACGCGCAACTGCAGTTGCCGTCTAGCAAACGAATCATAGTTGCCATGTACGCGTAATTGCAGTTGCCATCCAACAACGTACGACTGTTGTGTGGGCGAAAAGCAATTCGCCCACACGCGCGTGGACTAGGTGGTGGTTGTGTGGGCAGAAACTAGTTCGCCCACACAGCGCAGCTGTCAACTGTGTGTTGTGGGGCGTGTGGGCGACCTCTCCAACGCCCACACACCGGCCTTGTCCTACGTGGCACGCAAAAACTGCCTCGGTGTGTCAAGATTTGTGCAAATTTAACTAGACGGTGATCCAAGCATGTGGGCGAGTTGCAATGTTGTCACACGTGTGGGCGTTAGTGTTTTTGAAAAAAAACATAGGTTGACAGATATGGACATCACACTGTCAATGGTGATATACATCAACGGAGTGGATCAGCGTGCAACTTAACAGGTGAGCAGCTGCAACAGGGCCTACTCACTGACCTGTCCTTTTGCATCCAAGCCCAACTCAAACTGAGCTCAACCAACAAACAGCGGGATAGTGTAATATAATTTTGCGAGAATGGCATTTTGGCTCTGGGCCTTCATGGAGGCCGATTGTTTGAAAAAAACTCAAAATTCAAAATTTTGGTTTTGAAAAAATCTGAAAAAAAATTGTACAAGTAAATAAGGATGTGAGGTTTATGTGTGTAAAATTTCAGAATGAAACACGTTGAAGTGCAATCTGTACAAAAAAGACAAATTCATGGTCTGGAAGGATGAATAGTATCATGTGTTAAAAAGCCTCAAATTTGTCTTTTTTGCACAGCCCTCATTTCAACGTATTTCGTCCTGAAAATTTACACGCTATGCCTTCATCTATCTCTGTATTTTTTTTCAGAATGTTTTGAAATGTAAAAATATGAATTTTCATGAATTTTGAATTTTGCATTTGTAGGCCTTCATGGAGCTCAGCCTCCAAAAGCAATTTCCGTAATTTTGCTCCTTATCAAAACAAAGACCAAACGGGATGTAGCTCGTGAAGCTGCATTCCTAGTCTTCCTGATCCTGGCAATCATCGGTACATTAGCATGGCAGAAAATGTTCCTACCTAACAGTTGCACTTGCAATGACAAAGACTGTCTTTTATCTTCTTGTTTGCAGCACGACATATATTCACTGTCGGCTTGTATCAACAGCCCACACCCGCGAGTATGAAAACATTTATTTCCATATTTCAGTGAAACTTTCCGCCACCTCCCTCTATAACATCTGTATGCAATTGCAGTTTATCATCTTCTTCAACAAAGATTCGTTGATATACACCACTAAACTGAACGATGCCAATCTATTGGAGAACTCGGGTGTTTCTGGTGTACTCTGAACCACCTCTGGTTAAAATCTGCACTTGTCACACCTCTGAAATCAGGATATTCTACAATTAGTTATCAGCCATTGAACCAGGAGTACAAGACCAGCCTGTCGGGAAACTTGCAGTTTGGTCAACTCATTGGCCAGCATTAGGACAAGAGTCTTCGGATCTGAACCACAGGTTCTACTCAACACATCGTAGCCCGATCTTTACATAGTTGAGCATCACAGTATGTGGGTACTGGGTGTCTCTGATGTTGTTTGTCCAGTCCCTAATGTCCCCATACCTCCAGTACTACGTGATATTAGTGTTGTAATTTTCAGCAATCAAGCATGTTTCATGTCGTACAGAAGATTTGAGCAAAAGCTAGCTTACAAACTATAAATAATGCTTTTGGTATCCAGTGCAACCAGCTAAGCCTTCCTTCACAGTGAAGACCAAATCCAATTATTCATCAGTAATCTTTGCAGGAGCATGCTCTACCCTCGAAGCGATGAAAGCAGCTCAAATCCCTGACAAGAAACACCTGGTTGGCAATTGCAGAGACCATCTTCAGGAACGAGTGGCCGTCCCCACACGCCCTCAGGTTCTTCATCACCACAATCTCAACATCCACTCTGTTCAGCAATCAGCATAGAGAATGGTACGGCGAGCTTCTCACTGTGAGTGCCAACCAACGGTACAGCTACCTTCTTGTCAAGCACTCAGTTTTCCCCCATTCCTGCTGTGCCATTCATCTTCTCCTTGACAATCTGCTCAAGTTCAATCACAAGCACGTAAATTCTCTTCGCCTGTGGATGCGAGTTGTCGTCGTCCATTAACAGGTGAACTCTCCCCTTGTGTTTGAGGTAGCTACACCGGGCTCCTTCTTCAGCCCAAGCTCTGTCGTCATGGCACGCACCCTTGCAACACCATCCTGTTGTCCACTGTCAGTGTACATGTTAGCCATGAGCACGTAGTAGCCCACATTGCTTGGTTCGAGCATAATAACATGCTTGAAAGCCTCCTCCCCTGTCTCCACATTTTTATGTATCTTGCACGCCCCAAGAAGGGCACCCCACACAGAACCGTCGGCTGGCATGGGCATCGACGAGATGAGCTCTCGTGCCTCCTCGAGATGGCCCGCCCGTCCAAGAAGGTCCACCATGCAGGCGTAGTGCTCCAGTGTAGGCTGCAGCTTGTAGGTGCTCTCCATTGCAAAGAAGTACTTGCACCCCTCTTCATACTTCCCGGCGTGGCTGCACGCCGACAAGAGCGCGACCATTGCGACATTATCTGGCCGTAAGCCTTCTGACAGCATCCTTTGGAAGAGATTAATGGCCATGTCACCATGTCCATGCATGCCATATCCGGTGATCAGCGCCGTCCACGACACGATGCTCTTCCTGGGCATTTCGTCGAACAGCTGCTGCGCCTGGGGCAAGCTGCCGCAGCGTGCATGGAAGTTGATAAGCGCGCTGCAAAGCTGCACATTTCCACGAAACCCCGGGATTCTCTCCCGCACATAGCGATCCACGTGCAGGCCAACAACACGCGCATCAAGGTGTGCGCAGGAGGAGAGCACGCCCACGAGCGTCAGAGCGTCTGGTTCCACACCATGGCCACGCATGCGGCGGTAGAGCTCGAGGGCGTCCACAGTGAGACCATTCTGTGCGTGCGCCGAGAGCACGGCGGTCCATGAGACAAGATCACGGGAGGCCAGCGGCATCTCCTCAAAAACCTGCCGAGCAAGAGGGGCGCTGCTGCGGCCATACACAGATATGAGGCAGTTGGCCACGGTAGTCCCAGAGGCGAGTCCCGTTCGAGCCGCCAGGGCGTGGAGCTGCGGCACGACGGTGGTAGGAGCGGCCGGGAGCAGCGTCAGGAGCGTGACGGCGTCGAAGTGGACGCCGGCCACGTGCACGCGCATGCGGCGGAAGAGGGCGAAGCAGGCAGGGGTGAGGGCGTGGAGCGCGCATCCGGAGATGAGGGAGTTGAAGGCGGAGAGGACGGTGGCTGGAGGCGTGGACGCAGGGGGCATTTCGTCGAGCAGCCGCCGCGCGCAGCGGAGGAGGCCCAGGCGGGAGTAGGAAGAGAGCAGCGCGGAGAGGAGGTACGCGTCGGAGGCAGGGAGGAGGCCGCGCTTGGCAGCGAGCGCGTGTACCTGCGCGACGCCGGAGGGGAGGGAGAGCGCCGCGCAGCAGATGGCCGCGGATGGCAGCGCCATGGCGTGCGGCGGCGGCGAAGGGTCGGCATGGCGTAGGACCGCAAGGGCCTCCCGGTGCCTTCGGAGGCGCGTCAGGGTGCACACCCGCGCGTACCATGGCTCGGTGGGGTCAAATTCGCCGGCGACGGCGGCGGAGGTGGACTGCTCGGTCGCCTTGGCCTTGGTTGGGTGCGCAGGTGGAAGATGGTCATGCATGTAGCCCATCGCTAGAACTGGGGCCGGTTTGTCAGGCATGGGCTACACGAATGCGTTCTTTCGGCTAGTGTAGTGTTCGTCTGCAAAAAGTTTCAGAAAATGGTGTGTACTCGAAAAGAAAGCCTATTGATTTTCTCTTAAGTCAAACGATGCATACTTTAATTGTGTTTACAGGAGCAAGTATAGCACCAAATAGAGATATCATATGGAGAGGGTGTTTCGGTGCCCAGGACCATATGATCTGAACGTTTGCGGGAGGTTTGAGATACAAATTTGGAGATGCCCTTAATTTGCTATTAGAATTCTTGATCATTCTTTTTATGAACTTATAGTCAAACCTTACAACATTTGAGTTCTGAAAAAAATGCCTTCTGACAAAGTTTTATCCAAAACACACTCAACCAATGCGAGTTTTGACAAACACATGTGCAAGGCATATAAATTATAGTTGACTTTTTACTCACAAATTGTTTCTAGATATCATGAGTATCCAGATGAGTTTTGTAGGGATCAAGAGTTGTCATGGTCTAGTGGTTATCCTCCTTCGAGAACAACACCAAGTTCGTCGACGGTGATGGTGGAGATTGTGGGCGGCTAGAAGGGAAGAGGGGCTTCATAGATATGAGAAGCAGGGAAACTTGGCGAGAGCCGGGAGGCGCTGGGGGTGCTGGAACTTTGATGCCGACTTGGTGTTGTCACTCCATGTCCAACGTTCAACATCTTATACAGGTCGACAATGCGTGCTTGGTTGAGATCAATGGCGAATTTACCAAGGGTGCTTTAATCGACTCGAACTTCCACTCCAGCGCTGCAAAGTTATTTTCTACTACTAGTCTCAATGCGAAGCCCGTCCACTTATCAGCCTAGTCCAACACATGTTCGCACGACACAGGCAGCCCCGCCCCCCTTCCATTTTCTTTCTAGATTCGCCACTTGTTCGGATCATCGTTTCCAGCATCTCTTGGCTACATCCGGTCATTTCTCGGTATAGTTACAACGCCCCCCTTACTCTAGTGATGCATGACTGGTGCAGCATCGAGCAAAGCTCACGGCACGCTAGCGGAAGGAGCAGGTCAGGGGCAGTGACAAATACTTCTTGGGCTCATTTGCAATTTTTATTTTCTTGAGGTTGTTCTTGTACAGTATTTGAATTCTCTTGTGTTTAATGGGATACGAGTCTTGGTGAGCGCTAGGGTTTTATGGGCCGAACCCGTCAATGCATGGCGGGGGGGGGGGGGGGGGGGGGGGATTCCTCCCTTAACTTTCGTTGTTCAATAAAGCTAAATTACAGTCGGCCGGAATTTCGCAACAGATCCGAACGATCTCATCGCTGTCCGATGCGCACGCCAAGGCCTCGATCTGTTTTTGTGACTTTTTGGGCAAACCTTCCTAGCACGCCCCTAATCCCGGTGCTCGCTTTTTTTAGCAGGTGATCCAATTTTCTGGGCCGAGAAAAAGAATTGCGTGGGGATGAGGGATCGAAGCCATGACCTCTTGCAATATAGTGCATCGAGCTAGCCATTTCACACACAATTAGTTGTTGCCAACAGGGTCCAAATCTTTTCTTATATGATTAGTTAGGTAGTTTTTTTTACCACACTGCATGTAACGTGACAAAAATATTTTTTTTTTGTGAACCAAATATCTTTCCCCTTGTCTGAACATTTTCTTTCCTTTTTTCTAGTTAGAAGACGCGCTAAAAGTCTAGATAACTTATGCCTAGAAACACGTGGTAATTTTTTACCGGCTAATATTTTTTGTTCAAGCATATCCCAATAAATTATGTGCAAATATCATAGTAGTTCTACCTCAAAAAAAATATCATAGTAGACCTGATAACTTACGTTTTGACCCAGTGAAAAATGTATGTTGAAACGTAATCTGATATTTTCTGATACGAGAAAGCTAACTTCTAGTCGACCGGAAACTCGCAATAGATCTGAACACAGGCGACGCCGTTAATTTTTAATTGCACAGTGCGCACGCAATCCCCATACCTCCTGGTAGATAACTGTGGCAGGTAACCGGTTACCCTGCACTAAGCTTGTGTTTACAATTAGGTCAGATAGTCAAGTTACCTACATGCCCTACATTAAGCTTGTGTTTCCCGATGCTCGCCTTTTACTTATCATTTTAGCATTTTGACTCATCTACTCTATTAGTATGGTTATATGTACAAGATGTTTCGATCCTTTGTACCTCTTATGACTTTATGAGGTAACTCTACTAGCCAATCACATCACCTACGTTCCCTTCTAGGTTTGCACAAAAGTTAATGTGATGTCTGATCTTTTTCCGCACTTAAGTAGATTATTTTACTAGCTCGTCTCGAGTTGATGACACCATGGTAATTTTAGTGACATGGGGGGGGGGGGGGGTTGATGAAATATACCGTCGGTTTTTTTGTGTACAATATGGTAACTCACACATCACAGACCTGATAACTTATGTACCCTGGTCCGGGGAGGGGGGGGGGGTGTTGATGAAATATCCCCCAGTCACTTTTGTGTGAATATCATGATAACTCACACATCATAAACCTGATAGCTTATGTACCTCAGTCCTGATAACTTTGACGACCCGGGAGGGAGGGTTGTTGAAATATCCTCTGGTCACTTTTTTGTGAATATCATGGCAACTCAAACATCATAAACCCGATAACTTCGGCGCGGGGGCGGGGGGTGGGGGGAGGGGGTTGATGAAATATCCTCCGATAACTTTGGTGCGAATAGTATGGTAACTCGCACATAGGAGACCTGATAACTTATGCACCCCGGTCATGGTAACTTTTCGTGACAAGGGGTGACGAAATATACCCTCGGTAACTTTTATGTGAATAGCACGGCAACTCACACATCGCAGACCTGATAAATTATGTACCCCGGTCTTGGTTGCTGACCGGGTGGGGGAGGGCGCCTGTTGAAATATATCCCCAGTTATTTTTTGTGTGAATAGCATGATAACTCACACATCGCAGACCTGATAACTTATATTCCCCACTTCTGGTAACTTTGGCGACGATGATGAGGGGTGGGGGAGGGATGTTGGAAAAAAGTAGTTGAATACCCCCTCCCCCGGTAATTCCTGTATAGTTATCATGGTAATATAAGCACCGTAGACCTGATAACTTAGGTACAAACATCACGGTAACTTTAGACCCGAATAAAAAGTTGTTGAAACATACCCCGGTTACTTCTATGCAAATAGCATGGTAATATATGCATCGCGGACCTGATGACTTAGGTACAAATACCACAATAACGTTGACCCGGGGGAAAGGATTCGTTGAAAACACACCCCCCGGTCACTTCTGCATAAATAACATGTTAACATACATATAACATAAATGATAACTTACGGTAACTTTTGTCGAAAAAAATGATCAAAACATACCAACATGAGATCTAGTTTCGAAGTTGTCGTCACGATGGATTTTTTATGTGAAAACGTTTTTTCAGTCAGAAACAACAGTTTGAGCTATAAAACATTTTGTAGTTTTGAAATAGTGAGAATCTACAATGACATCAGCTTTCCTGTGCTATCGTGCATTTGCATGTGGAGAGAATATTGGAGGAGCCATTTTTATACCCCGGTAATTTCTATATAAACAGGATGGTAACTGGCGTACTAGAGATGTGATAACTTATTTAGCATGGGTCTGGTAACTTTTGACCCGGATTTTTTTTCGACGAAACATAACAACATGGGATCTAGCTTCGAAGGTCTCGTCGTGACGAATCTTTTATGTGAAGACGGTTTTTCAATCGAGGCGATGGTTTGAGCTACAAAACATTCTGATTTTCAAAATAAAAGGAAATCTAGGATGACATCATCAATTTTGTCTTTTTCTGCATGCATGCATATATGTGGTAAAAGGGAGGTGAAGTTTACGTAAAAGAACTAGGCTGCATACACTCGATGCATACTCAATACTCGATCCTCCGCACCTATCGTTAAATTCCTGCCGTCCGGAAGTTAGTCACGTCCTTCATTGTTAGTTAGGTGGGGAGATTCAAACCTAGGTGGCTTGAGTGGAAACAGAACGCACTCACCATTGCGCTAGGAGGCTCTACCCGCCACCAGCTTTGGGCCTGGAAAGATAGGCAAGATCATAAGACAAGACCAGTGAGAGCAGTTGGAAATATTATTTTCAAGCTGATCCAACAACGAAACTATTGATGCACATGGAGTTGTATTAATAGAGTACCTCGCAGTTGCATGTCGTGATCAACCTAAGTTGGATGCCTTTATATATAGCTGAATCTGTGGGACCCAACACCTCTGTGGTCAGATCACTGCAAATTACAGTACGTTTGTTCCATGGCACATGCCTAATGATGAACACTCCTTTAGTTAATCTCGACCTATATATACGCATACGCGCACCGCAAAGCTAATCGTAAACAGGAGTCCTTGATTAATTAGCCCCTTGCGTGCGTACGAGGCCATCCTATCGGTTTAATTAATGCGCTAGCTAGCTATAGTGTGGTGTGACAGTGACAGTGACACTGTCATCTCCCTCGCTGTCGGATCTGAGAACAGGAGCGCTTTCCCTTCAGCGACACGGCCGCTCAGGCTCAAAAGGCATCTTAATTCGCATGCACGTGTGTTTCTTCCAAGCTGCTGGAGCTGGTCGAACTAGCTACGTAGAGGCCACGATCACTGCTCTAAATTTTGTTTTTCATGGGCATAACCTTGGTTAACTTCAGTGAAACTAGAATTGCATGTCGAAGCAAGCACACTTGTTGGATTTTACAGCTTCTTCTTTCAGCTATAAACGGTACAGTATTATGAACATTTGCAGGGATTTGAAGGTGTTGATTGAAGGACGCAATTTAAAAAACGGCACGCGGTATCACTATCAGTCGACAAGGTGTTGATACGGTCGTCGCGATAATTTATGAGGCAAAGGATCACGCAAGAAATGGTCGTTAGTTAATGCCCACAAAAGTAGTTGCTGAGATGTGGCCTTGAGTTCGCGTACGATATCATTTTCCAATTCGTCCGGTCCTGACGAGTGATTCGTGGCTACATTTCGGTGCTTGCGAACTTTCTTGTGCAGTTTGATACAGTATATTTTTCCAGCAAAGTGGAAGCACATGCATGCATGCGCGCGGCAGCCAGCGGTTGAACGTCGTATCGTACGAACGCCTCTATCTATGACTCTCGGCTGGAGCTAGCGCGCGTGGTAGTCTTCGCGAAAGCATGGGCTAGCTCTTCAACAACGTACACGGTTCCTATGAAAGAAACCCCGCTCGCAACACCCGCATCTGCTTCTATCATCAAACGTGCATCAACTTCACTGAAACTGATACCCATGCATGTGCTGGCCGTTAGGACAACTCCAACGAGGTTCATAAAAACAACCGTGGACATCAATAGGTGCGGAGACGATCTAACCGGAGTCGTCAATTGTCCGCTCCTAGTATACCCGGACTACTCAAACAATCAAAGTAAATATCACAATTCTTAAGCAATGGAAAGGTAAATACTTTAATGCAAAAACCGTTCAAATAAAAATATTACAGTCCAAACATAAAATTTTGAAATAAAATAGTTTAAGTTTGAATTCATCTTAGTCGGATATGAAACACCCAAACAAAATCATTCTGTAGCTGCTCATTAGTTCCTCGATGTCACCAGACTCTGCAGTGGAAGCTGGATAGGATCACTCATGTTTTGAAAATCCAGACCATTGCAAACTCCATCACCCCCGCCCTCCATGATCATGTTGTACATTATCACACACAAGCTGTCATCATCTCCCACAATGTCTCTTGATCCCATAATTTAGTAGGTCCGTGAACAATTGCAAAGCGGCCTTGGAGCGCTTCAAATGCCCTCTCGCCATCCTTTATGGCAGATTCTTGTTTTGGGGAAAAGTGACATCTTCTGTTAGCCCTTGGTTCAGAGACGGTCTTGATAAAAGTCACCCACGGAGGATAGATACCATCACAAAGATAGTACCTCATGGTATACTCATAACCATTGATGGTATAATTGCACTCAGGAGCTTCACCCGCACACAACCTTGCACGAGACCATTGCAGCACGTTTGTCATTTGTGATACCTAGGTGTGTCAATGAAAGAATGTCGAATCCATAGGTCATGTGATGCAACTGGTTCAATAATGATGGTGGACTTTTTGCAGTGGCCATGGTATTGGCCTTGTCGAGCATATGGGCAACTCTTCCATTTTCAATGCATGCAATCCAGGGATCCGATCATACCCGGAAGCCCTCTTCCTTCTCCAATTGCCATGAGCTTTGTTGTGTCTGTGGGAGTTGGTTCTCTCAAGTACTTTGGTCCAAGCACCTTCGTTAATGTAGTAACAAATCTGGCAATGGCCTCGAGGCATGCGCTTTTAGACATCCAGAGGTACTCGTCCCATGAATATGCGACCATGCCATAGGTAAGCATTCTCATTGTAGCGGTGCACTTCTGGTAACAAGAGAACCCAATGGTTCCAATGGCATCCTTCTTCAAGGTGAAGTAATCATCATAAGTCCAGACACCATAGTAGAGGTGATCAAGCACTTGCCGCCTCATCCGAAAATAACGGCAAAAACAGGGCTCGAATAGTGCATCAGGGGCAAACTAATCATTGCCCAACATCAGATGCCTTCGTGCCTGATACCGGTTCAACACTCGATGTCCATTTGTTGAACCCTTGTAGTTGAGAACATGCTCCTCCGCACACACCTTCTTTGCAAGACTCGGCCTCATCATCGCCGTTTCATCCTCGTATTCCTCCTCGTCATCCGACGAAGAAGACTCCATGACTCACTGTAAAAGTACTCCTCGCCGGAATCCATTGTGTTTGCTTCGAAGTAAACAACGAGAATGCCAAAAAAATGGCAATGACATTTGATCGAACACTTGCTGAGCATGGTGTCTGCCATGAACGACATCAGCGACTAGCGAAGGATACAAGAGTTGTAGCCGTATCCACGAAACAATGGCATAGTCGAAGGCTGGAAGGCGACTGGTTGGAGCAGCAGAGGTCGGCAAGACCTGGGCGGCAGCCGTGGTGGTACAGTGGTGATATCGGTCACCGACGGAGCGAATACGGAGCATAGGGGAGAGGGGCGGAATGGGGGGAGGGGGGGAGTGATCCGGATGGAGTATTTTGGATGGGCCGGTCATGTCGGAGTTTGGCATGGTGGAGGTCTAGATGCCCTCATACCTCCACTACTTTTGGTTTCGGGTTGTAGGACTTTGAACATCCGAACCGATCCAAACAAATTTGGTGACTAATGTTGGATGGCAAAAAATGTTCAGATAATTCGGTCAGGGCATTTTTGGCGATTTGGTGAATAGCGTTGGAGTTGCCCTTATGACAGCATACAATGATATATACTCTATAATATCATGGAACGTGCATGACAGTTAATGAGATGGAACTGGCATCAATTGCACCTTCACTATGGCTCCATACAGAACCTCTAGTACTAGCACTCCTATATAAGTAGATGTAGCTAACTAGGAAGCTGCAGCTACAAGCAAACCGCGTACGCACTGAGACAACCGAAACATGCTGGCGATGAGGAGGAGCTGCAGGACGGCCCTCGTCGCAGCGGTGGTGGTGGTGGCCCTGGCGATGGCGCCGCCGGGTGTGTGCGAGAAGAAGGGGCCGCTGGTGACGGCGGTGATCGTGTTCGGCGACTCCATCATGGACCCCGGCAACAACAACGGCCTCCACACGGTGGTGAAGGCGAACCACGCGCCCTACGGCAAGGACTTCGCCAACCACGAGCCCACCGGCCGCTTCTCCAACGGGCTCATACCCACCGACTTCATGGGTAAGTATCTATACGCACGTACTAGCGTATGTGTCATCCTTTTCTGTATGTGTATACCTTCCATGTACGCATGCTCACCGTATATACTACATGCACTACTCTAAATTAACTCCACTGACAGAGCTCGCGAGAGGATAATCCAGCCAGTGTGTGTACTGTATACGGTATACCCCCTCCATGTGAGGAAGGTCTTAATTCCTCCATGTGCCATGCCATCTCGAGGCATACATGGAAAATGGAATTGCTTAATGCAGTAGTGTATGAATACCTTGGTGTCTTACCCATACCTGTGGGACTTACTGCTGCCATTTGAAAATTGTTACTATAGCATCTTCTCCTGATTAATGAATTGCCTACTCTTCTGCCGACACTGAAAAAAGGTGCTTGAAACATGTGTGGTTGCAAATCGGTTAACTCCGTGCGTACTATAATTGTATAGCGAACACGCACGTACATGCATGTACAGTTCTAGTTAATTGCTGAAAAAGTTGCTCCGACGTTGCTGAAAACTGAGTGCACATGTGCAACCAACCTCCCACGGAGTAATGACAAACATTTGTACATCAACAAGCTTGTACACCATACTTTTTCAAGTGAGATGACCTTTAAACACTGTAGTACGTTCTACGTTGTACGTCAAGCCTGTTTAATTTCTCAATCGTTCATACAACGGTTGTAGTATGTTCTACATCCAGCCAAACTTCGCTGCAGTATTGTCTATACAGATTGTTGAAGTGTATATATCCACCCCTAGGAAGTTACAGTTCACAAGAAAGATGTGGTTAAACCTAGCTAAACCAATCATACCCATTACAGGTGAGGGGTGTTCGGCAATCATCTCTCTAACCAAATAGAAATCAATCTCATTGTGTTTGGTTCGAGCATGAAAAACTGGGTTAGCTAATAGGCATATATGTATCTCCTGAGTTGTCACACCATAAACATGTCACTATTGCTGATGATGCTTGGAATTTCTTTCTTTTTTGCTGGAAATACTTCCGTTATATTCATTAACTGTCAAGGCAAGGCAGTATAAAGAACACAAGAAGTAAAAGAAACCACATCTTGGTCCGTAGACCACCAAACGACGACTACAAACACTATAGCGAGCTGAAGGCACGTCACCATCATCGCCCTTCCCTCTTGGAATGTCTTAAGCAAAGACTTTACCCAAATTATGTTGGCAAACACATTTGCTAATGTTTTGTGTTCAACTTTTGTGCTGGACCTTGACATGGTGGCTTGCTTCCTTCCACTCAACCCAATGAGATTCGACCCAAGAATATTTCAAAACTACATGTTGATCTTCTGTCATGGAAACAACATGTTTGTCTATAGCAAAGAAACTACTAACCATGGAAGAAGAAGCCTTTTACAAAGTTAGTTCAGGGTCAGCGCGCTGCCACCGCCTAGGTGACAGGGACGACGGGATTGGTACGAGAGCGGATGGGACAAGAGGAAGGCGATGGAGGACCGGTGTTGGTGGATGCGGGTTTCATGTAGTGACATATCTCCTTTCAACCAACGTAGTGTGTCTGATTATCTTATTACACCACTAATTACCCTTAACCAATTTAAATTCAATTAAATCACCAATCAATCTCAACCAACTTAAATTGGAGCTCAAAAAAATATGGAGTATATAATGATTTTCATGATTATTTTCTAGCTGAATTTTAGACTACTAGGTAATAGAATATTAACAAGTTGGGATTAATGCTTAAACCTTTTAAGTAATAAAGCGTCCCTTTTCGAAAAACAAGTTGGGGTTGCTTTCATGAAAGGGCCAAGATTTGGCCGATAGCGGATGAGGGTGAGAGGCGCATTAAGCCGCGAGAGTATGATGTTGCGCCATTGAGCCATGGGATTGTCGTCACAGATGTTTTAGTCTGCAACCCTTTGTATTACACGCATTGTTGTGCTATATTATCCATGAAATTAGCAGCTCCCATGCTATATATGTTTGCAAAAAAAAAATAGCAGCAATTTCAGTCATGTTTCTAATGGGCCGAATTTCAGCCCAGGGCCTTAACGTGAAGGAACTACTTCCTCCGTACCTGGGCGTGGAGCACACCCGAGAGGACCTCCTCACCGGCGTCAGCTTCGCGTCCGGCGCCACCGGATTCGACCCTCTCACCCCCGTCATCGTGGTAACTTATTTCCGCCAACTGATCTGTGCGTGTGCAAGCTAGTGATCGATGCCATATCAATCGATCTACTTCGGTTCATTCCAGAACGTGATCTCGCTGGAGCAGCAGCTGGCCTACTTCGACGAGTACCGCGGCAAGCTGGTGGACATCGCCGGCGAGGAGGAGACGCGGCGGATCATCGACGGCGCGCTGTTCGTGGTGTGCGCGGGCACGGACGACATCGCCAACACCTACTACACCACGCCGCTCCGGAGCGCCCACTACGACATCCCGGCCTACGTGGACCTGCTCCTCGTCGGCGTCGAGTCCTTGCTCCGCAACGTGAGCGCGCGGGGCGCCAAGCGGATCGGCTTCGTGGGGCTCCCGCCCATCGGGTGCGTGCCGTCGCAGCGGACCATGGGCGGCGGCCCGGACCGCGGCTGCGTGCCGGAGCGCAACGCCGCGGCGCGGCTCTACAACGCGAGGGCGCAGGAGCTGATCCGCCGGCTGGGCGAGGAGGACCCGGCCGGGTTCCCCACCCTCGTGTTCATCGACATCTACACCGTGATCCAGGACCTGGTGGACAACGGGGCGCGGTACGGGTTCAGCGAGACGACGAAGGGGTGCTGCGGCACCGGGACGAACGAGGTGGCCGTGCTGTGCGACGCCAGGTTCATGCCGGTGTGCGACGACGTGTCGGAGCATGTCTTCTTCGACAGCTACCACCCCACGCAGAGGGCCTACAAGGTCATCGTCGACTACATCTTCGACCACTACATGCAGTTCCTCAACCTCTGAGACTGCAACATTCATTATTGTCCTTTTATTTTTCAAATAAAGCATTATTATTCGTTATTTGTTTCTTTAAATTATGAGATGTGAGGGCTAAATGTATGTGGAGGTCCAAAGTTGTGTGTCCATTTTTTTTTTGCGTTGTCGTGTGTCCATCTAGATGAGAATTAATTAACTAAGTCACATCTAACTCCTATGCCTTTTGAATATTCAAGTAAAAAAGAAAAGAAAAACGTGCACGAATCTTTGCGTAAAATCAAATGATGTAGAAATTAGATGTGATATAGTTAACTCTCATCTAGATGAGAGCTAGCCTAATGCATGTCTAGATGTGCCATAGACAGTTTCCTTTTTATATAGTACAAAAATGTTATTCCTAAAAATTTGCTGAAATGTTTTTTAATTGTGGGTCTATCCTGATCGCCACCTTACGGAGGCGGTAACCTGATCAAACATAGATACATGCTACCAAACAAACTCTCTGCTCAACATATATCACTAGATAGTCACCAATTATTGATAGACACGGTCTACAAAACACATGGTACTTGTAGGCACTCAACATGTCTCAAGAGGCGAACTAAGCATAACTCAGATGGTTAGGTTCTTTATGATGGAGCCAATCCACTAGAGTTCAAATCTTAGACATGCGATTGGTGATCGCATCTTTAATGCACTAAATTGCGCCCTCGTGCCGAGTTTACTTTTCCCAAGTCCTGCGTAACCTGGAGAAAAACCCCTAACTACCGCATAGCCCTACCCTTGTGGATTGCTTATGTCAGTCTCCCTTGCCTTCACCATTCAATTTCAATACGCGGGAGGTGTCGTGGGAGTAAGTCTGACAGTAAGGATGAGGGTACGTAGGAAGAGGCAAGATCCTAGCTACGGTGAGGTTATGAACGCAAGATGTACGAGTTCAGGCCCTTCTCGGAGGAAGTAATAGCCCTACGTCTCGGTGCCCGCAAGCTTGGTCGACTGGATTATGCGTGAGAGTTACAGAGGTGCGAACCCTTGTACCTGAGGAGGGGGGTGGCTTATATAGAGTGCACCGGACCCCTCCCGCCCTCAGTTATTCAGGGTTCAATGTACATTAAGACAAGACGTTACTGGTGACGCTAGCTATAAAGAGATATAAATGGCCTTTAACGCTACGGAGTGAATGCCTGGCCGTTACTGTCCTGAGTGGCTTTAGACCTTCTGTTCTCCGAGTGATTCTTCGTGTGGTCGACAGACTCTACCTAGGTCGAATGGAATTGGGATATCCGAGTGGGTAACTGGTCGAGTGGATTACACTCCAAGGTGTTTTCAGTCAGTATCTTCTGTATCTTCTGTCATCCTTTGAGTGTCTTTGACTCTAGGGCAATGCCCTTGTATAGGGTGTCTAGGTTAGGCCTATGACTCTACCCTAGGTACATGTCAACATCAGGAGGCGCAGGTACTATGGATCTTCACGCTTGAGGGGAGTCTTGGTCTAGTGGGTAAGGTTTTGATGTCCTTGCGTTCTTCGTCCGAGTGGTGGAGGCGACAACACAATGAAATAAGTATCCCGACCATGTCCCTATCATGGTGGCACTGGTTTTGGAGTTACCGCCGTGAGGCTTGGTTTCCCCATACCTGATCGACTGGATTTTGGGGTGAGCCGTCAATTCCAACGCTTCTGTCTTGCTCCGCGGTGGCAACATTGATCTCGGCAATAAGAGCCTACGATGATGCTTTTGGCAGTGATGTGGGGTTGGGTCTCGTCGTCCAATCTTTGCCTTTTCTAGATTGATGGTCCATGCCTCAGACCTCTCCCAATGCATTGGTGCTAAAGTGGGGTGCTAAGTGTATTAAAATGCTTAGCAACTAATGTCCCCAATGCATCGGTGCTTAGATTTTTGTAGCTAAGCCTCCTCTATTTAATTGTTTAGTAATAAAACTCTTTCATGTATTGGTTGGTAGTCTTTTTGCCTAGGTTCACGTGCTTAGCATTGGTTCTTAGGCTAGTCATAGTGGGGGTAACTTAGGTAGTAACTTAACACATCCCAAGACAATTTTGCTTATGTGGCAATTATTTAATGAGGAAAAGGTGCTTGTGGTAACATAATATGTTACTGTAACATAGCGCTTCCCGAGGCAAAATGAGTCTATGAGCTAATAAATGAAGCAACCTATGACATTACTACTATGTTACTTTGCACTATGGAGGTAGTAACTTAGACTAGTGTCATATGCATGACACTAGTATAAGTTACTCCCCACTATGACCAGCCTTATTGGGGTCACCATAATGCTCTCTCTCCTCTTTAATTGCTTTGCCATATTATTTTTCTGCCTATGTGACATCCTTAGCACCAGTACACCGTGGAGCACTGGGGGTCACCATAATGCTCTCTCTCCTTTTTAATTGCTTTGCCACATCATTTTTCTGCCTAAGTGGCATCTTTAGCACCAGTACACCGTGGAGCACTGGGAAGGGCCTCAACGATGCTAATGTCTCCTACGTGTGCTAACTTCTCGACTGCAATTACAACAGATCCTGGCTCGGGGAATGCGGAGCAGGTGTGGCATCGAGCTAGGCTCACAAACACACTATCGGTTTGTGCGGGTAAGGAACTACGACGAGTTCCCCTTGGGCTTGTCTGTAATTTTTATCCTTTTTTCACGAATGTTCTTAGAAGACTAAGACTTGATTATTATATAAATTCTGGTTTTGTAAAAAAAAGAAAAGGATTGTACCTTGTGCCAAGTTCACGGGACAATGGTTCTGTCTATATGTGACTCAAATAAACATTAACAGGAACAAAAATATTCGCACGAATCTTTGTGTAAAATCTAGATGTGCTTTAGCAAAAGCGTATAAAATACATCTATGCAACTATAATTTCTGCAACATCGTACAGCAAGTGTAATAAATTTCAGCGACAAAGAACATATGAGTACTTTTTTTGACTACCTGCCAATGCTTAGCTGTCTAGTTTCAGAGGGGGGAGGGAAGTTGAACGATACTGTACAATTTGCATCGATCAATGATAAAAACAGACAAATATCTACTCTTTCTTTCTCCATCTAGAAATGCATCATTCCAAGATATGAATAATCAACACTGCTACCCATAAAATCGACCATACGAAGCACATATAAGTTCTGAATTGTCTGGAGCAATACATACAAATTCTGTACAGACACAATCTGATTCAAACAATCAGAAGATATTTACATACACAATCTGATTCACTCTGCTTCCTATTTCAAATCCATCCACAGCAATTAATCTGCCAGTCTCTTTTCAGTTTGTCAGGCATAGAAAAAAAATGGGCAAAAGAGAAAGTAAAACCTGAGATATATGAGTCTGAAACGTTGCATCAAGAAACTAACAATACCTGAATTGATAATAGTGAGTGCTCACCGTGAACAGAGAGAGTGAAATACACCATGAATCGGCTAATCAGAGTAGTATGTTTGTGGAAAGCATAATCCATGAAGGTTTGCACAGATCAAAAATACATATACACCACCATCTTGAAACAGGTGTTCCATCTACTTTATTGTACTGGATTCAGGTAAACAGAGAGACAAATTTGCAGGAAATGACAGTTGCGAAAACTAGCACATCTATCATACTGAAATATTTATTCCTCTCTTGCCACCTTCAGAATTAGGGAAAAAAAATAAACATGTCCGCAGCATGTAAAGTTGCAAAGAGCACCACAATTTTCATTTACGTGTATCATCCACCTGCAAAAAGCCCAAAAGAAATGCCTTAAAAAAGTGCAAGCTGTCGATGCTAAAACCATCATTCCAAACAAACAGGCAGCGATGAACAGAGAGGAAGTCAAAAGTACTACAAAGCTTGCCTCTTTTAACTCTTGAATCCATATAGTAGTAAAATAAAATAAAAGGATATAAAAGGAAGGAAGACAAGAGAAGGGGGAAGGGCATAGCTATGGGGAAGTGCTGTTCTGAGCTCGGTCTCATATGTGCTCGTTATCTGAATCGTCCGTTGGCATCTAGATCCCCACCAGCCCACCGTATGTGTCAGGGTATTCCATATGGTATATGCGCACAAATTCAAGGCCATGGTCCACCCATCTATCGCAATCAATGCGACAGTTGCCGTCTAACACAAGAAGGCTTAGGCGCGGGACACCGTTCTGGGCCACGGCTTTGTGACGCCCCCGGTTTAATCGTACACTAATCATACACGCAAACGTGTACGATCAAGATTAGGGACTCACGGGAAGATATCACAACACAACTCTACAAATAAAAAAAAATCATACAAGCATCATATTACAAGCCAGGGGCCTCGAAGGCTCGAATACAAGAGCTCGATCATAGACGAGTCAGCGGAAGCAACAATATCTGAGTACAGACATAAGTTAAACAAGTTTGCCTTAAGAAGGCGAGCACAAACTGGGATACAGATCGAAAGAGGCGCAGGCCTCCTGCCTGGGATCCTCCTAACTACTCCTGGTCGTCGTCAGCGGGCATCACGTAGTAGTAGGCACCTCCGGTGTAGTAGGAGTCGTCGTCGAAGGTGGCGTCTGGCTCCTGGGCTCCAACATCTGGTTGCGACAACCAGGTAGAAGGGATAGGAGGAAAGAGGGAGAAAGCAACCGTGAGTACTCATCCAAAGTACTCGCAAGCAAGGAGCTACACTACATATGTATGCATTGGTATCAACTGAAATAAGGCTATTATATGTGGACTGAACTGCAGAAAGCCGGAATAAGGGGGAATAGCTAGTCCTTTCGAAGACTACGCTTCTGTCAGCCTCCGTCTTGCATCATGTAGAAGAGAGTAGACTGAAGTCCTCCAAGTAGCATCGCATAGCATAATCCTAACCGATGATCCTCTCCTCGTCGCCCTGTGAGAGAGCGATCATCGATTGTATCTGGCACTTGGAAGGGTGTGTTTTATTAAGTATCCGGTTCTAGTTGTCATAAGGTCAAGGTACAACTCCAAGTCGTCCTGTTACCGAAGATCACGGCTATTCGAATAGATTAACTTCCCTGCAGGGGTGCACCACATAACCCAACACGCTTGATCCCATTTGGCCAGACACACTTTCCTGGGTCATGCCCGGCCTCGGAAGATCAACACGTCGCAGCCCCACCTAGACCAACAGAGAGGTCAACACGCCGGTCTAAACCTAAGCGCCCAGGGGTCTGGGCCCATCACCCTTAGCACACCTGCACGTTGCGAACGCGTCCGGAAGCAGAACTAGCCCCCTTAATACAAGAGCAGGCTTACGGTCCAATCCGGCGCGCGCCACTCAGTCGCTGACGTCACGAAGGCTTCGGCTGATACCACGACGTCGATTGCCCATAACTGTCCCCGCGTAGATGGTTAGTGCGTATAGGCCAGTAGCCAGACTCAGATCAAATACCAAGATCTCGTTAAACGTGTTAAGTATTCGCGAACGCCGACTAGGGCCAGGCCCACCTCTCTCCTAGGTGGTCTCAACCTGCCCTGTCGCTCCGCCACAAAGTAACAGCCGGGGGCCGTCGGGAACCCAGGCCCACCACTACCTGGATGGAGCCACCTGCCCCTTCAGCCCCCATCTCCGAACAGTATCACAGGTAAGGTAACTGTGTAAAGTATATTGTATATGCCCGTGATCACCTCCCGAAGTGATCACGGCCCAGTAGTATAGCATGGCAGACGGACAAGAGTGTAAGGCCACTGATGGAACACTAGCATCCTATACTAAGCAGTAGGATAGTAGGTAATGGTATCAACAGTAGTAGCAAGGATAGGCTATGCATCAGGATAGGAATAACGGAAAGCAGTAACATACTACACTACTCTAATGCAAGCAGTATAGAGAAGAGTAGGCGATATCTGGTGATCAAAAGGGGGGGGCTTGCCTGGTTGCTCTGGCAAGAGAGAGGGGTCGTCAACTCCGTAGTCGTACTGGGTAGCAGCGGCGTCGGTCTCGGTGTCTAGCAGAAGAAGAGGGGGGAAGAAACAATAACGGTGCAAACAGATGCACAACGATGCATGACAAGGCAAGTAACGGTGCTAGGGGTGCCCTAACGCGGTATTAGGTGGTACCGATGAAGGGGGGAAACATCCGGAAAAGTATCCCCGGTGTTTCGCGTTTTCGGGCAGAGGAGCCAGAGGGGGAAAGTTACGAGTTCGATAGGTTAGGGAGGTGTGGCGGACGAACGGGTTGCGTATCCGGAATCGTCTCGACATTCTGAGCAACTTTCATGTTGAAAATATTTTAATCCGAGTTACGGATTAAAAGATATGATTTTCTAAAGATTTTATTAATTTCTGGAATTTAATTAATTATTTAAATTAATTCGAAAAACAGATTAATGACATCAGCATGATGTCATGCTGACATCAGCAGTCAACAGAGTTGACTTGGTCAACCTGACCAGTGGGTCCAGTGGGACCCACCTGTCATACACTGTTTATGTTAATTAGGGTTTAATTAACCTAACTAATTGATTAGATTAATTAACAGGATTAATTAACTTAATTAATTAAATAATTAATTATTTTAATTATTTATTATTATTATTATTTCTATTCATCATTTTTTTTTGTTCTGGGGCGGGGCCCGTTGTCATAGGCCCAGGGGGCATTAGCGGGTTTGGGCGGCGGCTAACGGGGCGGGCGCTGGGTGCGGGCGCTCGTGCCCGAGGCCACAGCAGTAGGCCGAGCACGGCGGCAGAGGGGCACGGCGCGGGGAGGCCGCGGGGCGTGGGCAAGCACGGGCGCGCGCGCGGGGCCTACATGCGCAGCAGGGATGAGGCGGCGCGGCGCAGGCAGCGAAGAGTCAGGCGGGGGGGCGCGAGCGGCGAGCCGCGGTGCAGAGCGGGCGCGGTGGCATGGCCGGGCGAGGACGGCGCCGGAGTAGGGGCGGCCCCAGACGACGGCGGCCCTGGTGGGCGCGGCCAGGCGCCGCGGGACGGAGGCGATGGTGGCCGGGCATAGGCGGCTCCCGGGGCAGCGCTCGCGGCCGGTGAGCGGAGCAACGGCGACGGCGGCAGTGGAGCTCGGTAGCGGTTGGCGTGGGCGGCTCCGAGGCGGCGCGGGATGGAGCCGAGCGTGAGGGGGGAGGGCGCGGCCACGACAGAGAGAGGAGGGAGGGGAGCTCACAGGGGAGCAGTAGGGCACGGGCAGTGGGGCTCGGGGAGAAAGACGTGGACGGCGCGCGATGGGGAGGCAGTCCGGCAAGGAGGTTCCGGCGTCGAGCAGCGGGGCAGCGTCGGGCATCGAGCAGCGGGATCGATCCGATCTAGCTCGGGTCGAGGTGGGGCGGACGCCATGCGGGGGAAGATGGGGAGACGGGCGCCGGCGAGGGGGGGTGGCCGGAGGCACTGGGCAGCGGCGGCGGCGTCGGGGGTGAGGGCCCCGATCCCGATCTGGATCGGGGGTAGGAGGAGAGGAGCGTGGGGATCATGGGAGGGGGACTGGGAGGTGCTGTGGTTTGGTGGGTTAGGGTTACGGGGGATAAGGGCAAGCGAGGATGGGTCGGTCGCTGGCCTGGGGCCGGGCGGCCTGGAGGCCAGCTGGGCCACGGCCCAGCAGGGAGGGGTTCTCTCCTTTTCTTTTTTCCTTTTTTTGTATTGTTTTGTTTTCTGTTTTTTATTATTTTATTTCTTTACTGTTTTCATTTGAAGTTTCTTTTCTTTTAGTTTCATAAAATACCAAATGAGCACCTAAATTTGTATTATTAATTAGGCCACTGCCACAATTATTTTGGCACACTATTAAATTAGTTATATTATTATAACTTTATAAAAGGCATTAAATTAATTATCTTGCCCTCTGTTTTGGTTGTTTTAGTGCATTTAAATATTATAAGAAATGTTGGTTTCTCCAACATTATTACTCATAATTTATTTGTCACAGTTAGAAAATTTTAGTTTTAATGTTTGAAAACGTTCATTTGTTTGTTTGATTTTTAACTTGGACTCGAACCGGTTTCGAACTAACGCGAGATTAACAACAGTAACCGTGATGACGTGGCATCATTAATATGGGATTACTGTAGCCTAATTATCCGGGTGTCACAGGCTCAAATGTAATAACGGACGCCGTGTACATCGACCCCTTTATTTTTCTCCATCCCCTCTCCCCCACCATTTTTCCACAGCACCTCTACCCTAGATCTGAATAACCAGAGCATTCAACAGAACGAACCAGACTTCAAGAATAAGCAAAATCACCCCAAGCCAAGGATTCAACACTACAAACTGCAAGAATCAGTAACATCAAGCATGCAACTATGACTACAGCCATCATCGCACCATGGGCAATTAATTAACTGAAACAACGCCAGATTTTTTTAACTACAGTTCAGCCCGCCAACCAGTGCAACACCAAATCAGAAATAGTCCACGACAACACAACATCACATGTTACAAATAACCAGGAACAACCCCTTAGACCTAGCACTACACTCCAGCATCACACATTTTCTAACCTCATCTCCATTGCCTTGGTGCAGGTGTTCCTCTTATGGCCTTCATACGTACCCACAATTATCACACCTTGCAGGCTTCCGGGGTTGCTTCGGGGACATCACCCCTGTCCAGCCATGTTCTTTTATGCAATTCTTCGTCCGATTCTAGTCTGCAATCATGACATAAGCAAGTTAATCAGTTCATCCTAGAAGAACCATAAGGTGATGATCGTACATCATCAAACAAGCCATATTACCAATGAGTATTGTCTTCGGCACCACGCCTCTCTTCATCCGTACAAAGTCTGGAAAAACACACTCAAAACTCTCGTCAGTCTAGTGGCATACCAGTACACCAGGCAGTATAATACTCTGAAAATTGTTGTTAACCCCAACAAAAAGTCTGAATATGTGTCGTAAAGGTTCGTCTGGTACGTTGCACCAAACGTCACTGCGTCGCCAAAGAAACTGTATTGCAGACTGCTGCTGCCATTCGCTCACAACACATTTTTTATCCGACCTTCTTTGTCAGCCTGCACATGGTATGTAAAGTGTGGATCCTTTGCCCCCAATTCAGCAAACACTTCCATTTGTCTTCCTCACATCGTCATCCGCCTGCTCCTTGCTATCTTTCAACGCAGATTTTTCATAGACTTCTTCATAAATGGCACACTCACACCGGTAGGACCTAGACCTAGTGTTCTCCACGCCGGCCTTTCCCCTGCAAAAAAATATCACAGCATGTGCATAAATTACCCACAAGCAAAAAAATAGAAAATAATTTATATTGTCTGCCGACGGCACATACCAAGCACCCGCACATGACCTCCTGCATGCCCTTCATCCTCTCGACATTCACTCTACTCTTCTTGTACCTTGTTCCAAATCCCCTGTCCCAGGAATAAAAGTTGTAGAAATCATAAGCTTCTCCGAGCGAATCGAAGCTTGAGCCCAGCATCAGCACAATGACGTTCTCTGAAGGGTTCTCTGCATACCCCCTTACAACTTTCTCAAATGCAGTTACACACGACGGGCATGGTTTCCTGCAATGAGTGCCTGTGCCTATCCTCACCCTGCAATTGCAGTGACCATGCCTTAGGAGTTGTGCTACACTTTCAAACCCAACATCCTCATGAAACAGGGATTAAATCTAAGAGATGCAGACATTTCCCAACCCAAAAACCTCATCAACATAGCTATTAAAATTTAAATCTAACAACTGGCCACATTTTCTGAACCAAACAACCACATCGAACAGCAATTACACCCAGCTCATCTCAGGAAACATGAAAAGAACTAAAACCGTCCCACAACAATGAGCTTTCATATGCATTTTCTGCCGCTCACAAGCACCAACAATGGAATGCTTCGATGTTCATTGTCTTGTACCTGGAAACCCATGAAAACCACACCCAAAGTGGGCTGACTGTGCCTCTAGAATTTCCATTTTAACTGTCCATTCATGCCCAGAGCACACACTAATCCAGTTTTTCTAATCCTACATCACTTTGATGCCACCCCCATCTAATCCAGTGTCACACTCTGCTTGCAATTGTAAACTTTCCAACTATATCAATTTCCAAAGTGCAGTAAATGGAAAACTACAAAAGGGATTCGAGCTGACGGGCCTCTTAGCCCATCCAGGTGGCTGCGGGGTCATCTTCCCCATGGACATTTCTGACACCTGCGATGACGACTCGCGTCAATCCTCCCCTCCCCTTCCCTCCTCGCAGATCTGTGCGTCCGCACTCATGGTCGACGCCGGCGCTGCCAGCCCCCTTGCGTATCGCTGTCACTTGGACGGTGCCCGGTAACGAAACCACAGCAACCGGAGCCGCCGGATCCATTGGAACTGCGCTCTCATCCACCTCCTCAACAAATGAGAACCCGCGCGCAGCCATGGCCATAAGAAAAAGAGATGAGTCAACAAATTGGAGACTAGATCAGCACCTTGGATTCACCATCTACCACGGCCAAGATAGATATACCTGCAAAATACGAATGCACTATACACTAGATGTGTCCATGATCATGGTTAACTTCTCTCTAAAAAAATTAAATGCTGCATCCATACCAGTTTAGACTATGGATTTACATCTGACAATCCATTGCTAATTATCATCACACTATAATTCCACAGGCAATGTACACAGAATTCTAGCCACATATATTAAAACTTGCTAAAGCAAGTCATTCAGGGAGAGCAGTATTTAGAATCAGCTGCACGCAGTTTTTATCCAGCACTTCCGAATTTTGCACACTCTCCATATGCTCTAGACCTTTTTCATGACAACATAGAACCATACAACCCGGTGCCGGAAATCATCTGAATTTTGCACACTCTCCATATGCTCTAGACCTTTTTCATGACAACATAGAACCACATACAACCCGGTGCCGGCAATCATCCATTTGAAACCACTTTGCATTGTTTCTCATTTATGCTATATTTTTCCATCAACCTTCTGCACTCACTTCATTCATCTTGTATGCAACAGGACGGAACATAGACCAAACTAAATAGCATCTACAACATTTTCCATTTCCAACTGCAGATTCCACATTTTGCACCATCTTAGATGAATGTTTAATTAACACCCTGGCGACTGCTGTTATGGATCTACAAAGTTTTATTATGTAGATAGTAATACTTAATGTGCTCTCAAAATCCATATAAATGGCTCCACTTCTCAGTACTAGAGCTTAGTACGACCTCCCCAAGCTGTATTATAATTGCAATGATGTGTCTACCAATTTTAAATCGACAAGATGCATCGGCTATCTACTGTCACAAAAAATTCAATCAACACAGCACAACCATACACAGCTGGAAAAATACGTTAATGAAATTATTCATAGCACTGCTCAATTAAATTTCAGTGCGATTACAAATGATTGTGTCAACCAATTTGATCCACTGACAACCAAATTGCAATTGAAATTACATAGCTGATAGATTAAATTAACCGTTGAAAACAACAAGCTTTAACACTAGTTCATATCACACCATGGATTACAGTCGCAAAAAAAATTCAATCAACACTGCACGACTATACACAGCTTGAAAATACATTGCTGAAATTCTTCAAATCACTGCTCAATTTAAATTTAGTTTCCCTCACCTCTTATTCCAACCAAGAGCCTGGGGATTCATCTTCTCTCCATCGATTGCCGCCGCTACAGACGCCCGCAGATCCGCCGCGAACACCCGTGGTCTCCTGCAGCGCCACCTCCACGGACGTCCCCCTGGTACCATCCGCCGACGAACCTTCCGACACCATACTCTCCCCGACCTCCTCAATCAGAGTGGATCTGTGGCGGAGAAAGCATAGAAAACCTAGCCGCCTGAGCTCCACTCTTCAAATCGCACGCTACGGTGGACAAAAAAATGCATCGGACCGACATACCTCTTGCTACATGAGGAGCTCCATTTGCGCGTCGAGCCCCTGTTCTCCCTCTCACTTCCTCTCATGGCGGCCGAGTTGGGGAAGAAGAGACTAGTTTTTTTTTGAGGCAAAGGAAGAGACTAGTCGACTTATCAGAGCCACGGATCAGATAGACGTAGGCAAAACTGGGCCACGGCTCAGCCCGTTACCGGTTGACGGCCGTTCCTGAACTGGCCCACTTCCCAGGTCTGGCATACACGTATTCTCACACAATGCCCATTTACCTGCAATTCTTAGCCCACCATATACAGAATTGGCCCAGATCCCCTTGCAGCACCGAACGCATAGGATATCGAGCACATCTGTGCTCGTGATCATTTACTCCACCTCACATCCTTTCTCCCGCAGCTCCTTCAGCGTGTTGTCATCTTCGGAGATCAGGGGCATATAGCTCAGGTCCAGGTAAGTGAGGGACGGAAGATGCAGCAACCCCTCCGGGAGCTTGCTCATCTTCTTACACCATGCAAATGTCAGGTGGGAGAGCTTTGGCATTGCCCCAATCTCCATCCTCCACTCCTCGATGGAAAACTCAAAAAGCTGTAGCTCTTGCAGACAAGGAAACCTTTGGGCAGAGCAGCACATGGTATGCCCGTCATACCCCTGCAACACGAGCACCACAAGACAGGGAAGTTTCTCCAGGATTGGCATCGGGTCTTGCTTAATGACATCAGCAGATAGATGGAGCTCTCGCAGGCTTTGTGGGAAGTGATGGCTCTCCGGAAGCTTATCGAGCACATTGAACTGCTCAAGGTAAATATAAACCAGGTGCGGCATGTTCGCAATAACATTCATCATCTCTGCAGGGCAGTTGGTCTTGGTCGTGTGCCATACGAAGGTTGTCAGTTCTGTCATTAGGCTGACAAACATCACCATGTCACGGTTGCAATATTCAGTGCCAAAGGATCTAACAACTAACCAGAAGGTCTGAAGCTCTTTTTGTTGCAACCTCTTTGGTGGAGAAAACTCCTTATTCAGGTAAACATGCCTTAGAGTAGGAATATCCCAGAGGGAGTTTGGTACTACCGAGTCCAATTCAGTGCCTCTGAGATCTATAGTCTACAAATAAAGGAGTTTTCCAATTGAAGAAGGGAGAACTACATGTCTGCATCCAGTCAATCTAAGGCACCTTAGGTGAATGGACCCTCCAATTGTCCTAGAAAAATCCTTTAGGATTGAGTTTTGGATGTGAAGAACCCTTAAGGAAGTCATTTTAGGTAGAGATACTGATGAGAGTCCGAAGCCAAAGAGAGTTCGGAGAATAGGAGTTGTTCCATGTAAAATTTGTCCACTCAGGTTTTGGAAAGAAGAACGATGACAAATCATGGTATCATACGATGCTGCACCAGCCTGACCTGCATTTTGTAGAATGCATCCATATGTCAGCTAGATGTCAAATAACAGGACACAATTGACATATATTGAAACATAAAACGGAACTACATATGATGAGAGAGGAAGCTTGACCTGCCCTTTTTTGTCGATAATATCAAGAAAACCATCTTGTCTTGCTTCTTCTATGCACCAGTCCCGTAAAATATCATGAATCTTTATTGTTTGAATCCATTTATGTGCCCTGCTTCTGTGGACAACTTGAATCAAGTTTCTCTGAGCCAACTCAGTAACATACTTGTGTGCTATTTCTTCTGGTTTATGACTTGGTGTATGCGGAATGAAGCTTTCGGCCATCCATAATTCAATAAGGTTCGGCACATGTATTTCATAATCCTCAGGAAAAGCAGCAAGATAGAGGAAGCAAGTTCTTAAATAGTGACAGGGCAGATCCTTGTAACTACGAGCTAGTATATCTCGCATCATTTGTGTGCTTTTGGTTAACGGCCAGCCAAATAGTACATCAGACCATGCTTGTGTGTTCAGATTCTTTGATAGATAACCCCCCAACACTATCAATGCAAGTGGCAATCCATCACATTTATGAGCAAGCTTTCTCCCTACCTCTTCAAACTCATCCACATCACACATGACAGATCTTTTGTATGATGGTAAAGCTTTGCTACTAAAAAGTTCCCAACTTTTCTCTTCATCTAAGTGCTTCAAAACATG
Source organism: Triticum urartu (assembly GCF_056163025.1). Taxonomy (NCBI): domain Eukaryota; kingdom Viridiplantae; phylum Streptophyta; class Magnoliopsida; order Poales; family Poaceae; genus Triticum; species Triticum urartu. The sequence continues at coordinate 695,549,386 of NC_141874.1, read as the reverse complement.
AACATGGGTTGGCATCTGAACATGATTTGCAACATCTTCCTTTCGTGTGGTTAGCAGTACTCTACTACCATTAGATGCGTCTGGAAAGGCTTTAATTGTCCTGTTTATTTGCTCCCATGTGTCTGTTTCCCACACATCATCCAGAACTACTTGTTGGGGAACGTAGTAATTTCAAAAAATTTCCTACGCACACGCAAGATCATGGTGATGCATAGCAACGAGGGGAGAGTGTGATCTACATACCTTGTAGATCGACAACGGAAGCGTTTGGTTGATGTAGTCGTACGTCTTCACGGCCCGACCGATCAAGCACTGAAACTACGGCACCTCCGAGTTTTAGCACACGTTCAGCTCGATGACGATCCCCGGACTCCGATCCAGCAAAGTGTCAGGGAAGAGTTCCGTCAGCACGACGGCGTGGTGACGATCTTGATGTACTACTGCTGCAGGGCTTCGCCTAAGCACCGCTACAATATTATCGAGGACTATGGTGGCTGGGGGCGCCGCACACGGCTAAGAATAAGATCACGTGGATCAACTTGTGTGTCTCTGGGGTGCCCCTACCTCCGTATATAAAGGACTAAGGGGGGGGGGTGCGGCCGGCCTAGGAGAGGCGCGCCAGGAGAGTCCTACTCCCTCTGGGAGTAGGATTCCCCCCCCCAATCCTAGTTGGAATAGGATTCGCGGAGGGGGAATAGAGAGAGAGGGGCCGGCCCCCTCTCCTTGTCCTATTCGGACCAAGGGAGGGGAGGGGCGCGCGGCCCATGTAGGGCTGCCTCTTCTCTTTTCCACTAAGGCCCATCATGGCCCATATAGCTCCCGGGGGGTTCCGGTAACCTCCCGGTACTCCGGTAAAATTCGATTTCACCCGGAACACTTCCGATATCCAAACATAGGCTTCCAATATATCAATCTTTATGTCTCGACCATTCGAGACTCCTCGTCATGTCCGTGATCACATCCGGGACTCCGAACAAACTTCGGTACATCAAAATGCATAAACTCATAATATAACTGTCATCGTAACCTTAAGCGTGCGGACCCTACGGGTTCGAGAACAATGTAGACATGACCGAGACATGTCTCCGGTCAATAACCAATAGCGGAACCTGGATGCTCATATTGGCTCCTACATATTCTACGAAGATCTTTATCGGTCAGACCGCATAACAACATACGTTGTTCCCTTTGTCATCGGTATGTTACTTGCCCGAGATTCGATCGTCGATATTCCAAATACCTAGTTCAATCTCGTTACCGGCAAGTCTCTTTACTCGTTCTGTAATACATCATCCCGCAACTAACTCATTAGTTGCAATGCTTGCAAGGCTTAAGTGATGTGCATTACCGAGAGGGCCCAGAGATACCTCTTCGACAATCGGAGTGACAAATCCTAATCTCGAAATACGCCAACCCAACATGTACCTTTGGAGACACCTGTAGAGCTCCTTTATAATCACCCAGTTACGTTGTGACGTTTGGTAGCACACAAAGTGTTCCTCCGGCACACGGGAGTTACATAATCTCATAGTCATAGGAACATGTATAAGTCATGAAGAAAGCAATAGCAACATACTAAACGATCGGGTGCTAAGCTAGTGGAATGGGTCAGGTTAATCAGATCATTCACTTAATGATGTGATCCCGTTAATCAAATAACAACTACTTGTTCATGGTTAGGAAACATAACCATCTTTGATTAACGAGCTAGTCAAGTAGAGGCATACTAGTGACACTTTGTTTGTCTATGTATTCACACATGTATTATGTTTCCAGTTAATACAATTCTAGCATGAATAATAAACATTTATCATGATATAAGGAAATAAATAATAACTTTATTATTGCCTCTAGGGCATATTTCCTTCAGTCTCCCACTTGCACTAGAGTCAATAATCTAGATTACACAGTAATGATTCTAACACCCATGGAGCCTTGGTGCTGATCATGTTTTGCTCGTGGAAGAGGCTTAGTCAACGGGTCTGCAACATTCAGATCCGTATGTATCTTGCAAATCTCTATGTCTCCCACCTGGACTAGATCCCGGATGGAATTGAAGCGTCTCTTGATGTGCTTGGTTCTCTTGTGAAATCTGGATTCCTTTGCCAAGGCAATTGCACCAGTATTGTCACAAAAGATTTTCATTGGACCCGATGCACTAGGTATGACACCTAGATCGGATATGAACTCCTTCATCCAGACTCCTTCATTTGCTACTTCCGAAGCAGCTATGTACTCCGCTTCACATGTAGATCCCGCTACAACGCTTTGTTTAGAACTGCACCAACTGACAGCTCCACCGTTTAATGTAAACACGTATCCGGTTTGCGATTTAGAATCGCCCGGATCAGTGTCAAAGCTTGCATCAACGTAACCTTTTACGATGAGCTCTTTGTCACCTCCATATATGAGAAACATATCCTTAGTCCTTTTCAGGTATTTCAGGATGTTCTTGACCGCTGTCCAGTGATCCACTCCTGGATTACTTTGGTACCTCCCTGCTAGACTTATAGCAAGGCACACATCAGGTCTGATACACAGCATTGCATACATGATAGATCCTATGGCTGAAGCATAGGGAACGTCTTTCATTTTCTCTCTATCCTCTACAGTGGTCGGGCATTGAGTCTTACTCAACTTCACACCTTGTAACACAGGCAAGAATCCTTTCTTTGCTTGATCCATTTTGAACTTCTTCAAAACTTTGTCAAGGTATGTGCTTTGTGAAAGTCCAATTAAGCGTCTTGATCTATCTCTATAGATCTTAATGCCTAATATGTAAGCAGCTTCACCGAGGTCTTTCATTGAAAAACTCTTATTCAAGTATCCCTTTATGCTATCCAGAAATTCTATATCATTTCCAATTAGTAATATGTCATCTACATATAATATCAGAAATGCGACAGAGCTCCCACTCACTTTCTTGTAAATACAAGCTTCTCCAAAAGTCTATATAAAACCAAATGCTTTGATCACACTATCAAAGCGTTTATTCCAACTCCGTGAGGCTTGCACCAGTCCATAAATGGATCGCTGGAGCTTGCACACTTTGTTGGCTCCCTTTGGATCGACAAAACCTTCTGGTTGCATCATATACAACTCTTCTTCCAGAAATCCATTCAGGAATGCAGTTTTGACATCCATCTGCCAAATTTCATAATCATAAAATGCGGCAATTGCTAACATGATTCGGACAGACTTAAGCATCGCTACGGGTGAGAAGGTCTCATCGTAGTCAATCCCTTGAACTTGTCGAAAACCTTTTGCGACAAGTCGAGCTTTGTAGACAGTAATATTACCGTCAGCGTTAGTCTTCTTCTTGAAGATCCATTTATTCTCAATTGCTTGCCGATCATCGGGCAAGTCAACCAAAGTCCATACTTTGTTCTCATACATGGATCCCATCTCAGATTTCATGGCTTCAAGCCACTTTGCGGAATCTGGGCTCACCATCGCTTCTTCATAGTTCGTAGGTTCATCATGATCTAGTAGCATGACTTCCAGAACGGGATTACCGTACCACTCTGGCGCGGATCTTACTCTGGTTGATCTACGAGGTTCAGTAGTATCTTGTTCTGAAGTTTCATGATCATCATCATTAGCTTCCTCACTAACTGGTGTAGGTGTCACAGAAACAGTTTTCTGTGATGTACTACTTTCCAATAAGGGAGCAGGTACAGTTACCTCGTCAAGTTCTACTTTCCTCCCACTCACTTCTTTTGAGAGAAACTCCTTCTCCAGAAAGTTTCCAATTTAGCAACAAAAGTCTTGCCTTCGGATCTGTGATAGAAGGTGTATCCAATAGTCTCCTTTGGATATCCTATGAAGACACATTTCTCCGATTTGGGTTCGAGCTTATCAGGTTGAAGCTTTTTCACATAAGCATCGCAGCCCCAAACTTTCAGAAACGACAACTTTGGTTTCTTGCCAAACCACAGTTCATAAGGCGTCGTCTCAACGGATTTTGATGGTGCCCTATTTAACGTGAATGCGGCCATCTCTAGAGCGTATCCCCAAAATGATAGTGGTAAATCAGTAAGAAACATCATAGATCGCACCATATCCAGTAAAGTACGATTACGACGTTCGGACACACCATTTTGCTGTGGTGTTCTGGGTGGCGTGAGTTGCGAAACTATTCCACAATTTTTCAAATGTACACCAAACTCGTAACTCAAATATTCTCCTCCACGATCAGATCGTAGAAACTTTATTTTCTTGTTACGATGATTTTCAACTTCACTCTGAAATTCTTTGAACTTTTCAAACGTTTCAGACTTATGTTTCATTAAGTAGATATACCCATATCTGCTCAAATCATCTGTGAAGGTGAGAAAATAACGATATCCACCACGAGCCTCAATATTCATCGGACCACATACATCTATATGTATGATTTCCAAAAAATCTGTTGCTCTCTCCATAGTACCGGAGAACGGCGTTTTAGTCATCTTGCCCATGAGGCACGGTTCGCAAGTACCAAGTGATTCATAATCAAGTGGTTCCAAAAGTCCATTAGTATGGAGTTTCTTCATGCGCTTTACACCGATATGACCTAAACGGCAGTGCCACAAATAAGTTGCACTATCATTATCAACTCTATATCTTTTGGCTTCAACATTATGAATATGTGTGTTACTACTATCGAGTTTCAACAAGAATAGACCACTCTTCAAGGGTGCATGACCATAAAAGATATTACTCATATAAATAGAACTACCATTATTCTCTGATTTAAATGAATAACCGTCTCGCATCAAACAAGATCCAGATATAATGTTCATGCTTAACGCTGGAACCAAATAACAATTATTTAGGTCTAATATTAATCCCAAAGGTAGATGTAGAGGTAGCGTGCCGACTGCGATCACATCGACTTTGGAACCGTTTCCCATGCGCATCGTCACCTCGTCCTTAGCCAATCTTCACTTAATCCGTAGTCCCTGTTTCGAGTTGCAAATATTAGCAACAGAACCAGTATCAAATACCCAGGTGCTACTTCGAGTATTAGTAAGGTACACATCAATAACATGTATATCACATATACCTTTGTTCACCTTGCCATCCTTCTTATCCGCCAAATACTTGGGGCAGTTCCGCTTCCAGTGACCAGTCTGCTTGCAATAGAAGCACTCAGTTTCAGGCTTAGGTCCAGGTTTGGGTTTCTTCTCTTGAGTAGCAACTTGCTTGCCGTTCTTTTTGAAGTTCCCCTTCTTCTTCCCTTTGCCCCTTTTCTTGAAACTAGTGGTCTTGTTAACCATCAACACTTGATGCTCCTTCTTGATTTCTACCTCCGCAGCTTTCAGCATCGCGAAGAGCTCGGGAATAGTCTTATTCATCCCTTGCATATTATAGTTCATCACGAAGCTCTTGTAGCTTGGTGGCAGTGATTGGAGAATTCTGTCAATGACGCAATCATCTGGAAGATTAACTCCCAATTGAATCAAGTGATTATTATACCCAGACATTTTGAGTATATGCTCACTGACAGAACTGTTCTCCTCCATCTTGCAGCTATAGAACTTATTGGAGACTTCGTATCTCTCAATCCGGGCATTTTCTTGAAATATTAACTTCAACTCCTGGAACATCTCATATGCTCCATGACGTTCAAAACGTCGTTGAAGTCCCGATTCTAAGCCGTAAAGCATGGCACACTGAACTATTGAGTAGTCATCAGCTTTGCTCTGCGAGACGTTCATAACATCCGACGTTGCTCCTGCAGCAGGCCTGGCACCCAGCGGTGCTTCCAGGACGTAATTCTTCTGTGCAGCAATGAGGATAATCCTCAAGTTACGGACCCAGTCCATGTAATTGCTACCATCATCTTTCAACTTTGCTTTCTCCAGGAACGCATTAAAATTCAACGGAACAACAGCACGAGCCATCTATCTACAATCAAACATAAACAAGCAAGATACTTATCAGGTACTAAGTTTCATGATAAATTTAAGTTCAGTTAATTCACTTAAAGAACTCCCACTTAGATAGACATCCCTCTAATCCTCTAAGTGATTATGTGATCCAAATCAATTAAACCATGTCCGATCATCACGTGAGATGGAGTAGTTTCATTGGTGAACATCTTTATGTTGATCATATCTACTATATGATTCACGCTCGACCTTTCGGTCTCCGTGTTCCGAGGCCATATCTGTATATGCTTGGCTCGTCAAGTTTAACCTGAGTATTCCGCATGTGCAACTGTTTTGCACCCGTTGTATTTGAACGTAGAGCCTATCACACCTGATCATCACGTGGTGTCTCAGCACGAAGAACTTTCGCAACGGTGCATACTCAGGGAGAACACTACTTGATAATTTAGTGAGAGATCATCTTATAATGCTACCGTCAATCAAAGCAAGATAAGATGCATAAAAGATAAACATCACATGCAATCAATATAAGTGATATGATATGGCCATCATCATCTTGTGCTTGTGAACTCCATCTCCGAAGCACCGTCGTGATCACCATCGTCACCGGCGCGACACCTTGATCTCCATCGTAGCATGGTTGTCGTCTCGCCGAGCTTGTGCTTCCACGATTATCGCTACCGTTTAGTGATAAAGTAAAGCATTACAGCGCGATTGCATTGCATACAATAAAGCGACAACCATATGGCTCCTGCCAGTTGCTGATAACTCGGTTACAAAACATGATCATCTCATACAATAAAATTTAGCATCATGTCTTGACCATATCACATCACAACATGCCCTGCAAAAACAAGTTAGACGTCCTCTACTTTGTTGTTGCAAGTTTTACGTGGCTGCTACGGGCTTAAGCAAGAACCAATCTTACCTACGCATCAAAACCACAATGATAGTTTGTCAAGTTGGTGCTGTTTTAACCTTCGCAAGGACTGGGCGTAGCCACACTCGATTCAACTAAAGTTGGAGAAACTGTCACCCGCAAGCCACCTATGTGCAAAGCACGTCGGGAGAACCGGTCTCGCGTAAGCGTACGCGTAATGTTGGTCCGGGCCGCTTCGTCCAACAATACCGCTGAACCAAAGTATGACATGCTGGTAAGCAGTATGACTTATATCGCCCACAACTCACTTGTGTTCTACTCGTGCATATAACATCAACATATAAAACCTAGGCACGGATGCCAATGTTGGGGAACGTAGTAATTTCAAAAAAATTCCTACGCACACGCAAGATCATGGTGATGCATAGCAACGAGGGGAGAGTGTGATCTACATACCTTGTAGATCGACAACGGAAGCGTTTGGTTGATGTAGTCGTACGTCTTCACGGCCCGACCGATTAAGCACCGAAACTACGGCACCTCCGAGTTTTAGCACACGTTCAGCTCGATGACGATCCCCGGACTCCGATCCAGCAAAGTGTTGGGGAAGAGTTCCGTCAGCACGATGGCGTGGTGACGATCTTGATGTACTACTACTGCAGGGCTTCGCCTAAGCACCGCTACAATATTATCGAGGACTATGGTGGCTGGGGGCGCCGCACACGGCTAAGAATAAGATCACGTGGATCAACTTGTGTGTCTCTGGGGTGCCCCTGCCTCCGTATATAAAGGACTAGGGGGGGTGCGGCCGGCCTAGGAGAGGCGCGCCAAGAGAATCCTACTCCCTCTGGGAGTAGGATTCCCCCCCAATCCTAGTTGGAATAGGATTCGCGGAGGGGGAATAGAGAGAGAGGGGCCGACCCCCTCTCCTTGTCCTATTCGGACCAAGGGAGGGGAGGGGCGCGCGGCCCATGTAGGGCTGCCTCTTCTCTTTTCCACTAAGGCCCATCATGGCCCATATAGCTCCCGGGGGGTTCCGGTAACCTCCCGGTACTCCGGTAAAATCCCGATTTCACCCGGAACACTTCCGATATCCAAACATAGGCTTCCAATATATCAATCTTTATGTCTCGACCATTTCGAGACTCCTCGTCATGTCCGTGATCACATCCGGGACTCCGAACAAACTTCGGTACATCAAAATGCATAAACTCATAATATAACTATCATCGTAACCTTAAGCATGCGGACCCTACGGGTTCGAGAACAATGTAGACATGACCGAGACATGTCTCCGGTCAATAACCAATAGCGGAACCTGGATGCTCATATTGGCTCCTACATATTCTACGAAGATCTTTATCGGTCAGACCGCATAACAACATACGTTGTTCCCTTTGTCATCGGTATGTTACTTGCCCGAGATTCGATCGTCGATATTCCAAATACCTAGTTCAATCTTGTTACCGGCAAGTCTCTTTACTCGTTCTGTAATACATCATCCCGCAACTAACTCATTAGTTGCAATGCTTGCAAGGCTTAAGTGATGTGCATTACCGAGAGGGCCCAGAGATACCTCTCCGACAATCGGAGTGACAAATCCTAATCTCGAAATACGCCAACCCAACATGTACCTTTGGAGACACCTGTAGAGCTCCTTTATAATCACCCAGTTACGTTGTGACGTTTGGTAGCACACAAAGTGTTCCTCTGGTAAACGGGAGTTGCATAATCTCATAGTCATAGGAACATGTATAAGTCATGAAGAAAGCAATAGCAACATACTAAACGATCGGGTGCTAAGCTAGTGGAATGGGTCAGGTTAATCAGATCATTCACTTAATGATGTGATCCCGTTAATCAAATAACAACTACTTGTTCATGGTTAGGAAACATAACCATCTTTGATTAACGAGCTAGTCAAGTAGAGGCATACTAGTGACACTTTGTTTGTCTATGTATTCACACATGTATTATGTTTCCAGTTAATACAATTCTAGCATGAATAATAAACATTTATCATGATATAAGGAAATAAATAATAACTTTATTATTGCCTCTAGGGCATATTTCCTTCACTACTAGGTATCTCTTTTGCAACAGAAAATCACTTATCTTCTTCCCCACATCATACTCCTGCATTTGATCAACTTGCTCATCATTGGCCCCCATTATTTGCTTCTATTGGTGTGAGTTGGAATTTATATATCTGTAAGAGGGCTGAAGTGTAAAATGTACAAATAATATAGATAGATAATAGAGAGATGGATCGAGATGAGATCCAGAAAATTCCCCATCCATCGCCTCTGCCTCTCTCTCTCCGTTCTTCAACCTAGCTCACTCAAATCTGCATGATTTTCGTATGAGATTCAATATGGCACCAGAGCAGGTTCGTTCCTGCGTGTTCCACCCGGAATTTTGAGCGAAGATTGGCCGCCGACGAGGTGCTGTGTCGCCGTACTCTGGAGCTTGCGGTCGCTGTAGTCGTGTGTTGTGGTGTGGTCTCTCCGAATCCCCGTCTTCATCCCTGCTGCAGTCCGCCGTCCGACCCGGCCATAGGTCTGCAGCGCTGCTCCGGTTTGGTGAGTGGTTTGCGGCAAAGTCAATTTCATCCCCAAAGTGCCATCGTTCTTCCTGGTACCTATCACGCCAATAGCTAGTTCATCTCCAAGTTTGTTTTTTGGCTACTATTCTCCTGCGTGAGATCTCCATTACAAGCAGTGGAGAGGCCAAGTTAAATCAGGCTCATGTACTACAGCAAGTAGCACCTTGCGTGGTGAATCTTACAATTGTTGAGTGTGCTTGGGGTGTGCTTTTGCATTGGAAATGTCAGAACAATCTAAAGACAAGTCAGGGGATGCAAGTATAGAAAAAATGTATGAAATTTTCAGTAAATTGCTTGAGCAGCAGCAGCTTAAAGCAGTCCCAGAGACAGTTAAGTATGCCCTGGAACCAAATCCAGTGAGGTTGTTAGGTCCTGGCAACTATGTCAGTTGGGCACGCCATGCTCAATTGATACTGAGTTCCCATGGCTATGAGTACCTGCTTGTTGATGATGAAGAAAAGCAGAAAAGTGGTGATACTCACACAAGACAGATCAATGATAGAGTTCTAGTATCACTAGTAGAAAAAGGGTCAAATGTGAAGCACATTAGTGCCGGTTTGAATTTGAGCCGGCACTAATGTGACCATTAGTGCCGGTTCCAACGGCTAGGCGGGCGGGCATCATTAGTACCGGTTCGTGGGTAACCTTTAGTACCGGTTCATGCCACGAACCGGTACTAATGAGGCTGTGTCAGGCTATGGTCAGTCTGGGGCCCCCACGAAGACCTTTAGTACCGGTTCATGCCATGAACCGGTACTAGAGTTTCTTTGTAAGCTGATTTTTAGTCCCACCTCGCCAAGAGAGAGGCAGTATAAGCGGTTTATAAGCCGTGAGTGCACAGACAATGACGAAGAGTTGCAATGCTCACCTACATGTTGATTAGCTTCAAGCCTTGCGGAATAGCATAGATTGCACTGAGCTATGTGCAGTGCAGTCTACACTATTCCGAATGGCTTGAAGCAAATTAACCAGCATTGCACCTCTTTTTTATTTTTAATAACTTATTTGAACTCTGGACTTCTTTTGTGTTCAGTATGCAGCATTCAAAGCGACGTCATCAATTTCCAACATGTTTTGACATCATTTGTTGTTTTTCGGTCATTTACCTAATTGTTTAGAGAGTTAAATGACCGTGAAATTGAAAATCACTACAAAATGAATCCTGAAAATGTTGAAACTTGGCATGGTATCATCATTTCACCCGCATAGCATGCGCGAAAGAGTAGAGAGGGTCACGGCAAAAGCTGGACGCACTTCGTGTACAAACTGGACATACTCTTTCGGAGTATCAGGGTTTCGGACGAGAACTCATCTGTTACACGGCCACTTCAATGTTTTTTAAACTTATTTGAACTCCGGACTTCTTTTGTGTTCAGTATGCAGCATTCAAAGCGACGTCATCAATTTCCAACATGTTCTGACATCATTTGTTGTTTTTCAGTCATTTACCTAATTGTTCAGTATGCAGCATTCAATTTCCAGAAGAAAATAAATAGAAGAAAAGAAATAATGCAGAAAATAAAAAAACTATACAAAAAAATTACTCAAAAATAAATAGAAGAAAATAAATAATGCAGAAAAAAAACTATATAAAAAACTACTCAAAAATAAATAGAAGAAAATAAATAATGCAGAAAAGAAAAAACTATATAAAAAATTTGTTGGCGCGCGGCCCAGTGGGCCTGCCAGACCTAGGGTGTGCAAATGCAGGCCCAGAAGGGCAGCGCGCCCTAATTAATTAGGCCCAGAAGCCTGCTATATAGAGGAGTTCGAAGAGGTAGCCGCGGCTGGGTTTATAAACCAGTGCGGCTGCCCTTCGCCCGGCGAGGTGGGACTAAACTTTGGGGTGGCAGCGCGAGGCCTTTAGTACCGGTTGGTGGCTCCAACCGGTACTAAAGACCACCCTTTAGTACCGGTTGGAACCACCAACCGGTACTAAAGGCCTGCTCTTCCCGCCTCTTGGCCTGGCCAAAGTTGTCCTTTAGTACCGGTTGGTGGCTCCAACCGGTACTAAAGGCCTCTCCTATATATACAACACTTACGAAAATTCAGTTAGATCTCCCCACTTCTTTCGTCTCCAACCTCTCACGCGCCGCTCGAACCCGTCCTCGCCGCCCGTCGCCCGTCGTCCGCCGTCGTCGTCGCTGTCCCCGCCGCCGCCCGTCGTCGTCGCCGTCTCGCGCCCCCGCCCCGAACGCCGCGCGCCGCCGTCCGTCGGCGATGACATCAAGTCAATGGAATGATGAAGCGAGAAGTTATTGAAACCAGAGGTACGACACAAACTTGAAATCAAGCTTGTCATTCAAGGACAATTGTTATGACGAGGAAGATCGACGTAAGCTTAGCTCAGCGTCAAAATTTATGCTCCGGGAATAAGGACCGGGTAGCACAGTTAAAATTAGCACTATGATGATAGCCGATTAGGCTAGGATTGACATGCTCGAGTACAAACTCGTGAGTAAAGGAGATTACTAAGAGTTGTTTAATCATGGTGCGGACCCGATTTAGTTATTGGTGTCCTCGAGTGACTAACAACTCGAAACCAGGAAAACATTGGAATCGGTGAGGAATAATACTTGATGAAGGCTCAGAATAAGCAACATGGTTCGGTGATATTATCGAGATACCAGAGGGTAATACTCGGAGGTAGAGCAAGATAGAGGGTTGACAAGTGTATTGATCTGCAAAAGACAAGTACTTTAACTTGTCCGAGAAAATGAATCAAGGAATATCAATATGGCCGACACCATAGTTGCAAGGGATCAAATTCAAAGACACCGGAAGAATTATCCAATTGATTGAAAGTTTTGCAAGAAGCTTCCATGATAAGTTCCACATCGGGTCCATGGGCATGAACACAAAGTTCAAGGTCGACTCCCACTTCTCCAAAGCACAACCTTACATTCACTTCTCATTTTGATAAAGGCATTAGTGTCGAAAGTTTTACCTAGTGAAATACCAGATGAGTATGGCCCGTGAAATCTTTCAGGCTCACATAGATTAGGTAAGGCATTAGTTCAACCCATCGAGGCATCTTAGGAACAAATACCACAAATTTTTAGCAGTAATTAACACAAGCTTGAAAGTAGAGCATGGTTGTCAAAGCACTATGTATTAGGGAAAGAACTCACAAGATTGAATGTGAGATAACAACTCAGCAATGGGTTTGGCGGTCCATAACGGAGCTGACGTGAGTATCGGTACTCAATCAGAGGAAGAAAGAATGCAAAGGCATTCGATTATGGGAATAACTAACTAATTCAAACCTTAAATGCAAAGGAATTGCGATTTCCATCTCAAGGGATCAGAAGCAAACGCTCTGATTAAGGATGGATTAGTTGAGTAGACTTAGGGGTACAATCGACGGCAATTTGATGAGTCGATAACCAGCTCACTTTCAAAATGACATCTGAGCCGAAAAGATATTTTAAAAGGATCAACCGATGATTGCGTGCACTCGCACTCATGTTGAATCAATAGGATCAAATGACGGTGTCAAAGGAGACTAATGAATATTGCCAGACATATGGAGAGCATCCATAATGCAAGCAGACAAGTGTTTGCAGAGCAACAAGCTGCTAGGGATTTTCGGAGGATCGAATAGTATTTCGAAGACCATTGTGAAACACATGAACAACTGGGGGTGAGCGGATACTCGATAAGTGCGAGAATTATCCATAGGGGTATTCAGGTGACAAGGAACGGCAAGGCAGTAAGTTCAAAGGATTATCGAAACAACGACAAGTATTACGGGGTATCTTGTAATAACAAGACCAACTGGGGATGAATGTAAGAATAACAACTGCAAGTAGTTATCCATAAGGGTTGACAGTGGAAGGGGAATTGCAAACGCGATGAACACAAGTTCTCGGGTTAACAGCGGAGAGTATCTTCAGGGTCTTCACGTACAACAGACGATCATCAGTAATAAGGGGCTCTCCGGGTGAAAGTGATAACGAGATCCTAATGTTAGATTTAGCAAAATTCATTTAACCCGGATAGAAGAGAGTTCAGAGTCCCAGAGTAAGGATCAAGGAGTAAAAGATCCTAATACCACCCAATGGCGACGTGGGCCCATGGGCCACACAGCCATGTTAGTAAAACAATTTTCATCGACTAGACTCAACTTCGGCCAAGGAGTTTGGAAGGGGGATTCCTACAGGCAGTCGGCTCTGATACCAACTTGTGACGCCCCCGATTTGACCGTACACTAATCATGCACGCAAATGTGTACGACCAAGATCAGGAACTCACGGGAAGATATCACAACACAACTCTAGACACAAATTAAAATAATACAAGCTTTATATTACAAGCCAGGGGCCTCGAAGGCTCGAATACAAATGCTCGAAGGCACAAGAGTCAGCGGAAGCAAGAATATCTGAGTACAGACATAAGTTAAACAAGTTTGCCTTAAGAAGGCTAGCACAAACGGGGATACAGATCGAAAGAGGCGCAGGCCTCCTGCCTGGGATCCTCCTAAACTACTCCTGGTCATCGTCAGCAGGCAGCACGTAGTAGTAGGCACCTCCGGTGTAGTAGGAGTCGTCGTCGAAGGTGGCGTCTGGCTCCTGGGCTCCAACATCTGGTTGCGACAACCAGGTAGAAGGGATAGGGGGAAAAGAGGGAGAAAGCAACCGTGAGTACTCATCCAAAGTACTCGCAAGCAAGGAGCTACACTACATATGCATGGGTAAAAGTGTAAAGGACCATATCGGTGGACTGAACTGTAGAAAGCCAGAATAAGAGGGGGATAGCTAATCCTATCGAAGACTACGCTTCTGGCCACCTCCATCTTGCAGCATGTAGAAGAGAGTAGACTGAAGTCCTCCAAGTAGCATCGCATAGCATAACCCTAACCGATGATCCTTCCCTCGTCGCCCTGTGAGAGAGCGATCACCGGTTGTATCTGGCACTTGGAAGGGTGTGTTTTATTAAGTATCCGGTTCTAGTTGTCATAAGGTCAAGGTACAACTCCAAGTCGTCCTGTTACCGAAGATCACGGCTATTCGAATAGATTAACTTCCCTGCAAGGGTGCACCACATAACCCAACACGCTTGATCCCATTTGGCCAGACACACTTTCCTGGGTCATGCCCGGCCTCGGAAGATCAACACGTCGCAGCCCCACCTAGACCAACAGAGAGGTCAGCACGCCGGTCTAAACCTAAGCGCCCAGGGGTCTGGGCCCATCGCCCTTAGCACACCTGCACGTTGCGAACGCGGCCGGAAGCAGAACTAGCCCCCTTAATACAAGAGCAGGCTTACGGTCCAATCCGGCGCGCGCCACTCAGTCGCTGACGTCACGAAGGCTTCGGCTGATACCACGACGTCAAGTGCCCATAACTGTCCCCGCGTAGATGGTTAGTGCGTATAGGCCAGTAGCCAGACTCAGATCAAATACCAAGATCTCGTTAAACGTGTTAAGTATCCGCGAACACCGACCAGGGCCAGGCCCACCTCTCTCCTAGGTGGTCTCAACCTGCCCTGTCGCTCCGCCACAAAGTAACAGTCGGGGGCCGTCGGGAACCCAGGCCCACCTCTACCAGGATGGAGCCACCTGCCCCTTCAGCCCCCAACTCCGAACAGTACCACAGGTAATGTAACTGTGTAAAGTATATAGTATATGCCCGTGATCACCTCCTGAAGTGATCACGGTCCAGTAGTATAGCATGGCAGACGGACAAGAGTGTAGGGCCACTGATGGAACACTAGCATCCTATACTAAGCAGTAGGATAGCAGGTAATGGTAACAATAGTAGTAGCAAGGACGGGCTATGCATCATGATAGGAATAACGGAAAGCAGTAACAAGCTACACTATTCTAATGCAAGCAGTATAGAGAAGAGTAGGCGATATCTGATGATCAAAGGGGGGGCTTGCCTGGTTGCTCTGGCAAGTAGGGGTCGTCAACATCGTAGTCGATCGGGGGTACCGGCAGCGGTCTCGGGGTCTACCGGAAAGAAGTAACGGAGGGGAACACAATAAATAACAAAGCAAACAAAGCAACACAAAGCATAACATGGCAATGCGCAGTGCTAGGGGTGACCTAACGCCGTATGAGGTGATACCGGTGAAGGGGGGAAACATCCGGGAAAATATCCCCGGTGTTTCGCGTTTTCGGACAGATGAATCGGAGGGGGAAAGTTGCGTGTTCGCTATGCTAGGGACGTGTGACAGACGAACGGGTTGCGTATCCGGATTCGTCTAATTTTTCTGATCATCTTTCATATATAAATTATTTCGATTTGAGTTACAGATTATTTTCTATGGATTTTCAAAGTTTATTCAATTTTCTGAAATTTCTGCATTTATTTAATTGAATTGAC
Organism: Triticum urartu; assembly: GCF_056163025.1. Lineage (NCBI taxonomy): Eukaryota > Viridiplantae > Streptophyta > Magnoliopsida > Poales > Poaceae > Triticum > Triticum urartu. Next base: position 695,533,696 of record NC_141874.1, on the reverse strand, counting down.
CAAGTCAATTTAACTGGTCAAAAGGGAAGATGGTGGCCCACATGTCATAAGCTATACCTAAAAAAATAACTAAAACTAGCTTAAATAACTCAGGTCCACATGTAGTAGGCTTAAACTAATTAATTAACCAATTAATCTAAACTAAATTTGTTTAGACCTAATTAAACTAGGCCGGCCACACACGGCTGCGGCACAGCCCACGCGCACACAGCGCACACACAATGCTAAGGAGTAACTCTATTCTTTTTAACACAAGATAGCATTTTGCGATTTTTGTAGGATTTAATCCAAGCATTATCTGAAGCAGGTCCAATGGAGCAAAATGAGGCTTGTTACGTCTACTTTCCATTCATATAATTTGTACCCATGTTAGGACTTGTCTTATCGCTGTTTAGTGGCAGTTTAGAAGGCTAGTCATTGTAGAAATACAAAAGCTAGCTCCTGCTACAGTAACTGAATGTTACTGTAGCCGTGTAGCATAGCAGCAGACAGCGGCTGCGGGAGTAGCAAAGCTGCAGCGAAGCAAGCGGCATGCACACGGCGGCGCATGTTGGGCGCAGGGTGGGTCGGACGCGAGGCGTGGGTGGCCGCGGCGCGAGCAGTGGAACGGGGTGAGCGCGGCCACGGCTCTGGCGGCGACCAGAGCAGACTGCAGCAACGCGGCGGCAGTAGGAGGCGAGCGGGGGCGCGGCGCGCCGGCGCGCGGTCAGGGCTCGGCCCAGGGCGTGGGCAGGCCACGGCGGAGCGTAAGGCAGCGAGCGACGCGCGGGGCCGGTGAGCCCGGGCGGAGGCGGACGCGTGCAGGACGCCGGCGTGCGAGCAGCGTAAGGCTTGCGAGTACAGAGGACGACGATGAGGACCAAACGAGCATCTCCAGCAACGATTTGAGCGGCCTCTGCTACCTAACGAATCGGGCGCGACGTCGCGCGTTGAACGAAATCAACGACACGAGCAGAGATGGCCGGAGTTGGCCGAAGCAATGACGGTGAGCGGTGGCCAGAGCAAGAGCTCAACGGATATGGGGATACACGGGGAGAATGACCAAACAAACGGCTCAGGCGGCACCACAGGGACGCCACGAGCACGTTGACGTGCTTGCCTGGCCCTAGAGTACACGATACTGACGGTGACGAGCTCGACGACAGCGACAGAGCTTCGGTGGCGATGGTAGTATCAGCAGGAAACAACGAACCAAGTCTAGAGGAGAGGGGTTTCGACCGGGAGCTCATCGTGAGGCGCAAGAAAGGCCGGTGGGAGTTTAGTAGCTGCAGGAGGCGGTGAATCGTTGGCGGCGAGCTTCGAGCACCGATGAAGAAGACGAAGTCGATATCGACGATGTAGAGCGCCTGGCCTCGCGTGCGTTGGTGAGGAGGAAGAGGACGTCGAGGTGGATCTCCTGGACATGGTGGTACGGCGTGGAGCACTCTGTGGCTTCGTGGGCGACGGATCGATGGTGACGACAAAGACTACCATGGCGGGGGAGGAAGAAAGCGGCGTGGGGAAGGGAGAGGATTTGCGCTAGGGTTCGGCGAGGGGCATGGAGACGGTCTTATACAACTCGGGGGCTGGCCGGATGATCGACATGGCGCCATCATCCGCCATGGAGGCGTGGATGTGAGCCACGATCCCCCTCTTGTGAACAGGAGGTAGGGGATCGCTACGGGATGGGCTGGGCCGCACTGTAGTTGCCTATGGCCCAGTAGCACACTAGGCTTTGCCCTTTACTTTTCCTTTGTCTTTCTGCCTTTTCTATTTTTCTTTTAATAGTTCATGTTTTCTTTTAAATACCTTTTATTTTTAGTTTTGTAAATTATGAACTTAGCCCCCTAAATTAGTATTATTAATTAGGATACTGCCACAATTAGTTTGGCTTCAAAATAAAATAGTTTACTATTTTTACAATTTAAAAAGCATTTATTTAATTGTTTTAACTACTGTTTTAAATATTTTAGAGTATTTAAACATTTTATAAAAGTGTGGTTTATCCAAAATAATTACTTATTAATTATTTGGCACATCCTGAACATTTTAGTTTTAAAGTTTGAAAATTTTGATGTTTGCCTTTTATTAAATTTTGAATTTGAATTGGTTTTTGAACTAACGCGGGATTATCAACAATAACTGCGGTGACGTGGCATCATTAACGGGGGATTACTGTAGCCTAATTACCCGGGCGTCACATAGGAAATGTCATCTGACGACGAAAAAGATTTCATTATGTGCGAACACTGTGAAGACCAGCGCGACCTGTGCGACAGAAATTTCCTTGTTGATGGCAGGCGCTTCAGCATCAAGCTGCATGAGACATTCGAAGTTGATACAGTAAGTCACTTTGTCAATTATTATTTGAATGCAAAACTTATGCTTCATTTGCTTCAACTTATAATTTTAAATTTTTATTATTCTACTAATGCATCCCCTGCCATGCAAGAATTTTTGTCTTGGATAAGATAGGTTTTAGTGCTATAGATGATATGGAGGTAAAGAGAGTTTACTTGAAGACGGAGCATGGGTATACTTTCAACGTCAAATTATATAATGGAGACACATACACCCATTTTGAATGCAAAACTTGGCAAGCACTATGCAAGGCTTATGCATTTGAGCCTGGTATGGTTGTCACCTTTGATATTCGTCCGGAAGATGATATTGAAGGTAATATAGACATCTGGGTCGATGTGCAAACGCCTCCAGTTCTACCATTATGTGAGTTTTTCTCAACCATGCATGCATATGTTTATGTCTTTGATACAGTTTATTCAAAAATAGTTGACAACTAATTTGTATTGTCAGCTTATTTCGGTTCAAGCAAACATGTCCGGCGCTTGGTAGACAGGACCTACTACTGCCCCGGGGCTCAACTAAACTGCGAGGAGATAAGTCATTATGTTTCATAGCTTGAGGATCTTAATACTGTCAAGACAAATTTTTTTTCTGAACTTAGAAATGTTAGTACTCAAAATGTGCGACCAATGGTGATCGTATTGAACTACGGTCACATCTATAATCGAAAGATGGTAAGATTTTAACTATTTGTCCTTAATTAGTGCATCTTTTGCATACATTATTTTTGAAGCTAAACTTTCATTGCTTAGTATATTAATTACTATACGATGTTCTTCAACAGGGACTTCCGATGATAGTTGTGGCTCAGTGGATCGAGACTAAAGGTGACATGTCAATGGTTAGCTTACGGCCAAGATATCCTACATTGCACATGAGTGCATTCAGGATTTCTGAAAGCGAATAATGCTTAATAGTGAAAGATTGGAGCAAAATTGTTAACGATCGCAGAGAAGTACTAGGGGGCAGCAAGGAGAAGCGCAACCCAAGATTAGGAGACAGATTCATCTGCATGCTCCAGTATGATGAATCAGGAGAGCTATACATGTTCTATGCTATTCTACCTGAGAGGGAGCAGCACTAGTTCATGCTCTTAATTAGTGTCTCATGTCCGTGTCCTGAACTTCGATGTTGGTGATGATTATGTTGAACTCGATGATATCTTTGCTTCTGTTACAAAGTGAATGTTTCCTCTTTAAGCTAGCCAGTGTTGGTGATGATTAGATAGCTAGCGGTAATGACTATGATGATTAAATAGTGGTAATTAGACGACTACGATGATTTTTAGCTAGCTAGAGTTTATTTATTTATTAATATGCGATGATGATGATGATGATGATGATGACGACTACAACTCATTATAACGTAAAACAATCCTAAATTAAATTGATAACACAAATTTAATTGAAAAATACAAAATAAAACAAAAACCCACAAACATTTAGTACCGGTTGGTGTTACCAACCTGTACTAAAGGGCTCCCGGCCCCCGGAGCTGGCTCGTGCCACGTGGTTTCCCTTTAGCACCGGTTCGTGCTGAACCGGTACTAAAGGGGGGGGGGATTTACTGCCCACACTTTAGTGCCGGTTATGGAACCGGCACTAAAGGGCCTTACGAACCGGTGCTATTGCCCGGTTCTGCACTAGTGTATGGCTGTTGGGAAGCATGGATCCAATTGTGCGACAACAGGTCAAAATAATGTCATCCGTGTCTGAAGTGTGGACCGCCTTGGAGAACCAATTCGCTGGGAAATCAAACAAAATGCAGGCAACCTGCATTATGGAGGAATTAACTCATCTAAGTCAGCGCACAAAGTCTGTAACAGAGTATGCTGGTGAATTGAAACGGTTGTACAGGGACCTGCACTACTATCATCCTTTTCAAGCAGTTGACAAGAGAGATCTAGCCATTCATCACAAATGGTTTGAGACGATTGTGGCCAAGCTGTTTCTAGATGGACTAAACCAGGAGCTTAACCTTCGGCGACAACTTATATTCTCTCAACCAGAATGGCCAAGTCTCGATGATACTATTTCCAGTGTGCTTGAGGAAGAAACTCGGTTGTCTCAACCTAAGGAGGATGATCTAAAATGTGCAGATGACCGTGCGGCTTTATCTATGCAATACCGCCGTACTCCCAGGCCCTTTGGCAAGATAGACAAAAACAAGTTGCTTTGTGATCATTGTAAAAGAAAAGGACACACAAAGGATGGATGTTTTGAGCTGCATGGATATCCATATTGGTGGGAAAAAGGAAAACCTCGGACAGGGGGAGTTCAATGTGTGAATAGAAGGCAAGCTAACCACACCACGTCTCTACGGGGGCCACCAGTGGTAGATGTACGAGCTCTTGAGGAGTTCAACTCCAAGCTTAAACTCTCAGAAAGCTCATCTTCCTCGCAAGGCACCTCTAAGGTTGATTCCAATCTAATTGCCACTTCTCACCAAGGTATGAACCTTTATCAAGCGAACACTACCACCAAATCAAAACCTTGGATTATTGATACAGGAGCTACAAATCATATGACATGGGATTCAGACCTGTTTGTATCTTATACACCTTGTTCAGGTAAAGACAAGGTTCGTGTAGCGGATGGATCCATGGCATCTATTGCAGGACGAGCGTTCATGGAATTCAGACCTGTTTGTATCTTATACACCGTTCATGGAATTTTGACACAGCTGAGCGTCTCAAACGGAACTCAAACGTCCGGGGGCTAACCGGCACCCCTCATATCCAGCCTAAATATGGGCGGATATTGAATGTCGGGGCACGTACGTCACGTCGGACTGACGTCGGGGTCCCATGCAGAATCGCCCGGAAACCCGGCGGTCCGAAGCTCGTATCCTCTTTCAGACCGATCTCGCCGCGTGGCGCCGCTCCGTCGGCAGCGTAGTGGCTAGCCTGACTATTTTTGCCGACCACCGACACCGAAATCCTACCCCTTCACATTTTCCTCCGCTCGTGCGCCACCACCGCCACTATCCCCTCCCTCGTCGCCACCACTAGTAGCCATGCCCCCACGCTGCAGGATAAGGGGCTACCCATTTATAACGCCAAGGCATCGTCTGCAGCTCCTTGAGCAGATCCGGACAAGGCGCGAAGCCCAGATCGCCGCGGGACTTCCTCCTGATGCAGTGGATCGGGAGGACGAGTTGGAGGAGGAGGAGGAGGTTGAGGAGGAGGAGATGTTCACCTACATGGATGAAGTCGAGTAGGAGGAGGAGCCGGAACCCTTGTACGTGCCCGTCCAACCGACGCCAGGCACCGACGTCCTGGACATATCCGGCGACGAAAATTAGCTAGGGTAGTACGTAGTATGTAGTACGCAGAATTTCTTTTGCATGCTTTGTATGGATTTATGGGGTTGAAATACGAGAGATTCGGATGCAGAGTAGCTAATCTGAGGCGTGACCGGTCACTGTCCGCGGACGCGACCGGTCGCGTCCGCGGGCGTTTGAGGGGTCGGATTTGTCAAGTCCCGTTGTAGATGCTCTTACATGCTCAATATTACGGATTTGACATGGAATATTTTTTTAACCACAATATCCATTTTTTAACACAGACGCGGACGCTCATACATACACATAGACACTCACCTCTACGAACGCACACTCGCACATTCTGGCCATGTTTGGTTCAACTTTTATCGACGGATTCCGCTGCCGTGCAGCAGAATCTGAACCAAAGAGCGAATCCAGCAGAATCCGATTTCAGAAACCCGCTGCCAAAATCTGAACCAAAAGCGGAAGTAGCCCAGGACGTGCTTTCCAAAATCTAATCCCGCTGCAGGCCAAAATCTTAAAAAAACTGTATCAGCTGGTTTGCCAAATGACCTACATCTTTTTCACATCAGATTTTCCACAGCTGTTTTTTCACAGCAGATTTTTCACAGCTGCTTTTAGAAATCCACAGCCGAACCAAACAGGGCCTCTATCCGTATGAGCACCTCCGAAAGACTGAGCTGACATATCACCTTCAGACAGACACCACTAGACAAAAGCCTAATAGCGGCACGGTGCCCATGCTACTACTAGCGCGCTACAGCTAACTGGATAGTAGTAGTGTGGGTGCCATCCCGCGCTACTACTAATTATTTGTAGCGCGTTCCTGGGACCCACGCTACTACTATTAACTTTAATTTTACAAAAAATCTTCTGCGTATTTACGCAGTATACAGGTTTTCTCGATCCTATGCGTGCTGTCAATGGTGGCGATAGTTCGATCCAACGACGGAAGGGGGCGTGGGAGGGCGGACGGGCAGTGGCATACCAGATCCGACGGCGGCTGCTGGAGAGGGACCGGATCCAGGGCAGAGCAAGGCGAGGGTGTGGGACTACTCTTCACGGCCAAGGCGAGAGAGCTCCTAGTCGTCCATGGCGATGACCTGCACGGGCATGACATGGGAGGTGAGTCAAACCAAAGGCAGAGAGGAAAAAAGAGAAACGAGGGAGATGTAGGGAGCAGCGGGGCTAGTTGCCGCTGGTGAGGTGCCCCAGCATGGTGGCATGGAGCCGTGGGGAAGACCGGTGAGCTCCTGGACACCGTCGACGTGAGGCGGCGGCCTAATTGGGTGCCATGGAGGAGGAGGCGCACATGCGCAGGAGCGCCATGGGAGAGCATAAGGAGAGAGGGGGGAGGGATGGGAGAGAGAGAGGAGGGATTAAGGGGAGGAGATGGGGATTTTAGGGCTGTTAAAAACCCTGTAATGGGGACCAATTAGTAGCCGCGTAGGATTTATACCCCGCGCTATTATTATCAACTTAGCAGCAACGCTGGGTTTATACCTCGCGCTTTTACTATGGCCTGATCTGGTGGACACGATGGTGACTACTTAGTAGCAGCACGGGTTTATACCCCTGTGCTACTACTAATTAGTGGCAGCACGTGCCAGATAACCCGCGTCACTATTAAATGGTTGCCTATAGGATTCTCCTAGTAGTGTGACGAATCCATCACACGTGCCTCTGTAATCGACGAAGATATCTCTGAAACGAGCATCGTCGGAACACCTGAAAATAACTCTAGAAAAATATGAGCATAAGCAGTAAGTCGATCTAGTACTTGAACCATAAGGCTGGCCATAGTGGGGTAACATAACCGGTAACATGCATTTGGGACTAGCAAACATGCTTATGTGGCACACAATTAAATAAGAAAAAGAGGGTTATAATAACATAAGTAGATACCGTATCATGTTAAATGTTATGTTACTTTGTGTCATGCATGACAATAAATATAGCCATCTATGATACTACTTTATGATATTATGCACTATGGAGATAGTATCATATACTTGATACTAGTATATGTTACTCCCCACTATGAGTAGCCTAATGAGTTGGTTTCACCATAAAGATTCTAATCATTTGAGCTAGACTCAGTTCATAGAACCACGTACTACCTCATTTCTGGTTTATAGGGCTTAATTTAAAAATCTCACCACGAAGATAGATGGTAAATAGTGGAATAATTTGTGTAGTTTGCAAAAAACACTCAATTAATGCGTTTTCTAAAAAATGTGTTTACCAATGTATTAATTGCAATACACGTATGCATGAAGTACATGTATTGGTCAATTTTCTTTTAATCTTTGCATACAATGATTTGACACACCTTGTAATCCGAACATGTGATGAGGAACAATCAAATTGAGACTTACAAAATGGAAAATCTAAAATTTTGAGATAAAGCCTATAAACCGAAAAGGAGAGAGTATCAATTAAAATTGAGGAATACAACGAGTTTACATACGTGAAAACCATACATGAAAACCAGAAACACAAGTGTCGTGAAGAACTGCGAAAAGGATTCCAGGAAATTCAAGTCCTTGACACCAGGGGCGATTTTACCGTCCGAGCACCCCGGGCACGTGCCCGGGCTCGATGCCGCCACTTTCCAAAACATCCGGGAGCTCCTGAAGCCGCAAGAATCGAAAAAGTTGCTCGTATACGCTGAAAACTCCTGAAAATACGCTGCAAACAGGAAAACTGCTCTATAACTGGGCCAGCGTGGTCATTTTCTTGTTTATTGGGCCTTTCTTAGCACCCTTTTGTAACGTGGGCTACAGCCTACAATCAACTCGAGAAAATTAGGAGACCGATCGATCGAGTTTGTTGCCTGTCGAGCAGAGACGAGGAACTCGGGGGAGATGGGGGCGGGCGCTCGCGCGGCACGCCCAAACCCTAGCTTGGTACTCCGTTCTCGAAGACGATTTGACCATTGGTGGAGGACGGACTGCCGGAAGGCATCGATGAACGGTGAGCCACAAGAGTGTTGGCGCACGGCGGGGCCACTACTCCGCCGGGGAAGGCGGGCAAGGGTCACGTAGGATCGAAAGTGCAAGCGCCCAGGCCGCGTCTCCTCTTGTGAAAATTTCATTCCGGCTCCGGTAGGCGGTGGCTCTTCAGCCGTGCCAGCAACACTGCCACACAAAGCCACGACCAAGAGGCCACTAGCACCAAACTGTAAAAGAGGCTACCACGGCACACGATAATTAGGTAAGTCATTCTCTGCAATTTAATGAAAAGTTATGCAATTTAACATTGGTTGTGTCGATTCAAATTATGTTTGTTCAAATTTCAAAATTGAGCATATTGTGATAGATAGATATGTGATACTTGGGATTTTTGGAAGGCCAAAATATACTTTAGCTTACAATGTGCCCGGGCTTTAGCAATTCGCTAACTCCGCCACTGCTTGACACCTCGCCTTACGTCTACCACCGCTGGTTGTCAGCGCCGCTGTTGAGTTGCCGGAACCAGAGCGAGGCCTCCGTCAAACCCAAAATAGGAAAGGCACCTTTGCACACGAGCCGTTGAATCGGGCCACCGCAAGCGGCTGGACCAAGACTTTTTGGCGCGACAGCCGGGGATCATCCGCAAAGACAGATCTACACAAGACTTTGTGACTTTGTGGCCAAGACATTTTTATTCTTATTTCTTCTGTTGTTATTTTAAAGAACCGAATTAACCATATACAAAAGCAAAATGTCAACCCTAAGTTTTAACGTATAAACAAATTCACAGAGCTAAAGCTAAAGACCTGGCAGTGACATGTATTTACCGACGTCTACAACTGGTATATGCTCTTCAATTTTTCTACATCATTTTCACATCATTTTTTTTCTCTATATTTAATACACACCTCTGAAATTCTCATGCTTAAATTTGGTGACCTTTTGAGTTGCTTTGCTAATTTTAAAGCATTAACTTATTTTTCAGCCATTAAAAAGGGGGAATCGCTCTTCGGTTCAACATAGCGTGCAGAGCTTGGAAATGAATGAAACTTGACGGAAAATTTAAGAGCATGCAGACAGCACCTTCATGAGACTGTTGTTGGGAGTGGTAAAAATTTAAGAGCGTTACTGAAAAACTTGATGCACTCTATGTACAAGCTGAACACTCTCCGATGAAATATCAGAGTTTCGAACGAAAACCACCGCGTATCACACACAACTCAATTTTTCTACATCATTTCGACCTCAAACTTTTTTTTCATGTTTAATACATAACACTGAAAGTCCCGTGCCCAAAATTTGGACTATTCTGGTTTTAGTAAATATGATTCTTTCAAGCATTTTTCTTACTTACTAAGTATATATTTGGCGAGCGCTCGAGTATGTCCGCCACTGCTAACTTCTGTAAATTTTAGAAAAAATCAGTGCGGGTCAATGAAATATTGTTGTGGCCGCCAAACTTTTGCACACCACTGATGCATGACAAACCAGGGCATGAGTTTGTTGCCCGCCACTACTGCTTTTATCCCGTGACTAAATTTGTAAAAAAAAATATGAGTTGTAGGTGGTCATTTTGGCCTGCCACTGCTGTCTACGTAGCAGTAACTGGCAACCTTTCTTTACCCGCTACAGCTACTTTTATGATTGTATGAAGTATAAACATTTTTTCCAGACAAATGATAACATTTTAATTTGTGAGTAGAAAATGATAACATTTAAGTATTTTCGCCGGACTGTATCGAAAAAATAATCTTTCCCAGGAAATAAAAACAAAACCTTTTTTAAATGGAAATGCCAGAAGAAGAAAGGAAATGATATGCAGGACAAGCCCAGAAGCGTAAACAAGAGCAGCCGACGTTAGCCCACCTTGATCGAACGAGCCCTTTACCCAGCCCACACTAAAAGCGATTACAGACGAGCCCGCTTGAGCCCGTCTTGATAGAACGAGCGAGCCCTTACCCAGCCCAAATCGACGAACTGGGTCTACCCACCCGCCGCCCGCCCGCAGACCCAATTCGATGCCCTAATCGTGCCCGGAATCGCCCCTCCCCGGCCCCCGCAAGGCTCCCCCGGCGATCTCCGTCTCAGGTGACCCCTCCGCCTTGATTTCTCCTGCAATTCCTCGATCCGGGCTACTCATGCGCGTTTAATCTTACGATTTGGGGTCTCTAGAGCCCACAATCGATGCGATCCGTCAGTATTTCCCCGCCCCAAATGTGTAGGATTTGGGGGGAGTTCTTGCGCCGATTTCTGTATCCCGAGCGCCATCTTACCTGCAGATCTTGTGTTTTCGTAGCTGTTTAGCCTGTTCAGTTCGATGTAGCTGTATGCTAGGTTGCTAGTAGCAGGCAAGACTAAAATAAATAAATCATGTTTACTGTGCAGCCATGGAGATGGAGCATGCTGTGATCCAGCAGCAGGTCGTGGAGTATCCCGAGGAGCATGAGGTGGAGGTGGACGTGGACAACATCATGAAGACGGAGGTGGCGTACGGTTCGGGGGTTCACAGCACTGCGTTCAGGTACAAGCACAAGAAGAGGTCCAAGGTCTGGGAGGAGTACAAGCCCATTTTCCTCAACGGCAAGGTCCAGTTCGCCGAGTGCCTCTACTGCCACAACCGGCTCAGCTGCAAGGACTCCAACGGCACGAGCCACCTGTGGCGGCACCAGAAGATCTGCCCGGCCAAGTCGGAGGCAGCGGCGGAGGGGCAACAGAAGGATTCCTACTTCCCATATGGTACGCTCCGGTTCTGCCTCGTAGTGTGTTCACGGCGTTGAGTTGAGTTTACTCTTTAGCATGCTCTGTGTAGCTTAGGGTCTGGACACATTGATATAACATTGTCAGAACAGTTGACCTCTGGCATACAACTGATGAACGACTCACATTTTGTGCACAGTTTTGGTGAATGGAGACGGTCCAGTGTCACCAATTGACCCGGTCAATCAGATTATTTCGGAGACGCTTGATGACATCGGCTCAGCAACTCCAAGCAGATTCAAGTCGAAGGTGTGGAAGGAGTTTACACCCATTTATGTTGAGGGGAAACTCCAGGCTGCAGACTGCATTCACTGCCAAAAACGTCTCAGCGCAAATAAGTTTGGAGGGAGAAGCCACCTTAGTCGACATCTCCTAACCTGCCCAGGACGGCTTGAAAGTCTCCACAATCATCATAAGTTTTTGTTTGAGCCTTCGAGTGCACCTAGTTTCAACTCCAGGGCGAATGATGAGCTCTCGCCTGCCTTGACAAATGGGAAGGTTCAAATTGCAGAATACGCTAACAAGCTCCCCAGGATTAGTCCCTCTGGTGACACCATCCACACAATCCAGCCCATTCAAATGGTGCCAGCACACCCACCACCAACATCAGATGGTGCAAGCCTGAAGAAGCAGAGGACCTCATTCACGAACATTTCAACTGACAAGAGCGCCGGGAAGTTTTGTCAAGAAACATCTTACCAAGAGCTAGCCAAAATGATAATTCTACATGCTTATCCTTTTTCAGTTGTGGAGCATGAAGAAATGAGAAGAGTTATTAAGAATCTCAACCCTATAGTTGGCATGGTTTCTCATAATGATATGAAAGATCATTGCACTGCTTTATTTCAGAAGGAAAAGGTAAATATTAAGGATGTACTTGCACTTTCCTGCCGACGTGTGTCTCTGTCAGCAAGCATCTGGACTCCTGATGGACCTGAGCCAACAGTAAATTACCTCTGTTTGACAGCACATTTTGTTGGTGATGACTGGAAGGTTCACAGAGTAATAATCAAATTTGGCATGTTTTGGTCCTCACCTACTAATTTGGAGAGGATAATACACTGCAAGGAGGCTTCTGTCCCGGAGTCTGAAAGTGGATCGTACAACGTCATGTGGGATGCAATTAGAGACTGGAATCTTGATCAGAAGATTTTGAGCTTGACTTCTGTTGGTGATGTTAGGAACAATGCAAATACCGTTAAGCTAAAGGAAATGCTCATAGAAAAGAAGTGCCTTCCTATTCAAGGCAAGCTATACAACATTGCTTGTCTGGACGACATCTTAAATAGTGTTGTCTCCGCAGGGCAAGCAGATATACTTCGATTTGTTGGTGACGCAGTAATGGAATTTTTTGTGGCACATGCATCTTCACCTTCAGCCCAACAGCAGCTTCTGGAAGTCATTTCACAGATGAGTTTGAAGTGTCCACAAGAAGATGCTAAGTGGTGGCACAAATTTTATTTTAGGCTTGAAGTTCTTTTGCATTTCAAGAAGTCATTTCCTTCTGAAGAAGTGCTGAATCTAGAAGATATGAATGTTGCTGAGTCTATTTGCAAGATTTTGAGGATGTTTTATCGTGTCATTGAAGTAATATCTTGCCCTAGCTCTATCACAGCAAATATATACTTTAATGAGGTTTGGAAAGTGAGGACGGTGTTGCAAGAAGAAGCATCAAATGGTAATGGAGAATTTTCCAGAATGGTTATGGAGATGCAGGAAGCGTTCCATGGGTATTGGCAAAATACGTACTTGTGGTTGTCAATACCTGTTGTTCTGGATCCTAGATTTAAAATCGGTTTCATTGAGTTTCGTCTGAAGCGAGCTTTTGGCACAAATTCCGAGAGCTACTTATCTGACATACGTGAAACAGTCCGCGAACTCTTCAATGAATACTGCAACCCTACAGATCTGCCAAGTGCAGCTTCAAATAGTGCAGCTTTGGATGCGGATAATGATTTATTGGAAGATTGGGATCAGCATCTCAATGAACAAGCAAGTTGTCAGATATCTACAGAACTTGATGACTACCTTGAAGAGGGTCTAGTTCCAAGAAAGGATGAGTTTGACATTCTAAACTGGTGGATGAATCATACCACAAAGTACCCAACGCTAGCAGCTATGGCACAGGACATATTAGCTATGCCAGCTTCTGCTGTCCAATCTGAAGCAGCATTCAACAGCAGCGGACCGGTAATTCCAAAGCACTACAGCACATTGAACATCAAGACTATTGAAGCACTTGTGTGTGCTCGAGACTGGATGAGATAAAATGGTAAGGTCCTATGCACTCCACTATCATAGCTAGTGATGCTGTGATTAAGCTCGTGAGAGTTTCTTCTTTTTTGCCAGACATCCATATTTTCTGTATGGGAATCATCAATCATAGTACTTGCTGATAGGATAGTATTTCATATTTGGGAGAATCTTAAAACCTACAACCTTCTGACTGAAGGTGTAAAAGTTTAGACTTTCACATGTTCACGCCATGTTAAAAGCTACCGTAAGCCAGTCCTTGTCAAAATAGAACCTCACCATTTGGTCAACGATATTATCGATACGCCTTGCACTTGGTCTCTTCATGCATCTACGCTTTATGTTTTGTTGCCTATACCGAGCATGCACTTTGTACTAGAAACAACTCCATTCATCATCATATCTTTGCTTATTGCCAGGGCAATTGTACATGGAAAGCCCAGCTTACTGGAATACCGCCTAGTAGATCAGTGCTCTGGTGCTAGCTCATAAGAGTGAAGAGTTTATGATGGCGTGAAGAAGGCTCGGAGAATTCTCGCCCCAATGTACCTGTGCCATATGCTGCTACAGTTCTGAACGATGAAGATGCCGATTTGTTTCAGACATCTGTATAGGTCGTTTTCGACCAAAGACCGGTCGCCAGCCGCGCCGATGATGACCAGCTTGGTGGCTGCTGTTGACATGCCCTGCTTCCTTTCTTGTGGAGACGTGTTCATCGGCATGTAATTTTTGTACATATCGACTTCGTGCTATTTGGTCGCTGTAAGACGCCTCAGTGCCTATGCAGCTAGTGGGTGGAGTTGTGGGTTTCTGAATGTGCTGGGAATATGGGTGTATTGATGTCAGCATAAGAATGTCATGGGAAAGTATCTAGTGCTCCCAGACCTAGGGTGCTCCCGGTGCTCCGATGCGGAAAACATTTTTTAAAATGTTTAAAAAATTCTGAAAAAAAATGCAGCACATCGATGGAACATCGATGTCTCTTGTCAGAAAATTTCAAATCAAAATTTGAAATATTGTTTGAGATACAAAAATGGCAAATTTGACATCAATGTGATAATGGGCCAAAACTAATGCGGCCACGACGTCAACTATGGCACCGACTTTCCGTGGCGGCACAGGAATCACCATGCACCGTGCTTTTCATGTCGAGACAGTGCCATACACTAATCGGACCCGCATGGTCATCTGCTCTCCCAGCGAAGCGCGCGAGCTCGTCGAGTCTCGCTTTGCGTATTTCAAGAAGCAGCACGCCTCCAAGATCCTTGACCCGCACCACCACCAAAGTGTTCGCGTCCACGACATTTGCTGGAAGATTATTGGCGCCATCCATCATGGCTTGTCCATCAAGAGCAAGATAGAACAGCAAAGACAGGAACCACTACAGATGATGACGCCTTTGGATTGGATCGACGAGCTCAATTGGGAGGTGATAGTTGTTGAAGAAAAAGCCTGGAGGGCACAATGCTATTTCGATGGTAAGGCCTCATTCGGTTTGGAGGATTTTTATAGGAAAAACATGGGAATAAGGATTTCAGAGGAAAATTTCCTATATATGCATTCGGTTTGTAGGAAATGCGTAAAGGAATTTCATAGGAATACTATTCATTTCCTATGCTTTTGGAGGAAACTACACATCCACTCAAAGCTCATTTTGTGCGTAGGAACGAGGCAAGTCAATTCCTTAGGATGGCAAGTGCCATCCTATCAAATTCCTATACTACAAATTCCTACGTTTAGATTTCCTCCAAACCGAATGAGCCCAAGATAATAGTCTCCACGGGATTACTTGATTCCAGCACGGATTCTGAGATTGCATGGGTCCTCGGACATGAGGTACACAAATACGTTCGTTTGTTCATTTTGGATCAGTGAGGCTGTTAGTTTTCAAAGTCGATAGTATTGCTTATTTCTTTTGCATATATACGTAGGTTGGACATGTTATTGCGAGGCATTTCTATGAGATGACCATAATATTCGAGTTGTGGTTCCTGACCCGCCTCCTGGTGACGCCGTTGTTACGAAGGTATATTGATTTCCTCACTTGCTTTACCCACACCTTATTCATGCAAGCATCTTAACAAGAACTCATTAGACTAGCCTAGTATATGTATGCATGCAAGCATTCACGTCATGTTAATTAGAAGATGTTGTTTTTTAAGAGCATGATGTTAATTACCTACTCTATTGTAGGAATGAGCTAGAGGCGGATTACATTGGAATGTTGATAGCCGCTGCGGCTGGTTTTGATCCCCACGCTGCTGCTATATGGCTTGACAAGGCAGGAAAGAGGAAAGGGGAGTCAGCATTTACAAATTTCCTCTCTTTCTTCTCATCCAAAGTTCATCCATCTTGTAAGAAAAGATCACGACTTTTATCGCAACCCAAGATAATGGAGAAGGCAATGGAATTGTACAGAGAAGCAACCGAAGGTGATGGGCCTGACAATGAAGGATTTGTTGGCATCAATTATGCAAAAGCATGCATGGCTCTCATCTGTCGCGAGGCCATGGCTTTGGCGACCGATCTCTTGCAAACATGCAGAGTCATTGGCTCGGACTGTAAGGAAGTGGTATCGGATATCAAGGAAGGCAGCGGCGGCAAGCATGGCCATATTATTCGCGAGATCAGGATCACATCATCGGAGTTCCAGGATTGCTTTTTCGTTTTCGAAGGAAGGGCCTTGAATACGGAGGCACATAGCCTCGTTGAACATGCGCTTAGTTTATTTGCAGGGCGTCACCTTTGGCCTGTGCATCCCCCTATCAATTGTATTCCACTAAACATTATTGTGTAATAAAACATGTGTTAGTTTTTTTTTAAAATGCACACATGCATTCTCTTGATAGATTTGCGGACTGATGTCAAATGAGTATTCTTTCTATCCATTTATATAGAGCCTAATATGTATTTGGAGATGGCGGCTGCTACAAATCCGCCGGTGATTTTCCTGGAAAATCATCCGTCTAAATAGCCGTCCGATCTGGCGCTGATGGCCATTCAATCTCAACAAGGCAACTCGCGTCTTCTCTCCTCTGATCTTGTTCAATTTGGCACCCACGTGTCTCGGTGACCTTGCTGCTGCTAATGCTGCATGTGCGCTCGCCGAGGTGAGCCGGAGCACCTTCCTCAACTCCGGCGGCCGCCAACATAATGCATTGGAACACCACTAGTGCTATGACTAGAGACTGTAGTGGCAAGGCGTCCAATGCTGCCGTTGTTGCAAGGGCTGCTATTGTGTGCTCGTCGGGACACGCCAGGGCATCTTCCTCTACTCCAACGGCCGCCACCGTCGTGCTGCGTTGCAACACCACCCGTGCTGCTGGTGGACGGAGCCACCAGCGAGTGCTGCATCGCAGCACCGCGAGACACCGGGGACTGCTCCATGGCAACACCGAGTGGGACGCCTCCGACGAAGCTTCATTGCAGCTCTGACGAAATATTCAATGCAGCTCCGACGAAGCTTCATTGCAGCCCCGGCGGAGTCCGTTCCATCCCCACCGTGGCTTCAACGACCCGGTGGCGCTCCAATGCAGCCCGGTCAATGCTCCAATGCAGCCCGTGCGACGCTACATAGCAACAATGGCAACCCCGTCGACGCTGCATAGAAACACCGGCTACCCCGACGACGCAACATAGCAACATTGGCGACCCCCGCAACGCTGCACCACAGCATCGGCAACCCTGGCGATGCTGCATCGCAGCCCCAACGATGCTGCATAGAAAGACCAGTGGCCCCGACGACGCGGCATAGCAACACCGGCGACCCCCGCGACGCAGCACCACAAGACCAGTGGCCCCCGATGACGACTCAGCACCGACGAGCCCCTCGCTGCAGCACCCACAGCTCGCTTGAAGCATGCTTTGGCTTGCAGAAGTGCTTCGTGTTTGAGGCGGGATGCGCACCAGCCCCATGGTTGGAAGCAACAGTGGTCAGCCTTTGGATCGAGCCTCTCTCTTCCTCTATGAAGCGTGTGAAAAACTGAGAGAGAGGGGATGGGGAACGACGAAGAAGACGGGCGGGAGAGGATAAGGATGGGATGGAGAGCGTTGAGCGGTGAGCGGGCCCTGCATACTAAGCGTCTAGTGGGAGAGGTGGTGCACACGCCTGAGATCAACACCGCAGGATCGGCTTTGATCGCACGACTCGCGACATGGTTTACGCGAGGCAAACATCAGCCGGTTTAAAACAAGGAAAACGTTTACAATCGGCCAGCCTGCTGAAATTTCGGCCGGCCGCCTGGCTCGCTATGCACGTTGGGCTCGTGCACACAAGCCACATCGCACTAGCCCATCTGCCTCCTCCTATCTCTTCAGACTTCCCCGGCGCCACTCCTCCGCTGGATGCAGCTCATCTACTCCTCTAACCTCCACTGCCTCACGCAGGACCCCGGCGCCTAACATTTTCTGTCTAGCTGGCCGCCACCCCTGCACCACCTCCTCAACCAACTCCCTCCCAGCCATTGCCACACCGCCGGAGATCCAAAGTCTGCCATGGCTGACGCGCCATGTGCTGGAAGGATGCCCTGTTTTTGCTTCAACCGTCACAGCAGGGAGTGATGTCTACTACACAACCATCTTCTTGTAGACGTTGTTGGGCCTGCAAGTGCACAGGTTTGTAGGACAGTAGCAAATTTCCCTCAAGTGGATGACCTAAGGTTTATCAATCCGTAGGAGGCGTGGGATGAAGATGGTCTCTCTCAAGCAACCCTGCAACCAAATAACAAAGAGTCTCTTGTGTCCCCAACACACCCAATACAATGGTAAATTGTATAGGTGCACTAGTTCGGCGAAGAGATGGTGATACAAGTGCAATATGGATGGTAGATAAAGGTATTTGTAATCTGAAAATATAAAAACAGCAAGGTAACTAATGGTAAAAGTGAGCGTAAACGGTATTGCAATGCTAGGAAATAAGGCCTAGGGTTCATACTTTCGCTAGTGCAAGTTCCCTCAACAATACTAACATAATTGGATCATATAACTATCCCTCAACATGCAACAAAGAGTCACTCCAAAGTCACTAATAGCGGAGAACGAACGAAAAGATTATGGTAGGGTACGAAACCACCTCAAAGTTATTCTTTCCAATCAATCCGTTGGGCTATTCCTATAAGTGTCACAAACAGCCCTAGAGTTCGTACTAGAATAACACCTTAAGACACAAATCAACCAAAACCCTAATGTCACCTAGATACTCCAATGTCACCTCAAGTATCCGTGGGTATGATTATACGATATGCATCACAGAATCTCAGATTCATCTATTCAACCAACACAAAGGACCTCAAAGAGTGCCCCAAAGTTCTACCAGAGAATCACGATGAAAACGTGTGTCAACCCCTATGCATAAGTTCATGAACCGGCAAGTTGGTCACCTTAACATACATCAAGTGGCACGCGGTATCCCATTGTCACCACAGATATCCACGGCAAGACATACATCAAGTGTTCTCAAATCTTTAAAGACTCAATCCGATAAGATAACTTCAAAGGGGAAACTCAATTCATTACAAGAGAGAAGAGGGGGGAAGAAACATCATAGGATCCAAATATAATAGCAAATCTCGCGATACATCAAGATCGTATCATCTCAAGAACACGAGAGAGAGAGAGAGAGATCAAACACATAGCTACTGGTACATACCCTCAGCCCCGAGGGAGAACTACTCCCTCCTCGTCATGGAGAGCACCGGGATGATGAAGATGGCCACCGGTGAGGGTTCCCCCCTCCGGCAGGGTGCCGGAACAGAGCCCCGATTGACTTTTGGTGGCTATGGAGGCTTCTGGCGGCGGAACTCCCGATCTATGTTGCGTTCTGGAAGTTTTTGGTCACGTAGGTATATATGGGTGCAGGGAGGACGTCGGAGGAGCCACGGGGGTCCCATGAGACAGGGGGCGCGCCCTAGGGGGGCGCCCCCCACCCTCGTGAGCACCTCGTGTCTCCCCTGACGTGGGGTCCAAGTTCATCAGGTGTGTTTCCTTCCAAAAATAACTTCTCTAGTTGATTTCGTTTCGTTTCTACTCCATCTGATATTCCTTTTCTTCAAAACACTGAAATAGGCATAAAACAGCAAATCTGGGCCGGGCCTCCGGTTAATAGGTTAGTCCCAAAAATAATATAAAAGTGGATAATAAAGCCCAATATTTCCTAAAACAGTAGATAATATAGCATGGAGCAATCAAAAATTATAGATACGTTGGAGACGTATCAAGCATCCCCAAGCTTAATTCCTGCTCGTCCTCGAGTAGGGAAATGATAAAAACAGAATTTTTGATACGGAGTGCTACTTGGCATAATTTCAATGTAATTCTTCTTAATTGTGACATGAATATTCAGATCCATAAGATTCAAGACAAAAGTTTAATATTGACATAAAAATAATAATACTTCAAGCATACTAACTAAGCAATCATGTCTTCTCAAAATAACATGGCCAAAGAAAGTTATCCCTACAAAATCATATAGTCTGGCTATGCTCTATCTTCACCACACAAAATATTTAAATCATGCACAATCCCGATGACAAGCCAAGCAATTGTTTCATACTTTTAATGTTCTCAAACTTTTTCAATCTTCACGCAATACATGAGCGTGAGCCATGGACATAGCACTATAGGTGGAATAGAATGGTGGTTGTGGAGAAGACAAAAAGGGAGAAGACAGTCTCACATCAACTAGGCGTATCAACGGGCTATGGAGATGCCCATCAATAGATATCAATGTGAGTGAGTAGGGATTGCCATGCAACGGATGCACTAGAGCTATAAATGTATGAAAGCTCAACAAAAGAAACTAGTGGGTGTGCATCCAACTCGCTTGCTCACGAAGACCTAGGGCATTTTGAGGAAGCCCATCGTTGGAATATACAAGCCAAGTTCTATAATGAAAGATTCCCACTAGTATATGAAAATGGCAACATAGGAGACTCTCTATCATGAAGATCATGGTGCTACTTTGAAGCACAAGTGTGGTAAAAGGATAGTAGCATTGTCCCTTCTCTCTTTTTCTCTCATTTTTTATTTTTTTATTTTTTATTTGGGCCTTCTCTTTTTTATGGCCTCTTTTCTCTCTTTTTTTATTTGGGCTTCTTTGGCCTCTTTTATTTATTTATTTTCGTCCGGAGTCTCATCCCGACTTGTGGGGGAATCATAGTCTCCATCATCCTTTCCTTACTGAGACAATGCTCTAATAATGATGATCATCACACTTTTATTTACTTACAACTCAAGAATTACAACTCGATACTTAGAACAAGATATGACTCTATATGAATGCCTCCGGCGGTGTATCGGGATGTGCAATGATGCATGAGTGACATGTATGAAAGAATTATGAACGGTGGCTTTGCCACAAATACAATGTCAACTACATGATCATGCAAAGCAATATGACAATGATGAAGCGTGTCATAATAAACTGGATGGTGGAAAGTTGCATGGCAATATATCTCGGAATGGCTATGGAAATGCCATAATAGGTAGGTATGGTGGCTGTTTTGAGGAAGGTATATGGTGGGTTTATGGTACCGGCGAAAGCTGCGCGGAACTAGAGAGGCTAGCAATGGTGGAAGGGTGAGAGTGTGTATAATCCATGGACTCAACATTAGTCATAAAGAACTCACATACTTATTGCAAAAATCTATTAGTTATCGAAACAAAGTACTACGTGCATGCTCCTAGGGGGATAGATTGGTAGGAAAAGACCATCGCTCATCCCCGACCGCCACTCATAAGGAAGGCAATCAATAAATAAATCATGCTCCGACTTCATCACATAACGGTTCACTATACGTGCATGCTACGGGAATCAGAAACTTCAACACAAGTATTTCTCAAATTCATAACCACCCAACTAGCATGACTCTAATATCACCATCTCCATATCTCAAAACAATTATCAAGTATCAAACTTCTCATAGTATTCAACACACTCATAAGAGAATTTTATTATTCTTGAATACCTAGCATATTAGGATTTGAAGAAAATTACCATGCTATTTAAGACTCTCAAAATAATATAAGTGAAGCATGAGAGTTCATCTATTTCTTCAAAATAAAACTACTACCATGCTCTAAAAGATATAAGTGAAGCACTAGAGCAAATGACAAACTACTCCAAAAGATTTAAGTGAAGATCAATGAGTAGTTAAATAATTATTTAGCTATGTGAAGACTCTCTAATATTTAATAATTTCAGATCTTGGTATTCTATTCAAACAGCAAGCAAAGCAAAATAAAATGACATTCTAAGAACAGCAAACATCATGTGAAGAAGCAAAAACTTAGGATCAACCGATACTAACCGATAGTTGTTGAAGAAGAAAGGTGGGATGCCAACAGGGGCATCCCCAAGCTTAGATGCTTGAGATTTCTTGAAATATTGTCTTGGGGTGCCTTGGGCATCCCCAAGCTTGAGCTTTTTGTCTCCTTAATTCCTCTCATATCACGGTCTCCCTAAATCTCAAAAGTTTCATCCACACAAAACTCAACAAGGACTCGTGAGATAAGTTAGTATAAACCATTGCCAGAACCTTACCATACTCTACTGTAGCAAATCACTAAAATTATTATTCAACATTGCATACTAAATTCCTCTGCATATTTAATAGTCCTATCCTCAAATAGAATCATTAAAGAAGCAAACATATGCAAACAATGCAAACATAACAGCAATCTGCCTAAACAGGATAGTCTGTAAAGAATGCTGCAACATCCATACTTCCCTAGCTCCAAAAATTATGAAAGAAAATTCCCACTGTAGTAAATTTATCAGATCTTAATATGCAAAAGGTTTCAACATTTTATCACATTCTGACTTTTCTAGGGAATTATTGCAACAGCGGTAAACTTTCTGTTTTCAAACAGCAATGTGGACTTCTAAAATAGGCATAGTAAAGGCTATCAATGCCACTTTTATTGAAATAAAAGATGCAAAACATTGTTCTAAATAACATAAAGCAAACCTTAACAAAATAAATTGATGCTCCAAGCAAAACACATATCATGTGGCGAATAAAAATATAGCTCCAAGTAAAGTTCCCGATGAACGAAGACGAAAGAGGGGATGCCTTCCGGGGCATCCCCAAGCTTAGACTCTTGTATATCCTTGAATATTACCTTGGGGTGCCTTGGGCATCCCCAAGCTTAGGCTCTTGCCACTCCTTATTCCATAGTCCATCGAATCCTTACCCAAAACTTGAAAATTTCACAACACAAAACTTAACAGAAAACTCGTAAGCTCCGTTAGTATAAGAAAACAAAACACCACTTCAAGGTACTGTAATGAACTCATTTTTTATTTATATTGGTGTTAAACCTACTTTATTCCAACTTCTCTATGGTTTATAAACTATTTTACTAGCCATAGATTCATCAAAATAAGTAAACAACACATGAAAAACAGAATCTGTCAAAAACAGAACAGTCTGTAGTAATCTGGATCAAACGTATACTTATGGAACTCATAAAATTCTCAAATAAATTGCTGGACGTGAGGAATTTATCTATTAATCATCTGAAAAAAGAATTAACTAAATATCACTCTCCAAATAAAAATGGCAGCAATTCTCGTGAGCGCTAAAGTTTCTGTTTTTTGACAGCATGATCAACAAGACTTCCCCCAAGTCTTCCCAAAGGTTCTACTTGGCACAAACACTAATTAAAAGCATAAAAACACATCTAAACAGAGGATATATGAATTATTTATTATTAAACAGGAACAAAAAGCAAGGGACAAAAATAAAATTGCGTTGCCTCCCAACAAGCGCTATCGTTTAATGCCCCTAGCTAGGCATGATAATTTCAATGATGCTCACATGAAGGATAAGAATTGAAACATAAAGAGAGCATCATGAAGAATATGACTAGCACATTTAAGTCTAACATACTTCCTATGCATAGGGATTTTGTGAGCAAACAACTTGTGGGAACAAGGATCAACTTGCATAGGAAGGTAAAGCAAGCAAAACTTCAAAATTTTAAGCACATAGAGAGGAAACTTGATATTATTGTAATTCCTATAAGCATAAGTTCCTCCCTCATAATAATTTTTAGTAGCATCATGAATGAATTCAAAAATATAACCAACACATAAAGCATTCTTTTCATGATCTACAAGCATGCAAAATTTACTACTCTCCACATAAGCAAAATTCTTCTCATTAATAGTAGTGGGAGCAAACTCAACAAAGTAACTATCATGGGATTGAAAATTAAGATCAAGATGACAAGTTTCATGGTTATCATTATTCTTTAAAGCATACGTGTCATCACAATAATCATAAGATAGGAGGCATACTTTCATCATAATAAATTTGCTCATCAAAGCTTGGGGGACAAAAAATATCATCTTCATCAAACATAGCTTCCCCAAGATTGTGGCTTTGCATATCATTAGCATCATGGATATTCAAGGAATTCATACTAACAACATTGCAATCATGCTCATCATTCAAAGATTTAGTGCCAAACATTTTATAGATTTCTTATTCTAGCACTTGAGCACAATTATCCTTTCCATCATACTCACGAAAGATATTAAAAAGGTGAAGCGTATGAGACAAACTCAATTCCATTTTTTATAGTTTTCTTTTATAAACTAAACTAGTGATAAAACAAGAAACTAAAAGACTCGATTGCAAGATCTAAAGATATACCTTCAAGCACTCACCTCCCCGGCAACGGCGCCAGAAAAGAGCTTGATGTCTACTACACAACCTTCTTCTTGTAGACGTTGTTGGGCCTGCAAGTGCATAGGTTTGTAGGACAGTAGCAAATTTCCCTCAAGTGGATGACCTAAGGTTTATCAATCCGTAGGAGGCGTAGGATGAAGATGGTCTCTCTCAAGCAACCCTGCAACCAAATAACAAAGAGTCTCTCGTGTCCCCAACACACCCAATACAATGGTAAATTGTATAGGTGCACTAGTTCGGCGAAGAGATGGTGATACAAGTGCAATATGGATGGTAGATAAAGGTATTTGTAATCTGAAAATATAAAAACAGCAAGGTAACTAATGGTAAAAGTGAGCGTAAACGGTATTGCAATGCTAGGAAATAAGGCCTAGGGTTCATACTTTCGCTAGTGCAAGTTCCCTCAACAATACTAACATAATTGGATCATATAACTATCCCTCAACATGCAACAAAGAGTCACTCCAAAGTCACTAATAGCGGAGAACGAACAAAGAGATTATGGTAGGGTACGAAACCACCTCAAAGTTATTCTTTCCAATCAATCCGTTGGGCTATTCCTATAAGTGTCACAAACAGCCCTAGAGTTCGTACTAGAATAACACCTTAAGACACAAATCAACCAAAACCCTAATGTCACCTAGATACTCCAATGTCACCTCAAGTATCCGTGGGTATGATTATACGATATGCATCACAGAATCTCAGATTCATCTATTCAACCAACACAAAGGACCTCAAAGAGTGCCCCAAAGTTCTACCGGAGAATCACGATGAAAACGTGTGTCAACCCCTATGCATAAGTTCATGAACCCGCAAGTTGGTCACCTTAACATACATCAAGTGGCACGCGGTATCCCATTGTCACCACAGATATCCACGGCAAGACATACATCAAGTGTTCTCAAATCTTTAAAGACTCAATCCGATAAGATAACTTCAAAGGGGAAACTCAATTCATTACAAGAGAGAAGAGGGGGGAAGAAACATCATAGGATCCAAATATAATAGCAAATCTCGCGATACATCAAGATCGTATCATCTCAAGAACACGAGAGAGAGAGATCAAACACATAGCTACTGGTACATACCCTCAGCCCCGAGGGAGAACTACTCCCTCCTCGTCATGGAGAGCACCGGGATGATGAAGATGGCCACCGGTGAGGGTTCCCCCCTCCGGCAGGGTGCCGGAACAGAGCCCCGATTGACTTTTGGTGGCTATGGAGGCTTCTGGCGGCGGAACTCCCGATCTATGTTGCGTTCTGGAAGTTTTTGGTCACGTAGGTATATATGGGTGCAGGGAGGACGTCGGAGGAGCCACGGGGGTCCCATGAGACAGGGGGCGCGCCCTAGGGGGGCGCCCCCCACCCTCGTGAGCACCTCGTGTCTCCCCTGACGTGGGGTCCAAGTTCATCAGGTGTGTTTCCTTCCAAAAATAACTTCTCTAGTTGATTTCGTTCCGTTTCTACTCCATCTGATATTCCTTTTCTTCAAAACACTGAAATAGGCATAAAACAGCAAATCTGGGCCGGGCCTCCGGTTAATAGGTTAGTCCCAAAAATAATATAAAAGTGGATAATAAAGCCCAATATTTCCTAAAACAGTAGATAATATAGCATGGAGCAATCAAAAATTATAGATACATTGGAGACGTATCAGGGAGCTACAACTAGCTCCGTGAGAAGATGGAACCAACTGCTCCAGAGCTGCGATGGCACGCCGGCATTTGCTGGAACCGGCCGGCTCTGTGAGGAGCTACAACTAGCTTGCGGGAGAGCTGCAAGCATGCAGTAGTATGCGGTACTACAACCAACAGAGGTGGCGGGGAGAGAGGTTTTTTTTGCTGGAACCATGTGTAGATTTTGCTACAACCAGCAAATTTTTTTTTGGAACTGGCGATGGACCAACACGACGATGGAGCTATATCGTCGGGTTTTTGCTGGAACCGGCAAGGTGGATAGCTACATCCAACAATTCTTTTGTTGCAACCGTTTAGTCTAGGAATTTACTACCTCGGTGATGGCGGTGACGACGTTTTTCTGCTGCAAGTGTCATCGACTTTTGCTACATCCGTTTCATGGCAGTGCTTCCACATGCATCCACAACGATGGCATTTTTGCTGCAACTATATATCTTCATTTTTTTCTATGTCATGCGAAGATTTTGCTACATCCATGCACGGTTACGACAATGGCGAGCAGCACGAGATGCTGGTAGAGGGGGAGGCGCAAGCCGGCCGGCGGCTGGAAGAGATGCACCCGGTGGGAAACCGGCGTCGGGGGAGACATAGCATACCGTGCCCATGTGATGCTACGACGGTGTGTCGTGGAGAAGGAGATGGGGGGCTAGACTACGTGCTGCAATGGGAGGGGGGTGCAGGGGAGCTGCGACGAGCGGGGGAGCTATGACGAGCGGTGTCGTGACATGGGATGCAGAGGTTCTGCTGCCCTCGCCGGAGGGCTCGCTGGCTGGGGGCATAGTCGAATCGACATTTTTTCTTGCTTGCGTTGACGTAGGGAAGGAAGAAGACGTTTTTTGGGGGCATATCGGATGGGTGCTGGGTGCTGAATCGCACGGCTGCCTGGCGACTGACCCAAATTTGGGCCGGTGCGCCGGCGCCTAGCAGTCGACTTAAAACAAACAATTTCCTTTTGAGATACATATGCAACATCAAACAACAAAACAACTCTGATAGTTACTAAAAGACATATATTCTTACAACTCAGCTTCTTCTCAAGTGCACACCTCGCTGTGTATGTCCTCTAAGAGAGGACGCCTTTATTTTATTTTAATTGGGAAGAAGCACACAAATACCAAGCAACGTCATATTATAGGGGCATTATAGTAGGAAATACCAATTATGTCTGCATGACCCCTCTAGGTTAGGCAGATTTAGTTGTAGGCGTCGGGGTTGGCAATGAGGTAGGCCTCGGCGGCCTTGAATATGGCGGTGACGGATTCCTTGGCCTTGGTGATTTCATCACTCACCTCCACGCCTGGCAGCAGCTTGTACGTCGAGTCCACCTTCACGACGCTCCCGCCGTTGGCCGCCGGCTCCACCTTGATGTGCGACGTTGCGGTCTCGATGGCTATGCCGATGCCGCCGCCCTTAGCAGGATTTAGCTAAATCGATATGGGAATTTAAGTCACTTCACCGAATTGCGAAACCGAATAAGCAAAAATCCAAAAGATAAACTGTGTAGTTTCTACGGGAGAAACTTTCGATCTATTCATAATCAATCATGGCAGTAAAGAGAACATCAGAGGTCACAAAAATTATAAGAAAATAATCACCTAGCAACGACTACAAGCACTAGGTCAAGCCAAAGGCATGCCGCCGTCATCGCCCCTCCCTCACTTGAGTTTCACAAATCTTGTTATAGTAGACAGCCAGGAAGTCATCGTTCTAAAGCCCCACAGGACCAACACACTAGAGTAGCAACCATCACCGATGAAGAGAATCGTAGATCAAAAGGATCAAACGTCATAAGCACCCAAAGAAATACTAGATTAAAATAGATTCTTCTAAAGACCGTCACCGACTGAATCCCGGGAGATCTGGTGAAGACACACCTCCAAACGCCCTCCAACAATGGTAGATGCACCATGGGGACGGGGATCGAATGTGACCAACATGATTCCTGCTGAGGGACATCGCCACCATCATATAACCCCAACCAAGAGGATGAACCTAACAAGAATGAGAGTGGGGTCCCTCCCGCCGGCGGAGGGTCGAGGTCCTTCGCACCTCCACGGCCCAAAGGCCATCAGAGATGGGGCGAACCGGCAATGGCGCTGACGGGAGGAGGAGGAAACCCGATCGCCTTGGTTCTTTTCTTGGGGAGGAGGAATGAGTGTGTTTATCTTTAGCTTTATTCTAGCTTTGTCAGATAAGTAGCGACTTTAGTAGTTCCTAATATATTTTGGAACCTAAAAATGGAAACCAACATCATAACGACAAGCAAAATGACCAAAGTTTGATAGGCAGTTGGGAGGAAGGTATCAAATCAGATGAGGGTCTCTAGGCTAGGAGGGGTGATGAAAAGAACCTCCTATTTTAGTAGACAGTAGAAGAGAAATAAAGACTAATTTTCCATTAGTGTTGCAAACTTATATATTCCTCGTACCACGATACTTCCTAATCTATCGATGCTCTTTAGTGTGTGTGTCGGTGGTGGTGGTGGTGGTGGAGGGGGGGGGGCTATCACAACTTCTCGGTTGGCTCTCTTATTTTCGACGATATTATGGGCCCCCGTAAACCTGTTTAGTTTCTCGTATGATATTCCCACCGTTATGCCCATGGCTCAAACAGAATTTGTTAGTCTGATGGTTAAAAGGAGTCACGGGAGAAATGGATAAAAGATCACGGAGTCTCAAAACAAAAAATTAAAAGGAAAATGAGAAGGTTGTGATAGTTTAAGGACTCGTGATACAATTTGCATTTTATTCATTACACACAAATGTAAGTTCGCTTTGAAAAGGGGATACATGAAGAACGTGGATTTCACTTGCCAACAAGGACCCAATAGATTATAGATGCACTTGTCAAAAAATGGTGCCAAAATAAAACACAATGACATGTCAACGGTCTCTTACAACTTTTAGAACGAAGACACCAGATGCGTCCGGCTTTAAATTAATAAAGCCCCAACGGCAGCGTAGTACACATCAAGTCTTAATACAACACCAAAAGCCATTCCGGCTCAACCACATAGTGCAAACGAAGCTAAACAAGCCGCAAACAAGATTACAGGGTTGGGGCCGTACAGAGCACGCAGGCTCGTCAAGCAACCAAAAGGGACCACGGCCGAGACCGTAGTCATGACTCCCTAGCCATCGCGTATACTTGCATCAGACGTTGTTGGGCGGTCTTGATCAGCTCAGCATCCTTGCGCCTCCCCAATGGACTCCACTGCTGCAATAGAAGGTTGCATTTGAAGATAATGTTAGCCGGGTGGTTTGTAAAGCACCCTCCTATAGTGAACTTGTTTCTAGTTAGCCACAAGGCCCAAAGAAGTGCCCCTACACAACTCCACATAACCTGATACGCTGGACCCTGAGTCGCGGCTAGGAGGTGAATGAGCTCTGTAGCCGAGCGCGGGTCCCATTGGACACCCGGCGCGGTCCGGACAGCACTCCACGCAAACCTCGCAAGAGGGCATCGGAAGAACACATGATTGGCATCCTCCGGGTCCCCGCACAACGCACACGGACCTGTGGCCGGTCCATTCCGTTTGGCCACGTTCAAGGAAGTTGGGAGCTTGTCGCGGAACATTTCCCACATGAAAAGTTTGATCTTCAGAGGCAACCACGCTTTCCACAGCCCTGCAACCACGAGCTGTGTCGGCCCTCGACACATCTTGCGGTATAAGGGGTTAAGCGAGAACTTCCCCGAGTTAGTGAGCGCCCAACTCACCGTGTCAGGCTGGTCCGAGAGACCCACTGGTTCAATGCGCTGCAACAAGGCTGCAAGGCTAGACTGCTCTTGCCCATTAAGTTCCCACATAAAATGAATCTCCGGTGGCGTAGCGACAAGCGCATCGGCCACCGACATCGCGGTATCGACAGCAATAGCGTACAGATCCCGGAATTCGACCCAAAGAGGTTGAGTACCTATCCAAAGATCTGTCCAGAATCGCGCCGACCTACCGTTCTCTATCGAGAATTTTGCCCCCATGGCAAACGCTGGTTTGATCGCCTGAAGATCATTCCAAAAAGGTGAGCCCCTTGCCCTCCCCTCAAAGAAATTCCCGCTAGGGAAATATTTGGTCCTAAGGAGATCAACCCACAGCCCGGAGGCCCCCTGGACGATCTTCCAAATCCATTTGCACATCAGCGCGATATTAAGCCATCTTGAGTTGGTGATCCCAAGGCCCCCCATGTCCTTGGGTCGACACACCCAGGCCCATTTAACCATGTGATACTTATGGTTCGGGCTAGTTCCTTCCCAAAAGAACTTGGCACGAGGCATGTCCAACTTGGCATGTACCCCTTCTGCAAGCAGAAACAATCCCATGGCAAACATTGGCAAAGAAGATAGGCTGGAGTTTGTGAGCACTAGCCTAGCCGCTTTCGACAAGAATTTGCCCCGCCAAGGGCAAACCCTACCCCGCACCTTGCCACACAGAGGTTCCCAATCCTCTATCGTGGGCCGTTTGATGTCTACCGGGAGGCCGAGGTATGTAAATGGGAATTTTCCCACTTTGCAGTTAAGCAAATCAGCGATGCGTCTTCCCTCCTCAGGCTCGACCCCCATCGAGAGCACCTCGCATTTATGGAAGTTAATTTTGAGGCCCGACATGAGCTCAAAACTAAGTAGAATCGCCTTGACCGCAGCAATACTATGAAGGTCAGGGCGAAAAAGCAGTAGCGTGTCATCCGCATACTGCAAATGAGTCACTTCCCCTGGAATGTGATGGCCCACCAACCCTTTGATATGGCCAGCCTCTGCCGCTTTCCGTAGCATAGCGGACAGCGCATCAATAGAAAGTTGAATAGGAGGGGGGAAATCGGGTCCCCTTGTCTGAGACCCCGTTTGTTCTGGAAGAAGTGCCCTACTTCTCCGTTCACTGAGACTGCAGTTTGGCCTCCCGAGACCAACTGCATGATGCGGTGCACCCAGACAGCGGAAAATCCGCGGCTGAGAAGTACCTGACGGAGAAAATCCCAATTCACCCGATCGTACGCCTTTTCAAAGTCTAGCTTCAACAGCACCGCCGGTTCCTTAGTGCGTTTGAGTTCGTGGATTATCTCCTGGAGGGCAAGCGGACCCTCGAGAATATTGCGACCGCGGATGAACGCGGATTGATTATGATGAATCGCACGATGGGCAATTGGAACTAACCTAGTCGCACACGCTTTGGCACAAATCTTAAAAGGCACGTTAATGAGTGCAATAGGACGGAACTGTCTAATGTCGTCGGCCCCTTGGACCTTCGGAATGAGCGATAAAACTCCAAAGTTAAGACGCGCTATATCTACCGACCCACGCATAAACCCATTGCAAATATCAAAAATAGGACCTCTAAGCAAAGGCCAGAAGCGTTTAAACATAGCCACCGGCCAACCATCCGGGCCAGGTGTCGTGTCCGCCTTCATATCCATCAACGCGGCGTCGTTTTCTTCGGGGAGGAACGCGAGCCCCAGCCCATCGTTCTCGCATTCCAGAACACGTTGTCCGGCATCCCACACATCCGCGCGCAGGCCAGCCCTCTGGTCCTCGCATGTCCCCATCAAGTTAATGTAAAACTCATAGATGTGACGAGAGATGTCCTCTTGTCGCAACAGAAGCCCCTGTTCCGATTGCAACCTACGGATAGCGCACTTCCAGCGCCGGCCGTTAGCATAGCCGTGGAAATATTTGGTATTGGCATCCCCTTTAAGGGTCCATTTCAAACCACTACGATGACACCGGTATTCTTCCTCCACACACAAAGACGCCTCGACTTGCCCCTCAAGGTCATATCGGTGGGCCCATTCCGTCTATGAAAGGACCCGGATATCAGCCTGGATATCGATCGAAGCGATCTCCGCGAGGATCACGGCTCTTTGCGCTTTATCAGACCTCCCTAGGTTAGCTCCCCATCCCTTGAGGCTTGCCCTGAGCCGTCCCCCGACAGCGTTCCAGAACTCCATCGGGCCACGCTGGGGCCCAACTTGATTAACGCACGCCCACCATTTCTCCCTAAAGAGCTCCTCGAAGCCTGGCACATCGAGCCAGGCCATTTCGAAGAAAAAGTGAGGGCTACATCGCAGTCTGTCCTCCCTCGAAGAGTACACAAGTGGGACATGGTCAGACCCAATGCGAAGTCTCTGCGACCAAAGTACAAAGGGGAAAACCCATTTCCCAATCTGGAGACATGAACACACGATCCATCACCGAACGTACCGTGTCTAATTGTTTGTTTGTCCATGTGAACCTAGCGCCCAATCTGGCCACCTCCCTAAGGGCCATAGAGGCGATAGGAGTATTAAACATAGCCACACGAGGCCAATTTATGTTACTGTTATTCTTATCCGCTCCGGACCTGATCAGATTAAAATCCCCTCCCACCAGGACAGGAAGCGTCACCTTAGTCACCGAGTTGACTTTGGCTTGGAGTTCTCCCAAGAACTCCGCCGATCGCGAGTGATCGGCCGGCCCGTAGACCTGAATGACTACCAACTCGCGAAGCGAGGCCCGAACTCGAACGTGCGCAGCAATGAAGAACGTACCAATATCCTAGTCGATAATCTCATACAAAGCTCGACTTAAGCCCAGCAACATGCCACCCGAGTGACCAACAGCCGGGACATGTTGCCACTCAAACCGCTCCAATGGGTCTATAGCAAGCAACTCGTGGAAACGAAAATCCCCCTTGATCATTTCCTGTAGCCCAACGATATCGACGTCCTCTCTATGCATGTACTCCTTAAGTTGAGTCCGTCACCCCGCGTGGCCAAAGCCACGGATGTTCCAAAATATGGCTCGCATCTAGATGACACGATTGCGGAGCCGGACACCTCTCGAGGTGACTGCATTAGCCACACGTCTCACCTTGCATCGGCAAGGCGAGGGAGAGGGGGCAACCCCTGTTGCCTAACCCCCTCTTCGGGCACAGCAAGAACCGCGATGGCCCCTCCCTCGGGATCACCGGGCCTCTGTTCAGCACGCGCTGCAGTAGCAGCCGCGAGCGCTGCCTGCACCGTCTCCTTGGCACGGACGAGCGAAATTAACTCCCTGACTCCCCCCGCGCACGAGAATCCACACCGCTCGCTTCCAACACCTCATGCAGATGATCATCCGAAAAGGAATCAAGAACCATGAAGCGAGGCGGTGGATTACATGAGATCTCCATATTCTTCTGCACCTGAAGGAGTTGCGCCCACTGCAGTGACGGCATGTTTCCCTTGGCCCCCTTGGAGCGCGAGCTAGTGCGCACCGGTGCCGCCGGCACCGTCTTGGTACGCTTGGCCTTGGAGATCATCGCCTCCTTGGTCGCCTCTTGCAGCAGCGGATCAGTGATGGGACGCACAGTCGGGGCTGCCGGAGCCATGACCGACTGCCGTGGAGTGGGGGGCGCCCCTAGCGGTTCCATCGCGCGCACCGCCTCCGCGCTGACCTTGCGCACCGCCGTCTTCTTCATCGGCTTCACCGAGCCGCTCAGGGTGGAGCCACGACCACCGGACGCTAGAGACCCATCCGGACGAAGCCGCGAGGGGTTGGGGGAGGGAGCGATCGGGGAACGGCAGCCGCCCATACCCACAGACGTAGCAGGGGCCGCACCCAAGGGAGGTGAAGATACCGACCCCAGGTTTGACCCATACTGGTTGGGGATCGAGAGCGACATCCCCGCAGGGCCCAACCCCACCGCAGCCCGCAGCCCCGCCACCCCCTCCACCGGCGCAGCCGGGCCCGACGCAGAGATCCCGAGCTTGTCCCAAGCCGCCGTGTCGATGAAGTCGTCCTCCTCCATGCTGGCATCATGCTCCTGGTCCTTGTCCGTGCGCTTGTCCTTGTTATGATCACCCGGGCCCCGACCACCTGGAGGCGGAGGCGGGGGTGGGAGAGCAGGAGCCGCCGGGCGCGGTTGGTCCAACTCCGGCTCGAGCTTGATGGAGTAACCCTCACCATTGAACCAAATCTGCACGGATCCACAGAGCTTGGCCGACGCTGAAGGAAATATGCCCTAGAGGCAATAATAAAGTTATTATTTATTTCCTTATATCATGATAAATGTTTATTATTCATGCTAGAATTGTATTAACCGGAAACATAATACATGTGTGAATACATAGACAAACAAAGTGTCACTAGTATGCCTCTACTTGACTAGCTCGTTAATCGAAGATGGTTATGTTTCCTAACCATAAACAAAAGAGTTTTTATTTGATTAACGGGATCACATCATTAGGAGAATGATGTGATTGACTTGACCCATTCCGTTAGCTTAGCACTCGATCGTTTAGTATGTTGCTATTGCTTTCTTCATGACTTATACATGTTCCTATGACTATGAGATTATGCAAATCCCGTTTACCGGAGGAACACTTTGTGTGCTACCAAACGTCACAACGTAACTGGGTGATTATAAAGGAGCTCTACAGGTGTCTCCAAAGGTACATGTTGGTTTGGCGTATTTCGAGATTAGGATTTGTCACTCCGATTGTCGGAGAGGTATCTCTGGGCCCTCTCGGTAATGCACATCACATAAGCCTTGCAAGCATTGCAACTAATGAGTTAGTTGCGAGATGATGTATTACGAAACGAGTAAAGAGACTTTCGGGTAACAAGATTGAACTAGGTATTAAGATACCGACGATCGAATCTCGGGCAAGTAACATACCGATGACAAAGGGAACAACGTATGTTGTTATGCGGTCTGACCGATAAAGATCTTCGTAGAATATGTGGGAGCCAATATGAGCATCCAGGTTCCGCTATTGGTTATTTACCGGAGACGTGTCTCGGTCATGTCTACATTGTTCTCGAACCCGTAGGGTCCGCACGCTTAAGGTTTCGATGATAGTTATATTATGAGTTTATGCTTTTTGATGTACCGAAGTTTGTTTGGAGTCCCGGATGTGATCACGGACATGAGGAGGAGTCTCGAAATGGTCGAGACATAAAGATTGATATATTGGAAGCCTATATTTGGATATCGGAAGTGTTCCGGGTGAAATCAGGATTTTACCGGAGTACCGGGAGGTTACCGAAACCCCCCGGGAGGTATATGGGCCTTAGTGGGCTTTAGTGGAAGAGAGGAGAGGTGGCCAGGGCTGGGCCACGCGCCCCTGCCCCCTAGTCCGAATAGGACAAGGAGAGGGGGGCGGCGCCCCCCTTCCTTCTCTCTCTCCTCTTTCCCCCTTCCCGAATCCTATTCCAACTAGGAAGGGGGGGGGGGGAATCCTACTCCCGGTGGGAGTAGGACTCCTCCTGGCGCGCCCTCCTCCTGGCCGGCCGCACCCCCCCTTGATCCTTTATATACGGGGGCAGGGGGCACCCCTAGACACACAAGTTGATCCACGTGATCATATCCTTAGCCATGTGCGGTGCCCCCTTCCACCATAGTCCTCGATAATATTGTAGCGGTGCTTAGGCGAAGCCCTGCAACGGTAGTACATCAAGATCGTCACCACGCCGTCGTGCTGACGGAACTCCTCCCCGACACTTTGCTGGATCGGAGTCCGGGGATCGTCATCGAGCTGAACGTGTGCTAGAACTCGGAGGTGCCGTAGTTTTAGTGCTTGATCGGTCGGGCCGTGAAGACGTACGACTACATCAACCGCGTTGTGCTAACGCTTCCGCTCTCGGTCTACAAGGGTACGTAGATCACACTCTCCCCTCTCGTTGCTATGCATCACCATGATCTTGCGTGTGCGTAGGATTTTTTTTGAAATTACTATGTTCCCCATCAGTGGCATCCGAGCCTAGGTTTTATGTGTTGTTGATGTTATATGCATGAGTAGAACACAAGTGAGTTGTGGGCGATATAAGTCATACTGCTTACCAGCATGTCATACTTTGGTTCGGCGGTATTGTTGGACAAAGCGGCCCGGACCGACATTACGCGTACGCTTACGCGAGACCGGTTCTCCCGACGTGCTTTGCACAAAGGTGGCTAGCGGGTGACAGTTTCTCCAACTTTAGTTGAACCAAGTGTGGCTACGCCCGGTCCTTGCGAAGGTTAAAACAGCACCAACTTGACAAACTATCGTTGTGGTTTTGATGCGTAGGTAAGATTGGTTCTTGCTTAAGCCCGTAGCAGCCACGTAAAACTTGCAACAACAAAGTAGAGGACGTCTAACTTGTTTTTACAGGGCATGTTGTGATATGATATGGTCAAGACATGATGCTAAATTTTATTGTATGAGATGATCATGTTTTGTAACCGAGTTATCGGCAACTGGCAGGAGCCATATGGTTGTCGCTTTATTGTATGCAATGCAATCGCGCTGTAATGCTTTACTTTATCACTAAGCGGTAGCGATAGTCGTGGAAGCATAAGATTGGCGAGACGACAACGATGCTACGATGGAGATCAAGGTGTCGCGCCGGTGACGATGGTGATCATGACGGTGCTTCGAAAATGGAGATCACAAGCACAAGATGATGATGGCCATATCATATCACTTATATTGATTGCATGTGATGTTTATCTTTTATGCATCTTATCTTGCTTTGATTGACGGTAGCATTATAAGATGATCTCTCACTAATTAACAAGAAGTGTTCTCCCTGAGTATGCACCGTTGCGAAAGTTCTTCGTGCTGAGACACCACGTGATGATCGAGTGTGATAGGCTCTACGTTCAAATACAACGGGTGCAAAACAGTTGCACACGCGGAATACTCAGGTTATACTTGACGAGCCAAGCATATACATATATGGCCTCAGAACACGGAGACCGAAAGGTCGAGCGTGAATCATATAGTAGATATGATTAACATAGTGATGTTCACCAATGAAACTACTCCATCTCACGTGATGATCGGACATGGTTTAATTGATTTGGATCATGTAATCACTTAGAGGATTAGAGGGATGTCTATCTAAGTGGGAGTTCTTAAGTAATATGATTAATTGAACTTAAATTTATCATGAACTTAGTCCTGGTAGTATTTTGCAAATTATGTTGTAGATCAATAGCTCGCGTTGTTGCTTCCCTGTGTTTATTTTGATATGTTCCTAGAGAAAATTGTGTTGAAAGATGTTAGTAGCAATGATGCGGATTGGATCCGTGATCTGAGGTTTATCCTCATTGCTGCACAGAAGAATTATGTCCTTGATGCACCGCTAGGTGACGGACCTATTGCAGGAGCAGATGCAGACGTGATGAACGTTTGGCTAGCTCAATATGATGACTACTTGATAGTTTAGTGCACCATGCTTAATGGCTTAGAATCGGGACTTCAAAGACGTTTTGAACGTCATGGAGCATATGAGATGTTCCAGGAGTTGAAGTTAATATTTCAAGCAAATACCCGAGTTGAGAGATATGAAGTCTCCAACAAGTTCTATAGCTAAAAGATGGAGGAGAATCGCTCAACTAGTGAGCATGTGCTCAGATTGTCTGAGTACTACAATCGCTTGAATCAAGTGGGAGTTAATCTTCCAGATAAGATAGTGATTGACAGAATTCTCTAGTCACCATCACCAAGTTAGTAGAACTTCATGATGAACTATGATATGCAAGGGATAACGGAAACGATTCCCAAGCTCTTCGTAATGCGGAAATTGACGAAGGTAGAAATCAAGAAAAACATCAAGTGTTGATGGTAGACAAGACCACTAGTTTCAAGAAAAGGGCAGAGGGAAGAAGGGGAACTTCAAGAAGAACAGCAAGCAAGTTGCTGCTCAAGTGAAGAAGCCCAAGTCTGGTCCTAAGCCTGAGACTAAGTGTTTCTACTGCAAAGGGACTGGTCACTGGAAGCGGAACTACCCCAAGTGATTGGCAGATAAGAAGGATGGCAAAGTGAACATAAGTATATTTGATATACATGTTATTGATGTGTACTTTACTAGTGTTTATAGCAACCCCTCAGTATTTGATACTAGTTCAGTTGCTAAGATTAGTAACTCGAAACGGGAGTTGCAGAATAAACAGAGACTAAGTTAAGGGTGAAGTGACGATGTGTGTTGGAAGTGGTTCCAAGATTGATATGATCATCATCGCACACTCCCTATACTTTCGGGATTAGTGTTGAACCTGAATAAGTGTTATTTGGTGTTTGCGTTGAGCATGATTATGATTTGATCATGTTTATTGTAATACGGTTATTCATTTAAGTAAGAGAATAAATTGTTGTTCTATTTACATGAATAAAACCTTATATGGTTACACACCCAATGAAAATAGTTCGTTGGATCTCGATCGTAGTAATACACATAATCATAATATTGAAACCAAAAGATGCAAAGTTAATAATGATAGTGCAACTTATTTGTGGCACTGCCGTTTAGGTCATATTGGTGTAAAACGCATGAAGAAACTCCATACTGATGGGCTTTTGGAATCACTTGATTATGAATCAGTTGATGCTTGCGAACCATGCCTCATGGGCAAGATGACCAAGACTCCGTTCTTCGGAACAATGGAGCGAGCAACAGATTTGTTGGAAATCATACATACTGATGTATGTGGTCCGATGAATATTGAGGCTCGCGACAGGTATCATTATTTTCTGAACTTCACAGATGATTTGAGCAGATATGAGTATATCTACTTGATGAAACATAAGTCTGAAACATTTGAAAAGTTCAAATAATTTCAGGGTGAAGTGGAAAATCATCGTGACAAGAAAAGAAAAGGTTTCTACGATCTGATCGCGGAGACAAATATTTGAGTTACGAGTCTGGCCTTCAGTTAAAACAATGTGAAATAGTTTCACTACTCACGCCACCTGGAACACCACAGCATAATGGTGTGTCCGAACATCATAACTGTACTTTATTAGATATGGTGCGATCTATGATGTCTCTTACCGATCTACCACTATCATTTTGGGGTTATGCATTAAAGACAGCTGCATTCACGTTTAAAAGGGCACCATCTAAGTCCGTTGAGACGACACAATCTGAACCGTGGTTTGGCAAGAAACCGAAGTTGTCGTTTCTTAAAGTTTGGGATTGTGATGCTTATATGAAAAAGTTTCATCCTGATAAGCTCAAACCCAAATCGGAGAAATATGTCTTCATAGGATACCCAAAGGAGACTATTGGGTACACCTTCTATCACAGATCCGAAGGCAAGACATTCGTTGCTAAGAATGGATCCTTTCTAGAGAAGGAGTTTCTCTTGAAAGAAGTGAGTGGGAGGAAAGTAGAACTTGATAAGGTAATTGTACCTTCTCCCTTATTGAAAAGTTGTTCATCACAAGAAATCTGTTCCGGTGACTACTACACCAATTAGTGAGGAAGACTAATGATGATGATCATGTAACTTCAGATCAAGTTAATACCGAATCTCGTAGGTAAACCAGAGTGAGATCCGCACCAAAGTGGTACGGTAATCCTGTTCTGGAAGTCATGTTACTAGACCATGACGAACTTGCGAACTATGAGGAAGCGATGATGAGCCTAGATTCTGCGAAATGGCTTGAGGCCATGAAATCTGAGATGAGATCCATGTATGAGAACAAAGTATGGACTTTGATTGACTTGCCCAATGATCAGCGAGCCATTGAGATTAAATGGATCTTCAAGAGGAAGACGGACGCTGATAGTAGTGTTACTATCTACAAAGCTAGAATTGTCGCAAAAAGGTTTTTGACAAGTTTAAGGTGTTGACTATGATGAGAGTTTCTCACTCATATCTATGCTTAAGTCTGTCCGAATCATGTTAGCAATTGCCGCATTTTATGAAATCCAGCAAATGGATGTCAAAACTGCATGTCCTGAATGGATTTCTGGAAGAAGAGTTGTATATGATGCATCCGGAAGGTTTTGT
Source organism: Triticum urartu (assembly GCF_056163025.1). Lineage (NCBI taxonomy): Eukaryota > Viridiplantae > Streptophyta > Magnoliopsida > Poales > Poaceae > Triticum > Triticum urartu. Next base: position 695,493,982 of record NC_141874.1, on the reverse strand, counting down.
CGATCCAAAAGGAGCTAACAAAGTGTGCAAGCTCCAGCGATCCATTTATGGACTGGTGCAAGCCTCTCGGAGTTGGAATAAACGCTTTGATAGTATGATCAAAGCATATAGTTTTATACAGACTTGCGGTGAAGCCTGTATTTACAAGAAAGTGAGTGGGAGCACTACAACATTTCTGATAAGTATATGTGAATGACATATTGTTGATCAGAAATAATGTAGAATTATTCTGCAAAGCATAAAGGAGTGTTTTTAAAGAAGTTTTTCAAACAAAGACCTCGGTGAAGCTGCTTACATATTAAGCATCAAAATCTATAGAGATAGATCAAGACGCTTGATAAGTTTTTTCAATGAGTACATACCTTGACAATATTTTGAAGTAGTTCAAAATGGAACAGTCAAAGAAAGAGTTCTTGGCTGTGTTACAAGGTATGAAATTGAGTAAGACTCAAAGCCCGACCACGGCAGAAGATAGAAAGAGAATGAAATTCATTCCCTATGCCTCAGCCATAGGTTCTATAAAGTATGCCATGTTGTGTACCAGATCTATTGTATACCCTACACTGTGTTAAGCAAGGGAGTACAATAGTGATCTAAGAGTAGATCACTGGATAGCGGTCAAAATTATCCTTAGTGGAATAAGGAAGTATTTCTCAATTATGGAGGTGAAAAAAAGGATCTGGATGACTCTAAGTCTCGATCTAGATACATATTAAAAGTGGGAGCAATTAGCTAGAGTAGCTCCGTGCAGAGCATTGTAGACATAGAATTCGCAAAATACTTACGGATCTGTATGTGGCAGACCCGTTGACTAAAATTATCTCACAAGCAAAACATGATCACACCTTAGTACCCTTTGGGTATAGGTCACATGACGATGTGAACTATGGGTGTTAATCACATGGTGATGTGAACTCTTAGTGTTGAATCACATGGCGATGTGAACTAGATTATTGACTCTAGTGCAAGTGGGAGACTGAAGGAAATATGCCCTAGAGGCAATAATAAAGTTATTATTTATTTCCTTATATCATGATAAATGTTTATTATTCATGCTAGAATTGTATTAACCGGAAACATAATACATGTGTGAATACATAGACAAACAAAGTGTCACTAGTATGCCTCTACTTGACTAGCTCGTTAATCGAAGATGGTTATGTTTCCTAACCATAAACAAAAGAGTTGTTATTTGATTAACGGGATCACATCATTAGGAGAATGATGTGATTGACTTGACCCATTCCGTTAGCTTAGCACTCGATCGTTTAGTATGTTGCTATTGCTTTCTTCATGACTTATACATGTTCCTATGACTATGAGATTATGCAACTCCCGTTTACCGGAGGAACACTTTGTGTGCTACCAAACGTCACAACGTAACTGGGTGATTATAAAGGAGCTCTACAGGTGTCTCCAAAGGTACATGTTGGGTTGGCGTATTTCGAGATTAGGATTTGTCACTCCGATTGTCGGAGAGGTATCTCTGGGCCCTCTCGGTAATGCACATCACATAAGCCTTGCAAGCATTGCAACTAATGAGTTAGTTGCGAGATGATGTATTACAAAACGAGTAAAGAGACTTTCCGGTAACGAGATTGAACTAGGTATTAAGATACCGACGATCGAATCTCGGGCAAGTAACATACCGATGACAAAGGGAACAACGTATGTTGTTATGCGGTCTGACCGATAAAGATCTTTGTAGAATATGTGGGAGCCAATATGAGCATCCAGGTTCCGCTATTGGTTATTGACTGGAGACGTGTCTCGGTCATGTCTACATTGTTCTCGAACCCGTAGGGTCCGCACGCTTAAGGTTTCGATGACAGTTATATTATGATTTTATGCTTTTTGATGTACCGAAGTTTTTTCGGAGTCCCGGATGTGATCACGGACATGAGGAGGAGTCTCGAAATGGCCGAGACATAAAGATTGATATATTGGAAGCCTATATTTGGATATCGGAAGTGTTCCGGGTGAAATCGGGATTTTACCGGAGTACCGGGAGGTTACCGGAACCCCCCGGGAGGTATATGGGCCTTAGTGGGTTTTAGTGGAAGAGAGGAGAGGTGGCCAGGGCTGGGCCGCGCGCCCCTCCCCCCTAGTCCGAATAGGACAAGGAGAGGGGGCGGCGCCCCCCTTCCTTCTCTCTCTCCTCTTTCCCCCTTCCCGAATCCTATTCCAACTAGGAAAGGGGGGGGGGAATCCTACTCCCGGTGGGAGTAGGACTCCTCCTGGCGCGCCCTCCTCCTGGCCGGCCGCACCCCCCCTTGATCCTTTATATACGGGGGCAGGGGGCACCCCTAGACATACAAGTTGATCCACGTGATCATATTCTTAGCCGTGTGCGGTGCCCCCTTCCATCATAGTCCTCGATAATATTGTAGCGGTGCTTAGGCGAAGCCCTGCAACGGTAGTACATCAAGATCGTCACCACGCCGTCGTGCTGACGGAACTCCTCCCCGACACTTTGCTGGATCGGAGTCCGGGGATCGTCATCGAGCTGAACGTGTGCTAGAACTCGGAGGTGCCGTAGTTTCGGTGCTTGATCGGTCGGGCCGTGAAGACGTACGACTACATCAACCGCGTTGTGCTTACGCTTCCGCTGTCGGTCTACAAGGGTACGTAGATCACACACTCCCCTCTCGTTGCTATGCATCACCATGATCTTGCGTGTGCGTAGGAATTTTTTTGAAATTACTACGTTCCCCATCAGGCGCACGGCACGCAAACCGCATATGCACCGGGCCCGAACGGATCAGAGACAGTTCATCCACCACCAGCGGCCGGCCAATCATAGTCTTGGCCGCCATCGGACGCTCCACACGCCGCTGCTTCGGTGGTACGCCCCACAGCTTCACCCATACCTCCGGTATTGACAGCGCCTTGGGCTCGGCGAGGACCGCGTCACGGATGTCGGCAGTGATGTTGTTGATGGGGAGGAAGAGTTTCCTGCTGCGCGTCGCCATCCGCAACATGACTGGATCTGGGAACGCCACGGAGAAGCAATCCGCGTCGAACGGCGCCACCTGCCAGTCCCACTCGCCCTCAAAGAGATGGGGGAGCTCTGCCTCCAGGATCTCCTTGGTCAGAACGCCGGGCGCCGCCGACACCAGGGCCGCGTTTGCCCCCAGCAGCCCCTCCGCCACCACATCCGCCTCCTCCGAATACTGCAGGCAGAAGAAGCCGCCACCCGCAAAAGCATGGCCCATGGTCTGGAGCACCAGCTGTTTGCCGCACGTGGGGCAGTAGGCCGAAGCCTGTCCCTCGTTGCTGCAGAGCACGCACAACTGCTTGAAGGCGCACTCATTCTGGTAGTGGCCCGTGCGCCCGCAGTGGAAACACTCCCCCCCCCCCCCCGCATCCTCGACGGGAATGGGCTCCGCCGCCGTGCCCTTAGAGGCGGAGGCCTTGGAGGCCTTGGAGGGCGCCGACATCGCCGGCTTGTGCTTCTTCTACTTCTGCTTGGAGTAGGGGCTGCCGACGCGGTCGCCGCAGTAGGGGAGAAGCGATTCCTTGTGCTTGAGCTCCAGCCCCTTCTTTTTGTATTCCTCCTTCTTTTTCTTCTTTCGCTCTTGCTCCTTGAGCCACCAAGCTGGGGGAGGCCCCCATCCACCCTCCTCACCGGCGCGCTCCGCCGCGCGCGCCTTCGCTTGGGCGCGCAGATCCCGCTCGCGACGCCGCTCCACCTCCAGATCCGGCTCCGCCCGCTTGTCCGCACGTCTCTCCACCTTGGAACCCATGGCTACAACCTCTGCGAAGGATCGATCTAGAGGTGGGGGAGGAGGAAGTGGGGAAAGGGAGCGTGCGGATCCGCCGAAGCGCCGCACCTCCGATGGGGTGGTAGGAAACCCTAGCGAGCTGTCTGAAGCGCCACGGCGGATCCAGAGCCACTTAAGTACTGGCCTCGTCATAGACGGGCCAGGCCTGGGCCTCTCAGCGTAGCCCACCTTCTCAGAGCAGCCCACCACCATTCACATCCCCTCCCCCACTGGGCGGACGCCCTGGGCCGCGCACGGCCCAAGATGGCCCCCTTGGCCCACATCCGGGTCTTGGCCCACCGGCCCAGCCCGGCCAGTCTTGCCAACCCTAGGCCAGGGCTCAGGCGACTCCTCCGCCGTCGCCGCCGCCCACGAGCCCGCCGGCAACACCGCCCCAGGCTCCACCGACACCACCGGCGCAAGCCCCAAGCCCCTCGGAGGGGAGGCAGCCCGCACGCCGCCCGTGATAGCCCACACACCGCCCATCTCCGCCGCACGCACCATCGGCGCCCGACCCGACACCACTGGTCGGCGAGCAGCCCGGCCGCCCGGCGCAAAAGCGCGCCGCCGCCCGGCTTTGAGCGAGCCCCAAGCTCCTCAGCCCGAGCCACGAACGTGCCGACCGTCATCTGCATCCCCTCGACGCGCCAAGCCACGCCATCACTCTCCTCCGCCTCCGAAACCTTGTCATCATTTACCTCGGCCAGAGCCCAGAAACGGCTCCCCGCCCAGCGCGGCGCCGCCTCCTCGCCCGAGGCTACCTCCGGAGACTCGCGCACCGTCCGTCCCGACGCCCGCACCATCGACCAGGCCGCCGACTCGTCGGGGCCAGCGAGCAGAGCCGCTACGCCCGCCGCGTCGCCGCCCGAATCGCCAGTCCGTACCAGAGCCGTTGGACTTGCAGCCATACCTCCCACGTTTCCTCTTACAACTTGAAAAGAGAAAACGAAATTATGTTCGACTCCCTCCCCTTCTAAATATAATGATTTTAGAGATTTTAATTTGGACTACATACATAAGTATACAAGCGTATTTTAGAGTTTAGATTCACTCATTTTGCTACTTATGGTATCCATATTAAAATCTCTAAAAGGATTTATATTTAGAAGCAAATGGAGTAGCAAATAAATGTCTTTCTTGGATTCCTATAAACAGACTTTGATGACATGCAAACATTTTTCTTTTTTGCACATAAGAGTGTTTAGTTTTTCTATTTTCGGGAGAGTGTTTAGGTATTTCACATACATATAGGATTTGTGTAAGAGGTCGACACATAAACTTCCAAATCCAAAAACTCCCTCCGTTCCGTAATTCTTGTTGTGCTTTTAGGTCAAAACTAAAACTATGACAAGAATTATAGAATTGAGGCAGTATATAAGAGTGTTTAGGTATTTCACATAAGCAAGCACCAATATCATCAAACAACAGAACCCTTTGGTAGTTACAAATACTCAACTTTTTAACTTCTCACGTCCACACTCTGCTCGGTGCTCTCGCGCTCGGCGTCACTGTTATAGCTTAGAGATTGGAGCAGCTTTATTACAACGGGAAGAAAACACACAGAATTCAAACTAGGGACATCATAATCATGTATGATATCTCTCAACAGATTCAGTTGTAGGCGTCGGGGTTGGTGATGAGGTAGGCCTCGGCGGCCTTGAAGATGGCGGTGACGGATTCCTTGGCCTTGGTGATTTCGTCATTCACCTCCTCGCCTGGCAGCAGCTTGTACGTCGAGTCCACCTTCACGACGCTCCCGCCGTTGGCCGCCGGCTCCACCTTGATGTGCGACGTTGCGGTCTCGATGGCCGAGCCGATGCCGCCGCCCTCGATGAGGGTTGACTTGCACTCACACTTCTCCTCGTCCAGGAACTCTAGCCTCTCCTTCATGACGCTAAAGGGCATGGCTGCATGATCAACTGCGTGTTATGCTTCCGCTTGACCATGTATAGATACACGCCGGATTTCTAGACTGAGGTGACACGCATGGGTTGTATGGGATTGTGATGCGTACGTACCTGAGGTAAAGTTGAACTGCCTGACGCTGCCGATGCTGCCTTCGCCGTTGACGGGATGGGCGCTGGCGACGATGTGGGGCGCGAGCTTGGGTGCCAGAGTGTGCCAGTCCATGACGCCGGCACGGAACAGGCGCGGTGCCGCGACTGAGGACTCAATCTCGTGGGTCCAGCTGTTGGTGGAGGCCATTGCTGCGGCGATCAACTAGTTAAGACGGGCAGGCGCGAAGGCTATGAGCTCAGTCAGAGCGTTGTGTTGCTAGTGCAAAGTAGTTGCAGTATGTTGCAGCGGCTGCTTGGTTGCCCAGAGCGTGCGCGGCGAGAGCTATAAATAGGTGTCCCGGAGCGCGGGGTTGGTGCCGGATGGGGTCTGTTGAGGTCGCCGGTTGCCGAGTATCCACGAGGGACAGCAGTTCAGACTTAATCATGCAGGCCGGGTTGGCATGGATGGCACCCCTCGTGGCCCTCGTCGTCAACGTTTATTGATTTTGGTGTGCAAAGAATGTGTTCCAGGGAGTAAAATACTGTAATGCCAAACGAAAATAATGGTGAAAGGTGTGGTTGGCATATGGCATGGTTGGTGTCTTGGCGGGAAAAGAAAAAGGCCACTCTTTTCAGTGGGCTACATGTCTGTACGTAAACTATTCTCGCATGTTTTATTCAGAGTTTTTAAAACTATTTATTTATTAGGAGTTATTATTTGAGTACACCAGCTGTTATTTTGACCATCCTTGACACAATGTTCTGTGTATTTTCTTTACACCAAATTTCATTGGAATCGACCTTCTTTCCGGAAATTCAATTTGGCTCACGGGAGCACATGCTCCCGGGCCCAAAAATAATTTGTCGAATGTGAAAAAAATCAAGACAAAATTTTTATGTGATCTTAGTCACATACAAATGCTACCTGCAGATTTTGAGGCAAAAAGGTTAAGCATTTTGGCATGTGCAAAAAAAAAGACCAAATGTCATCCAAAAATGTGACCCAAATTTGTTTTTTTCACCGACGAAACATTGCTGCTGCGTTTCACATGAAATTTGTCACATCTTCCAATGCATTGGTGCTTAGGTGAAATGCTAAGTGCATTAACAACCATAGTAACTAATCTTCTCAATACATAGGTGCTGAACTTTTGTATCTAAGCTCCTCTCATTTAATTGCTTAAAACCTAAATTCCTTCACGCATGGGTTGGTAGCCATTTTGCACAGTTTCACACGCTTATCATCGTTTCCTTTCGGGGTCAGCATAATGCTCTTCCTCCTCTTTAAGTGCTTTGTCACATCATTTTTTTGCCTATGTGGTAGCCTTAGCACCAGCACACCTTGGAGTACTGGAGTACTGTTCATCTGGGAGCATATGCTCCAGGGAGCCAAAACACCCCTCCCCTATCTTCCTATATATCCAGCAGATTGAACTTGTTGAATCCTAATGGGTGTAGTTGCACTAAAGTTACATGCCCGCCCATATAGGGAGGTACCTAAATTATGACTCCAAATTTTGTGTGTGTGCTAAATGTGTACATGCTTTGTGCACTCGAATTATCCCACTGAATCTCTGAAGGAACATCCCTTATTCAGATTGATTATTCACGGAGAAACCGCCATCGCCGATGGTCTTACCACCCTTCAAATGGTTTCTATCGGGGATGCGGGGATCAAGGCGGTTGTTGAATTTCTTGGAAGCAATTGTTGGAAATATGCCCTAGAGGCAATAATAATTATGTTATTATTTATTTCTAAATTTATAATTGATGTTTATATTCTATGATAAAATTGCTATGGTTCTCGAATTTGTGAAAACTAAGAGGTTCAGAGAAAAAAATCACATGCACGTGTAGGATTATAAACGGTAAAAATAAGGTTCCTAGTCTTGCCGTTAGGACTAGCTCAAGTGTTGCATGATGATTTTGTTTTCCTGATCATGGTTATAGTTAAGTGTAACGATGATGTCAACAATATCGAGGGCACAATGTTGGAGGAACACTTGTGTTGAATTGACCCAAGTTGTATGTTATACTTCCAGATAATTTCGTCACAGGTTTATAGTCCATAACACAGAAAGTTAACATATGCACAATTTTTTAGACCATGAGAACATTGAGTCACTTCATACTGGATGATACACTTTGGGGTTGGTCCAACGTCAACCATAACAGGGTGATCATAACAACAATTTACATGTTCATAGGAAACGTATGGCAAGGGACTAGATAGCTCGAGACTAGGATTTTCTCCTCATGCGATGAAAAGATATTCTTCAGGCCCTCTCGGTGTGACAGCATCCATCAACATCTGGCCAGACACAGCGTGAATTGATCACGGGGATGCGGGAACGCGAGAACGAGAAAAGACAAGAAAACCGATAACAAGGAGACTGACATATAGTGCCAATGATTTTGACTCACAGGGATGCCGATATTTTTTTTGAATAAAAAGGTAGAGCATTTTCTACCTTATGCATTCAAAATGGGCGAAAACCCGGATGACCACAGTCATTTACATGAAGGTGATGTTGACGCCACACAATTTGTACAGCATGCCATCACCAGGCCTATGCTAAGATACATAGTGTAGCATAGAAGAACGGGAGAGAACACATCTTGCTAACTAGGAGCAAAAGCAGTTGCCCAATCCCAAAGGCTCCGCCTAGTATGTTGTGGGGCACATAGGCTCCATAGTCTGATCAGCTCAGTGACTCCATTGTATACCTGGCGCTCTTGCCAAAAAGATCCATCAAACACTTGTGCGTTCCTGGCATTCCAAAGTGTGACCGCACATGCCGCGAAGAGAATATGCCATAGCTTGCCGTGCAGTGCCCTTGGTTGTTCGGAGAATAGGAAAACTTCAGGTTCTGTAGAAGATGTGGCTAGCTCCTGCAGGCCTAAGTTGGACCATAGTGCTTGTGCTAGTTTGCATCGTAGTAAAATGTGGCTCATTGTCTCCGCAGCTGGGCATAGATCACAACCATTATGTGAAACAATTTTATCCCAATGCTTGCTTAACATATTATCTCTGGTACCGTGTCTGTCCCGGAGCGCAATCCACAGGAAGATGCGGTGTTTGTGGGGTATGATTCTGTCCCAAATGAAGCAGGCTGGCGTATAGTTTTTTCCTCGAAAGGTGAGCAACTTGTAGAAATAAGCAGTGCTAAGGCTCTTGTCATCAAGCAGATGCGTTCTGGTGTCGGGCTTACCATCTCGAGGGTGTCAGTTTCCAATGGGCTAGCTCTCATGGCGGCTACTTGATTCGCCTCCCGATGGAAGACGGTGAACACAGTGCCAGTAGCACATCTGGCAAACTGGACAATAGTGATGCCGCACCGTTCCGATAAGAGGCGCTTGAACCAAGGAAGGAAACCAGACATGGGCGGAGAGATGTTTACGAGGCAAACTTGGGCATTCTGGTCTAGAAGCAGTCGGTAGTCAACATCGAGAGAGGTGGGATGGCCTCGGACCACCGGCTCCATGGAGGCGAGAGGCCCAGGCTTAGGAGGTAGAAGTGCTAGAGAGCAGGAGGAGGCAGTGGGGGCTTGACGGCTTGGGAGAGCGGGGGGGGGGGGGACACCATCGTGTTATAAGGAGGCGCGGGGGTAGCGCACGAAGACGATGATCCGCGCCGGGAGATGAATTGGGATAGAATGTGGCCCACCTGTCGGCAGGACCAACAGACAATGGGGTCTTTGCAATCCTTACGCCGGTGGCTGTAAGATAGGCACCTATAGCATCTAACATGCAAATCCTTAGGCTTTGCAGATTGCTTTATTGCATTGGAGGCGACGCGCTGCGCTGAGCTTGCTTGATTCCCAGGCGCCGGACGTGACAGTAGGGCATGCAAGTAGGAATTATGGCGCAGGACAGACATGTCATTATGTTGGTTTTCGCGATAGCTAGCAGGGGCGTCCCGGATAGCCGAAAGGATCTCATCAGCATGCCTGCAGGTCGGGCCATCGGGTTGGTCGGCATGCATGGTAGCCTGCGAGTGAATAGGATTTAAGACATGAGCATGATTACTATTGCATGGTGCATGCAGCCGCGGAGACTCTTCTTCCACAGGCCGCGGGAAAACCGGGCTAAGAGGATCTTTCACACTGAACGAGAGATTGGAGGAGCGTTGCACCGTGCCAGGGTAAGGTCCAAGTAGCGAAGGGGAAAGGGGGGGTGCATAGTGCACATCCTAGGTCTGCGCCTCACATCCAGCCTGGCACGTTTACCGTTACTCAAGGAGACGGCCACGTGCATCGGCCCCCAAGTCCAGACATTTTTACGTATGATCTCCCATGCAACGCCTACATGGGCCACTTCAAATTCGAAATGAACAACGACCAACGGCCGTACCCGGAAACCAGCTGGGTTGCCCCCAAACCAGTGGCAAAGGATTTTTGCGAGAAAGGCCGGCAAGAAGAACACACCTTCATCCAGAATGGCGGTGAGGGAGTCCTGGATTAGGGGGGTATCCGGACAGTCGAATTATATCCTTTGGCCGGACTGTTGGACTATGAAGATACAAGATTGAAGACTTCGTCCCGTGTCCGGATGGGACTCTCCTTGGCGTGGAAGGCAAGCTTGGCAATACGGATATGCAGATCTCCTTCCTTGTAACCGACTCTGTGTAACCCTAGCCCCCTCCGGTTTCTATATAAATTGGAGGGTTTTAGTCTGTAGGACAACATACAATCATACCATAGGCTAGCTTCTAGGGTTTAGCCTCTCTGATCTCGTGGTAGATCTACTCTGGTACTACTCATATTATCAAGAATAATCAAGCAGGATGTAGGGTTTTACCTCCATCAAGAGGGCCCGAACCTGGGTAAAACATCGTGTCCCCTGCCTCCTGTTACCATCCGCCTTAGACGCACAGTTCGGGACCCCCTACCCGAGATCCGCCGGTTTTGACACCGACATTGGTGCTTTCATTGAGAGTTCCTCTGTGTCATCATCATTAGGCTTGATGGCTCCTTCAATCATCGATAGCAATGCAGTCCAGGGTGAGACTTTTCTCCCCGGACAGATCTTTGTATTCAGTGGCTTCGCACTGCGGGCCAACTCGCTTGGGCATCTGGAGCAGATCGAGAGTTACGCCCCTGGCCACTAGGTCAGGTTTGGAAGCTTAAACTACACGGCCGATATCCGCGGAGACTTGATCTTCGACGGATTCGAGCCCCTGCCGAGTGCGCCACACGGTCACGATGAGCATGATTTAGCTCTACCATCGGACAGTGTTCAGGAGATCGCACCGGCAACCGCTCCGACCCTCAATTCGGAGCCAATTGCGCCATCCATGGACGGGTGGATAGACCCCGCCACGGAGGCCGTATCCTCAGCGATGACAAGCCGAGTATCGACCTTACCCTTCACGAGAGCCGTGACGCCAAACTGCCGGATTCTTCCCCGGCCACGGACTCCGAACCGCTTGCGCCCGTGCCTACCGAATCCGACCGGGCGCCGATCATGGAGTTTACCTCCGCGGATATTTTACAGCACTCGCCCTTCGACGACATACTGAACTCATTAAGGTCTCTCTCCTTGTCAGGAGAGTCCTGGCCGAACTATGTCCGGCAGGATTGGGATGAGGATGACGAAGAAATTCGCCGCCCATCCACCACCCACTTAGAGCATCTCTAGCAGTTCGGCCCCCCAGGGCGCTAAAAAAGGGCGGTTTGGGGGCGAACCGATGCTAGTTCGGCCCCTGGGGGCGACCTAACTCCTAGTCACACCCCCAGGCGCTGCCCCCAGGACGCGAAAGATTCGAACTTGGTTGTTCCCTCTCACAAAAGACGCCACAAGTCGGGCGATCGCAAGCCACAGTTTGGCGTACAAAAAATAGAGCGGCAGAAGTTCGCGTGCGCATCCCTCGGCGGGCTATGCCCCAGGCGTCGGCGGAGTTGGCATGTGCGGGCTTGGCGGTGTCGGAGCAGCCTCTGCGCTAGGCGGTGTCGGCGCGGCTTCGGTGGTGCTGGGCGTCGTGGAGGCGTCGTCACGTGGGCTTGGCGGCGGCGGCGGCGTGTGCGTCGGCGTCGGCGGCCTGGTCGAGGGAAGCTGGTTCAGGATGAGGCCGCGCTTCGCCAAGTACCACACCTTGACCGCCTCGTCGGTGCTCTGGAGCATGTCCGCCCCGCCTAGCAGGAAAGCCAGGTCAGTGTTTCTCTTCTTCGCGGCGACGTTCGTCCGGAGCAGGTCGAGCTTGACGGCGCTGCTCGACATCAACGTTGACCACCGCGCCTCGGTCTTCTCTTCATGAAAGACGGCCCGGGCCTGCGCGTCGGTGAGGTAGTGCTCGATGGACTCCTGCACTCGAGCGGTGGCCGTGTCGATGTATTTCCCCTTCTTGGCAACTTTGTTGCCGTCCGGCCGCCCTTCCGATGCGCCAGGAGCCGGCGCGTCCGGCTTGTAGGTCTCCTTGGCCTTGTCGAGGGTGCGCCGGACGTCCGCCCACTTCTCGCACTTGTCAATGCGCTTGTAGACGTGGAGGTACTTGAATTCGGCGTCGCTGTTTCTCTGCCGGTACAGGGTGAACATGCGCAGCAACTGCGCGGAGGGACAAATATTTGGCGCGCGTACACGGCGAAGAGGGGCGGGAGGCCGGCGTGGCATACCTGATCCTCGACGCTGGCGCCGCTCTCCGGGCGAGCCGCAACCTCCTTGACGACCCCATGCCATTTTTTGCACGCCCCTGGATACGCCCCTAATGGTCCGCTATCGCCTCGGAGCCGCGCTGCATGTAGACGCCTATGAAGTAGGGGTCGACGAGCTTGCGCTCGTCGAATTCGGCCTTGATGCGGTCCCAGTACGTGTCGATGCTCTGGTCCGTGCCAATCGTCGGGTCGAGGCAGACGACTTTCCATGCTTCAGTGAGGCATTCCTCCTTGGACGCCCACTTGATGTGCGGCTCGCCTGTCCTGGCCGCCCGCTTCTTCTTGCGCCCCTTCGCCGTCGCAGGCGTCGGCTCCTCCTCCTCCTCCTCGACGTCCTCCTCCTTCTGCTCCTCCTACTCGTCCTTGCCATAGACGTAGCCGAGTTCGCCGTCCATACCGCCGCTGAGATCCACCACCTCGTCCTGGGTGACGAACCAGGGAGATGCGGCGGCCGCGGCCGAACCTGTCGCGATGATGTCGTCCATGTCGGCCTCGGTCTCGTCGGTGTCGCCGAGGTGCGAGAAGGGCAGCAGGCCACAGTGTAGCGGGGGCGTCGGGGAGGAAGCGTAGGCGGGCGGCGAGTAGTTGTATGGAGGGTACTACATGCCGGCGAAGGTGGGAGAGGGCGTGCGCTGGGCCGGGTATCCATGGGGGAAGGTGACGTTTGGGTTGAACTCACCGTGCGCGTCCCCGTCGGCGTAGCCCGGCGAGGGTGATCCCCATGGTTGCGGAGAGCCGACGCCTTGCTGGCCCCAGGGCGCGTACTAGGCGTGGCTTCCAGGTGGATTCATCATCCCGCGCGAGTCGCCTCGGCCTCGATTTGGTCCGCCGAGGCAGCCGCAGCCGCGCGCGCCGCGTTGTCGCAGGCCTTCTTGGCGATGGCCCTGTTCCACCGGTCGGCGGTGACAGCCTCCCGCCGCTGAACTTCCTCCCTCCACTCGGCGTTTGACATGCCCGGTGGCTTGATCGGCGGCGCCCTTGGCTTTCTCTGCTTCGGCTAGGCGACGGAGGCGGCCGCGGTTGCCGCCGCGCGGGGGGGGGGGGCGACGTACTTCTTCGGTGGCATGGCGGCCGGCTGGGAGGGAGGCGAGCGGGAGGGAGATTGGCGGGAGGAAGGAAGAGTACGGGAGGGAAGTGGGGAAAACGCAAGAAGAAACGGCGGGAAAAGGCGCTCACCTCGCCGACAGGGCGGACCCACGCGCCCTTTTCGCTTGTGCCGACGCCCCAGGCCCCCCAGGAAGCAGGGTTCAGCCTGGGTCCGCCGGCACCAGTTTCGCCCCGAGACGGCAAAAAACGGGCTTCTGGGGGCGCGACTGGGCCGTTTTTTCGACGTCGGCGCAACAAAATTGCCTGGAGAGGTCCTGTTGGCGCGCAGCTGGAGATACTCTTAGTAGCCACTGTTGACGATTTGACCAACATGCTCGACTTCGACTCCGAAGACATCGGCGGTATGGACGACGATGCAGGAGGCGAACAAGTACCACTGCCCACAGGGCACCGGACAGCCACCTCATCATATGATATGTATGGTGGACACACCCAAAGAAGGCAATGGCGATAGGACAGCGGAGGATGACCCCTCCAAGAAGCAACCCAAGCGCCGACGTCAGCGGCGCCGCTCTAAGTCTCGCCAAGGCAAAAGCGGTGATACCTGCACAGGAGATAATAGCACTCCGGACAGTGCCGAAGATGACAACAATCCCCTCCAGCAAGATTTAGAGCAGGAGAATGGCTAAGCTAGCCCTCCCGAGAGAGCAGCAGATGGAGAGGCGGGGGATGATAATTACATGCCTCCCTCCGAAGACCAGGCAAGCCTTGACGATGACGAATTTGTCGTGCCCGAGGATCCCATCGAACAAGAGCGCTTCAAGCGCCGGCTTATAGCCACGGCAAATTGCCTTAAAAAAAGCAACGACAGCTTCAAGTTGATCAAGATTTTTTAGCTGACAGATGGACTGATGTCCTTGCGGCCGAGGAATATAAACTCGAAAGCCCCTCCAAGAGTTACCCAAAGTGCAGGTTGCTACCCCGACTGGAAGAGGAAGCACCAAAACCTATATCTCCAGCGTATGACGCAGCTGATCGGCCACCTCGTGGCCGCGACAGAGAGGCATTTCAGCCAAAAGCTCAGCCCACACCCCGATGCCACTCAAATAAAAATGTCAAAGCACGGGGAAATACACCAGACCTGCGAGACATATTGGATGACAAAGAAAAACACGCAAGATCGATCTACGGATCACGAGGGCGCGCCACTATGCGAGACGATAACCGTCACGGCGGATACAGTAAAAGTAAATCCGACCGAGCTGAACACAGCGGACAAGACTCATTTGAGCTGCGTCGCGATATAGCCCAGTACAGAGGCGCTGCGGACCCCCTATGCTTCACAGACGAAGTAATGGATCACCAAATCCCAGAGGGTTTCAAACCCGTAAATATCGAATCATACGACGGCACAACAAATCCTCCGTTATGGATCGAGGACTTCCTCCTGCACATCCACATGGCCCGCGGTGACGATCTACACGCCATCAAATACCTCCCACTCAAACTCAAAGGACCAGCTCGGCATTGGCTCAACAGCCTGCCAGCAGAATCCATTTGCTGTTGGGAAGATTTCGAAGCCGCATTCCTCGACAACTTCCAGGGCACTTATGTGCGACCACCAGATGCCGATGACTTGAGCCACATAATTCAGCAGCCAGAGGAATCGGCCAGGCAATTCTGGAAACGGTTCCTGACAAAGAAAAATCAAATCGTCGACTGTCCGGATGCAGAGGCCCTAGTAGCTTTTAAGCACAACATCTGCGACGAGTGGCTCGCCCGGCACCTTGGCCAGGAAAAGCCGAAATCTATGGCAGCCCTCACGACACTCATGACCCGCTTTTGCGCGGGAGATGACAGCTGGCTGGCTCATAGCAACAACATATCAAAGAACCATGGTACTTCGGATACCAAGGATAGCAATAGCAGGTCACGTCGCAACAAACACAAGTGCCACATCAACAGCGACAATACCAAGGATACGGCAGTCAATGCCGGATTCAAAGGCTCTAAACCCGGTCAGCGGAAAAAGCCATTCAAAAGAAGCACTCCGGGCCCGTCCAGTTTGGACCGTATACTCGATCGCTTGTGTCAAATACACGGCACCCCCGACAAGCCAGCCAACCACACTAACAGGGATTGTTGGGTGTTCAAGCAGGCCGGCAAGTTAAATGCCGAAAACAAAGATAAGGAGCTACATAGCAATGACGAGGAAGAGCCCCGGCAGCCAAACACCGGAGGACAGAAGAGGTTCCCCCCACAAGTGCGGACGGTGAACATGATATACGCAACCCACATCCCTAAGAGGGAGCGGAAGCGTGCGTTAAGAGATGTATATGCGTTGGAGCCAGTCGCCCCAAAGTTCAACCCATGGTCCTCCTGTCCGATCACCTTCGATCGCAGGGACCATCCCACTAGTATCCGTCATGGCGGATTCACCGCACTGGTCCTAGACCCAATCATCGACGGATTTCACCTCACTTGAGTCCTTATGGATGGTGGCAGCAGTCAGAACCTACTTTATCAGGACACAGTGCGCAAAATGTGTATAGACCCCTCAAGGATCAAACCCACAAAAACGACCTTCAAAGGCGTCATACCAGGTGTAGAGGCCCATTGCACAGGCTCAGTCATACTAGAAGTGGTCTTCGGATCCCCGGATAACTTCCGAAGCGAGGAGTTAATCTTTGATATAGTCCCGTTCCGCAGTGGCTATCATGCACTGCTCGGGCGAACCCCATTTGCGAGATTCAACGTGGTACCGCACTATGCATATCTCAAGCTCAAGATGCCAGGACCTCGGGGGGTCATCACAGTCAATAGAAACACAGAGCGCTCTCTCCACACGGAGGAGCACACTGCGGCCCTCGAAGTAGAAGCCCAAAGCAGCCTCTTAAGGCAATCCACCAGTTCGATGATTAAAGACCCGGACACCTTCAAGCGCGCCCGGAGTAATCGGCAACAAGACCGCCTGGCACGTTCCGAGCTCGCATAGCAATGCGACCCCCACCCCAGTCCTAGCCAAACGGCGAAATCCGAGCCACGCATACATAATTACGCATTGAAAATACCATGGGCATAGATGGGGGGCACGACTACGACACGTCCCAAAACGTGGCTCAACCGCACTAGGGGCTTTCCGCCTTATTATTTTTTTCTCTCTTTCAGGACTTTACTCTCTGGAAACCCCGTCCGGCAGTATGATTGCCGGACACACGATACAACAACCAAGGAGGCAGAAAGCTACGTCGCATCATGGAATTCCCAGGTGGTCTCTGATAACGAGTGAAATACCTGCTTTAAATACCATTCCTCAGCTTGCCCTCGGAGGGGACATGTCAAATAGTCCTACTTTTTGCTTATCGCACTACTTGTATCATTCTGCTTCGATGCACCTTTTTGCATAAACAATGCATAGCACTAGACTATTATCGCATTCTCTATTCTTCTTATATATATATATATTCATTCATGACATTCAACACCCGTACACTCTGATACGGCCAATACGCCAAGGGCTTAAGCGTACCCCATAATACGGCATGAGAAGTCCGAAAACTTTCGACAGTGCGGCACCCCGAACTTATAGCATTATATGCATCAGCTCCGAATCATGTCTTGGGTCAATAGTTGGGTTTGCCCGGCTCCCATGTTTTGGTACCTTACATTCCACTGTATCGGCTAAGGTAGCATTGGGAGAACTACTGCGATTGTGCCCCGGTTCATCTGGGCAAGCACCTCAGTAGAGAAAACTAAAACTGACTGCCATGATAAGGCGAGAGTTGGTTGCTGTTCAAGAGGTCTCGAGTCCCTAAAGACTTATGCCGCTTAGAGCGAGGAGTCGGCTTTGTCCGGCTTAAGGCGTGTATAGCGCCCCGAATTCGGCCTTCCGAATACTAGGGGCTTCACCAAAATTTAAAATTGTAGACTTCTATGGCTAAGTGAGAGTGATAAAGCATTATAGTCCGATTGCCTTGTTCGTTGTGCTGAGCACCTCCCTTGAAGGACCCAACAATGGGAAAAAGAGTGCTCAGGTTTATCCCGAACACCCCAGCACTCATGGCATAGGGGCAGAAGCCGACGACTGGCCATCTCTCAGATTTGATAAACAGCCGCACAGAAGGTAATATTTTAAATTTAAACAAGCATTGCATAGCGCATATGAACAAGTTTTCATAGTACAGGATCACACAAGCAAGTTCATTAAAAAATTACATCCTTCGCACACTCGTCCGCCACAAGATGGGCACCTTTCAGGACACCCTCATAATACATTTCGGGGTGGCGATGCTCCTTGCCCTGCGGCGGCCCCTCCTTCACCAGCTTCTCGGCGTCCATCTTGGCCTAGTGCATCTTCGCACGGGCAAAAGCCTGGTGTGCACCTTCGATATAGACGGACCGCTTTATGACTTTTAGCCATGGGCAGGCATCCACAAGCCGCCTCACCAGGCCGAAGTAGCTGTTGGGAAGGGAGTCGCCAGGCCACATCCGTACTATAAGGCCCCTCATGGCCTGTTCGGTCGCCTTGTGCAGTTCGACCATCCTACCGCAGCAGATGCGTTCGAGGACACCTACCTCCTCAGCCTGGAGGTTACCCACCAAGACGAGCATGTCCGCTCCATCCTATGTGGTGATGTAGCAGGTCAGACTCTGAAGAACTATGCAGGTCAAACTCTGAAGAAGTAGCAGATCGACATATTCATCTTTCTCCAGCGGGGATGCTGGCCACCACCCCGTGAAGTACAGGGTTTACAAGGTCGAAGAGTTGGTCTGACCATGTTCGTCGGCCGCCTAATCCAGCTGTTAACATGATCTTCTCTAGCTCGGGTTGCTACATTCAGTTAACTAGTTTCGTATCCATGAGCAAAGACAAGTTACACTGAGCAGAGAGAGAACAAAAAATAAACGTGTGGTTGTGGTCTGTTCCAGGAGGTAAGATGGAGAGATAAGGACCGAAATGTGTGGTGTAAAAGCAAGTACAGCTTTGTGTATAAAAAGAATATTGTATTTGTTTGAAAGGAACGTCTGTGGTACTTCTAGTGCTACTTGTATCAAAGTGTTTTGACTTATGTGTGTTGATTTTACGAGAACAATGTACTAGTTAAAGTTTCCTTTTGAATAGTTTAGTTAAAGTTCTTTGGCTGATGGATGTTGATTTTACGAGAGTTACTACCAAACCCAACTAGTCACAAAATGACATTACAAATTTCACGCATTTATGAAAAACATAGTTCAAAGGACATTTATTAAAAAACAATAGTTTGGAGACATGAAATATGGAAATTTGGAAAAATTAGAACACTATAGAATATAAATAAATAAATATGAAGTTCATTGTGAAAAAGCAAGGGAGGTCAAAAGCACTAAAATCTTCAAAATAGAACCTCTGAAGACATGTAACATCGAAAGTAAAAAATATATCTTCAGTGAAGTTGGAATGAGAAGCATAATTCTGAGTTTGAAAAATAAACAAAATAACTAATTTAAATGAAGTGTGTATCTTAAAAAACAAAATGAAAAACACTCTAAGTTCATGAATCTTTATTAAAAAGTCTATCTTTAGTTTTGGGCGAGTACGTCATCACATCGAGAAAAAGGCCAAGGTATATTATAAAAAGTCAAAGCAAGTATGATTTTAAGTTGTCTTTTACTGGTTGAGCGCAATATATAAGAATTTTGATTTTTCAAACATTCATGATTACTTCGTGTGATTTGTAGTGCGGAACAGAAAAGATTCATGACTATATATGACTCGATGATGAAGTATATGGTGTCGATCGTGAAAAAAATGAATCTTTAGAAACGTAATAAAAATTCAGATTTTTCTGTTTCTGAAAAGAACCCAAGAAGTTCAATTAAACTAACAAAGTAGTTCGATCTTAATAAATATTGCCATTTTTTCGTGTTCAAAAATAAAACCAAGAAGTTCAAATTAAAAATAACGAAGTAGTTTAATCTGTATGAAAATAACGGATTTTCCCGCTTCAAATAATAAAACCAAGAAGTTCAAGTTAAAATAGGTGGAGCGCTTCAATGTTTTAAAAAAACTCAGATATTTTCACGTAACCGAGAGAAGTTCAGGTTGATAACCGCCAGAAGTTTACGTACTACACGATGGGCATTCCGTATGAAAAAAATGCAAAAGTTCTTATGAGAGAGCTTGAACAAAAATAAGTGACAGAAGTTCAAGGTGAAAACAGTGAGAAGTTCAACTATTACACGGAATGCGTTTCAGATAAAAAATTAAGAATAGAAAACAAAAATCTTAAAAGGTATGTTGCTAGAAGTTCCCGTACTCCTCCGTGCATGGTTTAGAAATTAATTGCGGGAAGTTCGACATCCAATTACATGTTTGAAGATGGCAAGAAATGACGTCCGACCTTCAATTGTATGTAATTCGACGTACACACTAAAATGTGACAGAAGTTCATAGTGAAGAGAATGAGAAGTTCAAGTACTGTAAAGAATGCATTTAGGTGAGAAATAAAAGTATAGAAAAATAAAAGCTTAAAAGTTTTGTTGAAAGAAGTTCAAGTACTATGTCTAGAGAAGTTCAAAAATTCTCGCGAGAGAGGTTCACCTTGTATTTCCATGTTTGATTTTTTCCGTATAAAAATCAAATACAATTCTTTACTCAAAATATAAAAAGGTGAAGTTCATATTGAAATAATAGAGAAGTTCAGAGTTTATTAAACCTAGGATTTACCTGTTCAAAAATGAAAACACAACACCATTTTTTGCACTTCTAAAAACAACTCATAAATGAAAAAAATGGTTACTAGAAGTTCAAGTGCTCAGTGAGGAAAAGTTCAACAAATTTTTGTGAGAGAGGTTCACCGTGTATTTAGATGTCCAAAATACATAAAAAATATGTTGTTTTCTGTGTTTTAAAACAATTCTCTCAAACCAGAGAGAAGTGCAAAGTGATAATAACCAGAAGTTCACGTACTACATGGTGTGTATTTCATATAATATAAAATAATAATAAAGTGAAACAGAGTGAAGTTCAAACAGACATGCCCCAGAAGTTCAACTACTTCACGCGGTGCAAAAAGTAGCACGTCAAAAACAGAGTGAGTTTCAAACAGACATGCCCGAGAAGTTCAACTACTTCACGCACGTTTCCTTTCGCAATGAAGGCAGAAATCATGATCTCGTCATTTAACTAATTTACTTCAAAATGATAGGAATATCATTTGGGTAAGTTCAAGTCCTCAGTCGGAGAAAGTTAAAAAAATATTGTGAGATAGGTTTGTACAAAAAGAATATCATTTGTGTACACACTGATGAAATGGATGAGAAAATTACAAACGAAAATACGTCACGGAAGTTCAACATGAAAACAACAGGAAGTTCGACTACTATAGTGAATGAAATTGAGATGAAAAACTTTTAAAATTGTCGCGAGTATGAAAAATGATCAACACGGGAAAGTTGCATGTTTACAGCAGCTTTCCATCGGTATATCACTTGCTCAATTCCGGTGAGTGGATGGAGAGCTACGAGCAGTGGATGGAGAGCTACGGGCAAAAAAAGCACGTGAAAAACAGAGTGAAGTTCAAGTAGACATGCCGAGAAGTTCAGGTTCTTCACGCGGTGCATTTTCGAAGAATCTGTTTCGCGATAAAGGCAGAACGAACGATCTCGTCATTTTTGAAATTACTTGAAAACGGCAAGGAATCATAGAAAACCATCAACATGAAGAAGTTTCGAATTTTCCGTAGCTTTTCAGCGGTATATTATTAGCCCCATTCCGATAAAGTTTGTAGAAATTATGGCAAAAATATGTTTTTAACCATTTTCAAAACTGACATAAAACCGTAATGAATTAGGAGAAACAATATATACAAAAAAGTTTCACATTTCTTCAAGCTTTCCAACGCCATATCATTTGCTGCATTTGGACATACTGTTAAAAAATTAGCTCGAAAATACGAACTTGGTGGAACTTGTACCGTTTTCTAAATTACTTTTAAACCGTTCAAAATTAGAAAAAAAACTTTTAACATGAAAAAGTAGCGCATTTTCATAAGCTTTCCAACGCCATATTATTTGCCTCGATTGGATTAGCTATTTAGAAATAGCATCGAAAATACAAACTCGGGTGTTTCATTTGCGAAATTCTACGATTTTCCGAATTACTCTTTAACCATAGGGAATTAGAGAAAACTTTCAACATGTGGAAGGAGCGGTTTTTCAGCAGCTTTTCAACGCCATATTATTTGCCCCATTCCGATAAATGGTTTAAAATGCGGTCGAAAATACGATTCACGTTTTTTGTATGAAGAAAAAATGATTTTCAAAACTGCTCTTAAACCGCTTACATTTTGCCAAAAATTTATGTTGGGTCATGATACTGATGTCTATAGCTTTCGAATGGTATATCGCAAGCCCCATTTGGACAGCTTTTAGCTGAAGTTCAACCTCGTACTCGGGGAAGGTCAGGCGCGGTACTCGGGAAGTTCATGTTGTGATCAGAATATTATTCTGATCCCGTGATCAGAATAGTGTTTATATATATATATATAGTGTTACTATTCATCACCCAGGGTGCAGAATAAGTTATTCTTCACCCGAGGTAATCTTACGATCATTTCATAATTAAATTATGTTTTGAACTCAAATAGTTACATTCCTATTGATTCACTACGTAAAATTTGACATAAGAAAATAAAAATATAGGTCATAAGATAATAAAATTTGCAGTTTATGTGTATTTTAGACTATGTTTTTACGTTTGTAATTTTATATAACATAAAATATTTTTACGGCGATTATATATTTTTACGGCGATTATATATATATATACACTTACCTTTGTTCTCCTCGAGCTGCCTCTTGGCAAGGCCGAGCTTTTTCTCGGACCGCTCGAGGTCCTGCTTCAGTGCGGCGACCTCCGCAGTCAGTGCGGCAGAGGTCAGCAGCGAAGCCTGCATACACATACAGACATACTTATATTAGACTCCTGCAGATATTATTTGATCCTCTATTCGGCTTTTCTTTATGAACACCAAACAGAGCATCAGGGGCTACTGTTTATGCAGTAATATTTTCCTATATTTTAAATACTTACCTCAAAGCCTGTTAGAAGGATGGCACAGACTTCAGTCAGTCCACTCTTGGCGGACTGAACCTTCTTGATCACCGCACTCATAATAGTGCGGTGCTCATCGTCGATGGAAGCGCCACGAAGCGCTCCCAGCAGGTTGTCCGGTGCCTCTGGATGGACAGAGGTCATCGGCACGGGCGGCTTGCCCCTCTTGGAATGGGGCCGCCTGCCAGAGTCCGGAACCACTGGAGGTTCTGGCGCGGCGTTCGGCTGGGGGCCGAACTTGGAGCCCTGGGGAGTCTTGCTCCCTTCGCGCCTAGAGTCCGGAAGTTCATCTTGAGGCGCCTCCGGAACTACATCCCCCCGGCTCGGTGCCCCTTGAGACAATACCTCGACATTGCCCGTAGGGCAAGGAGAGGAGGCGGTTGGAAGTGTATCACTATCCATATCCGACGAGTCCAAGGAACCGTCCAACGAGCATAGGTCGATACGGGCTTGGGGCGGACCGCATAATCATATTCGACGTTAGGAGAAGCAGTGCAACAAAAGTATGATATGAGTTACTCTGGTATCCGAATACTTACGACTCCACCAGGGGCTTGGCCCTGAGTAGCCACTCGTCTTCGCCGTCGACGGCGGTGGTGGAGCAGTCTGGAAGGAGAGTCCTTCCCTTCTTGGACCCTTCGGCCTCCCTAGTTGGGGCGGCCTTCCTTTTCTTGTCTCCCCCGACTGGAGGGGGAGAATCTTCATCTTCCTTCTCCTCGTTTTCACAGGAGGAGTGCGTCTCGAAGTTATCGGACGATGTGTCCGATACCACCTGGCGCCGGGAACTCTTTCGGGTTCCCGTGGCCTTCTTCTTGGTCTTCTCCGGCACCTCATAAGGAGCCGGAGTCCGCATCTCCGTCAGGAGAGCGTCTGCAGGGTCTTCGGGCAGAGGGGCCGGACAGTTAATCTGCTCCGATGTCTCCACCCAGTCCTGTCAAAGGCATGGGAGCTCAGACCCCGCACATGGGTAAAGCTATGGGAAATAAATACCCTACCAGATGTACAGAACTTACTGGATTCGTAGGGCGCTTCGCGCTTAGCTCGCGGTCCTCGGTAAGAGAAGGGGGACCTCGGCGCCCTTGAACAGCACCTTCTAGACGTTCTTATGCGTCGTGTCGAAGAGCTCGCGTAGACTCTGGTGCTGGGCCGGGTCGAACTCCCATAAGTTGAAAGCCCGTTGTTGACACGAGAGGATCCGGCGGAAGAGCATGACCTGGACTATGTTGACAAGCTTAATTTTCTTGCTTGTCATGTTCCGGATACACTTCTGGAGTCCGTCCAGCTCCACCGACGAGCCCCAAGACAGGCCCTTCTCCTTCTAGGAAGTGAGCCGCGTGGGGATTCCGGATCGAAACTCGGGGGCCGCCATCCAGTTGGTGTCGCGTGGCTCGGTGATGTAGAACCACCCCGATTGCCACCCCTTTATGGTCTCCATGAAGGAGCCCTCGAGGCATGTAACGTTGGGCATTTTTTCCACCATGGCCCCGCCGCATTCCGCTTGTTGGCCGCCTACTACCTTCGGCTTGATATTGAAGGTCTTCAGCCATAGGCCGAAGTGGGGCCGGATGCGGAGGAAAGCCTTGCACACGACGATGAATGCCGAGATGTTGAGGATGAAATTCGGGGCCAGATCATGAAAGTCCAGCCCATAATAGAACATGAGGCCGCGGACGAATGGATGGAGGGGAAACCCCAGTCCGCGGACGAAGTGGGGGAGGAAAACCACCCTTTCGTGAGGTTCCGGGGTAGGGACGATCTGCCCCGTGGCTAGCAGCCGGTGCGCGATATCCGCGGCTAAGTATCCGGCTCCACGTAGTTTTTGATGTGACCCTCCGTGACGGAGGAGGCCATCCACTTGCCTTCCGCTCCGGACATGTTTGGAGAGAGTTGAGGAGAAGGATGTGGACTTGGGCGCTGGAGCTCGAGTGCGCGAAAATGGATGAGCAAGGAGGAAGAAGGCGTGGGTAGAAGAAGGTGAAACCTTATCCCTTTATAAGGGCGGACGAAACTATGCGCCCCCACCAGCCTGGTAAAACTCGCTTATCCCCAAGCGCCGTAATTGATGGGGCGGTTGGGTTACCCACGTCCGTATTGATGGGAATCCCGTAATAAGGGGACACGATCTCTGCTTCGACAAGACGTGCCAAGGAAACTGCCTCACGAAACACGCTGAGACAGGTTATGAAAAACGATTCGAATAAAGACCTGGCTGTGGTGTGATGCCACGCTACGGGGTACGTCAGTAGATCAGATTTGTGGAAATATTATTCTCTCTACGGTGGTATGTGGAACTTGTTTTGCAGAGCCGGACACGATCCTTGTGTTCAAAATCTTCTATGAAGTATTCGGAGGAGGAACCCGCCTTGCAATGCCAAAAACAATCTACGCGCCGGACTTATCGTCATTGAAGCCTGGTTTAGGGGCTACTGAGGGAGTCCTGGATTAGGGGGTATCCGGACAGCCGGATTATATCCTTTGGCCGGACTGTTGGACTATGAAGATACAAGATTGAAAACTTCGTCCTGTGTCCGGATGGGACTCTCCTTGGCGTGGAAGGCAAGCTTGGTAATCCGGATATGCAGATCTCCTTCCTTGTAACCGACTCTGTGTAACCCCAGCCCCCTCTGGTGTCTATATAAACCGGAGGGTTTTAGTCCGTAGGACAACATACAATCATACCATAGGCTAACTTGTAGGGTTTGGCCTCTATGATCTTGTGATAGATCTACTCTTGTACTACTCATATTATCAAGAATAATCAAGCAGGGCGTAGGGTTTTACCTCCATCAAGAGGGCCCGAACCTGGGTAAAACATCGTGTCCCCTGCCTCCTGTTACCATCCGCCTTAGACGCACAGTTTGGAACCCCCTACCCGAGATCCGCCGGTTTTGACACCGACAGGCGGCGTGCAGCACGGCGGGGCAGCTGGCTCCGGCGATGACCGAGACAGTACCATAGCTGTACCGCTCGAGCATGCAACTCTCAGAACGGGCCCCTCTTTGTCCGGTGGCTGCATGGCTTCTCTAAAGCCTACATCGTCAGGCGTGTTCATATCTTCCAGAACTCGAGGACGAGCTAGGGCTCATCATGCATGCAAGGAAACAAACCTCCCCAAGGGCGTGAAAGAGCTGTTACTACAAGCTTAGTCGTACGGGGAGAGCAGCAAGCTAGGATCTAATCAAGTCTACAGAAGCAGTGGTTGTCATGCATCAAGAGAGGGAGCTCTTGGAATAAATAAATGAGCTGGAGAGAGTGTACTGACTACTAAGGGTGGGAGAACGAGCAGGGTGGATCGGAATGACTGCTAACAGCGGTGGACTTGGTGGACAACAGACGCGGCAAACTAGGGCAAAGAGCAAACCTGCTAGCCTCTCTGGCATTTGGCCTACCTGGAGGAGCTAAACTGCAGAGCCGGTCGTGGACGATGATGATCACCAGCAATGGGAGGTCGGCGGTCGATGGCGGCCGTCGACGACAGGGCGATCGTCGCTCGAGCAGAAGCAAGGTCGTTGGCGGCGGCACGACAGGGTGGCCACTAGCGAGTGGTGTTGGGCGCCCTTGCCACCGGGAAGGCGATGGTAGCAGGGCTTGATGGTGGCCGCCAGCGTCAGAGCGATCACCGGCGAGGTTGTGGGTTGCCGCCCTCACACTCACTCAGACCTGTGTGCAGGAGACATTTCGGGGGGGGGGATCCGGGATGCCGATATATCTGACCTGGAGTTTTGTAAAGTATCATAAAGAAAACCGAATAGAATATGGTAACCAAAGGTTCACTCGAATACAATTCGTGTGAGTATAGGGGTCAACATGGATGTCCACGGTTCGATTGCTAGAGCCGGGACTGGATCGATTGTTCGGCATGGATGCCAAGGAGACTACTCTGGATCCGTACAGCATGGTTTGTTTAGCGATGATGACAACACTGAGGTTCCGCATAATTTTTGCATGCTTCGGCATTAAACCTTTTGGATTTGTCCGATGGGTCTTTTCGGGTTTCATCATTCCTTGCGAAGTTGGAGCTGGCGTGGTGGTTTTGCTGGTGAGAATGTAATATGAAGGTGCCCATTTCGGGGGGCTAGGGCAGCGCATGCCTTGCATATTTCTCTTGTAAACCTTGTTGTCAAAGTTGGAGTACCTATTGTTGGCGCTACGGTGCTTGTATAGATGTCGCGAGGATAGCATCATTGGTGATTGTGTGTGGCAAAGTCGGACTAGCTGGATCAAAGGCGGTTGGTGATGACCTTGGTGCTTATGGGCAGTCTTGACGGTTGTTCTCTTATTACCGGCGTATCTGTAAGTTTGTGTCGGTAGTAATATTGGTCGGGGATTCCCTATTGGCAATTGTCATGCTACATGACGATCGGCCTTTGTGCGCATAATTTTGGTTTTCGCCTGATTTTACCCAAATTGACATGACAACTCTGTTCTATTTAATTAGTTGATTGAGGCCAAGGCCTCCGTGTAAAAAATCCAAAAGATAAACTATGTAGTTTCTACATGAGAAACTTTCGATCTATTCATAATCAATCATGAGTAAAGAGAACATCAGAGGTCACAAAAATTATAAGAAAATTATCACCTAGGAACGACTACAAGCACTAGATCAAGCCAAAGGCACGACGCCGTCATCTCCCCTCCCTCACTTGAGTTTCGCAAATCTTGTTATAGTAGACAGCCAGGAAGTCCTCGTGCTAAAGCCCCACAGGACCAACACACTAGAGTAGCAACCATCACCGATGAAGAGAATCGTAGATCGAAAGGATCAAACGTCATAAGCACCCAAAGATATACTAGATTAAAATAAATCTTCTAAAGACCGGCACCGACTGAATCCCGGGAGATCTGGTGAATACACACCTCCAAACGCCCTCCAACGATTGTAGATGCACCATGGGGACGAGGATTGAATGTGACCAACATGATTCCTATTGAGGGACATCGCCACCATCATAAAACCCCAACGAAGAGGATGAACCTAACAAGAACAAGAGTGGGGTCCCTCCTACCGGCGGAGGGTCGAGGTCCTTCGCACCTCCACGCACTACTAGGAAAAGGCCTACTAATGGCGCACCTCCACATCATTCTCTAAGACGCCGCTTCTCCAAAGAAAGAACACTGTCGTGCAGACTCCGCATAGCACCGGTTGCAGCATTGAGCATATTTGTTGGTAGCATCGCCCTACCCGCCACATGCACCCTCCTCGAGATATCCTTAGGTGAAGGTGGCCCGTCCTGAGCACGGATCGTACTCGGTGCCAGCTGGCTCGCACCGGCGCCCTTTTTAGTCTTTCGTTTCCGGCTCTTCTTCTTGATCTGCTGTAATGGGGCCAAGTTCTGCTCACAGACCGCCTTCTTGAGCGTGTTGGGGCTGATAATATTTCGCACCTCAGCTATCTGAGGCTCGGTGAAGGCGGCAGCTGGAGGCGTCTCCTGAGAACTGAACGCACTAGTAGAAAACAGGGCTATGGTCCAGGCCGGCTCAGCCCATTAGTCCCGGTTCAGTCTAGAACCGGGACTAATGTGAGCATTGGTCCCGGTTCGTGCGGCTAAGGCATTAGTCCCGGTTCATCTAGACCTTTTGGTCTCGGTTGGTGGGATGAACCGGGACCAATGGGCCTCGCTCCTGGCCCACAACCATTGGTCCCGGTTCGTGCCACAAACCGGGACTAAAGATTAGACCTTTAGTCCCGGTTTGAGGCACGAACCGGGACTAATGGGGATGAGACCTTTAGTCCCGGTTCGTGCCACGAACCGGTACTAAAGGTCCCATTTTCAAACTATACCCCCCCCCGTGGATCGCCTTTTCAGTTTTAAAAAAAATAAAAGAAAATGATGGAAATGTCAAAAAATTAAAATAAAATAAGTTTCACATGTGATATGTGGTCTAGTTGTTGGGAAAATTTACAAATATGAATTTCGACTTTATTTACAAAATCTCTCTGGAATTTGTAAAATGGGCATAACTTTTGCATACGAACTCGAATGAAAAAGTTTTTTATATGAAAAATCATCTACTCGAAAAGTTACATCCGATGGAGACCGCCTACGGCCTGTTTGCAAATTTCTAGAATCCTCAAATTCCAAAAGGAAAAAAAGTTATGCTCAAATTTCAGTTTTTTTAAATTTTCAGTAAATCTGGTCAAACTATGGTCAAACTACTTATTCAAGAAGTATTAGTGTTACTAAATAATTATTCAAGAATATTAGTGTTATTAAATAATTATTTCACCTTTTTTGAATTTTGATCAAATCTGGTCAAACTATGGTCAAATCTGGTCAAACTACTTATTCAAAAATATTAGTGTTACTAAAAAATTATTGTTTCTTAGAACAATAGTTTTAAACTCAAACAGTGAAATATGTGACTTCATGCTCAAGCTAAATTCCTGAGGGTTAATAGGATTGACATCTTACTATTGTCGGGAAAACAACAAGTGCAGACTTGGAAACGAGGGAGAATAGAACCCGGAAGTTAAGCGTGCTCAGGCTGGAGTAGTGAGAGGATGGGTGACCGTTCGGGAAGTGAGATGATTTGGAATGATGAGGGGTGATTAGAGATTAAATTGAGCAGTGATGAGGGGTGATTAGAGATTAGAGGTTAAAAAAATTCAGAAATTTGAAAATAAAAAAAATTCAAAAAAAATTTCAAAAAAAAATCAGGAAATTTCCTTTAGTACCGGACTAAAGGCCCTTACGAACCGGGACTAAAGGCCCTTTTTCTACCAGTGACGCCAGACGACGCCTGTTGCAACTGGGTTTCTCCGCCGTACCAGCTAGATCGCGGTCGTCTTGGTTGGGTTCTTGAGAAGGAGGCCCGCAGAACTCGTCACCGTACCCATGTTCGGCAAAGTACTTATCGACGTTGGTAAATGTATCGTCGTCGTCGTCCGGATCCTTGCGTCTTCGGGGTTCGGTTTCACCATCGAACAAATCCTTGCGTTTCCTCCACGGGTCATCATCGCGAAGCCACCTTTGATGTCCCATGAAGACGGTTTTCGAAGACCCGGGATCTCTATCTAGCTGGCGATATGTTGTGTCATCCATGCACCTGACGCATCCAAAAAATCCGTGGACCACCTGCCCCGCGAGATATCCGTAACCGAGATAGTCGTGCACCGTCGTGAGCAGTGCGGCTCTCATAGGGAAATATTCTTTCTCTGCGGCGTCCCACGTATTGGCTGGCATTTTCCACAGCGTGTCTAGCTCCTCTTTCAGCAGCCCCAAATACAGATTGATGTCGTTCCCTGGTTGTTTCGGCCCTTCAATTAGCATACTCATGTGAATGTACTTCCTCTTCATGCACAACCAGGGGGAAGGTTGTACATCCACAGAAACACAGGCCAGGTGCTATGTGTGCTTCTGTGGCTGCCAAACGGATTGACTCCATCGGTGCTCGCGCCCAGCACGATGTTCCTTGGATCCTTCCCAAATTCTGGGTGTTCGAAGTTCAACGCTAGCCACTGGCTCCCATCCTTAGGGTGACTCAGCATCTTGTCTTTTTTATTTATCTCCGGATCATTTGCGTCATTTTCTCGCTTCTTCTCCTCCCTATCCGCGTGCCAACGCAGGAGCTTTGCTACCTTAGGGTCCGCGAAATACCATTGCAGACGAGGAGTGATCGGAAAGTACCACACCACTTTTCGAGGAGCTTCCTTCCTCTTCTTGTATCGAGTGACGCCGCACACCGGACATATGGTAGACTCCGCGTGCTCGTCCCGATAAATGATGCAATTGTTCATGCACACATGGTATTTCACGTGCGGTAAATCCAGAGGACACACGATTTTCTTCGCCTCCTCGAAACTGGTAGGGCACTTGTTCCCCTTGGGAAGACGTTCATGCCAGAATGACATGTTCTCGTCGAAGCATGCGCCGGTCATTTTGTGTTTTACCTTCATCTCCAGAGCATGAGCGTTACTTTCAGGCGGGTATCCTCGGGCCTGCATCCTTCATACAATGGAGTAACCGTGTCTATCTCCAGTTGATCCAGCTTGGCTTTCTCTCGGGCGGCAGCTCTTGCGTTATCCTTCTGCTTGAGAAGCAGCTCTTGAATATGAGGGTCCTGCACCCAGCCCATCGATGGTCCATCGTCGTCTGCTCCGCCGGCATCTTCATCTTCATGATCATGCCCTTCGTCTGCTCCGGCATCTTCCTCATCATCATGTCCGACATCTTCTACATGATGACTGTGTATAGCATCACCGTCGTGATCATGTCCTGGAGATTCTTCGTCTTCACGCCCGCCCGAGCCGCGGTGGTTGTCTTGCTGCCCTTCCTCATTTCTTGCCCGGCCCCCATGGACGACTTCATAGTCATCTTGATCACCTTGCCACCGAAAACCATCCATGAAACCACGCAAGAGCAGGTGGTCCCGCACCTGCCCGGAATCCGGGTCCGCAATAAGGCTCTTCAGCTTGCATCTTCGGCACGGACATCTTATCTCCATCTCATTCTTTTGAAGCATCTCGGCCTTCGCGGAGCTCAAAACCCTATTCATGATGCCTTCGGTCATCGTGCGGACTATGGTCGCCTGCGGGTAGAGCAAAACGATATTTTAGAACCAAGAAAAAATTTGGCATGACTTTCCCTAAAAATAGGACCAAAAAGAATGCATAGTGCCAAAATTCTCGCCGAAACGGAAATGAATCAACATTCCGGCAAAATATTGGCAACTATCGCATTTCAAATACCGGTACCTGCAAACACAAACATATATGCAACACCACAAACATATGCAACACCACAAACATACATAGATCTAGCTAGGCCACAAAAAGTGCATGTGCACGTTGTTGGAGCGAGCTAGGGAGAAAAAAATAAATCTACAACATGAAGATAGCTTTCCCCTTACTTACCTATCAAAAAAAGGTAATTTCACCACTTAATTTTGATGAATCTATGATGCAAATGAGGTGAGGAGAAGGAGGCAGCCGACAAGCTTGGAGAAGGAGGTGGAGGGAATGAAGTGGGAAAAGTAAGTGTGTAGGTGTGGCTGTCCAAAATATCTAGCTGGTTCCAGGTTACTAATGGCGCACCATCTAGCCATGCGCCATTAGTAGCCCAACATACTAATGGCGCACCTGCTGGCCGTGCGCCATTAGTAGTTTTGCAAAATAATAATAATAATAATAATATATATATATATATATATATATATATATATATATACTAATGACGCACCGTGGCATAGTGCGCCATTACTAGTGTAAACTAGTAATGGCGCACTGTGCCACGGTGCGCCATTAGTAGTTTTGCAAAAAACAAGAATAAAAAAAATACAGTAGTGGCGCACTCTATGGCTGGTGCGCCATTACTAGTTAGAACTAGTAATGGCGCACTTTGCCTGGATGCGCCATTAGTATGTTTGGAAAAATGAAAAAAAAATTGTTACTAGTGGCACACCTTGTGTCTGGTGCGCCATTAGTGCCTTCCACACTAATGGCCCATCGGCACATGGTGCGCCATTAGTATATAGTAGTGGCGCATCACTTCTCTGGTGCGTCATTAGTGTCAATTTTATCAATAGCCCTTTTTCTAGTAGTGACGGCCCAAAGGCCATCAGAGATGGGGCGAACCGGCAATGGCGCTGACGGGAGGAGGAGGAAACCCGATCGCCCTGGTTCTTTTCTTGGGGAGGAGGAATGAGTGTGTTTATCTTTAGCTTTATCCTAGCTTTGTCAAATAAGTAGCGATTTTATTAGTTCCCAATATATTTTGGAACCTCAAAATGGAAACCAACATCATAACAGCAAGCAAAATGACCAAAGTTTGATAGGCAGTTGGGAGGAAGGTATCAAATCGGATGAGGGTCTCTAGGCTAGGAGGGGCGATGAAAAGAACATCCTATTTCAGTAGACAGTAGAAGAGAAACAAATACTAATTTTCCATTAGTGTTGCAAACTTATATATTCCTCGTACCACGATACTTCCTAATCTATCGATGCTCTTTAGTGTGTGTGTGGGTGGTGGTGGGGGCTATCACAACTTCTCAGTTGGCTCTCTTATTTTCGGCGATATTATGGGCCCCTGTAAATCTGTTTAGTTTCTCGTATGATATTCCCACCCTTGTGCCCATGGCTCAAACGGAATTTTTTAGTCTGATGGTTAAAAGGAGTCACGGGAGAAATGGACAAAAGATTACGGAGTCTCAAAATAAAAAAATTAAAAGGCAAGTAAGAAGGTTGTGGTAGTTTAAGGACTCCTGATACAATTTGCATTTTATTCATTACACACAAATGTAAGTTCGCTTTGAAAAGGGGATACATGAAGAACGTGGATTTCACTTGCCAACAAGGACCCAATAGATTATAGATGCACTTGTCGAAAAATGGTGCCAAAATAAAACACAATGACATGTCAACTGTCTCTTACAACTTGAAAAGAGAAAACGAAATTATGTTCGACTCCCTCCCATTCTAAATATAAGGATTTTAGAGATTTTAATTTGGACTACATACATAAGTATACAAACGTATTTTAGAGTTTAGATTCACTCATTTTGCTACTTATGGTATCCATATTCTAATCTCTAAAAGGATTTATATTTAGAAGCAAATGGAGTAGCAAATAAATGCCTTTCTTGGATTCCTATAAACAGACTTTGATGACATGCAAACATTTTTCTTTTTTGCACATAAGAGTGTTTAGTTTTTCTATTTTCGGGAGAGTGTTTAGGTATTTCACATACATATAGGATTTGTGTAAGAGGTCGACACATAAACTTCCAAATCCAAAAACTCCCTCCGTTCCGTAATTCTTGTTGCGCTTTTAGGTCAAAACTAAAACTATGACAAGAATTATAGAATTGAGGCAGTATATAAGAGTGTTTAGGTATTTCACATAAGCAAGCACCAATATCATCAAACAACAGAACCCTTTGGTAGTTACAAATACTCAACCTTTTAACTTCTCACGTCCACACTCTGGCGGTGCTCTCGCGCTCGGCGTCACTATTATAGCTTAGAGATTGGAGCAGCTTTATTACATCGGGAAGAAAACACACGGAATTCAAACTAGGGACATCATAATCATGTATGATATCTCTCAACAGATTCAGTTGTAGGCGTCGGGGTTGGCGATGAGGTAGGCCTCGGCGGCCTTGAAGATGGCGGTGACGGATTCCCTGGCCTTGGTGATTTCGTCATTCACCTCCACGCCTGGCAGCAGCTTGTACGTCGAGTCCACCTTCACGACGCTCCCGCCGTTGGCCGCCGGCTCCACCTTGATGTGCGACGTTGCGGTCTCGATGGCCGAGCCGATGCCGCCGCCCTCGATGAGGGTTGACTTGCACTCACACTTCTCCTCGTCCAGGAACTCTAGCCTCTCCTTCATGACGCTAAAGGGCATGGCTGCATGATCAACTGCGTGTTATGCTTCCGCTTGACCATGTATAGATACACGCCGGATTTCTAGACTGAGGTGACACGCATGGGTTGTATGGGATTGTGATGCGTTCGTACCTGAGGTAAAGTTGAACTGCCTGACGCTGCCGATGCTGCCTTCGCCGTTGACGGGATGGGCGCTGGCGACGATGTGGGGCGCGAGCTTGGGTGCCAGAGTGTGCCAGTCCATGACGCCGGCACGGAACAGGCGCGGTGCCGCGACTGAGGACTCAATCTCGTGGGTCCAGCTGTTGGTGGAGGCCATTGCTGCGGCGATCAACTAGTTAAGACGGGCAGGCGCGAAGGCTATGAGCTCAGTCAGAGCGTTGTGTTGCTAGTGCAAAGTAGTTGCAGTATGTTGCAGCGGCTGCTTGGTTGCCCAGAGCGTGCGCGGCGAGAGCTATAAATAGGTGTCCCGGAGCGCGGGGTTGGTGCCGGATGGGGTCTGTTGAGGTCGCCGGTCGCCGAGTTTCCACGAGGGACAGCAGTTCAGACTTAATTATGCAGGCCGGGTTGGCATGGATGGCACCCCTCGTGGCCCTCGTCGTCAACGTTTATTGATTTTGGTGTGCAAAGAATGTGTTCCAGGGAGTAAAATATTATAGTGCCATACGAAAATAATGGTGAAAGGTGTGGTTGGCATATGGCATGGTTGGTGTCTTGGTGGGAAAAGAAAAAGGCCACTCTTTTCAGTGGGCTACATGTCTGTACGTAAACTATTCTCGCGTGTTTTATTCAGAGTTTTTAAAACTATTTATTTATTAGGAGTTATTATTTGAGTACACCAGCTGTTATTTTGACCATCCTTGACACAATGTTCTGTGTATTTTCTTTACACCAAATTTCATTGGAATCGACTATCTTTCCGGAAATTCAATTTGGCTCACGGGAGCACATGCTCCCGGGCCCAAAAATAATTTGTCGAATGTGAAAAAAATCAAGACAAAGTTTTTATGTGATCTTAGTCACATACAAATGCTACCTGCAGATTTTGAGGCAAAAAGGTTAAGCATTTTGGCATGTGCAAAAAAAAAGACCAAATGTCATCCAAAAATGTGACCCCAAATTTGTTTTTTTCACCGACGAAACATTGCTGTTGCGTTTCACATGAAATTTGTCACATCTTCCAATGCATTGGTGCTTAGGTGAAATGCTAAGTGCATTAACAACCATAGTAACTAATCTTCTCAATACATAGGTGCTGAACTTTTGTATCTAAGCTCCTCTCATTTAATTGCTTAAAACCTAAATTCCTTCACGCATGGGTTGGTAGCCATTTTGCACAGTTTCACACGCTTATCATCGTTTCTTTTCGGGGTCAGCATAATGCTCTTTCTCCTCATTAAGAGCTTTGTCACATCATTTTTTTGCCTATGTGGTAGCCTTAGCACCAGCACACCTTGGAGTACTGGAAGGGACTAACAAACACATCTACAAAAAATAGTTTTTTTTTTCAATTTACTGTTCATCTGGGAGCATATGCTCCAGGGAGCCAAAACACCCCTCCCCTATCTTCCTATATATCCAGCAGATTGAACTTGTTGAATCCTAACGGGCGTAGTTGCACTAAAGTTACATGCCCGCCCATATAGGGAGGTACCTAAATTATGACTCCAAATTTTGTGTGTGTGCTAAATGTGTACATGCTTTGTGCACTCGAATTATCCCACTGAATCTCTGAAGGAACATCCCTTATTCAGATTGATTATTCACGGAGAAACCGCCATCGCCGATGGTCTTACCACCCGTCAAATGGTTTCTATCGGGGATGCGGGGATCAAGGCGGTTGTTGAATTTCTTGGAAGCAATTGTTGGAAATATGCCCTAGAGGCAATAATAATTATGTTATTATTTATTTCTAAATTTATAATTGATGTTTATATTCTATGATAAAATTGCTATGGTTCTCGAATTTGTGAAAACTAAGAGGTTCAGAGAAAAAAATCACATGCACGTGTAGGATTATAAACGGTAAAAATAAGGTTCCTAGTCTTGCCGTTAGGACTAGCTCAAGTGTTGCATGATGATTTTGTTTTCCTGATCATGGTTATAGTTAAGTGTAACGATGATGTCAACAATATCGAGGGCACAATGTTGGAGGAACACTTGTGTTGAATTGACCCAAGTTGTATGTTATACTTCCAGATAATTTCGTCACAGGTTTATAGTCCATAACACAGAAAGTTAACATATGCACAATTTTTTAGACCATGAGAACATTGAGTCACTTCATACTGGATGATACACTTTGGGGTTGGTCCAACGTCAACCATAACAGGGTGATCATAACAACAATTTACATGTTCATAGGAAACGTATGGCAAGGGACTAGATAGCTCGAGACTAGGATTTTCTCCTCATGCGATGAAAAGATATTCTTCAGGCCCTCTCGGTGTGACAGCATCCATCAACATCTGGCCAGACACAGCGTGAATTGATCACGGGGATGCGGGAACGCGAGAACAAGAAAAGACAAGAAAACCGATAACAAGGAGACTGACATATAGTGCCAATGATTTTGACTCACAGGGATGCCGATATTTTTTTTGAATAAAAAGGTAGAGCATTTTCTACCTTATGCATTCAAAATGGGCGAAAACCCGGATGACCACAGTCATTTACATGAAGGTGATGTTGACGCCACACAATTTGTACAGCATGCCATCACCAGGCCTATGCTAAGATACATAGTGTAGGATAGAAGAACGGGAGAGAACACATCTTGCTAACTAGGAGCAAAAGCAGTTGCCCAATCCCAAAGGCTCCGCCTAGTATGTTGTGGGGAACATAGGCTCCATAGTCTGATCAGCTCAGTGACTCCATTGTATACCTGGCGCTCTTGCCAAAAAGATCCATCAAACACTTGTGCGTTCCTGGCATTCCAAAGTGTGACCGCACATGCCGCGAAGAGAATATGCCATAGCTTGCCGTGCAGTGCCCTTGGTTGTTCGGAGAATAGGAAAACTTCAGGTTCTGTAGAAGATGTGGCTAGCTCCTGCAGGCCTAAGTTGGACCATAGTGCTTGTGCTAGTTTGCATCGTAGTAAAATGTGGCTCATTGTCTCCGCAGCTGGGCATAGATCACAACCATTATGTGAAACAATTTTATCCCAATGCTTGCTTAACATATTATCTCTGGTGCCGTGTCTGTCCCGAAGCGCAATCCACAGGAAGATGCGGTGTTTGTGGGGTATGATTCTGTCCCAAATGAAGCAGGCTGGCGTATAGTTTTTTCCTCGAAAGGTGAGCAACTTGTAGAAATAAGCAGTGCTAAAGCTCTTGTCATCAAGCAGAGGCGTTCTGGTGTCTGGCTTACCATCTCGACGGGTGTCAGTTTCCAATGGGCTGGCTCTCATGGCGGCTACTTGATTCGCCTCCCGATGGAAGATGGTGAACACAGTGCCAGTAGCACATCTGGCAAACTGGACAATAGTGATGTTGCACCGTTCCGATAAGAGGCGCTTGAACCAAGGAAGGAAACCAGACATGGGCGGAGAGATGTTTACGAGGCAAACTTGGGCATTCTAGTCTAGAAGCAGTCGGTAGTGAACATCGAGAGAGGTGGGATGGCCTCGGACCACCGGCTACATGGAGGCGAGAGGCCCAGGCTTAGGAGGTAGAAGTGCTAGAGAGCAGGCGGAGGCAGTGGGGGCTGGAAGGCTTGGGAGAGCGGGGGGGGGGGACACCGTCGTGTTATAAGGAGGCGTGGGGGTAGCGCACGAAGACGATGAGCCGCGCCGGGAGATGCATTGGGATAGAATGTGGCCCACGTGTCGGCAGGACCAACAGACAATGGGGTCTTTGCAATTCTTACGCCGGTGGCTGTAAGATAGGCACCTATAGCATCTAAGATGCAAATCCTTAGGCTTTGCAGATTGCTTTATTGCATTGGAGGCGACGTGCTGCGCTGAGCTTGCTTGATTCCCAGGCGCCGGACGTGACAGTAGGGCATGCAAGTAGGAATTATGGCGCAGGACAGACATGTCATTATGTTGGTTTTCGCGATAGCTAGCAGGGGCGTCCCGGATAGCCGAAAGGATCTCATCAGCATGCCTGCAGGTCGGGCCATCGGGTTGGTCGACATGCATGGCAGCCTGCGAGTGAATAGGATTTAAGACATGAGCATGATTACTATTGCATGGTGCATGCAGCCGCGGAGACTCTTCTTCCACAGGCCGCGGGAAAACCGGGCTAAGAGGATCTTTCACACTGAACGAGAGATTGGAAGAGCATTGCACCGTGCCAGGGTAAGGTCCAAGTAGCGAAGGGGAAAGGGGGGGTGCATAGTGCACATCCTAGGTCTGTGCCTCACATCCATCCTGGCACGTTTACCGTTACTCAAGGAGACGGCCACGTGCATCGGCCCCCAAGTCCAGACATTTTTACGTATGATCTCCCATGCAACGCCTACATGGGCCACTTCAAATTCGAAATGAACAACGGCCAACGGCCGTACCCGGAAACCAGCCTGGTTGCCCCCAAACCAGTGGCAAAGGATTTTTGCGAGAAAGGCCGGCAAGAAGAACACACCTTCATCCAGAATGGCGGTGAGGGAGTCCTGGATTAGGGGGGTATCCGGACAACCGAATTATATCCTTTGGCCGGACTGTTGGACTATGAAGATACAAGATTGAAGACTTCGTCCCGTGTCCGGATGGGACTCTCCTTGGCGTGGAAGGCAAGCTTGGCAATACGGATATGCAGATCTCCTTCCGTGTAACCGACTCTGTGTAACCCTAGCCCCCTCCGGTTTCTATATAAATCGGAGGGTTTTAGTCCGTAGGACAACATACAATCATACCATAGGCTAGCTTCTAGGGTTTAGCCTCTCTGATCTCGTGGTAGATCTACTCTGGTACTACTCATATTATCAAGAATAATCAAGCAGGACGTAGGGTTTTACCTCCATCAAGAGGGCCCGAACCTGGGTAAAACATCGTGTCCCCTGCCTCCTGTTACCATCCGCCTTAGACGCACAGTTCGGGACCCCCTACCCGAGATCCGCCGGTTTTTACACCGACATTGGTGCTTTCATTGAGAGTTCCTCTCTGTCGTCATCATTAGGCTTGATGGCTCCTTCAATCATCGATAGTGATGCAGTCCAGGGTGAGACTTTTCTCCCCAGACAGATCTTTGTATTCGGCGGCTTCGCACTGCGGGCCAACTCGCTTGGGCATCTGGAGCAGATCGAGAGTTACGCCCCTGGCCACCAGGTCAGGTTTGGAAGCTTAAACTACACGGCCGATATCCGCGGAGACTTGATCTTCGACGGATTCGAGCCCCTGCCGAGTGCGCCACACGGTCACGATGAGCATGATTTAGCTCTACCATCGGACAGTGTTCAGGAGATCGCACCGGCAACCGCTCCGACCCTCAATTCGGAGCCAATTGCGCCATCCATGGACGGGTGGATAGACCCCGCCACGGAGGCCGTATCCTCAGTGATGATCAAGCCGAGTATCGACCTTACCCTTCACGAGAGCCGTGACGCCAAACTGCCGGATTCTTCCCCGGCCACGGACTCCGAACCGCCTGCGCCCGTGCCTACCGAATCCAACCGGGCGCCGATCATGGAGTTTACCTCCGCGGATATTTTACAGCACTCGCCCTTCGGCGACATACTGAACTCATTAAGGTCTCTCTCCTTGTCAGGAGAGTCCTGGCCGAACTATGTCCGGCAGGATTGGGATGCGGATGACGAGGAAATTTGCCGCCCACCCACCACCCACTTAGAGCATCTCTAGCCGTTCGGCCACCCAGGGCGCTAAAAAAGGGCAGTCTGGGGGCGAACCGATGCTAGTTCGGCCCCTGGGGGCGACCTAACTCCCAGTCACGACCCCAGGCACTGCCCCCAGGACGCGAAAAATTCGAACTTGGTTGTTCCCTCTCACAAAAGACGCCACAAGTCGGGCGATCGCAAGCCACAGTTCGGCGTACAAAAAATAGAGCGGCAGAAGTTCGCGTGCGCATCCCTTGGCGGGCTATGTCCCAGGCGTCGGCGGAGTTGGTGTGTGCGAGCTTGGCGGTGTCGGAGCAGCCTCTGCGCTGGGCGGTGTCGGCGCGGCTTCGGTGGTGCTGGGCGTCGTGGAGGCGTCGTCACGTGGGCTTGGCGGCGGCGGCGGCGTGTGCGGCGGCGTCAGCGGCCTTGTCGAGGGAAGCTGGTTCAGGATGAGGCCGCGCTTTGCCAAGTACCACACCTTAACCGCCTCGTCGGTGCTCTGGAGCATGTCCACCCCGCCTAGTAGGAAAGCCGGGTCAGTGTTTCTCTTCTTCGCGGCGACGTTCGTCCAGAGCAGGTCGAGCTTGACGGCGCTGCTCGACATCAACGTCGACCACCGCGCCTCGGTCTTCTCTTCACGAAGTACGGCCCGGGCCTGCGCGTCGGTGAGGTAGTGCTCGATGGACTCCTGCACTCGAGCGGTGGCCGTGTCGGCGTATTTCCCCTTCTTGGCAACTTTGTTGCCGTTCGGCCGCCCTTCCGATGCGCCAGGAGCCGGCGCGTCCGGCTTGTAGGTCTCCTTGGCCTTGTCGAGGGTGCGCCGGACGTCCGCCCACTTCTCGCACTTGTCAATGCGCTTGTAGACGTGGAGGTACTTGAATTCGGCGTCGCTGTTGCTCTGCCAGTACAGGGTGAACATGCGCAGCAACTGCACGGAGGGACAAACATTTGGCGCGCGTACACGGCGAAGAGAGGCGGGAGGCCGGCGTGGCATACCTGATCCTCGACGCTGACGCCGCTCTCCAGGCGAGCCGCGACCTCCTTGACGACCCCATGCCATTTGTTGCACGCCCCTAGATACGCCCCTAATGGTCCGCCATCGCCTCGGAGCCGCGCTGCATGTAGACGCCTTTGAAGTAGGGGTCGACGAGCTTGCGCTCGTCGAATTCGGCCTTGATGCGGTCCCAGTACGTGTCGATGCTCTGGTTCGTGCCAATCGTCGGGTCGAGGCAGACGACTTTCCATGCTTCAGCGAGGCATTCCTCCTTGGACGCCCACTTGATGTGCGGCTCGCCTGTCCTGGCCGCCCGCTTCTTCTTGCGCCCCTTCGCCGTCACAGGCGTCGGCTCCTCCTCCTCCTCCTCGACGTCCTCCTCCTTCTGCTCCTCCTACTCGTCCTTGCCGTAGACGTAGCCGAGCTCGCCGTCCATGCCGCCGCTGAGATCCACCACCTCGTCCTGGGTGACGAACCCGGGAGATGCGGCGACCGCGGCCGAACCTGTCGCGATGATGTCGTCCATGTCGGCCTCGGTCTCGTCGGTGTCGCCGAGGTGCAAGAAGGGCAGCAGGCCACAGTGTAGCGGGGGCGTCGGGGAGGAAGCGTAGGCGGGCGGCGAGTAGTTATATGGAGGGTACTACATGCCGGCGAAGGCGGGAGAGGGCGTGCGCTGGGCCGGGTATCCATGGGGGAAGGTGACGTTTGGGTTGAACTCACCGTGCGCGTCCCCGTCGGCGTAGCCCGGCGAGGGTGATCCCCATGGTTACGGAGAGCCGACGCCTTGCTGGCCCCAGGGTGCGTACTAGGCGTGGCTTCCAGGTGGATTCATCATTCCGCGCGAGTCGCCTCGGCCTCGATTTTGTCTACCGAGGCAGCCACAGCCGCGCACGCCGCGTTGTCGCAGGCCTTCTTGGCGATGGCCCTGTTCCACCGGTCGGTGGTGACAGCCTCCCGCCGCTGAACTTCCGCCCTCCACTCGGTGTTTGACATGCCCGGTGGCTTGATCGGCGGCGCCCTTGGCTTTCTCTGCTTCGGCTGGGCGACGGAGGCGGCCACGGTTGCCGCCGCGCGGGGGGCAACGTACTTCTTCGGTGGCATGGCGGCCGGCTGGGAGGGAGGCGAGCGGGAGGGAGATTGGCGGGAGGAAGGAAGAGTATGGGAGGGAAGTGGGGAAAACGCGAGAAGAAACGGCGGGAAGAGGCGCTCGCCTCGCCGACAGGGCGGACCCACGCGCCCTTTTCGCTTGTGCCGACGCCCCAGGCCCCCCCAGGAAGCAGGGTTCAGCCTGGGTCCGCCGGCACCAGTTTCGCCCCGAGACGGCAAAAAAACGGGCTTCTGGGGGCGCGACTGGGCCGTTTTTTCAACGTCGGCGCGGCAAAATTGCCTGGAGAGGGCCTGTTGGCGCGCGGCTGGAGATACTCTTAGTAGCCACTGTCGACGATTTGACCAACATGCTCGACTTCGACTCCGAAGACATCGGCGGTATGGACGACGATGCAGGAGGCGAACAAGAACCACTGCCCACAGGGCACCGGACAGCCACCTCATCATATGATATGTACGGTGGACACACCAAAGAAGGCAATGGCGATGGGACAGCGGAGGATCACCCCTCCAAGAAGCAACCCAAGCGCCGACGTCAGCGGCGCCGCTCTAAGTCTCGCCAAGGCAAAAGCGGTGATACCTGCACAGGAGATAATAGCACTCCGGACAGTGCCGAAGATGACAACAATCCCCTCCAGCAAGATTTAGAGCAGGAGAATGGAGAAGCCAGCCCTCCCGAGAGAGCAGC
The DNA here is from genome assembly GCF_056163025.1 of Triticum urartu. Taxonomy (NCBI): domain Eukaryota; kingdom Viridiplantae; phylum Streptophyta; class Magnoliopsida; order Poales; family Poaceae; genus Triticum; species Triticum urartu. The sequence continues at coordinate 695,451,543 of NC_141874.1, read as the reverse complement.
AGATGGAGAGGCGGGGGATGATAATTACATGCCTCCCTCCGAAGACGAGGCAAGCCTTGACGATGACGAATTTGTCGTGCCCGAGGATCCCATCAAACAAGAGCGCTTCAAGCGCCGGCTTATAGCCACAGAAAATAGCCTTAAAAAAGCAACAACAGCTTCAAGTTGATCAAGATTTGCTAGCTGACAGATGGACTGATGTCCTTGCGGCCGAGGAATATAAACTCGAAAGCCCCTCCAAGAGTTACCCAAAGCGCAGGTTGCTACCCCGACTGGAGGAGGAAGCACCAAAACCTATATCTCCAGCGTATGACGCAGCTGATCGGCCACCTCGTGGCCGCGACAGAGAGGCATTTCAGCCAAAAGCTCAGCCCGCACCCCGACGCCACTCAAATAAAAATGTCAAAGCATGGGGAAATACACCAGACCTGCGAGACATATTGGATGACAAAGCAAAACACGCAAGATCGATCTACGGATCACGAGGGCGCGCCACTATGCGAGACGATAACCGTCACGCGGATACAGTAAAAGTAAATCCAACCGAGCCGAACACAGCGGACAAGACTCATTTGAGCTGCGTCGCGATATAGCCCAGTACAGAGGCGCTGCGCACCCCCTATGCTTCACAGACGAAGCAATGGATCACCAAATCCCAGAGGGTTTCAAACCCGTAAATATCGAATCATACGACGGCACAACAGATCCTCCGTTATGGATCGAGGACTTCCTCCTGCACATCCACATGGCCCGCGGTGACGATCTACACGCCATCAAATACCTCCCACTCAAACTCAAAGGACCAGCTCGGCATTGTCTCAACAGCCTGCCAGCAGAATCCATTGTCTGTTGGGAAGATTTGGAAGCCGCATTTCTCGACAACTTCCAGGGCACTTATGTGCGACCACCAGATGCCGATGACTTGAGCCACATAATTCAGCAGCCAGAGGAATCGGCCAGGCAATTCTGGACACGGTTCCTTACAAAGAAAAATCAAATCGTCGACTGTCCGGATGCAGAGGCCCTAGTAGCTTTTAAGCACAACATCCGCGACGAGTGGCTCGCCCGGCACCTTGGCCAGGAAAAGCCGAAATCTATGGCAGCCCTCACGACACTCATGACCCGCTTTTGCACGGGAGATGACAGTTGGCTGGCTCATAGCAACAACATATCAAAGAACCATGGTACTTCGGATACCAAGGATAGCAATAGCAGGTCACGTCGCAACAAACACAAGTGCCGCATAAACAACGACAATACCGAGGATACGGCAGTCAATGCCGGATTCAAAGGCTCTAAACCCGGTCAGCGGAAAAAGCCATTCAAAAGAAGCACTCCGGGCCCGTCCAGTTTGGACCGTATACTCGATCGCTCGTGTCAAATACACGGCACCCCCGACAAGCCAGCCAACCACACTAACAGGGATTGTTGGGTGTTCAAGCAGGCCGGCAAGTTAAATGCCGAAAACAAAGATAAGGAGCTACATAGCGATGACGAGGAAGAGCCCCGGCAGCCGAACACCGGAGGACAGAAGAGGTTCCCCCCACAAGTGCGGACGATGAACATGATATACGCAACCCACATCCCTAAGAGGGAGCGGAAGCGTGCGTTAAGAGATGTATATGCATTGGAGCCAGTCGCCCCAAAGTTCAACCCATGGTCCTCCTGTCCGATCATCTTCGATCGCAGGGACCATTCCACTAGTATCCGTCATGGCGGATTCGCCGCACTGGTCCTAGACCCAATCATCGACGGATTTCACCTCACTCGAGTCCTTATGGACGGTGGCAGCAGCCAGAACCTACTTTATCAGGACACAGTGCGCAAAATTGGTATAGACCCCTCAAGGATCAAACCCACAAAAACGACCTTCAAAGGCGTCATACTAGGTGTAGAGGCCCATTGCACAGGCTCAGTCATACTAGAAGTGGTCTTCGGATCCCCGGATAACTTCCGAAGCGAGGAGTTAATCTTTGATATAGTCCAGTTCCGCAGTGGCTATCATGCACTGCTCGGGCGAACCCCATTTGCAGGATTCAACGTGGTACCGCACTATGCATATCTCAAGCTCAAGATGCCAGGACCTCGGGGGGTCATCATAGTCAATAGAAACACAGAGCGCTCTCTCCGCACGGAGGAGCACACTGCGGCCCTCGAAGTAGAAGCCCAAAGCAGCCTCTTAAGGCAATCCACCAGTTCGGCGATTAAAGACCCGGACACCTTCAAGCGCGCCCGGAGTAATCGGCAACAAGACCGCCTGGCATGTTCCGAGCTCGCATAGCAATGCGACCCCCACCCCAGTCCTAGCCAAATGGCGAAATCCGAGCCACGCATACATAATTACGCATTGAAAATACCATGGGCATAGATGGGGGGGCACGACTACGACACGTCCCAAAACGTGGCTCAACCGCACTAGGGGCTTTCCGCCTTATTATTTTTTTCTCTCTTTCAGGACTTTACTCTCTAGAAACCCCGTCCGGCAGTATGATTGCCGGACACACGATACAACAACCAAGGAGGCAGAAAGCTACATCGCATCATGGAATTCCCAGGTGGTCTCTGATAACGAGTGAAATACCTGCTTTAAATACCATTCCTCAGCTTGCCCTTGGAGGGGACATGTCAAATAGTCCTACTTTTTGCTTATCGCACTACTTGTATCATTCTGCTTCGATGCACCTTTTTGAATAAACAATGCTTAGCACTAGACTATTATCACATTCTCTATTCTTCTTATATATATATATTCAGTCATGACATTCAACACCCGTACACTCTGATACGGCCAATACGCCAAGGGCTTAAGCGTACCCCATAATACGGCGTGAGAAGTCCGAAAACTTTCGACAGTGCGGCACCCCAAACTTATAGCATTATATGCATCAGCTCCGAATCATGTATTGGGTCAATAGTTGGGTTTGCCCGGCTCCCATGTTTTGGTACCTTACATTCCGCTATATCGGCTAAGGTAGCACTGGGAGAACTAATGCGATTGTGCCCCGGTTCATCTGGGCAAGCACCTCAGTAGAGAAAATTAAAACTGACCGCCATGATAAGGTGAGAGCTGGTTGCTGTTCGAGAGGTCTCGAGTCCCTAAAGACTTATGCCGCTTAGAGCGAGGAGTCGGCTTTGTCCGGCTTAAGGCGTGTATAGCGCCCCGAATTCGGCCTTCCGAATACTAGGGGCTTCACCAAAATTTAAAATTGTAGACTTCTATGGCTAAGTGAGAGTGATAAAGCATTATAGTCCGATTGCCTTGTTCGTTGTGCTGAGCACCTCCCTCGAAGGACCCAACAATGGGAAAAAGAGTGCTCAGGTTTATCCTGAACACCCCAGCACTCATGGCATAGGGGCAGAAGCCGACGACTGGCCATCTCACAGATTTGATAAACAGCCGCACAGAAGGTAATATTTTAAATTTAAACAAGCATTGCATAGCGCATATGAACAAGTTTTCATAGTACAGGATCACACGAGCAAGTTCATTCAAAAATCACATCCTTCGCACACTCGTCCGCCACAAGACGGGCACCTTTCAGGACACCCTCATAATACATTTAGGGGTGGCGATGCTCCTTGCCCTGCGGCGGCCCCTCCTTCACCAGCTTCTCGGCGTCCATCTTGGCCTAGTCCATCTTGGCCTAGTGCACCTTCGCACGGGCAAAAGCCTAGTGTGCACCTTCGATATAGACGGACCGCTTTATGACTTTTAGCCATGGGCAGGCATCCACAAGCCGCCTCACCAGGCCGAAGTAGCTGTTGGGAAGGGAGTCGCCAGGCCACATCCGTACTATAAGGCCCCTCATGGCCTGTTCGGCCGCCTTGTGCAGTTCGACCAGTTGCTTCAGCTGGTCGCTCATAGGCATTGGGTGTTCGGTCCCAGTATACTGAGACCAGAACAATTTCTCCGTCGAGCTTCCCTCCTCGTCCTGGTAATATTTCGCGGCATCCGACACGCTGCGGGGAAAATCTGCGAATGCTCCTGAAGAGCTCCGGACTCGGGTAAGTAATAAGTAATTTACTTTCACATGCTTGCTTTGCATATTGAATGCCTTACCCGCCGCTATCTTCCTCATTGCCTCAATCTCCTGGAGGGCCTTTTGGGCTTCAGCCTTGCATGCTTTGTGCTCTCGAGGGCCGCGGCAAGCTCGGACTCTCACATCTTCGAGTCAAGCTCCAAAGCCTCGTGCTTCTTCACGAGAGCCTGGAGCTCTTGCTGCACCTCGCCCACCCGCGCCTCTTGTTTTTCCTGCTCGGTGCGCTCCTTGGCCGCTTTGTTTTCGGCCTCGGACAGTGCTCGCTTCAGTGTCGCCACTTCGGTCGTGGCCCCTGGCACATCCATGATGATCCTATCATTTTGTATATATATATATAGTGACACTATTCTAATCCCAGGATCAAAATAACTATTTGGATCACGGCTAGCCCTATATAGACCCGACTGGGTGTTTCCGAACTCCCGAAAAACAAAAGAACCGTCCCACACAATTGTCTTCCACCTCCCGTTCCCCACATCTCCCACGGACGCAGATCCACCCCGCGCGCCCCCACATGCGGACCGCTGGCGAACCACCGCCCCCGGCACATCGCGCCTCCCGGCCGCTTCCTCCCGCAACCGCCGCAGCGGTTGCCTCCATCCCCAACCGCCGCTCGGGCACCTCGTTCGGGATCCCGCCGCCACCCTGTGCGCCGATGAGCTTCAGGACCCCGCTGCCACACCGCGCGTCGTCGGCCTCCCGAAACTCGCCGCCACCTCGTGCGCCGCCGGCCTCCTGAAACCCGCCGCCACCCAGTGCGCCGCCCTATGTCGCCACCACATCCCCGTGATGCGCCATGCATAGCTCCATGCACCGCTTCCCTTTCCTCCCCCACAACTTGGCTGCAGCTTCCGCAAGCAGTTGCGGCCGGTGTGCTATCTGCCCCGCCGCTGCGACCTGCACCATCCACAAGCCGTCAGCCCCTCCATTCTGTGTGGGCAGTCCGCCATCTCGCTCGTGAGCAGTCCATGCGGATAGCCATCTCTCCTCGTCGTTCTTTTCTCCATCGCGGTTGTCGTCGGTTCATCTACACCGAGACCATCCTACCGCAGCAGATGCGTTCGAGGACACCTACCTCCTCAGCATGGAGGTTACCCACCAAGACGAGCATGTCCGCTCCATCCTGTGTGGTGATGTAGCAGGTCAGACTCTGAAGAACTATGCAGGTCAAACTCTGAAGAAGTAGCAGATCGACATATTCATCTTTCTCCAGCGGGGATGCTGGCCACCACCCCGTGAAGTACAGGGTTTACAAGGTCGAAGAGTTGGTCTGACCATGTTCGTCGGCCGCCTAAACCAGCTGTTAACATGATCTTCTCTAGCTCGGGTTGCTACATTCAGTTAACTAGTTTCGTATCCATGAGCAAAGACAAGTTACACTGAGCAGAGAGAGAACAAAAAATAAACGTGTGGTTGTGGTCTGTTCCAGGAGGTAAGATGGAGAGATAAGGACCGAAATGTGTGGTGTAAAAGCAAGTATAGCTTTGTGTATAAAAAGAATATTGTATTTGTTTGAAAGGAACGTATGTGGTACTTCTAGTGCTACTTGTATCAAAGTGTTTTGACTTATGTGTGTTGATTTTACGAGAACAATGTACTAGTTAAAGTTTCCTTTTGAATAGTTTAGTTAAAGTTCTTTGGCTAATGGATGTTGATTTTACGAGAGTTACTACCAAACCCAACTAGTCACAAAATGACATTACAAATTTCACGCATTTATGAAAAACATAGTTCAAAGGACATTTAATAAAAAACAATAGTTTGGAGACATGAAATATGGAAATTTGGAAAAATTAGAACACTATAGAATATAAATAAATAAAGATGAAGTTCATTGTGAAAAAGCAAGGGAGGTCAAAAGCACTAAAATCTTCAAAATAGAACCTCTGAAGACATGTAACATCGAAAGTAAAAAATATATCTTCAGTGAAGTTGGAATGAGAAGCATAATTCTGAGTTTGAAAAATAAACAAAATAACTAATTTAAATGAAGTGTGTATCTTAAAAAACAAAATGAAAAACACTCTAAGTTCATGAATCTTTATTAAAAAGTCTATCTTTAGTTTTGGGCGAGTACGTCATCACATCGAGAAAAAGGCCAAGGTATATTATAAAAAGTCAAAGCAAGTATGATTTTAAGTTGTCTTTTACTGGTTGAGCGCGATATATAAGAATTTTGATTTTTCAAACATTCATGATTACTTTGTGTGATTTGTAGTGCGGAACAGAAAAGATTCATGACTATATATGACTCGATGATGAAGTATATGGTGTCGATAGTCCAATCATTATGGACAAAAAATGAGTAGTTGAACAAAAATTTAAGGTAAAAAAGCACAAGACTCAATGGAAAATTCGGAGAGGTACATGTACAAGAATCAAGAGAAGTCATAGTTGAGAAATCGAGAAGTTTGAATTTAAATAAAAGAGTAGTTCGATCGTGAAAAAAATGGATCTTTAGAAACATAATAAAAATTCAGATTTTTCTGTTTCTGAAAAGAACCCAAGAAGTTCAATTAAACTAACAAAGTAGTTCGATCTTAATAAATATTGCCATTTTTTCGTGTTCAAAAATAAAACCAAGAAGTTCAAATTAAAAATAACGAAGTAGTTTAATCTATATGAAAATAACGGATTTTCCCACTTCAAATAATAAAACCAAGAAGTTCAAGTTAAAATAGGTGGAGCGCTTCAATGTTTTAAAAAAACTCAGATATTTTCACGTAACCAAGAGAAGTTCAGGTTGATAACCGCCAGAAGTTTACATACTACACGGTGGGCATTCCGTATGAAAAAAATGCAAAAATTCTTATGAGAGAGCTTGAACAAAAATAAGTGACAGAAGTTCAAGGTGAAAACAGTGAGAAGTTCAACTATTACACGGAATGCGTTTCAGATAAAAAATTAAGAATAGAAAACAAAAATCTTAAAAGGTATGTTGCAAGAAGTTCCCGTACTCCTCCGTGCATGGTTTAGAAATTAATTGCGGGAAGTCCGACATCTAATTACATGTTTGAAGATGGCAAGAAATGACGTCCGACCTTCAATTGTATGTAATTCGACGTACACACTAAAATGTGACAGAAGTTCATAGTGAAGAGAATGAGAAGTTCAAGTACTGTAAGGAATGCATTTAGGTGAGAAATAAAAGTATAGAAAAATAAAAGCTTAAAAGTTTTGTTGAAAGAAGTTCAAGTACTATGTCTAGAGAAGTTCAAAAATTCTCGCGAGAGAGGTTCACCTTGTATTTCCATGTTTGATTTTTTCCATATAAAAATCAAATACAATTCTTTACTCAAAATATAAAAATGTGAAGTTCATATTGAAATAACAGAGAAGTTCAGAGTTTATTAAACCTAGGATTTACCTGTTCAAAAAATGAAAACACAACACCATTTTTTGCACTTTTAAAAACAACTCATAAATGAAAAAAATGGTTGCTAGAAGTTCAAGTGCTCAGTGAGGAAAAGTTCAACAAATTCTTGTGAGAGAGGTTTACCGTGTATTTAGATGTCCAAAATACATAAAAAATATGTTGTTTTCTGTGTTTTAAAACAATTCTCTCAAACCAGAGAGAAGTGCAAAGTGATAATAACCAGAAGTTCACGTACTACATGGTGTGTATTTCATATAATATAAAATAATAATAAAGTGAAACAGAGTGAAGTTCAAACAGACATGCCCAGAAGTTCAACTACTTCACGCGGTGCAAAAAGTAGCACGTCAAAAACAGAGTGAGTTTCAAACAGACATGCCCGAGAAGTTCAACTACTTCACGCAGTGCGTTTCCTTTCGCAATGAAGGCAGAAATTATGATCTCGTCATTTCTCTAATTTACTTCAAAATGATAGGAATATCATTTGGGTAAGTTCAAGTCCTCAGTCCGAGAAAGTTAAAAAAAAAGAATATCATTTGTGTACACACTGATGAAATGGATGAGAAAATTATAAACGAAAATACGTCATGGAAGTTCAACATGAAAACAACAGGAAGCTCGACTACTATAGTGAATGAAATTGAGATGAAAAACTTTTAAAATTGTCGCGAGTATGAAAAACGATCAACACGGGAAAGTTGCGTGTTTACAGCAGCTTTCCATCGGTATATCACTTGCTCAATTCCGGTGAGTGGATGGAGAGCTATGAGTAGTGGATGGAGACCTACTGGCAAAAAAAGCACGTGAAAAACAGAGTGAAGTTCAAGTAGACATGCCGAGAAGTTCAGGTTCTTCACGCGGTGCATTTTCGAAGAATCTGTTTCGCGATAAAGGCAGAACGAACGATCTCGTCATTTTTGAAATTACTTGAAAACGGCAAGGAATCATAGAAAACCATCAACATGAAGAAGTTTCGAATTTTCCGTAGCTTTTCAGCGGTATATTATTAGCCCCATTCCGATAAAGTTTGTAGAAATTAAGGCAAAAATATGTTTTTAGCCATTTTCAAAACTGACATAAAACCGTAATGAATTAGGAGAAACAATATATACAAAAAAAGTTTCACATTTCTTCAAGCTTTCCAACGCCATATCATTTCCTGCATTTGGACATACTGTTAAAAAATTAGCTCGAAAATACGAACTTGGTGGAACTTGTACCGTTTTCTAAATTACTTTTAAACCGTTCAAAATTAGAAAAAACTTTTAACATGAAAAAGTAGCGCATTTTCATAAGCTTTCCAACGCCATATTATTTGCCTCGATTGGATTAGCTGTTTAGAAATAGCATCGAAAATACAAACTCGGGTGTTTCATTTGCGAAATTCTACGATTTTCCGAATTACTCTTTAACCATAGGGAATTAGAGAAAACTTTCAACATGTGGAAGGAGCGGTTTTTCAGCAGCTTTTCAACGCCATATTATTTGCCCCATTCCGATAAATGGTTTAAAATGCGGTCGAAAATACGATTCACGTTTTTTGTATGAAGAAAAAACGATTTTCAAAACTGCTCTTAAACCGCTTACATTTTGCCAAAAATTTATGTTGGGTCATGATACTGATGTCTATAGCTTTCGAATGGTATATCGCAAGCCCCATTTGGACAGCTTTTAGCTGAAGTTCAACCTCGTACTCGGGGAAGGTCAGGCGCGGTACTCGGGAAGTTCATGTTGTGATCAGAATATTATTCTGATCCCGTGATCAGAATAGTGTTTATATATATATATATATATATATATATATATATAGTGTTAGTATTCATCACCCAGGGTGCAGAATAAGTTATTCTTCACCCGAGGTAATCTTACGATCATTTCATAATTAAATTATGTTTTGAACTCAAATAGTTACATTCCTATTGATTCACTACGTAAAATTTGACATAAGAAAATAAAAATATAGGTCATAAGATAATAAAATTTGCAGTTTATGTGTATTTTAGACTATGTTTTTACGTTTGTAATTTTACATAACATAAAATATTTTTACGGTGATTATATATTTTTTCTTACGGTCCCTTTTTGCGTCGGAAATAAGACAAAACTTACGGAACGTAAAATTACGGTGCATTGATGGTAAAATAGAGGGGGGTGAAGAATAACTATTCCTCACCCAGGGTGACGAATAGCGCGACCCTATATATATATATATATATATATATATATATATATATATATATATATATACTTACCTTTGTTCTCCTCGAGCTGCCTCTTGGCAAGGCCGAGCTTTTTCTCGGACCGCTCGAGGTCCTGCTTCAGTGCGGCGACCTCCGCAGTCAGTGCGGCAGAGGTCAGCAGCGAAGCCTGCATACACATACAGACATACTTATATTAGACTCCTGCAGATATTATTTGATCCTCTATTCGGCTTTTTTTTGTGAACACCAAACAGAGCATCAGGGGCTACTGTTTATGCGGTAATATTTTGCTATATTTTAAATACTTACCTCAAAGCCTGTTAGAAGGATGGCACAGGCTTCAGTCAATCCGCTCTTGGCGGACTGAACCTTCTTGATCACCGCACTCATAATAGTGCGGTGCTCATCGTCGATGGAAGCGCTGTGAAGCGCTCCCAGCAGGTTGTCCGGTGCCTCTGGATGGACAGAGGTCATCGGCATGGGCGGCTTGCCCCTCTTGAAAGGGGGCCGCCTGCCAAAGTCCAGAACCACTGGAGGTTCTGGCGCGGCGTTCGGCTGGGGGCCGAACTTGGAGCCCTGGGGAGTCTTGCTCCCTTCGCGCCTAGAGTCCGGAAGTTCATCTTGAGGCGCCTCCGGAACTACATCCCCCCGGCTCGGTGCCCCTTGAGACAATACCTCGACATTGCCCGTAGGGCAAGGAGAGGAGGCGGTTGGAAGTGTATCACTATCCATATCCGACGAGTCCAAGGAACCGTCCGACGACCATACGTCGATACGGGCTTGGGGCGGACCGCATAATCATATTCGACGTTAAGAGAAGCAGTGCAACAAAAGTATGATATGACTTACTCTGGTATCCGAATACTTACGACTTCTCCAGGGGCTTGGCCCTAAGTAGCCACTCGTCTTCGCCGTTGACGGCGGTGGTGGAGCAGTCCGGAAGGAGAGTCCTTCCCTTCTTGGACCCTTCGGCCTCCCCAGTTGGGGCGGCCTTCCTTTTCTTGTCTCCCCCGACTGGAGGGGGAGAATCTTCATCTTCCTTCTCCTCGTTTTCACAGGAGGAGTGCGTCTCGAAGTTATCGGACGATGTGTCCGATACCACCTGGTGCCGGGAACTCTTTCGGGTTCCCGTGGCCTTCTTCTTGGTCTTCTCCGGCACCTCATAAGGAGCCGGAGTCCGCATCTCCGTCAGGAGAGCGTCTGCAGGGTCTTCGGGCAGAGGGGCCGGACAGTTAATCTTCTCCGATGTCTCCACCAAGTCCTGTCAAAGGCATGGGAGCTCAGACCCCGCACATGGTTAAAGCTATGGGAAATAAATACCCTACCAGATGTACAGAACTTACCGGATTCGCAGGGCGCTTCGCGCTTAGCTCGCGGTCCTCGGTAAGAGAAGGGGGGACCTCGGCGCCCTTGAACAGCACCTTCCAGACGTTCTTATGCGTCGTGTCGAAGAGCTCACGTAGACTCTGGTGCTGGGCCAGGTCAAACTCCCATAAGTTGAAAGCCCGTTGTTGACACGAGAGGATCCGGCGGAAGAGCATGACCTGGACTATGTTGACAAGCTTAATTTTCTTGCTTGTCATGTTCCGGATACACTTCTGGAGTCCGTCCAGCTCCACCGATGAGCCCCAAGACAGGCCCTTCTCCTTCTAGGAAGTGAGCCGCGTGGGGATTCCGGATCGAAACTCGGGGGCCGCCACCCAGTTGGTGTCGCGCGGCTCGGTGATGTAGAACCACCCCGATTGCCACCCCTTTATGGTCTCCATGAAGGATCCCTCGAGCCATGTAACGTTGGGCATTTTTTCCACCATGGCCCCGCCGCATTCCGCTTGTTGGCCGCCTACTACCTTCGGCTTGATATTGAAGGTCTTCAGCCATAGGCCAAAGAGGGGCCGGATGCGGAGGAAATCCTTGCACACGACGATGAACGCCGAGATGTTGAGGATGAAATTCGGGGCCAGATCATGAAAGTCCAGCCCATAATAGAACATGAGGCCGCGGACGAATGGATGGAGGGGAAACCCCAGTCCGCGGACAAAGTGGGGGAGGAAAACCACCCTTTCGTGAGGTTCCGGGGCAGGGACAATCTTCCCCGTGGCTGGCAGCCGGTGCGCGATATCCGCGGCTAAGTATCCGGCTCCACGTAGTTTTTGATGTGACCCTTCGGGATGGAGGAGGCCATCCACTTGCCTCCCGCTCCGGACATGTTTGGAGAGAGTTGAGGAGAAGGATGTGGACTTGGGCGCTGGAGCTCGAGTGCGCGAAAATGGATGAGCAAGGAGGAAGAAGGCGTGGGTAGAAGAAGGTGAAACCTTATCCCTTTATAAGGGCGGACGAAACTATGCGCCCCCACCAGCCTGGTAAAACTCGCTTATCCCCAAGCGCCGTAATTGATGGGGCGGTTGGGTTACCCACGTCCGTATTGATGGGAATCCCGTAATAAGGGGACACGATCTCTGCTTCGACAAGACGTGCCAAGGAAACTGCCTCACGAAACACGCTGAGACAGGTTATGAAAAACGATTCGAATAAAGACCTGGCTGTGGTGTGATGCCACGCTACGGGGTACGTCAGCAGATCAGATTTGTGGAAATATTATTCTCTCTACGGTGGTATGTGGAACTTGTTTTGCAGAGCCGGACACGATCCTTGTGTTCAAAATCTTCTATGAAGTATTCGGAGGAGGAACCCGCCTTGCAATGCCAAAAACAATCTACGCGCCGGACTTATCGTCATTGAAGCCTGGTTTAGGGGCTACTGAGGGAGTCCTGGATTAGGGGGTATTCGGACAGCCGGATTATATCCTTTGGCCGGACTGTTGGACTATGAAGATACAAGATTGAAAACTTCGTCCTGTGTCCGGATGGGACTCTCCTTGGCGTGGAAGGCAAGCTTGGTAATCCGGATATGCAGATCTCCTTCCTTGTAACCGACTCTGTGTAACCCCAGCCCCCTCTGGTGTCTATATAAACCGGAGGGTTTTAGTCCGTAGGACAACATACAATCATACCATAGGCTAACTTGTAGGGTTTGGCCTCTATGATCTCGTGATAGATCTACTCTTGTACTACTCATATTATCAAGAATAATCAAGCAGGGCGTAGGGTTTTACCTCCATCAAGAGGGCCCGAACCTGGGTAAAACATCGTGTCCCATGCCTCCTGTTACCATCCGCCTTAGACGCACAGTTCGGAACCCCCTACCCGAGATCCGCCGGTTTTGACACCGACAGGCGGCGTGCAGCACGGCGGGGCATCTGGCTCCGGCGATGACCGAGACAGTACCATAGTTGTACCGCTCGAGCATGCAACTCTCAAAACGGGCCCCTCTTTGTCCGGTGGCTGCATGGCTTCTCTAAAGCCTACATCGTCAGGCGTGTTCATATCTTCTAGAACTCGAGGACGAGCTAGGGCTCATCATGCATGCAAGGAAACAAACCTCCCCAAGGGCGTGAAAGAGCTGTTACTACAAGCTTAGTCGTACGGGGAGAGCAGCAAGCTAGGATCTAATCAAGTCTACAGAAGCAGTGGTTGTCATGCATCAAGAGAGGGAGCTCTTGGAATAAATAAATGAGCTGGAGAGAGTGTACTGACTACTAAGGGTGGGAGAACGAGCAGGGTGGATCGGAATGACTGCTAACAGCGGTGGACTTGGTGGACAACAGACGCGGCAAACTAGGGCAAAGAGCAAACCTGCTAGCCTCTCTGGCATTTGGCCTACCTGGAGGAGCTAAACTGCAGAGCCGGTCGTGGACGATGATGATCACCAGCAACGGGAGGTCGACTGTCGATGGCGGCCGTCGGCGATAGGGCGATCGTCGCTCGAGCAGCAGCAAGGTCGTTGGCGGCGGCACGACAGGGTGGCCACTAGCGAGTGGTGTTGGGCGCCCTTGCCGCCGGGAAGGCGATGGCAGCAGGGCTCGATGGTGGCCGCCGGCGTCAGAGCGATCACCGGCGAGGTTGTGGGTTGCCGCCCTCACACTCACTCAGACCGGTTTCGGGGGGGTCCGGGATGCCGATATATCTGACCTGGAGTTTTGTAAAGTATCATAAAGCAAAAGGAATAGAATATGGTAACCAAAGGTTCACTCGAATACAATTCGTGTGAGTATAGGGGTCAACATGGATGTCCACGGTTCGATTGCTAGAGCCGGGACTGGATCGATTGTTCGGCGTGGATGCCAAGGAGACTACTCTGGATCCGTACAGCATGGTTTGTTTAGCGATGATGACAACACTGAGGTTCCGCATAATTTTTGCATGCTTCGGCATTAAACCTCTTGGATTTGTCCGATGGGTCTTTTCGGGTTTCATCATTCCTTGCAAAGTTGGAGCTGGCATGGTGGTTTTGCTGGTGAGAATGAAATATGAAGGTGCCCATATCGGGGGGCTAGGGCAGCGCATGCCTTGCATATTTCTCTTGTAAACCTTGTTGTCAAAGTTGGAGTACCTATTGTTGGCGCTACGGTGCTTGTACAGATGTCGCGAGGATAGCATCGTTGGTGATTGTGTGTGGCAAAGTCGGACTAGCTGGATCAAAGGCGGTTGGTGATGACCTTGGTGCTTATGGGCAGTCTTGACGGTTGTTCTCTTATTACCGGCGTATCTGTAAGTTTGTGTCGGTAGTAATATTGGTCGGGGATTCCCTATTGGCAATTGTCATGCTACATGACGATCGGCCTTTGTGCGCATAATTTTGGTTTTCGCCTGATTTTACCCAAATTAACATGACAACTCTGTTCTATTTAATTAGTTGATTGAGGCCAAGGCCTCCGTGTAAAAAATCCAAAAGATAAACTATGTAGTTTCTACATGATAAACTTCCGATCTATTCATAATCAATCATGAGTAAAGAGAACATCAGAGGTCACAAAAATTATAAGAAAATTATCACCTAGGAACGACTACAAGCACTAGATCAAGCCAAAGGCACGACGCCGTCATCGCCCCTCCCTCACTTGAGTTTCGCAAATCTTGTTATAGTAGACAGCCAGGAAGCCATCGTGCTAAAGCCCCACAGGACCAACACACTAGAGTAGCAACCATCACCGATGAAGAGAATCGTAGATCGAAAGGATCAAACGTCATAAGCACCCAAAGAAATACTAGATTAAAATAGATCTTCTAAAGACCGGCACCGACTGAATCCCGGGAAATCTGGTGAATACACACCTCCAAACGCCCTCCAACGATTGTAGATGCACCATGGGGATGGGGATTGAATGTGACCAACATGATTCCTATTGAGGGACATCGCCACCATCATATAACCCCAACCAAGAGGATGAACCTAACAAGAACGAGAGTGGGGTCCCTCCTGCCGGCGGAGGGTCGAGGTCCTTCGCACCTCCACGCACTACTAGGAAAAGGCCTACTAATGGCGCACCAGTTTTGCCTACTAATGGCGCACTACTGGTGCGCCATTAGTATCACGCCACTATTATTTTTTACTAATGGCGCACCACGCAGTGCGCCATTAGTATAGAACACCATGCGCCATTAGTATGCCTCCCAGGGGGCCATATTTAACCATGTGCTTTGGCATACTAATGGCGCACTGTGGGGTGATGCGCCATTAGTATCCTTTGGCATACTAATGGCGCACTCTGTAGTGATGCGCCATTAGTATCCTTTGGCACACTAATGGCGCACCTTGAGGTGATGCGCCATTAGTATGAATATTAAGGTTTTTTTACTTTTCTGATTTTTGCATAGGTTACAAAATATATTATTGGACAGAATATAGACAACAGTACACAGCAACAGCAGATTCATCGAATACAATAGAAGATTAGTCTCCAAATACAATTCATCATATTAGTCTTCGAATTCAAAAGACCGAACAAAGATAAAACATTACAAGTCTCGAGACCGCGAGTATCGAGTTTGTCTTCACATTACAAGTCGATATCGATCATCTAAACTACCATCACATAGAAGAGAGCTGCGGTCATCATGATGAGCATCATCGCGATGAAACTGGTCTTCATCCGGTTCCTCCAATGCTCCCTCCTCTCTCCCGCTAGATAGCGGGCGTATCTAGATTCCGCCTCCGCCCTAGTGGTGTACCCTTTGTAACTGTTACCGCTGAAACGGTGAACCTGTCTCCGACACTCCTTCCAGTCGTCGTAGACTCCGGGAACCTTACCCTTGTACACGACATACGACGGCATCTCTATGCACAAGCCAAACAACAGACCATACATAAGCAATATATAAGTATGCAACAAAAGGATCGAAAGAGAAAAGCAAGACATTAATATCACGATTCATGGTCCTACTAATAAATAGCATCGATTACATCTAAGTTGAACGACTGTCCAAACCAAAGAGACATACAATTCATTAAAGTTTAATTACAACATGAGCCAATCAATGTTTCAGAACTACACATCACTACTTTCGACTCGACTCATTGGATAGGAGCGTGGATGAAGCCGCCGTCTGTCGTGATGGTCATGAAATCGCGGGCGTTGTCAGCCTGCATTTGTAGCGTTCCGTCTATCTCACTGTTGGACGGTTGATATCTGAGGTAGAACTGTCCCGAGGTATGAAGGACATCTTGATGGATGATGTCCGTAAACTCCGACTGAATGCGAAAGAATTCTTGTCTGATGTCCGCATCCTGGATTGCCGACAAGCTCGCGGCCCAATCTTTGAGATTATCTGGTAGCAGAAGGTGATGATGGTCCCTTACGATCGCCCACATGTGATGGAGGGCGTAGTAGGCATCCTTCTGACCGCCAGGCGGCTGCTTGATGCAGCAAAACTTAGTATTGTGGGCGAACACATGCTTGCCGTACTTACGAACTGCCCTGGTGAAGGTGCCTCCAGATTTGGCGTAGCCGGGGAGAACATCATCAAGAACTTTCTTGATATTTGTGTAGTCTATCTTGGAGCCACGGTTTGGGTCAAAATACGTGGCCATGGAATATTTCGGGCTTAAGAGGATGAGTGTGCAATGTGTGTCACTGCACATAACACGGAATGTTAGAAAAAAAAGAACGATCGAAATCTAAGAAATCATATGTTACGGGGCGGTTAAGGGATGACTTACTCGGGAAAGTAAGCCACAAGGAAGTTATCCTTATCTGGGTTTGCCAGAATGACGGCTTCGAGGTGTGAACTCCCGAATTGGCGGTCCCCAGCGCTGCTCAAGAGCTTGGCACGCATGTAGAAGGGGTCGACTATCACGATGTCCGGGGTCTTGTCTCTAATGATCCGCATCTTCATACTCAGCGAAAACAACCGAACGAAGGTGTAGTGCAGCGGATGAAGGTTAAACATAGCAAAGATGTCATCAAACCGCAGGACGATCGTACCCCCGACGGCGCCAACCACAAAGCCCTTGCCCTCTGGCACCTTGGCCACGAAAACCAGGTATGCCACATCATTATCTCTGAGACGCCTCTTCTCCAAAGAAAGAACACTGTCGTGCAGACTCCGCATAGCACCGGTTGCAGCATTGAGCATATTTGTCGGTAGCATCGCCCTACCCGCCACATGCACCCTCCTCGAGATATCCTTAGGTGAAGGTGGCCCGTCCTGAGCACGGATCATACTCGGTGCCGGCTGGCTCGCACCGGCGCCCTTTTTAGTCTTTCGTTTCCGGCTCTTCTTCTTGATCTGCTGTAATGGGACCGAGTTCTGCTCAAAGACCGCCTTCTTGAGCGTGTTGGGGCTGATAATATTTCGCACCTCAGCTATCTGAGGCTCGGTGAAGGCGGCAGCTGGAGGCGTCTCCTGAGAACTGAACGCCAGACGACGCCTGTTGCAACTGGGTTTCTCCGCCGTACCAGCTAGATCGCGGTCGTCTTGGTTGGGTTCTTGAGAAGGAGGCCCGCAGAACTCGTCACCGTACCCACGTTCGGCAAAGTACTTATCGACGTTCGTAAATGTACCGTTGTCGTCATCCGGCTCCTTGCTTCTTCGGGGTTCGGTTTCACCATCGAACAAATCCTTGCGTTTCCTCCACGGGTCATCGTCGCGAAGCCACCTTCGATGTCCCATGAAGACGGTTTTCGAAGACCTGGGATCTCTATCTAGCTGGCGATACGTTGTGTCATCCATGCACCTGACGCATCCAAAAAATCCATGGACCACCTGCCCCGCGAGATATCCGTAACCGAGATAGTCGTGCACCGTCGTGAGCAGTGCGGCTCTCATAGGGAAATATTCTTTCTCTGTGGCGTCCCACGTATTGGCTGGCATTTTCCACGGCGTGTCTAGCTCCTCTTTCAGCAGCCCCAGATACAGATTGATGTCGTTCCCTGGTTGTTTCGGCCCTTCAATTAGCATACTCATGTGAATGTACTTCCTCTTCATGCACAACCAGGGGGGAAGGTTGTACATCCACACAAACACAGGCCAGGTGCTATGTGTGCTTCTGTGGCTGCCAAACGGATTGACTCCATCGGTGCTCGCGCCCAGCACGATGTTCCTTGGATCCTTCCCAAATTCTGGGTGTTCGAAGTTCAACGCTAGCCACTGGCTCCCATCCTTAGGGTGACTCAGCATCTTGTCTTTTTTATTTATCTCCGGATCATTTGCGTCATTTTCTCGCTTCTTCTCCTCCCTATCCGCGTGCCAACGCAGGAGCTTTGCTACCTTAGGGTCCGCGAAATACCACTGCAGACGAGGAGTGATCGGAAAGTACCACACCACTTTTCGAGGAGCTTCCTTCCTCTTCTTGTATCGAGTGACGCCGCACACCGGACATATGGTAGACTCCGCGTGCTCGTCCCGATAAATGATGCAATTGTTCATGCACACATGGTATTTCACGTGCGGTAAATCCAGAGGACACACGATTTTCTTCGCCTCCTCGGAACTGGTAGGGCACTTGTTCCCCTTGGGAAGACGTTCATGCCAGAATGACATGTTCTCGTCGAAGCATGCGTCGGTCATTTTGTGTTTTACCTTCATCTCCAGAGCATGAGCGTTACTTTCAGGCGGGTATCCTCGGGCCTGCATCCTTCATACAATGGAGTAACCGCGTCTATCTCCAGTTGATCCAGCTTGGCTTTCTCTCGGGCGGCAGCTCTTGCGTTATCCGTCTGCTTGAGAAGCAGCTCTTGAATATGAGGGTCCTGCACCCAACCCATCGATGGTCCATCGTCGTCTGCTCCGCCGGCATCTTCATCTTCATGATCATGCCCTTCGTCTGCTCCGGCATCTTCCTCATCATCATGTCCGGCATCTTCTACATGATGACTGTGTACAGCATCACCGTCGTGATCATGTCCTGGAGATTCTTCGTCTTCTCGCCTGCCCGAGTCACGGTGGTTGTCTTGCTGCCCTTCCTCATTTCTTACCCGGCCTCCATGGACGACTTCATAGTCATCTTCATCACCTTGCCACCGATAGCCATCCATGAAACCACGCAAGAGCAGGTGGTCCCGCACCTGCCCGGAATCCGGGTCCGCAATAAGGCTCTTCAGCTTGCATCTTCGACACGGACATCTTATCTCCATCTCATTCTTTTGAAGCATCTCGGCCTTCGCGGAGCTCAAAAACCTATTCACGATGCCTTCGGTCATCGTGCGGACTATGGTCGCCTGCGGGGTAGAGCAAAACGATATTTTAGAACCAAGAAAATTTTTGGCATGACTTTCCCTAAAAATAGGACCAAAAAGAATGCATAGTGCCAAAATTCTCGCCGAAACGGAAATGAATCAACATTCCGGCAAAATATTGGCAACTATCGCATTTCAAATACCGGTACCTGCAAACACAAACATATATGCAACACCACAAACATATGCAACACCACAAACATACATAGATCTAGCTACGCCACAAAAAGTGCATGTGCACGTTGTTGGAGCGAGTTAGGGAAAAAAAATAGATCTACTACATGAAGATAGCTTTCCCCTTACTTACCTATCAAAAAAAGGTAATTTCACCACTTAATTTTGATGAATCTATGGTGCAAATGAGGTGAGGAGAAGGAGGCAGCCGACAAGCTTGGAGAAGGAGGTGGAGGGAATGAAGTGGGGAAAATGAGTGTGTAGGTGTGGCTGTCCAAAATATCTAGCTGGTCCCAGGTTGGGTGGGTGGGTGGTGCGCCATTAGTAGCCCAACATACTAATGGCGCACCGGCCTGCTGGCCGTGCGCCATTAATAGTTTTGCAAAATAATAATAATATATATATATATATATACTAATGACGCACCGTGGCATAGTGCGCCATTACTAGTGTAAACTAGTAATGGCGCACTGTGCCACGGTGCGCCATTAGTAGTTTTGCAAAAAACAAGAATAAAAAAATACAATAGTGGCGCACTCTATGGCTGGTGCGCCGTTACTAGTTAGAACTAGTAATGGCGCACTTTGCCTGGATGCGCCATTAGTATGTTTGGAAAAATGAAAAAAAAATTGTTACTAGTGGCACACCTTGTGTCTGGTGCGCCATTAGTGCCTTCCACACTAATGGCGCATCGGCACATGATGCGCCATTAGTATATAGTAGTGGCGCACCACTTCTCTGGTGCGCCATTAGTGTCAATTTTATCTATAGCCCTTTTTCTAGTAGTGACGGCCCAAAGGCCATCAGAGATGGGGCGAACCGGCGATGGCGCTGACGGGAGGAGGAGGAAACCCGATCGCCCTGGTTCTTTTCTTGGGGAGGAGGAATGAGTGTGTTTATCTTTAGCTTTATCCTAGCTTTGTCAAATAAGTAGCGATTTTAGTAGTTCCCAATATATTTTGGAACCTCAAAATGGAAACCAACATCATAACAGCAAGCAAAATGACCAAAGTTTGATAGGCAGTTGGGAGGAAGGTATCAAATCGGATGAGGGTCTCTAGGCTAGGAGGAGCGATGAAAAGAACATCCTATTTCAGTAGACAGTAGAAGAGAAACAAATACTAATTTTCCATTAGTGTTGCAAACTTATATATTCCTCGTACCACGATACTTCCTAATCTATCGATGCTCTTTAGTGTGTGTGTGGGTGGTGGTGGGGGCTATCACAACTTCTCAGTTGGCTCTCTTATTTTCGGCGATATTATGGGCCCCTCTAACCTGTTTAGTTTCTCGTATGATATTCCCACCCTTGTGCCCATGGCTCAAACGGAATTTTTTAGTCTGATAGTTAAAAGGAGTCACGGGAGAAATGGACAAAAGATTACGGAGTCTCAAAATAAAAAAATTAAAAGGCAAGTAAGAAGGTTGTGGTAGTTTAAGGACTCCTGATACAATTTGCATTTTATTCATTACACACAAATGTAAGTTCGCTTTGAAAAGGGGATACATGAAGAACGTGGATTTCACTTGCCAACAAGGACCCAATAGATTATAGATGCACTTGTCGAAAAATGGTGCCAAAATAAAACACAATGACATGTCAACTGTCTCTTACAACTTGAAAAGAGAAAACGAAATTATGTTCGACTCCCTCCCATTCTAAATATAAGGATTTTAGAGATTTTAATTTGGACTACATACATAAGTATACAAACGTATTTTAGAGTTTAGATTCACTCATTTTGCTACTTATGGTATCCATATTAAAATCTCTAAAAGGATTTATATTTAGAAGCAAATGGAGTAGCAAATAAATGCCTTTCTTGGATTCCTATAAACAGACTTTGATGACATGCAAACATTTTTCTTTTTTGCACATAAGAGTGTTTAGTTTTTCTATTTTCGGGAGAGTGTTTAGGTATTTCACATACATATAGGATTTGTGTAAGAGGTCGACACATAAACTTCCAAATCCAAAAACTCCCTCCGTTCCGTAATTCTTGTTGCGCTTTTAGGTCAAAACTAAAACTATGACAAGAATTATAGAATTGAGGCAGTATATAAGAGTGTTTAGGTATTTCACATAAGCAAGCACCAATATCATCAAACAACAGAACCCTTTGGTAGTTACAAATACTCAACCTTTTAACTTCTCACGTCCACACTCTGGCGGTGCTCTCGCGCTCGGCGTCACTATTATAGCTTAGAGATTGGAGCAGCTTTATTACATCGGGAAGAAAACACACGGAATTCAAACTAGGGACATCATAATCATGTATGATATCTCTCAACAGATTCAGTTGTAGGCGTCGGGGTTGGCGATGAGGTAGGCCTCGGCGGCCTTGAAGATGGCGGTGACGGATTCCCTGGCCTTGGTGATTTCGTCATTCACCTCCACGCCTGGCAGCAGCTTGTACGTCGAGTCCACCTTCACGACGCTCCCGCCGTTGGCCGCCGGCTCCACCTTGATGTGCGACGTTGCGGTCTCGATGGCCGAGCCGATGCCGCCGCCCTCGATGAGGGTTGACTTGCACTCACACTTCTCCTCGTCCAGGAACTCTAGCCTCTCCTTCATGACGCTAAAGGGCATGGCTGCATGATCAACTGCGTGTTATGCTTCCGCTTGACCATGTATAGATACACGCCGGATTTCTAGACTGAGGTGACACGCATGGGTTGTATGGGATTGTGATGCGTTCGTACCTGAGGTAAAGTTGAACTGCCTGACGCTGCCGATGCTGCCTTCGCCGTTGACGGGATGGGCGCTGGCGACGATGTGGGGCGCGAGCTTGGGTGCCAGAGTGTGCCAGTCCATGACGCCGGCACGGAACAGGCGCGGTGCCGCGACTGAGGACTCAATCTCGTGGGTCCAGCTGTTGGTGGAGGCCATTGCTGCGGCGATCAACTAGTTAAGACGGGCAGGCGCGAAGGCTATGAGCTCAGTCAGAGCGTTGTGTTGCTAGTGCAAAGTAGTTGCAGTATGTTGCAGCGGCTGCTTGGTTGCCCAGAGCGTGCGCGGCGAGAGCTATAAATAGGTGTCCCGGAGCGCGGGGTTGGTGCCGGATGGGGTCTGTTGAGGTCGCCGGTCGCCGAGTTTCCACGAGGGACAGCAGTTCAGACTTAATTATGCAGGCCGGGTTGGCATGGATGGCACCCCTCGTGGCCCTCGTCGTCAACGTTTATTGATTTTGGTGTGCAAAGAATGTGTTCCAGGGAGTAAAATATTATAGTGCCATACGAAAATAATGGTGAAAGGTGTGGTTGGCATATGGCATGGTTGGTGTCTTGGTGGGAAAAGAAAAAGGCCACTCTTTTCAGTGGGCTACATGTCTGTACGTAAACTACTCTCGCGTGTTTTATTCAGAGTTTTTAAAACTATTTTTATTATGAGTTACTATTTGAGTATACCAGCTGTTCTTTTGAGCATCCTTGACACTACGTTCTGTTGTATTTTCTTTACACCCAATTTCGTTGAAATCGACTATCTTTCCGCAAATTCAATTTGGCTCCCGGGTCCAAAAATATTCAAATGTGAAAAAAATCAAGACAAAATTTTTATGTGATCTTAGTCACATAAAAATGCTACCTGCAAATTTTGAGACAAAAAGGTTAAGCATTTTGGCATGTGCAAAATACAAAAACAAATTGAAAACCAAATGTCACCCAAAATTTGTTTTTTCACCAACGAAACATTGCTGCTCCGTTTCACATGAAATTTGTCACGCATGCTTGGCCTCTTCCAATGCATTGGTGCTTACTAGGTGAGATTCTAGATGCATTAACAACCTTAGCAACTAATCTTCTCAATGCATATGTGCTTTGATTTTGTAGCTACGCTCCTCTCATTTAATTGCATAACACTTAAACTCCTTCGTGCATTGGTTGGTAGCCGTTTAGCATAGTTTCACGCGCTTAGCGTCGTTTCCTTCTGGGGTCACCATAATGTTCTCTCTTCTCTTTAATTGCTATGCCACATCACTTTTTTGCCAATGTGGCACCCTTAATTAGCACTATTACGCCTTGGAGCACCCGGAAGGGCCTAACACAAACATCTACTAGAAAATTCAATTTTTTTACATTTTTTTGAATTTACTGTTCACACAGGAGCATATGCTCCCGGGAACCAAAACGCTCCTCCCTTCTCTTTCTATACATCCAGCAGATTAACCTTGTTGAATCCTACGGGCGTAGTTGCACTAAAGTTACATGCCCGCCCGTATAGGGAGGTACCTAAATCATGACTCCAAATTTTGTGTGTGTGCTAAATGTGTACATGCTTTGTGCACTCGAATTATCCCACTGAATCTCTAAAGGGACATCCCTTAGTCAGATTGATTATTCACGAAGAAACCACCATCGCCGATGGTCTTACCACCAGTCAAATGGTTTCTATCGGTGATGCGGGTATCAAGGCATTTGTTGGCTTTCTTGGAGGCAAGTGTTGGAAATATGCCCAGAGGCAATAATAATTATGTTTTATTTATTTCTAAATTTATAATTGATGTTTATATTCTATGATAAAATTGCTATGGTTCTCGAATTTGCGAGAACTAAGAGATTCAGAGAAAAAAAATCACATGCATGTGTAGGACTATAAACGGTAAAGATAAGATTCCTAGTCTTGCCGTTAGGACTAGGTCAAGTGTTCCATGATGATTCTGTTTTCTTGATCATGGTTACAGTTAAGTCTAACGATGATGTCAACAATATCGGGGGCACAATGTTGGAAGAACACTCATGTTGAATTGACCCAAGTTGTATGTTATATTTGAGATGATTTCGTCACATGTTTATAGTCCATAACATAGAAAGTTAACATATGGACAATTCCTTAGACCATGGGAACATCGAGTCACTTCATACTGGATGATGCACTTTGGGGTTGGTCCAACGTCAATCATAACAGGGTGATCATAGCAACAATTTACATGTTCATAGGAAACGTATGCCAAGTGACTAGATAGCTCGAGACTAAGATTTTCTCCTCAGGCGATGGAAAGATATTCTTCGGGCCCTCTCGGTGTGACAGCACCCATCAATGTCTGGCCAGACACAGCGTGAATTGATCACGGGGATGCCGGAACACGAGAACGAGAAAAGAGAAGAAAATCAATAACAAGGAGACTGATATATAGTGCCAATGTGTTTGACTCATAGGGATGTCGATATATCTGACCTAGGGTTTTGTAAAGTATCATGAAGCAAAAGGAATAGGATACGGTAACCAAGGTTCACTCGAATACAATTCATGTGAGTATAGGGGTCAATATGAATGTTCACGGTTCGATTGCTGAAGCTGGGGGTGGACTGTTTAGCGTGGATGCCAAGGCGACTACCCTGGATCCCTACAGCATGGTTTGTTTAGCGACGATGACAACACTGAGGTTCCGCATAATCGCCGCATGCTTCGTCATTCAACCTTTTGGATTTGTCCAATGGGTCTTTTCCAGTTTCGTCATCCTTGTGAAGTCGGAGTTGCCGTGGCGGTTTTGCTGCTGACAATGAAACATGAAGGTGCCCATATCGGGGGGCTAGCTAGGGAGGCGCAAGCCTTACATATTTCTCTTGTAAACCTTGTTGTCAAAGTTGGAGTTATCTATTGTTGGCGCTACGGTGCTCATGCAGATGTCGCAAGGAAAGCGTCATTGGTAACTGTTTGCGGCAAAGTCAAAATAGCTGGATTGAAGGCAGTTGGTCATGACGATGGTGCTTATGGACAGTCTTGACGGTTGTTCTCTTATTACCTGTGTATTTGTAAGTTTGTGTCAGTAGTAATATTGGTCGGGGATTCCCTATTGGCAATTTTCATGCTCCATGACGATCGGCCTTTGTGCGTGTAATTTCGGTTTTCGCCTGATTTTCCTCTAATTAACATGACAACTTTGTTCTCTTTAATTAGTTGATTGAGGCCAAGGCCTCCGCGTAAAAAAATCGCGGGCGAACAAAGACCCAAGACTCTTTGACACGAAACAACCAAGAGTTTGAGCAGCTCATGTGGAGGATTTTGTCGAAAGTTTTAGATATGGCCAGCAAGAACAAAATCATAAACTATAACAAGGGGTTGCACTAATATAATCAATGATTCATATTTCCATCAAACTTTGGTTGGATTTAGCTAAATCCATATGGGAATTTAAGTCACTTTGCTTAAGTGCGAAACTGAATAAGCAAAAATTCAAAAGATAAATTGTGTATTTTCTGCGGGAAACTTTCGATGTATTCATAATCAATCATGACAGTAAAGGGAACATCAGAGGTCACAAAAATTACAAGAAAATTACCACCTAGCAACAACTACAAGCACTAGAGCAAGCCAAAGACACGCCACCATCATCGCCCCTCTCTCACTTGAGTTTCGCAAATCTTGTTGTAGTAGATAGTCGGGAAGTCATCGTGCTAATGCCCCACAGGACCAACACAGTAGAGTAGCAACCATCACCGAGAAGAGAATCGTAGATCGAAAGGATCAAACCTCATAAACACCCAAACAAATACTAGATAAAATATATCTTCTAAAGACCGGCACCGACTGAATCCCACGAGATCTGGTGAAGACACACCTCCAAACGCCCTCCAACGATGGTAGATGCACCATGGGATGGGGATCGAATGTGAGCAACATGATTCCTACTGAGGTACATCGTCACCGTCATACAACCCCAATCAAGAGGATAAACCTAACAAGAACGAGATTGGGGTCCGTCCCGCGGGCGAAGGCTCGAGGTCCTCCACACCTCCATAGCCCAAAGGTCACCAGAGACGGGGCGAACCGGCGATGGCGCCGACGGGTGGAGGAGGAAACCTGATCGCCCGGTTCTTTTCTTGGGAAGGAGGAATGAGTGTGTTTATCCTTAGCGTTATCCTAGCTTTCCCATATAAGTAGCGATTTTAATAATTCCCAATATATTTTGGAACCTCAAAATGGAAACCAACAACATAACGACAAGCAAAATGACCAAAGTTTGATAGGCAGTTGGGAGGAAGGTATCAAATCAGATGAGGGGCTCTAGCCTAGGAGGGGCGATGAAAAGAGCCTCCTATTCCAGTAGGCAATAGAAGAGAAACAAAGACTAATTTTCCATTAGTGTTGCAAACTAAGATATTCCTCGTAGCACGATACTTCCTAATTTATCGATGCTCTTTAGTGTGTGTGTTTTTTTTGGGGGGGGGGGGGGGGGGGAGGGGGGGGGTTACTATCACAACTTTTCAATTTGCTCTCTTATTCTCTGCGATATGATGGCCCCCCCTAAACCTGCTTTAGTTTCTCGTATTTACGCCCATGGCTCACACTCGGTTTCCCATGTCAACATCCACCTAATGGAATTTGTTAGTTTGATGGTTAAAAGGAGTCATGTGAGGAACGGATAATAGATTAGGGAGTCTCAAAACAAAAAATAAATAAAAGGCAAGCCAGAAGGTCTTGAAAGTTTAAGGACTCCTAATACAATTTGCATTTTTGTTACTCATTATACACAAGTGTAAGTTACCTTCGGGAAGGGCATACATGAGAACTTGAGTTTCACTTGCCAACAAGGGCCCAGTAGATTATAGATGCACTTGTCGAAAAATGATGCCAAAATAAAGCACAATGACATATCGACTGTCTCTTACAACTTGAAAAGAGAAAATGAAATTATGTTCCACTCCCTCTGCTTCTAAATATAAAGCTTTTTAGACATTTCAATATGAACTACATACGGATGTATATAGACATATTTTAGAGTGTCGATTCGCACACTTTGCTCCGTATGTAATCGATGTTGAAATCTCTAAAACGGCTTATATTTAGGAACAAAGGGAGTAGCAAATAAAAGTCTTTCTTGGATTCCTAAAAAAAGACTTCTTTTTTGGCGGGTGGCCTAAAAAAAGACTTTGACGCCATATAAACATTTTTCTATTTTGTGCATAAGTGTGTTTAGTTTTTCTATTTTCCGGGAGATTGTTTAGGTATTTCACATACATATAAGAGTTGTGTAAGAGGTCGACAAATAAACTTCCAAATCCAAATACTCCCTCGGTTTCATAATTCTTGTCATACTTTTGGGTCAAAACTAACCACGACAAGAATTATAGAACGGAGGCTGTATATAAGAGTGTTTAGGTATTTCACATAAGCAAGCACCAATATCATGAAACAACAGAACCCAGGCTGTATATAAGAGTGTTTAGGTATTTCACATAAGCAAGCACCAATATCATGAAACAACAGAACCCTTTGGTAGTTACAAATACTCAACTTTTTAACTTCTCACGTCCACACTCTGGTCGGTGCTCTCGCGCTCGGCGTCACCACTATAGCTTAGAGATTGGAGCAGCTTTATTACATCGAGAAGAAAACACACAAAAATCAAACTAAGGGCATCATAATCATATATGATGCCTCTCATCTGATTCAGTTGTAGGCGTCGGGGTTGGCGATGAGGTAGGCCTCGGCAGCCTTGAAGATGGCCGTGACAGACTCCTTGGCCTTGGTGATCTCGTCATTCACCTCCACGCCTGGCAGCAGCTTGTACGTCGAGTCCACCTTCACGACGCTCCGGCCGTTGGCCGCCGGCTCCACCTTGATGTGCGACGTTGCGGTCTCGATGGCCGAGCCGATGCCGCCGCCCTCAATGAGGGTCGACTTGCACTCGCACTTGCCCGCGTCCAGGAACTCGAGCCTCTCCTTCATGATGCTAAAGGGCATGGCTGCATGATCAAACAATCGCGTGTTATGCCGCGGCGCCGCCTGAAGATGTAAACATGTCGGATTGCCAGGCTGAGGTGACATGCATAGATTGTATGTGATTGTGATGCGTACGTACCTGAGGTGAAGTTGAACTGCCTGACGCTGCCGATGCCACCTTCGCCTTCCACGGGGTGAGCGCTGGCGACGATGTGTGGCGCGAGCTTGGGCGCGAGAGTGTGCCAGTCCATCACGCCGGCGCGGAACAGGCGCGGTGCTGCGACCGACGACTCGATCTCATGGGTCCAGCTGTTGGTGGAGGCCATTGCCGCGGTGATCAACTAGTTAAGACGGGCAGGTGCGAACGCTATGAGCTCAGTCAGAGGATTGTATTGCGAGTGCAAGTAGCTGCTTGGTTGCCGAGAGCGTGCGTGGCGAGTGCTATAAATAGGTGTCCCGGAGCGCAGGGTTGGTGCCAGATGGGGTCTGGTGAGGTCGCCGGTCGCCGAGTTTCCACGAGGGGCAGCAGTTCAGACTTAATTATGCACGCTGGGTTGGCATGCATGGCACCCTTCGTGGCCCTCGTCGTCAACGTTTATTGATTCTGGTGTGCATATGGCATATGGCATATTGGCATGGTTGGTGTCTGGTGGGAAAAGAAAAGGCCACTCTTTCAGTGGGCTACATGTCTGTACGTAAACTATGCTTGTGTGTTAGTATATTCTATGACTTTTAGCATATGTTTTATTATGAGTTATTATTTGAGTACATACCAGTTGTTGACCACTCTTGGCACTAGGTTCTGTTGTATTTTCTTTAAACCCAATTTCGTTGAAATCGGTTGTCTTTCTATATATTCATTAGAATGAACTTGCTAATCCTAGGCATGGTTGCACCAAAGTTACATGCCCGCCCATATAGGGCGATACTCAAATCATGACTCCAAAATTTGTGTGTGTGCTAAATGTGTACATGCTATGTGTTCTCGAATTATCCCAACGGATCTCTTCATAGACATCTCTCAGTCCCTTAAGTTATCGAAATAAGTTTGGTTATTTCTCACAAGTTGGACGCAGGTGGGAGCGTCTACATCCATGGGCTGTAGACTAGGTTGATTATTCATGGACAAATCACCATCGCAGATGGTCTTACCACTGGTCAGAAGGTTTCCATCGGTATGTAGAGCTCAAGGCGGCGACTTCCTTCCCACTGACCTTCTTGAAGGCATTATCATGGAGCGGGCACGATTGTCGGAGCCGGTGGTGGAACGTTCGATGTGGATGCCGGGGCGGCTGCCCTGCATCTATGTAGCGGGGCAGTTGTTTGGCGATGATGACAACACCGAGTCTCTACAGAGTCGTGGCATGCTTTTGTTGATGGTCTTTTCGACATATCCAAAGGGTCTTTTCAAGCTTCATCATTCCTTGTGCGGCAGAGCTGCCATAGTTGTCTTGATGGTTACAATGATATGCGGATGGTGCCCATCTTGGGAGGCCCAGGAGATGTAAGCCTTGCATATTTCTATTGTGAAGCTGGTTATCAAAGTCGTGGTTGTCTATTGTTGACAGTTTGTCATGAGCTGATACGGTCCTCGTACATATGTTGTGAGGATCGCGTCGTCGGTGGTCGTCCATGGCGAAGTCGGAGTTGCTGGATCTAGGCAGTAGGTGATGACGATGTTGCTTATGGGCAGTCTCAACGGTTGTTCTTTTCTCAGTGGTGCGTGTGAGTTTGTGTCGTTATTTAGGTTGGCCAGGTGTCATGTTGGCGATTGACATGCTCCATGTCAGTCAGCCTTTGTGCTTGTAATTTTGGTTTTCGTCGGATTTTCCCCTAGGCGACTCTCTTCTACTTAATTAATCAATTGAGACCAAGGCCTCCATTTCAAAAAAAAAATAAACACTCGCAAACAGCCAAAACCCTTGGATATGAAACAACCAAGATATTGAGCAGCTCGTGGATAATTTTGTCGTTGGTGTTAAATATGACCAGCAAGAACATAATTATAAAGAGTGAGATCCAATTTTTCGTGATGCTCTGTTGAAACAAGATGACTACGTCCAAATTTTACTTCTGCGGTAGGTGAAGGGGAACGTGATATGCAACAAAAAAGATTGTGTCCCCTCCTAGTGCTCCCCCTCCCACCTATATATAGGTGAGTGGGAGAGGGGCGGCTGACCTTAGAAGGTGTGGAGTCCTTCTAGGATTCCTTTTTCAGATTGGCTTGCCCCCCCCCCTCCCAAGGCAATAGGGTGCAGTTCGACTTGGGCATCATGTGGTGCCTCCCCCCCCCCCCCCCCCCCCTCCCCTCTCCCTAGGAAAAAGGGGGGCTAACCCACTAGGACCCTTCTATAACGTTTTAGAAGGTTCTGAAACCTTTTGGATGCTTCCGCGACCTCCAGTAATTTTTGGGACATTCCCGGGATCACCGGGACACTCCTGGGACCTCCTGAAACACTTTCTGGATCATCTAAATTATTTCGGAGCCCATACTCCCGTTATCCATTGGCTAAGGATGTAAGTAAAAATTAAAACTTGTACGAAAATACCAACAACATATTGAAGACGTGATCTCGCAGTATTTCATAAGCTAGGTATATCCAACACCATTGTTACTCTAACAACGCATTCTCATTATGGTTAGCATCCTCGTTACATTAACAAAGCTTATGGTTACAAAAAAAGAACCATCAACAATACATGAGCTAGTGCAGAGGCCTGACTGGTGTTTATGTTTGCACACATGCAAATAGGTCTTCCTTCGAATCTCCTATTCAAGAACGATGGCAATTGTAGAACAGGAGATAAATTAATTATGAACATGGGAACAGAATAATATCAACTTTATTATTGCATTTTGGATGTATTTCCAAGAGACTCTTACTTGCACTAGAGTTAATAATCTAATCAATACATAAGCTCCTAACATCTATGACATTCTAGTGTTGCTCATCCTTTGCTTGTGGTAGAGGCTTCGTCAATGGATCTAACACATTCCGGTCTGTGTGTATCTTGCATATCTTTACATCCCCATGCTTCCCCAATTCATGAATTAGGTGAAATGTGTGTTAAATATGTTTGGATTTCAGGTGGGACCTTGGTTCTTTTGGCTGAGATTGACCGGATTGCAATATTCATAACTATGATCATTTATGGCACAATGTCATATAGGCATTACGTCTGTGATAAGTAGACTGTTAATTAAATTGCATCTATTGCTAATACTTCACTCCAAAACAACTATCCAGCAAGCATCTCAAGGTATTAAGTTTGCAAGAAACATAGTATCGCAATAAGCAAGATGAAATAATGTAGACAGGAAGAAGTCAATCAATATGACAAACCCCATCGTTTTGTCCTTAGTGGCAAATACAATACGTGTCTTGGCCCTTATTGTCACTAGGTAAGAGCATCGCAAGATTGAACGCACTACAAAGCATAACTCCCCTTGAAGAAAAACTCATCGAACTTGGCCAAACAAGATAGAGATAGATCGAAGAGCATACAAAGCTATTTAATTATGCAACAACAAAGCCTTAAAAGATTCAATTGATTTTAATAAACAATCTGATCATGAAGTGATGATTCATCATGTCCAAACAAACACACCACAAAATTACATCGGATTGATCTTGATCAAGAACGAGAACATGATATTGAAGATCCAGAAACAAAGAGACCCATCTAGCTATTACTATGGACACGTAGGAACTGGTGGAACTACTCACACATGGTCATGAAGACAATAAGGTTGATGAAGATGGCTCCGGCAATGGCTTCCCCCTCCGGCGGGGCTTTGGAACAGGTCTCTAGATGGAATCTCCTCGGAATAGTAGCTTACGACGGCTATAAAATTCCTTTGGAGGTACAACAAATAGTTTCAATATTTATAGGGAATTGTGGCGGTGGAATCAGGTCAAGGCGGTAAGTAGGAGCCCCACATGGGTAGGGGGGTGCGTCCTACCCCCTAGCTGCGCCAGGCCCCCATGTGGGCCCCTAGCAGCTCCTCTCGATCTCTCCCGAAGCTTATCGTGTTTTTGTTTCCCAAAAAAATCATGTTAAATCGGCAACATATTTTGACCTCCATACATATTGATTTCCCACTAAACCAAAACGAGCATAAAACATGAACTATCATTGGGCACTAAATTAATAAGTTTGTTTCAAAAATAACATAAATTATTTTAAATATAATAACATAAAACAATCAAAAATTATAGATACGTTGAGACGTATCATCCGGCGAGAGCAGAACCTCCGCGTTTGCTCCTTTTAGAGGGCACGACCATCTGGGCTTGCCGCTTGGCGAGGATGCTAGCAAAATGCTTCCACGATGCCCGACCGAGCATGCGACCCCGTCTCTCTGTTGTTTGCGACGCCCTCTCTCTCGTCTAGCGGGCATGCCGCTTGTAATGCCCCAGCCAAACCCACCGGTTTTTGGTTCTTTCTTTCCTGTTAAGTCGAGATATCACATACATCCCCGTTCACAGGAACACACGTCTATGCTTCTAGTCCAATAAATTTTTTCATGTTGTGTGCCATGACGGGCACACACGCCATGCGACACATGCCCACACACCTGACCACACACGCCCGTGTAACTGCAAGGATCGACTCTGATAACAATTGTAATGCCCCCACCAGGTTCACCCATCGGTTTCTAGCCGTTGTGACTGGCTGCCGCCTAGGATCTAGATGGGTGCCATAGACCAACAATAATATTTCCTGCGCACTTTGTCCTCATTGGTGCACACCCAGATCAACTTCCCGGGTCGGCACCCATCCTCAAATTGCTCCAAGCTAAGCACCTTGTTGTATTAGTAGTCTACCATTCCTATTAAGCCGAAATGTCACAGCGCTCCTTGGTGCATCCATGGTTGGGCCACCTACTAACATTTACCTCTAACTCGAAGCCCGACGTCATAGGGACAAGGCTCCACCGCAGGGGTTGTGCCGCCTGTTGGGGAACGTAGTAATTTCAAAATTTTCCTACGCACACGCAAGATCATGGTGATGCATAGCAACGAGAGGGGAGAGTCGTCCACGTACCCTCGTAGACTGTTAAGAGGAAGCGTTATGACAACGTGGTTGTTGTAGTCGTATGTCTTCACGATCGACCGATCCTTAGTACCGAACGTACGGCACCTCCGCATTCAGCACACGTTCAGCTCGGTGACGTCCCACGAACTCACGATCCAGTAGAGCTCGAGGGAGAGTTTTGTCAGCACGACGACGTGGTGACAATGTTGATGAAGCTACCGTCGCAGGGCTTCGCCTAAGCACCGCTATAGTATGACTGAGGTGGATTATGGTGGAGGGGCCACCGCACATGGCTGGGAGAGATCAATGATCAACTTGTGTCTAGAGGTGCCCGCCTGCCCCCGTATATAAAGGAGCAAGGGGGGAGAGGCGGCCGGCCAAGAAGGGTGCACCAAGGGGGGAGTCCTACTCCCACCGGGAGTAGGACTCCTCCTTTCCTAGTAGGAGTAGGAGAGGGGGAAGGAAAGGGAGAGGAGGAGAAGGAAAGAGGGGGCCGGCCCCCCTTGCCCTAAACCAATTCGATTTGGGACTTGGGGGGCGTGCCCCACACTCCCCTTGCTGCCCTCTATTTCCACTAAGGCCCACTAAGGCCCATTAAGCCCCGGGGGGTTCCGGTAACCCCCGGTACTCCTGTATTTATCCGGTAACCCCCGGAACCCTTCCGGTGTCCGAATATAACCTTCTGATATATCAATCTTTATCTCTCGACCATTTTGAGACTCCTCGTCATGTCCGTAGATGTAGAGGTAGCGTGCCGACTACGATCACATCGACTTTGGAACCATTTCCCACGCGCATTGTCACCTCGTCCTTAGCTAATCTTCGCTTAATCCGTAGTCCCTGTTTCGAGTTGCAAATATTAGCAACAGAACTAGTATCAAATACCCAAGTGCTACTGCGAGCATTAGTAAGGTACACATCAATAACATGTATATCACATATACCTTTGTTCACCTTGCCATCCTTCTTATCCGCCAAATACTTGAGGCAGTTCCGCTTCCAGTGACCAGACTGTTTGCAGTAGAAGCACTCAGTCACAGGGTTAGGTCCAGACTTGGGTTTCTTCTCCTGAGCAGCAACTTGTTTGCCGTTCTTCTTGAAGTTCCCCTTCTTCTTCCCTTTACCCTTTTTCTATAAACTGGTGGTCTTGTTGACCATCAACACTTGATGATCCTTCCTGATTTCTACCTCCGCAGCCTTTAGCATTGCGAAGAGCTCGGGAATTATCTTATCCATCCCTTGCATATTATAGTTCATCACGAAGCTCTTGTAGCTTGGTGGCAGTGATTAAAGAATTCTGTCAATGACACTATCATCCGGAATATTAACCCCAGTTGAATCAAGTGATTGCAGTACACAGACATTCTGAGTATATGCTCACTGACAGAACTACTCTCCTCCATCTTGCATCTGTAGAACTTATTGGAGACTTCATATCTCTCAATCCGGACATTTGCTTGAAATATTAACTTCAACTCCCGGAACATCTCATATGCTCCATGACGTTCAAAACGTCGTTGAAGTCCCGATTCTAAGCCGTAAAGCATGGCACACCGAACTATCGAGTAGTCATCAACACACGACTGCCAGGCATTCACAATGTTTGCAGTTGCCGGCGCAGGTGGTACACCTAGCGGTGCTTCTAGGACGTAATTCTTCTATGCAGCAATGAGGATAATCCTCAAGTTACGGACCCAGTCCGTGTAATTGCTACCATCATCTTTCAACTTTGCTTTCTCAAGGAACGCATTAAAATTCAACGGAACAACAGCACGGGCCATCTATCTACAACAACATAGACAAGCAAAATACTATCAGGTACTAAGTTCATGATAAATTTAAGTTCAATTGATCATATTACTTAATAACTCCCACTTAGATAGACATCCCTCTAATCATCTAAGTGATCACATGATCCAAATCAACTAAATCATGTCCGATCATCACGTGAGATGGAGTAGTTTTCAATGGTGAACATCACTATGTTGATCATATCTACTATATGATTCACGCTCGACCTTTCGGTCTCAGTGTTCCGAGACCATATCTGCATATGCTAGGCTCGTCAAGTTTAACCCGAGTATTCTGCGTGTGCAAAACTGGCTTACACCCGTTGTATTTGAATGTAGAGCTTATCACACCCGATCATCACGTGGTGTCTCGGCATGACAAACTTTCGCAACGGTGCATAATCAGGGAGAACACTTATACCTTGAAGTTTAGTGAGGGATCATCTTATAATGCTACCGTCAATCAAAGTAGAATAAGATGCATAAAGGATAAACATCACATGCAATCAATATAAGTGATATGATATGGCCATCATCATCTTGTGCCTTTGATCTCCATCTCCAAAGCACCGTCATGATCACCATCGTCACCGGCGCGACACCTTGATCTCCATCGTAGTATCGTTGTCGTCTCGCCAACTATTGCTTCTACGACTATCGCTACCGTTTAGTGATAAAGTAAAGCAATTACAGGGCGATTGCATTGCATATAATAAAGAGACAACCATATGGCTACTACCAGTTGCCGATAACTCTGTTACAAAACATGATCATCTCATACAAAAATATAGCATCATGTCTTGATCATATCACATCACAACATGCCATGCAAAAACAAGTTAGACGTCCTCTACTTTGTTGTTGCAAGTTTTACGTGGCTGCTACGGGCTGAGCAAGAACCGTTTTTACCTACGCGTCAAAACCACAATGATAGTTCGTCAAGTTAGTGATGTTTTAACCTTCTCAAGGACCGGGCGTAGCCACACTCGGTTCAACTAAAGTTGGAGAAACTGACACCCGCTAGCCACATGTGTGTAAAGCACGTAGGTAGAACTAGTCTCGCGTAAGCATACGCGTAATGTCGGTCTGGGCCGCTTCATCCAACAATACCGCCGAACCAAAGTATGACATGCTGGTAAGCAGTATGACTTGTATCGCCCACAACTACTCTTGTGTTTCACTCGTGGATATAACATCTACGCATAAACCTGGCTCGGATGCCACTATTGGGGAACGTAGTAATTTCAAAATTTTCCTACGCACACGCAAGATCATGGTGATGCATAGCAATGAGAGGGGAGAGTCGTCCACGTCCCTCGTAGACCGTTAAGCGGAAGCGTTATGACAACGCGGTTGATGTAGTCGTACGTCTTCACGATCGACCGATCCTCAGTACCGAACGTACGGCACCTCCGCGTTCAGCACACGTTCAGCTTGGTGACGTCCCGCGAACTCACGATCCAGTAGAGCTCAAGGGAGAGTTTCGTCAGCACGACGGCGTGGTGACGATGTTGATGAAGCTACCGTCATAGGGCTTCACCTAAGCACCGCTACAGTATGACCGAGGTGGATTATGGTGGAGGGGGGCACCGCAACGGCTGGGAGAGATCAATGATCAACTTGTGTCTAGAGGTGCCCCCTGCCCCCGGATATAAAGGAGCAAGGGGGAGAGGCATCCGGCCAAGGAGGGCACGCCAAGGGGGAGTTCTACTCCCATCGAGAGTAGGACTCCTCCTTTCCTAGTAGGAGTAGGAGAGGGGGAAGGAAAGGGAGAGGAGGAGAAGGAAAGAGGGGGCCGGGCCCCCTTGCCCTAAACCAATTTGGTTTGGGCCTTGGGGGGGCACCCCACACTCCCCTTGCTGCCCTCTATTTTCACTAAGGCCCATGTAGGCCCATTAAGCCCCCGGGGGGTTCCGGTAACCCCCGGTACTCCTGTATTTATCCGGCAACCCCCGGAACCCTTCCGGTGTCCGAACATAACCTTTCAATATATCAATCTTTATGTCTCGACCATTTCGAGACTCCTCATCATGTACGTGATCACATCCGAGACTCCGAACTACCTTCGGTACATCAAAACATATAAACTCATAATACCGATCGTCACAGAACTTTAAGCGTGCGGACCCTATGGGTTCGATAACTATGTAGACATGACCGAGACACGTCTCCGGTCAATAACCAATAGCGGAACCTAGATGTTCATATTGGCTTCTACATATTCTACGAAGATCTTTATCGGTCAAACCGCATAACAACATACGTTGTTCCCTTTGTCATGGTATGTTACTTACCCGAGATTCGATCATCGGTATCTCAATACCTAGCTCAATCTTGTTACCGGCAAGTCTCTTTACTCGTTCCGTAATGCATCATCCCGCAACTAGCTCATTAGTCACATTGCTTGCAAGGCTTATAGTGATGTGCATTACCGAGAGGGCCCAGAGATACCTCTCCGACAATCGGAGTGACAAATTCTAATCTCGATCTATGCCAACTCAACAAGTATCATCGGAGACACCTGTAGAGCACCTTTATAATCACCCAGTTACGTTGTGACGTTTGGTAGCACACAAAGTGTTCCTCCGATAATCAGTAGTTGCATAATCTCATAGTCATAGGAACATGTATAAGTCATAAAGAAAGCAATAGCAGTAAACTTAAACGATCAAGTGCTAAGCTAACGGAATGGGTCGAGTCAATCACATCATTCTCCTAATGATGTGATCCCGTTAATCAAATGACAACTCATGTCTATGGCTAGGAAACTCAACCATCTTTGATCAACGAGCTAGTCAAGTAGAGGCATACTAGTGACACAATGTTTGTCTATGTATTCACACATGTATTATGTTTCCGGTTAATACAATTCTAGCATGAATAATAAACATTTATCATGATATGAGAAAATAAATAATAACTTTATTATTGTCTCTAGGGCATATTTCCTTCACCGCCAGCATTGGGCCATCAACCACGGTCACACGCCTCAAGCTACCAGCGCAGGAGGATCTAAACACCGCTTGCGCAGACGCAATGGATTCCAGCCGGATCGACTCAGTCCAACGTCAGACGGATTCCTCCTGGGAGCGACGGAGAGCTAGGCGGACGACCATCTCCTCCTCGTTCCCTCATGGGACGATGTCCAAGTCGACAGAGTTGGATTTGCTGCCCGCAATGTCAGAGGAGACTAGAGCTCGCGAGAAAGGAGCCGGAGGCGGAGTTACGCGAACTCAAAGTGGAGTGGACTGCAGTGGCTATGTCCGGATATGAATAGGGTGGAGATATTTATGCAGTCAGGGTGGGCCGGCATGGGTCGAATCCGACGTGGCGGACGTGTCCGGGCACATCCGGCCTTCCTGTATCCATCCTAGATATATAGGGCCAGTATGAGGGGTGTGGTTGGGTCAAAATTTCTTGACCGATCATTGATTGGGCCGTCTGCCAAAGTATACAGGAAGTATAAGGGGTCCAGCTGTAGATGCTCCCAGACGCCTCGGGGCCGTGCAACAACTTGGAGTTGTGAGCTTCTCTCTTTGCGAATTTTTTTCCGAACTATTCATCTTCAATCATAGCAGTACAACGAAAACTGGAAATAATAAAAATTACATCCACATCCGTAGACCACCTAGGGACAGCTACAAGCACTGAAGGGAGCCGAAGGCGCGGCGCCGTCGTCCCCCCTCACTCGCTGGAGCCAGACAAACCTTGTTGTAGTAGACAATCGGGAATTCGTCGTGCTAAGACCCCATAGGACCAGCACACCAAAACATCAACCGCCACTGATGAAGACTAGCATAGATCGAAAGGATCAAACCTATAGACACACGAACGTAGACGAACGACGACTAGATCCGAGCAGATCCACCGGACACATACCTCCACACGCCCACTGGAGATGCTAGACGCACCACCAGGACGGTGGCTAGGCGGGGAGAACATTATTCCATCTTCAAGGAGCCATTGTCGTCTCATCTTATCGAGCAGGACACAAACCCTAACAAAAATCAAAAAAGCATCTGAAAACGGAGCCCTCCCGCCAGCAAAGGCTGGGATCAACCACGCCCCCATGGTCCTAAGGCCACCGGAGACGAGGCGGACTGGCGCCGGCGCCGGTGAGAGACGGAGGAACCCTAACTTTTCTTGGGACGGAAGGAACATTGGTGTATTTCTTTTTTTAAGGCAGGGAACATTGGTGTATGTATCTCAACGTAAAATTTTCATCAGTATCGTCACGCGATTCTTTTTGAAAACGGAGAGCAGAATTGCGTGCGCGAGTGGCATGCGCAGTCCATAGTAACTTTTTTTTAGGGGATGCAATCCATCAGTAACTAATACTCCTTTCATCCCGAATTAAGTGTATTTATCTACACGTTTTAGTTTAGGTCCATCCATATCTAGACAAATCTTTTTTCTTTCTGAGTCTATATAAGACAATTAAGATAATTAATTTGTGACGGATGTACTCCGTACCAGCCTAATCTGAGATCTGAGAAATAAAGCACGTATGGTTCCCGAAACGGAAGCCCGTTAAGCATCCGACAGGAATCCGACTCGTGCTCCTCCACGGCGATGGGCAGCGGCCAAATAATAATAGAGCCTCGCGCGCACGTACGAGTTTACACTGAAGAAACGCACGTAGGAGGTTGTTGTCTTTGCCTCGAGAAAATAGAGGAAAGCCGCCTATATATAGAGAAACACACCAAGTAATCATGAACTCGTGCCTGATGAGCTTGCGCTCCCTCCTCATTGAAGCCTTCCGTCTCCTGCAACCCTTCTGTCAACCCATGTCGATGGCATTGCGTGTTTCTCAGGACCATTGTGCTTCCCTCTGGAGGTCGGTGACCAGTCACTTGGCTCTTCGCGGGTACTCCCACACGCTGCGGGGGGCCATGACAGCAATTGTGCCGCCCCGAATTTTTCGCAAAGGCGCAAGGAAGATCATCAACCGCGAATTTGTTGTCGAGACTGTGCCTTACACCAACCGCACTCACAAGGTCATCTTCTCTACTAGGACAGCGCGCGCGAGCGGAGAGACCCGCTTTGCCGATTTCAAGAAGGAGCATGCCTCCGAGATCGTAGACCCACACCACCACCAGAGTGTCCGTGTCCACGCCATTGGCTCGAAGATCACTCGCGCAATCCGTCGTGGCTTGTCCATCAAGAGCAAGATAGAACAACCAGGACGGGAACCACCACACATGGCGATGTGTCTGGATTGGATCGACGAGCTCAATTGGGAGGTGATAGTTGCCGAACACAACAGCAAGAAAGGACATTGCTTTGGCGGCGGTGGTAAGATTGTAGTCTACACGGGATTACTTGATCGTTTCAGCACGGATGCTGAGATTGCCTCCTTCATCGCGCATGAGGTACATACATCTGTTTGTTTGTTCGTTGGTTTTGGATTACTGAGGTTGTTAATTTTCAAAGCCGGTAGTATTGTTTATTGGTTTCTATATACATATATAGGTTGGGCATGTTATTGCGGGGCACTCGTCTGAGATGATCCAAATATTCAGGTTGTGGTTCCCAACCAACCTCCTCGTGGCGCCATTGCTACGAAGGTATATTAATTTCATCACTTCTTTTAACCCCACCCTTGTTCATGCATGCATCTTAAAGTGTTTGTGTATGCAAGTATTTACTTCGTGTTACTTAGACGATGTTGTTTTGTAAGAGTATGAATGTACTCCCTCCGTCTCAAAATAATAAGTGTCTCAACTTTGTATTAAGTTTAATACAAAGTTGTACTACTAAAATTAAGACATTTATTTTCGGACAGAGGGAGTATGATGTTAATTACATTACATGTACCACTCCGTATTGTAGGAATGAGCTAGAGGCGGACTACATTGGAATGATGCTACTGGCTGCTGCTGGTTTCGACCCCCACGCTGCCCCTTTGTTCTTTGGCAAGGTAGGAAGGATGGAAGGGGAGTCGGCGTTGACAGATTTGCTCTCTTTCTTCCCATTCAAAACTCATCCATCGTGGAGGAGAAGAGCAAGGCTTTTATCACAGCCCAAAGTCATGGAGGAGGCAATGGAATTATACACAGAAGCAACAGGTGATGGGCCCCACAATCAAGGATTTGGTTTGGGTTTGATTTGGAATTATATGATGTTAATTACTTGCCGGCAGATTACATTGGAATGTTATTACTAAACGCTTGTTATGTGCGTACTCATGCAGGCGGACTGCACCTAGAGGAAGTCTATGGCGCAGCGCTTCTGCCGGGCCTCCGGCAGCAGCTGCCCGTCGGGGCCCACGGCCACGTCGCAGTCCACGTGGAGCGGGTGCCAGTGGGACCCCCAGACGGCCACCTTGGCCCGGATCCTCGACCGGACCCTC
The DNA here is from genome assembly GCF_056163025.1 of Triticum urartu. NCBI lineage: Eukaryota > Viridiplantae > Streptophyta > Magnoliopsida > Poales > Poaceae > Triticum > Triticum urartu. Next base: position 695,410,331 of record NC_141874.1, on the reverse strand, counting down.
ACCGTGAACTCCACCGCGCCACCTCCCGCCTCCGCGGCCGCCCTGGCCATGTCGGCCGTGGCGGGGCCCGCCGGCACGGCGACGCCCTCGAAGGCGAGGGGCGTCGTGGTCTTGGGCGGCTGGTACATGGGCGCCCCGCCGGCCAGGTCGTGGTCCCTGACGACGGCGCCGTACTGGCGGTAGAGCACGGACATGTAGAGCCGGTCGTAGAAGAAGGCCACGTCCCGGTTCGGGTTGCGGATGGAGAGCTGCCCAGAAAAGACCACGCCGGCGTTGGCGCCACCGGCCGGCTGGATGCCGGCGGCGGAGAAGGCGACGACGTGGAAGCGCGGCCGGTGCGGGCGCACGGCGAGGTAGGCGACGAAGAGGAGCACGCCGGCGACGAGGAGCAGGGTGAGGAAGGCCGAGCAGACGATCTTGGTGCAGCGGGTCAGGTGCGGCCGCTCTCTCGGGAGCGGGCGGTGGAGCCAGCCGGCGGTCCGGGCGGGCGGCGCCGGCTGCATGGCGGCGCGCGCGCGTGCCCCCTTGTCCGGTCTCTGGTCACCCTACGTGTGCATTGGCGTGCATGTACAGGTTTGATTACGTCGTTGTTTCGGGTGTTATACTGGCCCGTGGTGATTCTTTGAAGACAGAGCAAGGAATAGAAAGCGATGGAGATGCCAAAGCTAGCTGGCTAACCCAGCTAGGTTTCTTCGAGCTTTGGTGTACGGTATATTCCGGTTCACTGTCTTTCGGTTGGGAACTTGGGGTGATATCACTGGACGAGCAAAGAAAGGTGGTGTATACAAATGATGATCAAAAAAATATTGCTCAGCTCAAACAAAAAATGTTGCTGATTATTAGTTGTCTGAAATTATCATAAACCTGGTCTCGTGAGATTATTATAAATTAATTATCTTCTTTTTACTCACAACTCAACTGGCCTTAACAAATTTACCGGATAATAATGACCAAAAGGCTGGAAAGGAAGTGTACAAGGAGTGTGAGGCAAGCTTGAAGAGTTGACGAGTGGATGGCGTGGTCCACGTCCATCCATGTGGAGCTGGCTTAATCTGTTGTTATGCTTAATCCATTAGCTAGCTAGCTACGGCCTACGGAAATAGAATATCCATGGCACCAAGTAAACTCTTCTGCCAGAAAGCACATCCCAGCCTCAAGTTTCCTGTAGAGTGTTCATCGAGGCTGGCATTTTATTCCACCGAATCAATCAAGCAAACATTTTATTTGAATTTGAATACATCGCACAAACAAACAATGCAAATGAAGAAAGACAATGATGCACACAAATGTACACGCGTAATACACATCAATTATACAATACCCACAGACTTTCGATAATTTACGGGCCGGTGATCACTGACCACCGCCAGCGGCCTACATGCCAATCAGGTTCACGGCGCCGCAGCGCCGCCTGACCTCGCCCTGCGTGCCGGTGAGCACCTGCATGTTCCCCATCTTCACCATGGACGCCACGAAGTCCGCAAAGAACTCGGCGGGGTAGCCGCCGGCAGCGGCGACGGCCGCCTGGCGCAGGACGTAGTCCCTGGTGAAGGGGTCCAGCATGAGCGTCTCGTCCGAGGTGAAGAGCGCCCTCCCCCTGGCGACGTGACGGTAGTAGCTCGCGTCGAATGTCCTGAAGCTCCCCGGGTCCATCTCCACCAGCGTCGTCGCGTCGCCGGGCCTGCACTTGCTCTTCAGCCGCAGCGCGTACCGCCTGTCCAGCGCCGGGTCCGGCATCTGTGTGCCGCTGAAGTTGTACAGCCGGTCCGAGAAGGACGAGCAGTGGGAGGTCCCAAGGGTGTGCCCCCCTGTCAATATGCATGAACAAGTTAGAATGTGTCGGTTTCCATGGTTTCCTACAGAGCGTGAACTGCAATATTTGCAACAATCAGAAATAAAGTTGCAACACATTACTAGTTTATCGTGAACTACAGAGGTTTTCTACCCCATCTCTTATGCGCGGGCAAAATGAACAGCAAATAATGTAGCACGTACTAGTTTTCGAATAAGGAGTTATACTTGTTTTTCTACCAGAACAAAGTGACTCTTGGTTTTGCATCATGCTAACCCTTTAACTACAAGAACCGACAAAGTTTAGTTTTCCCCGTCTCTGTTGACTTGGCACGTGCATACAGCATACGGCCTTGCTTGATTAACCCATTGCTTAGTTGTGCATGGAAACGAGCACCTTTATTGGGGGATGCTACTAGAGATTTGTTGGGATCGGCAAAGTTCAAGTAAATTAAAACAGAGAAGAATCAGAAGAGCATAGGCTACACAAAACTAGGAGAGAAGATGCGCTAGTTTATTAGATCATGCATCGAGTTTAGTTCCTGAAGAATAGTATATACCTAGCAGAACCACCTGATCCTTCGCATCAAGACCCTTCGGGACGAAGAACTGGTTCAGATTACGAGTGGCATCAAAAAAAGGTGGAGGTAGGTTGTTCAAAGCTTCATCCTTCACCGATCTCAACCCATCTCGCCGCCCAGTTGGAACATTCCAGTAAGGCCCATGGGTCTGTTGCATAGTGAAAATGAAAGCTGGGTTAGCAAGAGCAGGTACTGTCCAGTAAATACACAAGAGATGGTCAAACTCCGCGAAGCCGGTCAAAACTGTGTGGGTTTTGCCACCAGTGTTGGCCTGAATCGTCCTATCCCCGCCGTTTTTCGGAACTATGACACTTCTCTTACTTGAAGAATAAGATCAAAACTAATGAACAAAACTGCTAGTTCTTACCAGTAGTACAACATCCCTTGCCACGAGAGCTAGGATATCAGCGCATGAGACCACTCCAGGGCAGGCTTGCTCCAGTTTAGCCTTGACAAGGTCGATTGTGCCGAAGCCTCGCAGGCTGAGGTTCGGTTCCGATTCCTTTTCGGATGGTAATCCTGGTATGCTATCAAGCAGAATAGAACCATCGCAACCCTGCACAGCACAAACAGTTCAGTACATCTCTAAATTCAACTGAAGCAGTTCAGAAGAGACTAAGGTGTGTGCACACGTTCACAAAACAGTCGTGGAAGTGCATGCGAAGCAGAGGACCAGCAAGGCTTGGGACGTGGGAGATGATCCTGGCAATCTCATCGCGAACAATGACCTCTGCATACGGGCATGTGTATTGGTAAAAGCCAATCTTCAGCTCTGGTGGATTGCATAACACTAAGGAGGGTTGTAAGACAAGAGGAAGGAGAAATCCAAAGAGGAGTCTGTAAACCATGTTGTGAATGTCCTTGCTGATTTTTTAGGTGAACTAGAGCTCACAGCCTGCTTTATATAGTTCAGTTGCTTAGCTTGCACATAAGTGATAGTAAGCAAGCCATTTTGCTCAATATTAGTATAGTGGCTCTAGAAGCCTACATGCCTTTACAGCTGTACTATTTTCTTATATCACACAGACAGTAGATTGGCTAAGACTTCAGCATATGATTGAATATCAGTATTTCAGGAATTCTGTGGTTAGCGTGGATGTGCAAGAATTGTATAATAGTCTCGGATGAGGCATCTAGGGAGTAATGATGGGATAGCAAGTGTTCCAGAAGTTAAGGATCTGTAATCTACCAGTTACGAGCTATTTTAGCCAACAGGCATTGGATGAATGATAACCATCCATCATGGCCCATGCACTTGTGTAACCGACACTCTTAAGATGTGACTACGGCATGTTCCTAAAAAGTGCCAAATCAAATACTTGAACTGTAAGTTGCTAGCTGTTATCATCCCTTATTTTAATATTATTTAGGGAACGACTGATTCTGGTAATAATTATCCTCAGATGCAATTTGAAAGAAGACTAACCGTATTATGCTAGTTCATAGAGCAGCAACCGCTCGTCAAATGCATGCAAGTTAAAAAAAGAAGACGTTTCAGTTCTATGATTCGTCATGATCGAGCTGACGAGCAAGCTTGGTGTATCAGTCAGGACTATACTACAATATGATACTGAAAAAAAATGTATGCCATTTTCAACAAATATAAGATCTTCTACAATGGTACAAAAAAATATTTTGCCATTCAGATCAAAAGTAGTGATTAACATATTTTACTAGGTAAATCAACTCAACAAACAAAACTTAAGTCAAGAGCACATGGGTTCGATAACATATTCAATTATTCACTGGGTTGCTGAAACGTGGTGGCTTTTGGTTTCTCGAGACTTAAAAGTTTAAAATCTGCTTCACTCGACACCGACACAGGGTATGCAATAGATCAAGGCCATGATATTGGCACTGTCAGATTCAACATATAAAGGAAGGATCACAGATTAGTCATAAATCATGTATCCACCTATTTGAAAAAATACTCAACATTTGTACCCATATCAAAAGAGAAATGGATAGCATAGAGTGGGAAAACAGGGTATCGCCATATAGTCATGTACAGAAGGGAATAACAAACTGGTTTATCCACTGCATGTTCTTACAGTATTCTTATAGGTATCAGATAGAGACAACTTTGAAGTAACAAAAAGGATTAAGACCATAAACCTGTGACTGTACAATCAATACAGCGGACATAATTGAGAATACTGACAAGACTTTATGAGTCAAACAGGCATCCACAAATCTTTTACAGTTAGTAAAAGTTGCAAGATATGCATTCACAGAGAATGTAACCCAACAGATTATCCAAATGAACAAACTGTACAAAAGTTTTTATTTTTAATATTAAGCACAATGTGCACTTACCCTGAACGAACATGATGGCTGCTGATAAGTCATTAGATTCTCACTGCTTAATCAAACGGGCAAGATTCTGAAGTCGGTTAGAGTTTACAAAGATCTGAAGGCTCTACATGTTGGATCGGTCAGGTTCATTGTGGACAAAGGTCTGAGGTGTAATCCAGATGCATTTGGTGCATCAATCAGGGCAAATGACCATTATCTGAATATCTTGGAAAGCATAACTTTATTAGTAATCTTCAGAGAACGCTGCAACCAGCTTCCTTGCCTCCAGATGTTTCAGCCATTAATTTCCTTGTACTTTGAGCATCCTCCCATAAATTAGATTCCGCATACAAATTTGCAAGCACGGTATAGTGTACAGAACTCTCAGCACCTTTACTGATAAGATTCTTGGCTGCAGTTTCTCCGAGAGGCATGTTTCCATGCGTTTTACAAGCTCCAAGCATAGCGCCCAATATTGACGAGTTGGGTTGAGTATCCACATTCTCCACTAGCTTCCACGCCTCCTCTAACTGACCCCCACGGCCAAGAAGGTCGATAGCAGAACTGAAATGCTCAGCTCTTGGATCAATACCGTACTTGCTCATCATGGAAGTGAAATACTCCATCCCTTTGCTCATCAGACCAGAATGGCCACAAGCAGACAGAAGAGAAAGGAATGTCACATCGTTTGGCTTCACACCATCCTCCACCATCCTCTCAAAAAGGCTCACAGCATCTCCCCCAAAACCATTTTTCCCACAGGCAGTAATGAGTGAAGTCCATGAAACCACATTTCGGCAGGGCATTTCATCAAAAGCACGCCTGGCATCTGAAAATTCGCCTGCCTTTGCATACATATCAACTAGAGCGTTGTCCAATGCCACGTCTCCCATTGGCTGCTTTTTGCACATGTAAGCATGAATCTGTGTCCCAAATCTGAGACATGAAACATTAGCACAAAGGCCAAGCAAGGAGCTTAACAGAACACCATCAATCCTCAAACCCCTACGATAAATCTTGCAGAAAAGCTCCATTGCATCTTCAGTGTGGTTTTTATCCATGGAGTACCCACTGATCAGCGCAGTAGACGACACAAGGTCTGGTTCACATATGGAGTCATATATCACTCGTGCACTTCTCATCCTCCGACATTTTGCATAAGCATCAATAAGTGATCCAATAACAACCTTTTCACTCCAGTAGCCCAACTTTATTATGCAAGTGTGAATCAGCTCCGTGTTAGTGAGCACACTGACTGCTCCACAAGCTTTTAGAGCGCTTCCAAATGTGAAATGGTCAGGCAGCATTTCTGTCAAGTTTTTTTATGTGAATGGTTAACAATCAAGGAAAATATGCACTTTGAACATTCAACGACAGTATAACAGAAATTTAAACTAACAAGCCTAAAAGACAAACAGAAGTTGAACAGTGGATTTATTTTTCTTTGAAAGAGCTAATTTTATGTCAACGTTACCTCAGAGATGAGTAACAATTTTGGTTACCCTGTCTGGTACATTTCTATAAGAAAAAACTATATATTCAGAGAGTCACAAATTTTGTATATCATATTATTGTTTTGAACTAAAATCAAATATGGCATGCATGCCACACTACAATTACAATGAAGGGCACGGATTTGAGGTGTTTATAGCAGTATGTGAGCGGGACTGCACATTTCAAAGCAGTGCAATGAGTGGCAGATTTTGTTGCCAGCACGTACCTTCTCTCAGCATTGAGGATAACAACCCAAGCGCGTCACTGCAATGCCCACGCTCCACAAAACCCCTGAGCAAGGCATTCCAAGAAACCACATCCTTCCTCTCCATCTCCACAAACATCCGCCTCGCGTCAGCCACAGACCCACACCTCAGGTACATGTCCATGAGGGCGCTCTGCACGAACATGTCCCCCACGAACCTCCCCTTGGCCGCGCACGCGTGCACCTGCTCCCCGCTCCTCACGCACCGAGCCGACGCGCACGCGCTGGCCACGCTGCCATACGTGAACTGGTTCGGCCTGGCGTCACCGGAAGTGCGCATGAGGGCGAACAGCTCCAGCGCCTCCCAGGGGCGGCCGTTCCTGGAGTAGCCCGAGACCATGGCCGTCCAGGACACGACGCTCCGGTGCGGCATTCCGTCGAACACCCTGCGGGCGGCGGCCACGTCGCCGTGCTTGGCGTAGAAGAGGACGAGCTTGGTGCTGAGGTGCAGGTCCGGGGGAGAGGCGGGCGCGACGAGCCTGCGGTGGAGGGACCTGCCCTGCCGGAAGCAGCCCATGCAGCTCTGGAGGAGGGAGTAGTAGTCGGCGGCCCTGGCCATTGTCGCGCGCGGTTCTTCCCCTTCGAGATGTGGAATAGAGAAGCTTTGCCTCCGGACTAGGAAGAGCTCAGTCTACCAGAGCAGGTGTACCTCCTCGTGGGAGCTCCGGCCGCCTGGTTTGGTCAGTGACGATGGCGCAGGGACGGCGGCGTTGCTGCCGAGGCTCCGATCCCATGCCCATGGCATGCCCAAGCTCTCAGGTTGCGGTGTTCATGATGGCTGGCATTAAGGCGATGGCCGGCAGCGCTAATCTAGATACCGGTCTCCTGGGCGGCGGCGGCGGCGGTGCGGCGGCGGCGGTCGACAGGACGAGGAGTGAGGGGCGCTGCTAGCGAGGGGAGCTTTTTTTTTAGAAGAGCGAGAGGAGCTCCTATATGACGCTTATTGCGTCCAGGGGCAGCACGGCCGGGCCGCCGGCCCATTAGCGCTGTATCAAACAATCACTGACTGTAACGATGTTCAGTGCAGCGAGAGCACTGTAGCAATTATTTGTTGTCCCGGTGTTACTGTATGATTACTGTAGCATCGCAACATAGGAGTATTTTTCAAGTTTATGAACATTTTTGGAAAATTTCGAAAAAATAAAATAAAATTTGGATCATTTTACGCAAAATAAAAAACTGATTCGTAAAATTTGAATATTCTTTTAGAAGTGTGAACAAATTTTGAAATTCTAACATTTTTTGAAAAAAATGAAGAATACCTGAAAATATTGAACAAGTTTTTTTAATCCAAACACTTTTCAATTCAGAAAACAAAAAGTGAACAGCTTTAGAAAAAATAGGCATAATTTTTTAAATTCCAAGCATTTTTTAAATGGAATCAATTTTTAAAATATCAAACAATTTTTGAATTTCAAAAGAGTTCTGAAACATTTGAAATTTGTGAATTTTTGAAGAAAAAATGAACAGAAGAATAAAAACCAAAAAGGAAACCGAAAAACCTAATAGAGAACTAACAGAAAATCCCTTGTTTAGAAACAAAGGTTTCCAAAACCGATAAAACCAAACAAGAAAACATGCTTAAATCGGCCGGCCCAATATATCATCGACCGCTCATTCGTACATGTGTGGAGGACTGACTATTTGCTGCAACATGCGTCAAATAGAAAATTTCACTAGAGCGGGAAGCACGTGATCGGCCGTGCGGCACTTAAATGGGTCACGGTTGGTGCAGCCTATTTTCGATTACAAGGTTAGTTGGTTTAGTGTATTTCGAGACGCTAAGTATGAGTTATTGCAAATCTAACCATACGGCTCTCGATCATCATATTTTTTGACTCAACCATACCAGAGTCATCAACTGGATGGACGTCGAATAAGACGAGGTAATATTGATGGTTGTTGAATGGATAGCATCAACCGCAAGGAAGAGAGGCGTCCACGATCGTGAGTCGGCCATGCGACATTTTGTCGGAACAGATTCATCGGACACGAGCGGCTCATGCCCGACTACCTTGTGTTGGGTTGTACCTTCACTCTGTACGTATTTTGGGGACGCTTACGGATGACCGACTGGTTGTTCCGTCGAATTGTTGATGACATGCACACCAATGAACCTTTCTTCCAACAACGAACAAATCTCGTTGATTATGGTTTGTAATAATATTTGTTAATTTGGATTAACTGTTGTACTCGCATTAATGTTTTTAATATTATTTGTTGAGTTATTATCATTGTTTGATCTAAGTTGGTGTGATACGCTAAGAGAATTTATGACCCAATGACATGTGGGTCCTAATTGCAAGAAAAATATGAAGGCTACATTATGGCAACTCTATGTTTGCGCACAGCATTATGGAACCGGCTACACATGTGTTATGAAGGACCAATATGATGAATCTGCTAGAGTTTCTATTAGGGCATCTTTAGCCCATCCCCATAAGTTCTCCATCGTATGTCCCATCCCTTAATTCTTCATATTTTAGAAAATTAAACTTTTGTCCATTCAGCTCATTATCCAAACTTAACTCCGCAAACCTACTCGATCCCATATGGAAGTCTCTCTTCATTTCATTCTCCTTCCTTCTTCCTTCTACGGAACAACGATAAATTCTGGCCACTAGATGATGTCTATGAGCTAGGGGCATTGGATAGATGATCGGCAAAAGTAATTTCATCAAGTGTGGCGTATTGTGTGACGAAGGAGTCGTCCTCCATAGGCCGTGGATTGAGTGTTGCTTCGTCTAAACGGGTTACTCTCCTCGTCCTTCTCAGGCGCGATGGTGTGGTTCAAAACGCAAGGATTCTTCGGAATTGACAATGGCAGCTGACAGCCATCTTTTTGTGTACACTTTCTTCATGTACTTGAGTTTTTCCTCTATAGGTGCTCCTCCGACGTGGTGCATCTTTGCTCGTGTCTAGGGACAATGGGGGAGGAGCGCCTCCGAGGAGAAGTGCCACTGTGGCCGGAGGCAATGGGTAAGATGAAAAGGTGAAAAAATAAAGTTCGATGGAAATGATGGGGGTCGTGGGGCTGCAGATACGCCGCATGCGGGAGGGTGCACGACAGCGGCAATGGGCACGTGCGGCCAGTGGCGGAGCTGAACAGAATCAGCTGGGGGTGAAATACAAAATATGAGAGTTTGGGGGCCAAAAGCTAAAAAACTTTTAATCTAAACCCTCACAATTTTTTTCCTTCACAAGTTGGTTCAATGTTGAGGGGCAACAGCCCCGCCGCCATTGTGTGTGGCATTATAGTTTCACCATTTTTAGGAGAGTTGTCTCTGCTAGAGTAAATACGAGACAGAGGAGGAAAATATGGGGAATGAAAAGCTATTTTTTGGAAAACTAAAGGAAATGGTGGATGGGCTAGATGGGTGTGAACTATTTACTTTTATTTTTTTGCAGGAAGATGGGTGTTAATTCCCCAAACCAAATTTCTTTTGCCCCATATTAAACTTTTGCGGATGGGCTAAGAGAGACTATAAACTTCCTAGAAAAAACGACGGTAATTAACCGCTACTCCACTAGCTTTCCAACCAATTTGCACAAAATAAGTTGTAACATGTCCACCATAATCATGGAGCTGGTCACCTGCTACTTATTATTACGTTTCAATCGTGTGCAATGCTAAAATGATTGGTGGAGTCAACATCGAGGAAAGAAGAAGGCATATTGTGGCTGGTTGCTAGCGACAGAGAGCGCGGCATCTGAACAACCAAGGAGCCCTCGATTCCCTTGTTCTGGCAGCATAATGCAGACAAAGGATCGATCAAACTACGCGGCGGTTTGACTCACCCAACCAGGAGGCAGGACTGTTCAATTCTCACATTGTCATAAGGTCAGTCTTTCTGTAATCCCAGCCCAGTCTCAGCCGCCGGTACGTATGGGGTTATATGTAAGCATGTAGCTCTGGCCTTGCTCTCTCACTCCTCTCTACTTGGTGCACGCAGTCTCAAGCCATGAAGCTCTCACTCGCTTTCACGGCTGTAGTCATCTTCTTCCTCAACATTCCACCGTTCGAGGCCAGACCCAGACCACTTGGCCTTGGTGCGCATCCCTCTCGCCATTACCAACTCAATTCCGAGGAACAGCAAAGGAACATCCCTATCGCGGGTAAGGAAGAACATCTGCGCCTCTCTCCGCTGCCTCGCCCGGGAGCAGCAGGGGAGGCCGGAGAGGCGGCTCTGGTGAGCTACGAACCGGGACGGAGGAGCGGTGACGCCGAGGAGGAAGCCGCCCCAGGAACCCCGCCGGATGATGAGTTGCGCCGGTCAGCAGCGCACTCGCCGCCGGCACAGGAGCGCAACCCGGCGCACTATCGTCAGCCAGCTGGGCGGTGGGGTCCCGTGCCCGGGGTTGGTGGGTCGCGCAAGCCGTCTCGGCCCCCGGCGCCTGGTGTGCCGAAGCCGCCGCACTGGCGCCGCTCAGGTGATCGGTCCGGCCCGAGGCCGAGGCCGTTCGATGTGTTCCACGCGCTTCGTGTGTGGAGTACTGGGATGTTTGTTTAAGAGCATCTTCAACCGCGGCGCGAAACGACGCGCGAGCGCGGTAAACGCAGCCTTTAACGCGTGCGGGGCGTTTTGCCGCGCTCCAGCGGCGGCGGGAAAACCACGCGCGCGGAAAAAGGCGCTAGCTCGCGCGCATCTTTTGCGCGCCGCTTTCGGTGTGTCTATAAAGTGCGGCGCGCGCCACGTGCCTCTCCACGTCTCCTCTTCTTCTCTTCCTCTCTCTCTGCCACGTGCCGCTCCAGCGCCCCGTTACCGACGCGCCTCCGCCGCCCCGTCACCGACGCACCGCCATGCCGCCGCGCCGCTGAGGAGCGTCCGGCTACCGCGGCGTCCGCCTGCGCCCCAACGGCGGCTACTACGCGGAGATACACTCCGGCGATCTCCGACTCGGCCTCGGCACGTACGGGACGGCGCGCGAGGCCGGCCATGCGTACGACGCGGCGGCGTGGCGCCTAGGCCGGCCGCGCGGCCAGATGAACTTTCAGGATGTCTACACACTCCAGCAAGCGCTCGACCGTGTCCCGCCGCCGCGTCTGAACACGGCACAAGACCATGCGGAGCACGCCGAGCGGCAGTGCCGCCTCCTCATCGCCCAGGAGGACGAGCGGGTCATGGCGGAGTGGCGGCGCCGCCACCCGGAGGACGTCGCCTACGAGCAGTCTTACTGGGCAAGGCGTCGTGAGGAGGACACGCGAAGGCGCCGCGAGGCGCGGTTGGACAGGCGTCGGCGCAAGGCGTTGGCGAACGCGCAGTCCGATCTCGTTGAAGCAGGTGGGCAGTCGTTCTTCACACCAAATGATGATCGGTGGTTGGACATCTGGCTGGATATCTCGGACGACATCGCCGAGGAGAATGACGATAGTGATAATAGCGACTTAGATTAGTTTCTTTTATGCAATCTATCTCGTGTTTTATCGTTTGTCGTTTTTAATTATTATGCAATCTATGTTTCCGATGTAAAATACCTTTGTATCGTAAAAATCTATGCAATCTATCTATTTTCCAATAGCCTAGAATGAGCGCGCGCGCTGATGGAGCGGCGCGCGCGTGCTGCATTTTAGCGCGGCTGCTAGAGCGGGCGCAACGCGCCGCGCCAAACCAGCCGATGCGCGCGCGGCATATGTGTTTTTTGCGCGCGGCGCGACCGGCGCCTGTTGGAGATGCTCTAAGAACCACCGCGTTTTACAGCGTCTATATGGTTAGATGTATTTATTAAGTTTATTTTAAACGGGTAAGTTGTGTATAAGATTTGTATTGTTTAAGCATAGAGTTACAAAGTTCAATTGAAATACATAGACAAACTGAAATGTCGGATCTTCGGTTGATTTTTATGGAAGTTGGAAACTGAATTTTGCAATTTGTTAACCAAAAAATTGAATCTTATAATTTTGTAATTTGTATTGTTTAAGCATAGAGTTGCAAAGTTCAATTGAATTATGCCCAAGCTCTCAGATTGCGGTGTTGATGACCGCTAGCATTGAGGCGACGGCCGGCAGGGCTGATAGAGATTGCAGGCTCTGAGGCTGCGGCGGCGCCGGCGCCGGCGGGGGCAGCAGTCACCAGCATGAGGAGCGAGGGGAGCTGCTATAGTGAGCGGGAAGCACGCGGTCGGCCGTGCGGTGCTTAAACGGGCTGCAGTCAAGGCAGCTCATTCTTTTTTTTTATTATTGAGGGAGGGGAGAGGGGGGGGTCATGAATTGGAAAGAAAGGGTGAGATTGTCGGCTCAAAGGGTGGACTTCTTAGGCCCATTTTGGTTCTACAAAAATATGCGGGTGGCCTACTCGAAAAAAAGTGAAAATTCACTTGCTAAATGACAATCTATACATCATGCAATTCTCTTGCCTAGGCGATTGGGAGAGGGTGATGGAAGAAGGGCCCTATATCTTCCATAGCAATGACAGTTTCATGACCCCTCAAAAAAATTAGGGTTTCATGAAACCCTCATTAGAAATTTGCATTCAAATCCATGATTTGATCGACAGTATGTGTCGTTGCTAAAATCTCTGTGAGGGAAGGTTGGTGAGTTTGTGCAAGCTGATCCTAAGTCGTGTGATTTTAGAGGATTTTTTTCTGAGTCCAAATTAAGATCAATGCCAACAACCCTTTCAAGGACGTGGTCTTGCTCATTTTTAATGAGAGTTGCCTCTCCTATAGGAAAATGGGTTAGAAGGAAAATATGAAGAATGAAAAGCTATTTTTCGAAGAAGTAAAGAAGATGTGGATGGGGTAGAATGCCTTTGGAGAGACTAGAAGATGTAGTAATCACTTTTCCTTGAGTTTTGCTTTGGTATGCCCCCCCTCCCCCCCCCCCCCCCTAAAAGGTTGCACGGATCTTAAAGTTACTTATAAAGAGTATTCTCGTACATTCACGATCAACTAATTCTAACCTTTTTGAGGGGTTCTCAGTGCATTAAACAAGAGATCAGAATAAGCTAATATTTTTTATTGAAGGGATAACTTCTAATCTACACATTTAATCTGCATCTAAATATGTAAATTTTTCTTGAGGGGTGTATCGAAGAAAAAGTATTTCCTTAAAATAAACTACAATGGTTAATTGATAATTCTAAACGCATGAACCTTTATCTTTACCGGGTTTTACGGGGATCCCCTTCTAACTAACCTCACTCCCCTCTGAGTTTCAGCTGGAATGGGCCCCTCCCTGCCCCTATGGTCAATCATAAACATCCATGTTGGCTTTTTTTAGTTGACATCCATGTTGGCTAGTCCGTTGAACCTGTAAAAAAATCCTCCATTGCTCTAGCATTACTCGTAGTTAACCGCTACTCCGGGACGCGGTACCTCTCTAGTTTCACTAGAAAATAGAGGATGGACTAGAGACGCAGTACTTCGCTAGTTTTTCAACCAATTTTTTAAAAAAATTATAATATTTCCACCATAATCACGGTGAAGGTCACCGAACATGAATCTTTGGTCTATGGCTGTATATAAATCCTATATGAAAAAAAATAGTAATTCAATAGAAAGTCAAAAAATTCTGAAAATACTTTTTGAAATAAACTTGACCTTCCATTGTACTTGTAAAAAAATCCACAAAAAGTGAAACCCCCGTTGACTTCTTTTCAAAAAACAAATTTTCTGCCAAAATAGTGTGAATGGTGACCTATAATAGCAAATAATTTTTGTCTTTTTGCCCTAAAGTCAACGCTGATTTTTTATTCATAAAAATTTATATACTAGTGCAAAATAAAGTCAAGTTTATTCTTAAAAACTTCTAAATTTTGTCTTTTTATTAATTCATTTAAAAAAATCTCATATCAGGTATGTATACACCCAGGATCCAAAGGATATCTCCCATAGGTCCCGAGTTCAAATGCTCCTGATGAACAGTAAAATCGGGAAAAAAAAGAAAAAAAAAGCATATCCGGCGTTTCAATCGTGTGCAATACTAAAATGACTGGTGGTTCTCAAAAAAAAATACTAAAATGACTGGTGGGGTCAGTCAACAGTAAGGAAAGGGAAACGTTTGCGCGCAGTGCGCCGACGGAATGCTCGGGCCGGTCACTTCGCCACGCTGGCGCTAGCCATCAGGAAGCCAACACGTGTATTCTTTATCCTCTTCCCAACGCTGCATCTACTCCTTCTTCCCCGCGACTGTCCAGGCAACGAACTCTATGGATCCAGGCGGGCCTGCAGCTCCTGCCTCCGATGCTGTTCGTGCGCCCCAAGGGGCTGTTGGAAATATGAGCAATTTACCAAATGATTTTATTAACAGAAATACTAGATAAAGGAAGACTAATATAGTAGAGATAGAACAAGTCATGCGTTCGGACAAAGAGAAGGTAAAGAGCATCTGCATATATGAACTTGAACTAAACACATATAGAACAGACACTAGATGAAGTCGCATATATGAAGTAGAACCTAACGCATGTAGGACGGAAAGTAGAGCAAAGAACTGTGTCATGACATCTAACAGAAAGAGCAAGAACACGTACGGGACAGCAGCAGTGGAAGTGTTGGACTTGGGGTAGGTGTCCTCGCCTGCCATGTCGTCGAGGAGATTGTGGACGTCAGGGAAGAAGTCGTCGTCGGGGAAGTAGTCGTCGGCGACCGGATCGTCCGTGATGAAGCAACCAGTAGTCGCGCTGAGCGCTCCCCAAAAACCTTATCACCCTTCTCCCGTACAGGACTCAAAAGGTGCGGTTCCGGAGGCCTACTGTCCCGACCTGCGGTGCACGCCGCAAGCCGGGATGGGGAAGATCGTAGCAGCAGCGCAGTGCTCAGGAACTTGTGATGAGAGGAGGAAGAGGTTCTGGTGCGTCTCTCTGGGAGGAGCGACCTCCCTTTTATAGGCGCAAGAGAAGGAGGCGAGAGGCTGCGCCGGGAGCTGAAGGGAACGTGGGAGATGAAACGAATAGACAACAGCCGAAGGGTGCAGCGTTCGTATTCAATATCCACTACAGTAAAAACTTTCTAGCTCCCGAGTGACCTTTCGTATACCCGTAGCGCGTGGCAAAAATTTAGACATTGGCTCATTCCCGCAACCCGCGGCGCGTCATGACGAGGCGTGGCGTGGCGAGGCGGGCGGAGGAGGAGGAGCGCGCGTGGATATCTCTCTTGTTCTCATGCTCGTACAGGTGGGGAAAGAACCCCCCTTATAAGGAGGTCCAACTCCCACTAAACTAGCAATGTGGGACTAAACTTTAGTAGTATCCCTTGCCTTGCACAAATGGGCTAAGTGTGCCTCTAGGATTTATTAGGAATTTCTGAAATAGTTATTGGGCTGCCCAAAATAGACTAAATTCCAGCAATCCCCCACCAGATCCCAGAGGCACACAGAAATTTGCCTTTGGTTCCAAAACATTGTTTTATATACCGGTACTGCAGTGGAGACTGTTAAGTTGAACTTCCACCTAGAACTCTATGCTACACTAGTAAGCAACTTGAACAGTGGACTGGGTCTTGAACTGCAAGTTTTCTGCGAATCTAGCTTCACATAAAGCCTTGACCGATACGTGGCTACCGTGGGTCTTCCCCGCATGTGGAGCTTATGCATCATACTCCGTGACCTTTCATGAGTTTACTAGAGAGAACCCTACTCTCATAGATTGCGATGTTTGACAATCAGACTCATATAGTGTTGGGGAACATTGCAGAAAACAAAAATTTCCCTACGGTTTCACCAAGATCCATCTAGGAGTTCATCTAGCAACGAGTGATTGGATTGTATCTACATACCTTTGTAGATCACGCGCGGAAGCGTTCAAAGAACGGGGATGAGGAAGGCGTACTCGACGTGATCCAAATCACCGGAGATCCTAGCGCCGAACGGACGGCACCTCCGCGTTCGACACACGTACGGTCAGCGTAACGTCTCCTTCTTGATCCAGCAAGGGGGAAGGAGAGGTTGAGGAAGATGGCTCCAGCAGCAGCACGACAGCGTGGTGGTGGTGGAGCTGCAGTACTCCGGCAGGGCTTCGCCAAGCACTATGGAGGAGGAGGATGTGTTGGAGAGGGAGAGGGAGGCACCAAAGATGTGTTATGAGAGGCCCTCCTTCCTCACTATATATAGGGAGTCCAAGGGGGGGGCGCCGGCCCTAGGAGATCCAATCTCCTAGGGGGGTGCGGCCAAGGGAGGAATCCCTCCTCCCCAAGGCACCTAGGAGGTGCCTTCCCCCTTTGGGACTCTTCCCTTCCTTGAACCCTAGGCGCATGGGCCTCTTGGGGCTGGTGCCCTTGGCCCATATAGGCCAAGGCGCATCCCCTACAGCCCATGTGGCCCGCCGGGGCAGGTGGCCCCACCCGGTGGACCCCCGGGACCCTTCCGGTGGTCCCAGTACAATACCGGTGACCCCGAAACTTGTCCCGATGCCCGAAATAGCACTTCCTATATATAATTCTTTACCTCCGGACCATTTCGGAACTCCTCGTGACGTCTGGGATCTCATCCGGGACTCCGAACAACATTCGGGTTACTGCATATACATATCCCTACAACCCTAGCGTCACCGAACCTTAAGTGTGTAGACCCTACGGGTTCGGGAGACATGTAGACATGACCGAGACGACTCTCCGGTTAATAACCAATAGCGGGATCTGGATACCCATGTTGGCTCCCACATGCTCCTCGATGATCTCATCGGATGAACCACGATGTCGAGGATTCAAGCAACCCCGTATACAATTCCCTTTGTCAATCGGTATGTTACTTGCCCGAGATTCGATCGTCGGTATCCCAATACCTCGTTCAATCTCGTTACCGGCAAGTCACTTTACTCGTACCGTAATGCATTATCTCGTGACCAGACACTTGGTCACTTTGAGCTCATTATGATGATGCATTACCGAGTGGGCCCAGTGATACCTCTCCGTCATACGGAGTGACAAATCCCAGTCTTGATCCATGTCAACCCAACAGACACTTTCAGAGATACCCGTAGTATACCTTTATAGTCACCCAGTTACGTTGTGACGTTTGTACACCCAAAGCACTCCTACGGTATCCGGGAGTTACACGATCTCATGGTCTAAGGAAAAGATACTTGACATTGGAAAACTCTAGCAAACGAACTATACGATCTTATGCTATGTTTAGGATTGGGTCTTGTCCATCACATCATTCTCCTAATGATGTGATCCCGTTATCAATGACATCCAATGTCCATAGTCAGGAAACCATGACTATCTGTTGATCAACGAGCTAGTCAACTAGAGGCTTACTAGGGACATGTTGGTGTCTATTATTCACACATGTATTACGATTTCCGGATAACACAATTATAGCATGAATAAAAGACAATTATCATGAACAAGGAAATATAATAACAATGCTTTTATTATTGCCTCTAGGGCATATTTCCAACAGTCTCCCACTTGCACTAGAGTCAATAATCTATTTACATTGTGATGAATCGAACACCCATGGAATTCTGGTGTTGATCATGTTTTGCTCTAGGGAGAGGTTTAGTCAATGGATCTGCTACATTCAGGTCCGTATGTACTTTACAAATATCTATGTCTCCATCTTGAACATTTTCACGAATGGAGTTGAAGCGACGCTTGATGTGCCTTGTCTTCTTGTGAAACCTGGGCTCCTTGGCAAGAGCAATAGCTCCAGTGTTGTCACAGAAGAGCTTGATCGGCCCCGACGCATTGGGTATGACTCCTAGGTCGGTGATGAACTCCTTCACCCAAATTGCTTCATGCGCTGCCTCCGAGGCTGCCATGTACTCCGCTTCACATGTAGATCCCGCCACGACACTCTGCTTGCAACTGCACCAGCTTACTGCCCCACCATTCAAAATATACACGTATCCGGTTTGTGACTTGGAGTCATCCAGATCTGTGTCAAAGCTAGCGTCGACGTAACCTTTTACGACGAGCTCTTCGTCACCTCCATAAACGAGAAACATTTCCTTAGTCCTTTTCAGGTACTTCAGGATATTCTTGACCGCTGTCCAGTGTTCCTTGCCGGGATTACTTTGGTACCTTCCTACCAAACTTACGGCAAGGTTTACATCAGGTCTGGTACACAGCATGGCATACATAATAGAACCTATGGCTGAGGCATAGGGGATGACACTCATCTCTTCTATATCTTCTGTCGTGGTCGGACATTGAGCTGAGCTCAATTTCACACCTTGTAACACAGGCAAGAACCCCTTCTTAGACTGATCCATATTGAACTTCTTCAATATCTTATCAAGGTATGTGCTTTGTGAAAGACCTATGAGGCGTCTTGATCTGTCTCTATAGATCTTGATGCCTAATATATAAGCAGCTTCTCCAAGGTCCTTCATTGAAAAACTCTTATTCAAGTAGGCCTTAATGCTGTCCAAGAGTTCTATATCATTTCCCATAAAAAGTATGTCATCCACATATAATATGAGAAATGCTACAGAGCTCCCACTCACTTTCTTGTAAACACAGGCTTCTCCATAAGTCTGCGTAAACCCAAATGCTTTGATCATCTCATCAAAGCGAATGTTCCAACTCCAAGATGCTTGCACCAGCCCATAAATCGAGCGTTGGAGCTTGCACACCTTGTCAACATTCTTAGGATCGACAAAACCTTCCGGCTGCATCATATACAATTCTTCCTTAAGGAAACCATTAAGGAATGCCGTCTTGACGTCCATTTGCCATATCTCATAATCGTAGAATGCGGCAATTGCTAACATGATTCGGACGGACTTTAGCTTCGCTACCGGTGAGAAAGTCTCATCGTAGTCAACCCCTTGAACTTGTCGATAACCCTTAGCGACAAGCCGAGCTTTATAGATGGTCACATTACCATCCGTGTCTGTCTTCTTCTTAAAGATCCATTTATTTTCTATGGCTCGCCGCTCAACGGGCAAGTCAGTCAAAGTCCATACTTCGTTTTCATACATGGATCCTATCTCGGATTTCATGGCTTCTAGCCATTTGTCGGAATCCGGGCCCGCCATCGCTTCTTCATAGTTCGAAGGTTCACCATTGTCTAACAACATGATTTCCAAGACAGGGTTGCCGTACCACTCTGGTGCGGAACGTGTCCTTGTGGACCTACGAATTTCAGTAGGAGCTTGATCAGAAGTATCTTGATCATCATCATTAACTTCCTCTCTAGTCGGTGCAGGCACCTCAGGAACATTTTCTTGAGTTGCGCCATTTTCCGGTTCAAGAGGTAATACTTCATCAAGTTCTACTTTCCTCCCACTTACTTCTTTCGAGAGAAACTCTTTCTCTAGAAAGGATCCATTCTTGGCAAAAAGATCTTGCCTTCGGATCTGAGGTAGAAGGTATACCCAATAGTTTATTTAGGGTATCCTATGAAGACGCATTTTTCCGACTTGGGTTCGAGCTTTTCAGGTTGAAGTTTCTTGACATAAGCATCGCATCCCCAAACTTTTAGAAATGACAGCTTAGGTTTCTTCCCAAACCATAATTCATACGGTGTCGTCTCAACGGATTTCGACGGAGCCCTATTTAAAGTGAATGTGGCAGTCTCTAAAGCATAGCCCCAAAAAGATAGCGGTAAATCGGTAAGAGACATCATAGATCGCACCATATCCAATAGAGTGCGATTACGACGTTCGGACATACCATTACGCTGAGGTGTTCCAGGCGGCGTGAGTTGTGAAACTATTCCACATTTTCTTAAGTGTGTGCCAAACTCGTGACTCAAGTATTCTCCTCCACGATCTGATCGCAGGAACTTGATTTTACTATCACGGTGATTCTCAACCTCACTCTGAAATTCCTTGAACTTTTCAAAGGTCTCAGACTTTTGTTTCATTAAATAGATATACCCATATCTACTCAAGTTATCAGTGAGGGTGAGAACATAACGATAGCCACCGCGAGCCTCAACACTCATTGGACCGCACACATCAGTATGTATGATTTCCAATAAGTTGGTTGCTCGCTCCATTGTTCCTGAGAACGGAGTGTTGGTCATTTTACCCATGAGGCATGGTTCGCACGTGTCAAATGATTCGTAATCAAGAGACTCTAAAAGTCCATCAGCATGGAGCTTCTTCATGCGTTTGACACCTATGTGACCAAGGCGGCAGTGCCACAAGTATGTGGGACTATCATTATCAATCTTACATCTCTTGGTACTCACACTATGAATATGTGTAGCATTACGCTCGAGATTCATTAAGAATAAACCATTCACCATCGGAGCATGACCATAAAACATATCTCTCATATAAATAGAACAACCATTATTCTCGGATTTAAATGAGTAGCCATCTCGTATTAAACGAGATCCTGATACAATGTTCATGCTCAAAGCTGGTACTAAATAACAATTATTGAGGTTTAAAACTAATCTCGTAGGTAAATGTAGAGGTAGCGTGCCGACGGCGATCACATCGACCTTGGAACCATTCCCGACATGCATCGTCACCTCGTCCTTCGCCAGTCTCCGCTTATTCTGCAGCTCCTGCTTTGAGTTACAAATGTGAGCAACTGCACCGGTATCAAATACCCAGGAGCTACTACGAGTACTGGTAAGGTACACATCAATTACATGTATATCACATATACCTTTCGTTTTGCCGGCCTTCTTGTCCGCTAAGTATTTGGGGCAGTTCCGCTTCCAGTGACCACTTTCCTTGCAATAAAAGCACTCAGTCTCGGGCTTGGGTCCATTCTTTGGCTTCTTCCTGGCAGCTTGCTTGCCGGGCGCGGCAACTCCCTTGCCGTCCTTCTTGAAGGCTTTCTTACCCTTGCCCTTCTTGAACTTAGTGGTTTTATTCACCATCAACACTTGATATTCCTTTTTGACTTCTACCTCTGCTGATTTCAGCATTGCAAATACTTCAGGAATGGTCTTTTCCATCCCCTGCATATTGAAGTTCATCACAAAGCTCTTGTAGCTCGGTGGAAGCGACTGGAGGATTCTGTCAATGACCGCGTCATCCGGGAGATTAACTCCCAGCTGATTCAAGCGGTTATGTAACCTAGACATAGTGAGTATGTGCTCACTGACAGAACTGTTTTCCTCCATCTTACAGCTGAAGAACTTGTCAGAGACTTCATATCTCTCGACCCGGGCATGAGCTTGGAAAACCATTTTCAGCCCTTCGAACATCTCATATGCTCCGTGTCTCTCAAAACATTTTTGGAGCCCCGGCTCTAAGCTGTAAAGCATGCCGCACTGAACGAGGGAGTAGTCATCGGTACGTGCCTGCCAAGCGTTCATAACGTCTTGTTCTGCAGGGAGAACAGGTGCGTCACCCAGCGGTGCTTGTAGGACATAATCTTTCTTGGCAGCTATGAGGATGATCCTCAGGTTCCGGACCCAGTCCGTGTAGTTGCTGCCATCGTCTTTCAGCTTGGTTTTCTCTAGGAACGCGTTGAAGTTGAGAAATACGTTGGCCATTTGATCTACAAGACATATTGTAAATATTTTAGACTAAGTTCATGATAATTAAGTTCATCAATTTAATGAACTCCCACTTAGATAGACATCCCTCCTGTAATCTAAGTATAACATGATCCGAGTTAACTAGGCCGTGTCCGATCATCACGTGAGACGGACTAGTCAACATCGGTGAACATCTTCATGTTGATCGTATCTTCTATACGACTCATGCTCGACCTTTCGGTCTTCTGTGTTCCGAGGCCATGTCTGTACATGCTAGGCTCGTCAAGTCAACCTAAGTGTTTGCATGTGTAAATCTGTCTTACACCCGTTGTATGTGAACGTTAGAATATATCACACCCGATCATCACGTGGTGCTTCGAAACAACGAACTGTCGCAACGGTGCACAGTTAGGGGGAACACTTTCTTGAAATTATTATGAGGGATCATCTTATTTACTACCGTCGTTCTAAGTAAACAAGATGCAAAAACATGATAAACATCACATGCAATCAAATAATAATAGTGACATGATATGGCCAATATCACATAGCTCCTTTGATCTCCATCTTGGGGCTCCATGATCATCTTGTCACCGGCATGACACCATGATCTCCATCATCATGATCTCCATCATCGTGTCTCCATGAAGTTGCTCGCCAACTATTACTTCTACTACTAAGGCTAACGCGTTTAGCAATAAAGTAAAGTAATTTACATGGCGTTTCTCAATGACACACAGGTCATACAAAAAATAAAGACAACTCCTATGGCTCCTGCCGGTTGTCATACTCATCGACATGCAAGTCGTGATTCCTATTACAATAGCATGAAAATCTCATACATCACATATATATCACAACTTTGGCCATATCATATCACAAAGCATTTGCTGCAAAAACAAGTTAGACGTTCTCTAATTGTTGTTGCATGTTTTACGTGGCTGAAGTAGGGTTCTAGCAAGAACGTTTTCTTACCTACGTGAAAGCCACAACGTGATTTGTCAACTTCTATTTACCCTTCATAAGGACCCTTTTCATCGAATCCGCTCCAACTAAAGTGGGAGAGACAGACACCCGCCAGCCACCTTATGCAACTAGTGCATGTTAGTCGGTGGAACCGGTCTCACCTAAGCGTACGTGTAAGGTTGGTCCGGGCCGTTTCATCCCACAATACCGTTGAAGCAAGATAAGACTAGTAGCGACAAGAAAGTTGACAACATCAACGCCCACAACAAATTATGTTCTACTCGTGCAAGAGAGCTACGCATAGACCTAGCTCATGATGCCACTGTTGGTGAACGTTGCAGAAAACAAAAATTTTCCTACGGTTTCACCAAGATCCATCTAGGAGTTCATCTAGCAACGAGTGATTGGATTGTATCTACATACCTTTGTAGATCACGCGCGGAAGCGTTCAAAGAACGGGGATGAGGAAGGCGTACTCGACGTGATCCAAATCACCGAAGATCCTAGCGCCGAACGGACGGCACCTCCGCGTTCAACACACGTACGGTCAGCGTAACGTCTCCTTCTTCTTGATCCAGCAAGGGGAAGGAGAGGTTGAGGAAGATGGCTCCAGCAGCAGCACGACGGCGTGGTGGTGGTGGAGCTGCAGTACTCTGGCAGGGCTTCGCCAAGCACTATGGAGGAGGAGGATGTGTTGGAGAGGGAGAGGGAGGCACCAAAGATGTGTTATGAGAGGCCCTCCTTCCTCACTATATATAGGGAGTCCAAGGGGGGGGCCCTAGGAGATCCAATCTCCTAGGGGGGTGCGGCCAAGGGAGGAATCCCTCCTCCCCAAGGCACCTAGGAGGTGCCTTCCCCCTTTGGGACTCTTCCCTTCCTTGAACCCTAGGCGCATGGGCCTCTTGGGGCTGGTTCCCTTGGCCCATATAGGCCAAGGCACACCCCCTACAGCCCATGTGCCCCCCCGGGGCAGGTGGCCCCACCCGGTGGACCCCCGGGACCCTTCCGGTGGTCCCGGTACAATACCGGTGACCCCGAAACTTGTCCCGATGCCCGAAATAGCACTTCCTATATATAACTCTTTACCTCCGGACCATTCCGGAACTCCTCGTGACATCCGGGATCTCATACGATACTCCGAACAACATTCGGGTTACTGCATATACATATCCCTACAACCCTAGCGTCACCGAACCTTAAGTGTGTAGACCCTACGGGTTCGGGAGACATGTAGACATGACCGAGACGACTCTCCGGTTAATAACCAACAGCAGGATCTGGATACCCATGTTGGCTCCCACATGCTCCTCGATGATCTCATCGGATGAACCACGATGTCGAGGATGCAAGCAACCCCGTATACAATTCCCTTTGTCAATCGGTATGTTACTTGCCCGAGATTCGATCGTCGGTATCCCAATACCTCGTTCAATCTCGTTACCGGCAAGTCACTTTACTCGTACCGTAATGCATGATCCCGTGACCAGACACTTGGTCACTTTGAGATCATTATGATGATGCATTACCGAGTGGGCCCAGTGATACCTCTCTGTCATACGGAGTGACAAATCCCAGTCTTGATCCATGTCAACCCAACAGACACTTTCGGAGATACCCGTAGTATACCTTTATAGTCACCCAGTTACGTTGTGACGTTTGTTACACCCAAAGCACTCCTACGGTATCCGGGAGTTACACGATCTCATGGTCTAAGGAAAAGATACTTGACATTGGAAAACTCTAGCAAACGAACTATACGATCTTATGCTATGTTTAGGATTGGGTCTTGTCCATCACATCATTCTCCTAATTATGTGATCCCGTTATCAATGACATCCAATGTCCATAGTCAGGAAACCATGACTATCTGTTGATCAATGAGCTAGTCAACTAGAGGCTTACTAGGGACATGTTGGTGTCTATTATTCACACATGTATTACGATTTCCGGATAACACAATTATAGCATGAATAAAAGACAATTATCATGAACAAGGAAATATAATAACAATGCTTTTATTATTGCCTCTAGGGCATATTTCCAACATATAGATGTGTTCTTCAAAAGATGTTCTGCAGGATAACATCTCTGCTTAAATAAGCCATTTAGAACACATTAAGATATACATCAACCTGCCATGCAGTTTAGGAGAGTATTGCATCTTCATGGAGTGGTATTGTGAATAGTAAGGATACTCTCCTCTCAGTTGACCAACAGCTTGTCTTCCACATCTAATTCATGGGATCTCCGATCACAAAGAATAGGTTACCAATGTGAACAACTCATATTGTGGGTCTCATACCCATCTCCCTCGATGCATTATCTATCACATTACGTGATAGACCCTTGGTAAAAGGATCTGTCAGATTTTTAGAAGTTTGGATATAATCCAACGCAATAACTCCGGAGTTTTTCATTTTCCTGACAGACTTTAACCTTCTCTGAACGTGTCTTGATGACTTCATGTTATCCTTTGAGCTGCTCACTTTCGTGATCATAGTTTGATTGTCGCAGTTCATGAGGACACCCGATACAGGTTTCTCAACAACCGGCAAGTCATTCAAGAGCCGGCGAAGCCAATCTGCTTCGACCGTAGCTGTATCTAGTGTTGTGAGTTCTGCTTCCATTGTTGACCTCGTAAAGATGGTCTGCTTGCAAGACTTCCAAGAAACAGCACCACCTCCATGAGTGAATACATAACCGCTCATGGCCTTTATCTCATCAGCATCTGAGATCCAGTTTGAGTCACTATACCCTTCAAGCACCTTTGGGTGCTGGTGTAGTGAATTCCATAATTTGCAGTGCCTTTCAAATAACGCAAAACTCTCTCTAGAGCTTTCCAATGCACATCTCCTGGTTTTGAAACAAACCGACTCAGTTTGCTAACAGCAAAAGAGATGTCAGGTCTTGTAGCACTGGCTAAGTACATAAGCGAGCCAAGAATCTGAGAATACTTCCATTGGTCTCTAGAAATTCTTTGATTCTTTCGAAGTAACACACTCGCATCATATGGTGTTGGAGAGGGCTTGCAGTCACTATAGCCAAAGCGACTCAAGATCTTTTCCACATAGTGAGATTGAAGCAATGTAATCCCACCATCATCGTCTCTCAACAGCTTGATGTTCAGAATGACATCAGCCACTCCTAAATCCTTCATCTCAAAACAACGAGATAGGAAATCCTTGACCTCCTTAATAACATTCAGATTTGTTCCAAAAATCAGTATGTCATCAACATACAAGCACAGGATAACTCCCTCGCCCCCACCATGGCGATAGTACACACATTTGTCAGCTTCGTTCACAACAAAGCCTGCAGCTGTTAAAGTTCTTTCAAACTTCTCATGCCACTGTTTGGGTGCTTGCTTAAGTCCGTACAAAGACTTCAGCAACTTGCACACTTTCCCTTCCTGACCATCTAGTACAAACCCATCTGGTTGTTCCATATAAATTTCCTCATCCAACTCTGATGTAGGGTAGGAACCCTATAGCCCGATCTTTCACGAAAGGAGCGAATCCCGCGATGAACACGAAGAACACGAGGAGGGAAAGGAGGGGAAAATCACGAGGGGAACACAAGAGAACACTCAAACCAACAAGAATGATCACACATGCGCTAGATCCATGAACACAAAGGGAGATACAAGATCCAAAGTCAACAACGGACGATACAAGAGGTAGCCGGTTCTTCTCCGTGAGGAGGTCTTGAATCCACAAGGGGATCTTCCCTTAGAAAGGGGTCTTGAATCCAAAGGTGGATCTTCTCCGAAGAGGGGTCGCGGTCTCTCTCAAGGAGTAGATCTAATATGGATGAGCAATGCTCTATCTCTCAAATGAGCTAAACCAATGCTAACCCTAACTAGGAGGAGGTGGAGGAGTATATATAGTCTAGGCGAATGAAAGGGTAAGTGGCTTCGGCCCAACACACGGGCGGGCGCACAGGCGTCGGACGTCCGACAGGTACCGGATGTCTGGTGGCTCGCGAGGGTCCGGTCGTCCGGTGCATGTCGGACGTCCGGCGTTTTGGCTCTGGACATGTAGTTTCGGACGTCCAGTCGGCATTGGTCGTCCGGGCGCTGGAGAGTGTCGGACATCTGGTGTCTTCGGTCGTCCGTAGATTCGGCTCGGGTCCTCAGGGGCCGGACGTCCGGGCTGGGCCGGTCGTCCGGTGGCTGTAGCTTCGCGCAGCTTCTTCTCTGGGTCCTTGTACTTGGCGTCCTCGCTAGCTGTTCCGTTGGATGTGGTGGCTTCGTGGCTTTCCTCCAGGTACCTGATCATGCATAGAACACACGTTGGAGGTAGTAGCCATATCTCACATGTAGGAAGTGATGGTTCGGAGAGGAGCGAGTTCACCTTGCGTCCAATGGCGTATATTCGAGGTCTCGTCATATGTCCACTTGGGGTTTGGAGAGTAGTCGGAGTGTACATGGAGATGAACGTGGGATGCTCCGCATCATCTCCCCTCCCTTGGGAAAGATCCGACCTCGGATCGTGATCCTCATCACCATGGAAACGGTTGTCGTAGACGGACTTGTAGTTTGTCGAAGTTGAGGACATGGCGCAATCCAAGTAGTCCAAGGTGTCGCCGGAGTGATAGACATGCAAAAATAGCAAACACAAGCAACACTCGGAAATACAACGGTTAGTGCACACAAAGTGTCCATCATGTAAGAATGAGTCCGTGCGGCAAGATTGGTTGTGACAAAACGCACGAAGCTTATCAAGATGATCTAGAATGAGATGCAAAGCATTCATGGGAGGAAATGTAATCATTGTGCACACAAATGTATTGTGGATGTGATCAATGCAACCACGGTGCAAAATGATGTCATGGTGAGACGGTTTATCAATAGCATGAATATGGTAATGGATGCTCAATGTGATGTGCTCATGCAATTGATGGTAGGCAATAAGATCATGATGTATGAATATGCCATCAAGGTATATCACAACAAATTTGCTAATGAAATGCACAAGCTCATATATCATGGATGACATGGGAATACAAGATGCAACAAGGCAATCATGATGTGAGTCAATCCATCCATAAGATGCAAATTTGTCATGTGTATGATATGTCCATCGAGCATGACATGTGTGAACACAATCAACAAATATTGAGGTGTTGGTATACAAATGCTCGATGTCGTGGCATGAGTGGAGGTTTGAAGGTGCATCCAATAAATCCGAGCGCTCCTCAACTTGAAGGTCCATGGGTTTCATCTCCAATGTCGGTCCTCCATCCAATAGATGTAACATGTAGACAAGAAGAAGGAAACAACAATGAAAGAGTGACCCATCCAATATGCATATTTGAGGATGGCTCAAAGGGAAGGAGTTCACCTTTAGGAGATTCTCGCAAATGTTGGTGTTGCACATCGTGTATGCCTTCACATGACCAAATTGTGTCTTGACGGTATTGCCTTGTGAATCCTTCAACATGAAAGAACTTGACAAACACTCGGAAAAACAAATGAGGTTAGCGGAAAACCTATCATTCATGCGGTAAAATACCCAACAAGTGGATGCATCATGCTCATCATAAGAAAGGACAAGGGAGCATTTCATAGTACGGAGGCATATGATGTGAGAACAACCAAATAGAATAGGCGCAAGCAAGCAAGCATGCATCACAAGATGTATCATGTGAGAGGCATGAACATATACGTCATCAACCCAAGAAAGCAAGTAATAATGGAACATGGGTGATGCGACAAAGCAATCAATCATATGAATCAAGGCAAGCAAGCTAGTAGTGCGAAGATGCAACGTACTAGAAGGAATCATGTTAAGTATGTCATGTGTGCAAATGGTAGTCATGAATAATGCATAAGACACATCACAAGCATGAAGGCAAGATATGAGCAAAATAGCATCAATAGCATGAGGCACATGATAAACATGGCAATAGCAACAAGGATCTCCACCCAGCATGCAAATACACATAGAAGTAGCATAATGGTGAACCATGGGCAGATGCAAGCAAGGGTCACAATTGCATGGCAAAGGCATAGAAGCAAGCATAGCATGCAAAGTGAACACGGTAAAATGAGCAAGAAGCGAGAAGCGGTATATAGCCCATAGCCATGTGAGATCCAAGTGAGAGAGATGCGCGTAGTCCTTGCGCGAAGGGAACGGTGGTAAGGATAGTCCACGGGATCCCAAGTCATCATTGCTCTCAAGAGCTCGTTTCGTCAACTCATGGGATTGAGAAGTTGACGAGTATACGTGAGTACCTACACAAAACAAAGACAAAGAGAAAATTGTGTGTGCGTGGTAGATGTACGCATCATCCATCATGATGCATATGTGCTTGTGTTGGTTAGCACCAAATATCCAATTCTCAAATAAATGAGATGCGCGATATAGAAACATGTCATCCATCATGAGAGGTTTGTTATGATGTATGTCATAATGGAGACTCAAAGGATGTAATGCATCATGAGAAATATCTAGAGCATTGTTATTCATGGAATGCATATGGTGTACACTATCATGGGAATCATGCAAAGTATGAAATGCGGCAAAATCTCCTAATATGTATGAGGAAACTATGGGGGTCTCCTCATGAGCATTAATGGAAACATCACATGGAGAATATTGACAACATCCAAAACAATGCATATTTGGAACCATGTGATCATGGCATGGAATAGTAGATGAATTGTACAAATCATGTAAAGGAAGCATGGCAATATCATCACATGAGAAACAAAAGCCAATGACCATCATCTCGTCATCTATGCCATAAGTGCAAATAGGATTGATTTTAATGGGGCATGCATAGTTACTATGTTGAGATTGAAATGATGCAATATGGGAGATCTCACTCATAGCATATGACAAGTTCAATGGATTTTCAAACATGAAGTGACCAATAGAATTTTCACAAGATATCCTATGAAGCATAGCATCACAACTAGGCAACTCAACATGCTCATCATCATATTCATCATAAATAGGTAAGTCAAGGCATGAAGAAGTCTCACTAGCGTGAAGCATGGTAATAGGTAGGTCAACATCATGGGAGCAATCGATGTCAAGATAGTCCACTAGTGGGACAAGAGAAGTACCATCACCTATGTTACCTTTGGAGCGTCGCTCATGTGTTGTAGGTGAGGTGTTGAAGATCGTCTCGTTGTCATATTCATCTTGATGGAACCATGTGGGGGGTGCATCATCGTCCACCATGGCCATCGTCGTCTCGATTGGAGGTATGGACTTGTCGAGGATAGGCATGTCGTCATGTAGGAGACCTAGCACCAAAGAAGAAAACACACTCGGAGTAGAGGGTAAGTCATTAGAAATCATAATGGCCTCACATGCCGTGTCAACTACCTCACTCACTAAGTGTTGTGGCTCACTCACTCCCTCAAGGATGCTCTCACTCATATGGTTGGTGGAGTCACTCAAATGGCGCTCAACCTCACATAGGATGTGTGGCATGCTCTCATGTGTGGGGCTAGTGGTGGTCACACTCATCCTTTCATAGGAAATGCTCTCAATGTCACATATGGTGGAGTCACTCATATCACTCATGGTGGGATGGCTCTCCTCACATGGGAATTGGGTCATCTCTTTATATGTGGGTGTCAGAGAGATGTTGGTGCAAACGTCTCCATGCTCAACTCCTATCGCCGCCTTGGTTGAAGGGATAGTCCCATGCTCAACCTTCTTGTCACCGTCTTGTTGTTGGAGGCCCATATGATGTGGCACCTCGTAGCTCGTCTCCATGACCGAAGGGAATTTCCCATGCTCGGCCATCTTCCTTGGGGGGCTTCCGAAGATGGAAGTGTCGCCCTCGCTCGTAGGTAGTCGCCTTGGACTTGATGAAATCGATGTAGGCGTACACATGGGAAGTAGGCGAAGATGCCGTACGTCCAAAGGCGAAGATGCCTTGAGAACACTTGGCGAATATGCCGAAGTGGTTGATGTAGCCGTAGCGCCGTCTTTGTGGTGGTCGTCTCGCGGTCTTCTTTTGTGCTCATGAAGCTTCGACTTGGCGTGAGGTAGTGCTTGTTGGGACTTGTGCACTTGCACTTGTGGAGCATCTCCATGATGATGATGTCGTTTTCATGCTTGAGCTCGTAGTAGATGTCGTTCGTCGTCGTCGTGCACATGATGCTTGGAGGTGACTTTCCCTTCATGACGATGTGGATCACGAACGTGATGGTGGTCGCCATGGAGATGTGGACGTGGACGACTTGCGCTTGCATCACTTGGGCGCTCCAAAGACTTGTGGCTTGAATGTCGCCGCCTTGAGGATGACGAAGGGGAAGAAGACTTGATCAAGGCTCTAATCTCCTCCATCCTTGCATCTTGCTCCTCTTTATGTGCGGAAAGCTTCTTGTCGATGTAGTCCCTTTTCCTTGCTTCGGAGTGACGAATGTCGATGGAGATGTTCTCGATGCGCTCTAGCAATCTTGATTGTGCGCCTTGCATTTGTCGTTGTAGATCGAAGATTGACACTTTGGTGATGTAGTTGTTCACGCTGTTGTTGTTGTGGAAGACCGGAGATGAAATGCCTTGCCTATCCATCACAAAATTCGAGCCAATATGAGTGGAGAAAGAGAAGAACGAATACCAAATGTACCTTAACCGAAGTTGAAAGTGGATCAATGGTCACTCCAATGTGGACAAGGAAATAGCACAATTGGTACCAATTCTTGTCAGTTTCTCACACCTACACAAGTAAGGCTTATGGTGGAGCTCGGTGAGGATAGTGGCACAAAAATTTGATGTAAAATGTTAGCAAGAGTCAATAATGTTGAAAGAGATTCACAAATTCGCAAGTGTAACAAGTAGACCAATAGCAATATGTGGCACATAGAAACACACACACGGATAGATAAATGGGGTCGTGCAACCAAGGATGAGCACAAAATGTGGAATCCACGGAAAACGCTCATGTTGCACAACTCAAGAGAGACGCTAGCACGATTGCTCAATAGGCGGATACGACACTTGTGCACAACCTATAAGATGCAAAATGGATAACTTTCTATCCCAAGTATGCTATGTATGTATGGTTCCCGGTGTTTCTCACAAGGTGATCCAAGATGATCTTATATGCAATGTGGTATGATGCTTTGGCACTTGCTTACAAGCTTCTTTGCTCTTTCTCTTTTGCTTAAAAACTTATTCTTTTTTTTATATCCACTTTGCGAAATGCACAAACCAAGATATTAATTGTGTATATGCGGGAACAAACTTGAGGCACATGAGATGATATGATACAAATATGATATGGTATGTATGCAATGTATGGTGTAGATCACTAATGTGCACAAGTAACGTTGTCAGCAATACTCAAATGGCTAGTCTCGATAGGCAAGTAACGCAAAATGGGCTAGGGGTTAACAATGCAATTGCAAGGGGAATATACAATGGAGGGATACCACGATACCAAGATGATATGGAGGTTACCGTCCGAGGCGATGATGAGTGGCGGTGATCTTGATGGAGATACCAAGATGATGGAGACTCGTCCCTAAGTAGCTGAAACACCTTAGGAAACGGAAAAACCACAACTCAAAATCTCAAGGACAAAAGTCAAATGGTGGTAGCGGAATGCGGTGGTGTTGCGCTAGGCAATGCGGAAGTGGAGGTTATGGTGGTGGACTATACATGGTGTCGGAGTTGAAAGTACGGTCCCTAAGTAGCCGAAACACCTCAGGAGACACAACTCACAACACAAACAAATTTGGGTTAAGTTGGGGTGGCGGAAATGTATAGTGGTCAAGCCTATGTGGAAGTGGTGGTGGTGGTTGAAGAAGAAGAAACCGTCCCTAAGTAGCCTAGACACCTTAGGAGACTCAAATCACTCCTCAAGCAACCACTAATGCGATGGGGAACAAAATTGGTTAGGTTGCGGAAGTCGATGGTGGTGTAGCGGATGATGTGGTGGAAGCCCTAGGCAAAGATGCCAAAGTTCATAAAATTTGATGGAGTCAAAAGATGTTGGTGGTATTTTTGTGGTAAGGGGGATATCAAGAGCTTCAAAACGAGCTAAAGAACGTCAAAATCGGAGTTCGGATGAATTAGTTATGGCCGAAACAAAATTTCAGCGAAGTCAGTTTTTACAGGTAGCGGACGTCCGGAAATGGACGGATGTCCGGTCGCCGGACGTTCGGTCGGGTCGAAAATCCGCTAATTTCAGCTCGGGTTAGGGGTTCCGGTCGTCCGGTAAGGTCGTACGTCCGGTGGTTCCTGCGGCTCCGGACGTCCGGTAAGGTGACGGTCGTTCGGTGGTCGGGGTCAACGCGAAATTTCAGATCTGGGACGCGATTTTGGGCGGAAAATGGAGATTTTGGGGTCAAAATTGATGAGATTTCGTGGATGAAAGATGGGGAAACTTGGGGAGATGCTAGATCCACGTGAAACCAAGCAAATCCATGGATCAAAATCAACAAAACATCATCAAACCAACAAATCACAAAAAAAATTGGGGCTATTTTTGGTGGGGATTTTCGAATTTAGGACGAAATCAAGCAAAACGTGGCTCATGATACCAAGATGATGGTATCAAGAGACAACCTGGCTCTGATCCAAGATGATGTAGGGTAGGAACCCTATAGCCCGATCTTTCACGAAAGGAGCGAATACCGTGATGAACACGAAGAACACGAGGAGAGAAACAAGGGGAAAATCACGAGCGGAACACAAGAGAACACTCAAACCAACAACAATAATCACACATGTGCTAGATCCATGAACACAAAGGGAGATACAAGATCCAAAGTCAACAATGGACGATACAAGAGGTAGCCGGTTCTTCTCCGTGAGGAGGTCTTGAATCCACAAGGGTATCTTCCCTTAGAAAGGGGTCTTGAATCCAAAGGTGGATCTTCTCCGAAGAGGGGCCGCGGTCTCTCTCAAGGAGTAGATCCGATATGGATGAGCAATGCTCTATCTCTCAAATGAGCTAAACCAATGCTAACCCTAACTAGGAGGAGGTGGAGGAGTATATATAGTCTAGGCGAATGAAAGGGTAAGTGGCTTCGGCCCAACACACGGGCGGGCGCACAGGCGTCGAACGTCCGACAGGTACTGGACGTCCGGTGGCTCGCGAGGGTCCGGTCGTCCGGTGCATGTCGGACGTCCGGCGTTTTGGCTCTGGACAGGTGGTGTCGGACGTCCGGTCGGCGTCGGTCGTCCGGGCGCTGGAGAGTGTCGGACGTCCGGTGTCTCCGGTCGTCCGTAGATTCGGCTCGGGTCCTCAGGGGCCGGACGTCCGGGCTGGGCCGGTCGTCCGGTGGCTGTAGCTTCGCGCAGCTTCTTCTGTGGGTCCTTGTACTTGGCGTCCTCGCTAGCTGTTCCATTGGATGTGGTGGCTTCGTGGCTTTCCTCCAAGTATCTGATCATGCATAGAGCACACGTTGGAGGTAGTAGCCATATCTCACATGTAGAAAGTGATGGTTCGGAGAGGAGCGAGTTCACCTTGTGTCCAATGGCGTATGTTCGAGGTCTCATCATATGTCCACTTGGGGTTTGGAGAGTAGTCGGAGTGTACATGGGGATGAACGTGGGATGCTCCGCATCAAACTCTCCATTTAGGAAAGCAGTCTTAACATCCATTTGATGAACGAGAAGACCATGCGAGGCAGCTAGTGAATGTAGAACTCGAATAGTGGTCAGTCGAGCCACAGGTGAGTAAGTATCAAAGAAGTCTTCACCTTCCTTTTGGGTATAACCTTTAGCCATGAGCCGAGCCTTGTACTTTTCAATAGTACCATCAGGCCTAAGCTTCTTCTTGAATACCCATTTGCATCCTATAGGTTTGCACCCATAAGGACGATCAGTTATCTCCCAGGTTTCATTCGCCAAGATGGAATCCATCTCGCTACGAACCACTTCCTTCCAGTAGTCAGCATCTTCAGATGCATAGGCCTCTGAAATAGAACTGGGAGTGTCATCTATGAGATACACAAGAAAATCATCACCAAAAGACTTTGCAGTCCTCTATCTCTTGCTCCTAGTAGGAACTTCATTGTTCTCCTCCACAGGACTTTCAAAGTGTTCCATCGAAATGGCAGGTTTGGTAATTGTAACTGGTTCCTGATTCGATGAACTAGGCATCTCCTGATTAGATGAGGTAGCCATATCCTTCATGGGAAAGATATCTTCAAAGAAAGTCACATCATTCGACTCCATGATCGTACCGACATGTGTGTCAGGTACCTCAGATTTTACAACCAAGAATCTATAGCCAATGCTATGAAAAGCATATCCCAAGAAAACACAATCCACAGTCTTTGGTCCAAGCTTCCGCTTCTTTGGAATTGGAACATTGACTTTCGCCAAACAACCCCATGTTCGTAGATCAGAGAGTTTTAACCTTTTCTTCTCCCATTCCTCGAATGGAGTTATCTCTTTGTTCTTTGTGGGAACTCGGTTTAGGACATGACATGCACTCAATATCGCCTCCCCCCACCATGCCTAGGAGAGACCCGAAGTGTCTAACATGGCGTTAACCAAATCTGTTAGAGTACGGTTCTTTCTTTCGGCCACCCCATTTGACTAAGGTGAATAGGGAGGCGTCCTCTCATGGATTATACCATATTCCGCACAAATAGCATCAAATTCATTGGAAAAATACTCTCCACCACGGTCGGACCTAAGCCTCTTGATTTTTCGATCAAGTTGGTTTTCCACTTGAGCTTTATAGATCTTGAAAAAGTTCAAAGCCTCATCCTTATATTTCAGAAGGTACACACGGGAGTATCTAGTGGAGTCATCAATTAACGTCATGAAATATTTCTTTCCACCTTTTGTCAACACACCATTCATTTCACATAGATCTGAATGTATGAGCTCTAGTGGTGCAAGATTTCTTATTTCCGCAGTCGTGTGAGACTTACGAGGTTGCTTAGCTTCCACACACACTTGACACTTAGATCCCTTGGCGGTGGTGAAACTAGGGATTAAGTTCAACTTCGCTAGTCGGGACATGCAACCAAAGTTAACATGACAAAGACGTGAATGCCACATATTGGATTCACTATTGTTGCAAATATGATTAACAACTTTATTGCAAACGTCTGATAAGGATAAACGAAACAAGCCTCCTGACTCATAGCCTTTACCAACAAAGGTTCCATACTTGGATATTACAAATTTATTCGACTCAAAGACAAGCTCGTAGCCATCTCTACACAGAAGAGATCCGCTAACAAGATTTTTATTGACGGAGGGGACATAATGCACGTTCTTCAGCCGCACGATCTTCCCCGAAGTAAACTTCAGATCGACCGTGCCAACACCACGAACAGAAGCAATTGAACCATTGCCCATCAGCACGGTTGAAGTCCCTGCGGTCTGATAAGACGAAAACATGGAAATACCACCGCATACATGCACATTAGTGTTGGGGAACGTAGTAATTTCAAAAAAATTCCTACGCACACGCAAGATCATGGTGATGCATAGCAACGAGGGGAGAGTGTGATCTATGTACCTTGTAGATCGACAACGGAAGCGTTTGGTTGATGTAGTCGTACGTCTCCACGGCCCGACCGATCAAGCACCGAAACTACGGCACCTCCGAGTTCTAGCACACGTTCAGCTCGATGACGATCCCCGGACTCCGATCCAGCAAAGTGTCGGGGAAGAGTTCCGTCAGCACGACGGCGTGGTGACGATCTTGATGTACTACCGTCGCAGGGCTTCGCCTAAGCACCGCTACAATATTATCGAGGATTATGGTGGAAGGGGGCACCGCACACGGCTAAGAATATGATCACGTGGATCAACTTGTGTGTTTCTGGGGTGCCCCTGCCTCCGTATATAAAGGACTAAAGGGGGGGTGCGGCCGGCCTAGGAGAGGCGCGCCAGGAGAGTCCTACTCCCTCTGGGAATAGGATTCCCCCCCCCCAATCCTAGTTGGAATAGGATTCACGGAGGGGGGGAAAGAGAGAGGGGGGCCGGCCCCCTCTCCTTGTCCTATTCGGACCAAGGGAGGGGAGGGGCGCGCGGCCCATCTTGGGCTGCCCCTTCTCTTTTCCACTAAGGCCCACTAAGGCCCATATAGCTCCCGGGGGGTTCCGGTAACCTCCCGGTACTCCGGTAAAATCCCGATTTCACCCGGAACACTTCCGATATCCAAACATAGGCTTCCAATATATCAATCTTTATGTCTAGACCATTTCGAGACTCCTCGTCATGTCCGTGATCACATCCGGGACTCCGAACAACCTTCGGTACATCAAAATGCATAAACTCATAATATAACTGCCATCGTAACCTTAAGCGTGCGGACCCTACGGGTTCGAGAACGATGTAGACATGACGGAGACATGTCTCCGGTCAATAACCAATAGCGGAACCTGGATGCTCATATTGGCTCCTACATATTCTACGAAGATCTTTATCGGTCAGACCACATAACAACATACGTTGTTCCCTTTGTCATCGGTATGTTACTTGCCCGAGATTCGATCGTCGGTATCCAATACCTAGTTCAATCTCGTTACCGGCAAGTCTCTTTACTCGTTCTGTAATACATCATCCCGCAACATTAGTCGCAATGCTTGCAAGGCTTATGTGATGTGTATTACCGAGAGGGCCCAGAGATACCTCTCCGACAATTGGAGTGACAAATCCTAATCTCAACATACGCCAACCCAACATGTACCTTTGGAGACACCTCTAGAGCTCCTTTATAATCACCCAGTTATGTTGTGACGTTTGGTAGCACACAAAGTGTTCCTCTAGCAAACGGGAGTTGCATAATCTCATAGTCATAGGAACATGTATAAGTCATGAAGAAAGCAATAGCAACATACTAAACGATCGAGTGCTAAGCTAATGGAATGGGTCATGTCAATCAGATCATTCAACTAATGATGTGATCCCGTTAATCAAATAACAACTCTTTGTCCATGGTTAGGAAACATAACCATCTTTGATTAACGAGCTAGTCAAGTAGAGGCATACTAGTGACACTCTGTTTGTCTATGTATTCACACATGTATTATGTTTCCGGTTAATACAGTTCTAGCATGAATAATAAACTTTTATCATGATATAAGGAAATAAATAATAACTTTATTATTGCCTCTAGGGCATATTTCCTTCAATTAGCACCCGTGTCAATCAACCAGTCAGGAGAATGACATGCTGAAAGAATAGTGGGAAATATACCATACCCAGCATCCTTCATGTCAGTGTCTCCAATGACAACATTAGCGGTCTTGCCGCCTTTCCCAGGATGACGCTTGTCATAGCGATTAGGGCAACTAGGAGCCCAATGATCAGGATCCCCACACACATGACAAGCACCTTTCTTCTTGCCATTCTTCTTCTTGAAGTTCGTGTGTTGCACAGCCTTGTTCTTCCCATCAAACTTTGCTTTTCCATCAAACTTGCCCTTGTTCTTGAACTTGTGGGGCTGGAAGTTCTGCTTCTGTACCACATTGGCACTAGATCCTCCCTCAATACCTCGAGCACGTGTGTCCTTTGCTCTCGCCTTTTCTTCCACATCAAGAGTGCCAATGAGATCCGGAACGGAAAACTCCTGCCTCTTATGCTTTAGCAAGGTAGAAAAGTTCCTCCATGAAGGAGGAAGCTTAGTGATGATACCTCTGGCAACAAACTTGTCCGGTAGCATACAACTGAAGTGCTCAAGTTCTCTAGCAAATGACTGTATCTCATGAGCTTGCTCAACCACGAAGCGCTCTTCAGTCATCCTGTAATCATAGAATTGCTCCATGATGTACAGCTCAGTGCCAGCATCCGAGACCCCAAACTTGGCCTCGAGTGCATCCCACATATCTTTTCCATTATCAATTGACGCATAAGCATCAACTATGTTCTCACCAACAACACTCAAGAGAGCAGCCTTAAACAGAGTATCCATTTTCTGAAAAGCTTGTGCCTGTTGAGCATCAAGCTCTCCTTCAGGTTTGCCGAGAGTGGCGTCATAGCAACTCATGATTTGAAACCATAAGACTGCTCTCACGCGCCACCTCTTATAGTGGATACCCTCAAACATAGGAGGTCTCATGGAAGCAGCAAAACCACTCGGGGTAAATTGCCTATCATAAGGTTTTTGGATTGTTGGAAATATGAGCAATTTACCAAATGATTTTATTAACAGAAATACTAGATAAAGCATGACTAATATAGTAGAGATAGAACAAGTCATGCGTTCGGACAAAGAGAAGGTAAAGAGCATCTGCATATATGAACTTGAACTAAACACATATAGAACAGACACTAGATGAAGTTGCATATATGAAGTAGAACCTAACGCATGTAGGACGGAAAGTAGAGCAAAGAACTGTGTCATGACATCTAACAGAAAGAGCAAGAACACGTACGGGACAGCAGCAGTGGAAGTGTTGGACTTGGGGTAGGTGTCCTCGCCTGCCATGTCGTCAAGGAGATCGTGGACGTTGGGGAAGAAGTCGTCGTCGGGGAAGTAGTCGTCGGCGACCGGATCGTCCGTGATGAAGCAACCAGTAGTCGCGCTGAGCGCTCCCCAAAAACCTTATCACCCTTCTCCCGTACAGGACTCAAAAGGTGCGGTTCCGGAGGCCTACTGTCCCGACCTGCGGTGCACGCCGCAAGCCGGGATGGGGAAGATCGTAGCAGCAGCGCAGTGCTCAGGAACTTGTGATGAGAGGAGGAAGAGGTTCTGGTGCGTCTCTCTGGGAGGAGCGACCTCCCTTTTATAGGCGCAAGAGAAGGAGGCGAGAGGCTGCACCGGGAGCTGAAGGGAACATGGGAGATGAAACGAACAGACAACAGCCGAAGGGTGCAGCGTTCGTATTCAATATCCACTACAATAAAAACTTTCCAGCTCCCGAGTGACCTTTCGTATACCCGTAGTGCGTGGCAAAA
Organism: Triticum urartu; assembly: GCF_056163025.1. Lineage (NCBI taxonomy): Eukaryota > Viridiplantae > Streptophyta > Magnoliopsida > Poales > Poaceae > Triticum > Triticum urartu. The sequence continues at coordinate 695,370,764 of NC_141874.1, read as the reverse complement.
ATTTAGACATCGGCTCGGCTCATTCCCGCGGCACGGCGCGGCGAGGCGGGCGACGGAGGAGGAGCGCGCGTGGATATCCCTTTTGTTCTCATGCTCGTACAAGTGGGGAAAGAACCTCCCTTATAAGAAGGTCCAACTCCCACTAAACTAGCAATGTGGGACTAAACTTTAGTAATATCCCTTGCCTTGCACAAATGGGCTAAGTGGGCCTCTAGGATTTATTAGAAATTTCTAAAATAGTTATTGGGCTGTCCAAAATAAACTAAATTCCAGCAGGGGCGATGCTGCCATTCCACGCCCGCGCTCGTCGCCATGGCTGAGCTCTTCGCCATGGCCGCGCCGTGGTCCCATGACTGCGCACAAGAGAAGCTGCATCCGGCAGCGCATAATGCTACAACCGATGGCCAAGATAGCTTCAATCGGCAACATCAAAAGTTTCGAAAGACAGATGACAATGTTGGTTGCCGGCGCACTACCGCAACATAAGCTGCAACCAGTGGCCTGGAAAGCTACAACCGGCATCAGGAAAGCTTCAACTGAAAATACAGAGAAGCTGGTCGCCGGGGCACCCGAAGCACAAAAAAGTTGCATCCACTGAATTGGGAAGCTTCAACTACTGAATTGAAAGCTTCATCCCGCCTTATGAAAAGCTTCAACCTGCTTCATCGAAAGCTTCAACCCGCGAGTACACAAACAAAAATCTACAACCGTTGACATGAAAAGCTTCAACCCTAATTTTGAAAAGCTTCAACCATTCAATGGCGTTGACTGACTGGTGAAGTTTTTGCTACAACCCTAATTTTTGCTACAACCGTGGTAGATTTTTGCTACTACCGCTAAAGGTTTTTGCTACATCCATGTAAGGCAGAGCTGCGACTTCGCAAAGACGGCGACGGTGTTTGATTTTTGCTACATCCGTAGTTTTTTTTGCTACTACCGGTGAAGTTTTTTGCTACATCCATTCAATGGCGCTGACTGACTGGTGGTCGTCGCCGATGCAATTCCGTGCAGCGAGCGGCGAGGGGCGGCGATGGAGCTACAACCAGAGGAGAGCTATAACCGTCGCCGGTGGAGCTGCAACCGCGGGCGCAGCTGTTGCATGGATTGAGGTAGTTTTTGACTACATCCATATTCAACGGCGGGAATGGACGGCGAGGGTGGGGACTGACCACGAGGACGGCCGGCAAGGGTGAGGACCGACCACAAGGACGGCCGGCAACGAGGACGGCCACCGGAGGGGACTGCAGGCGCGGCGACGAGGATCATGAGCGGGAGTTGCAGATCCAGCCCGAGAAAGAAAAAGACGTGAGCGAATCATTTTTTTTACCCAGATCCATCGGCCAAGCGGCTTGCATCAAACGGCTGAGACGGGACCGGTCAAAATTTTGGGCCGGTGCGCCGGCGCCGCGTTGCCCGTAAGGAAAGAAGGCATATTGTGGCTGGTTGCTAGCGACAGAGAGCAAGGCATCTTGAACAACTAAAGGAACTCTCGGTTCCTTTGTCTGGTACAGTATATAATGCAAACAAAAGATGGATCAAACTACGCGGCGGTTTGACTTGACCAGGAGGCAGCACGAACCGTTCAATTCTCACATGTTCAATTCTCATATATAAGTATATGTGGCTCTGGCCTTGCTCGACCATTCCTCTCTGCTTGGTGCACGCGGTCTCAACTCTCAAGCCATGAAGCTCTCACTTGCTCTCACGCTTGTGGCCATCTTCCTTCTCAACATTCCACCATTCGAGGCCAGACCACTCGGACTTGGTGCACATCCCTCTCGCCATTACCATCTCAGTTCACTTGTGCAAGAACTCCTAGACACGGTAGTAGACCGTCTGCGCCTCTCTCCGCTGCCTCGCCCGGGAGCAGCAGAGGAGGCCGGAGAGGCGGCTCTGGTGAGCTACGAACCGCGACGGAGGAGCGGCAACGGCGACGGCGACGGCGACGGCGACGAGGAAGTCGCCCCAAGAACGCCGGGCGATGAGTTGCGTCGGTCAGCAGCGCGCCCGCCGCCGCCGCCGCCGTCGCCGCACTATCGTTGGCCGGCTGGGCGGTGGGGTCCCGTGCCCGGGGTTGGTGGGTCGCGCAGGCCGTATCGCCCCCCGGCGCCTAGTGGGCAGAAGCCGCCGCACTGGCGCTCTTCGGGCGATCGGTCCAGACCGAGGCCGTTCGATGCGTTCCACGCGCTTCGTGTGTGGAGTAGGATGTTTCTTTAAGAACCACGGTGATTTACTCCGTGTATATGGTTAGATGTTTTTATTAAGTTTTTACACTACACTGGTGCCAAAAGCACTCTTATATTATGAAACAGAGGAAGTATTGTTTAAGCATGGAGTTGCAAAGTTCAATTGAAATGCATAGACAAACTGAAATGTCGGATTTTCGTACATTAGTTTTCCGGCACAGGTAATGTAATAATCTCAATGGTTAATTTTTATGGAAGTCAGAAATTGAATTTTGCGATTTGTTAACCAAAAAATTATTACGCTTCTTTTCACTCTTTTTGACATCTTTTCATGGACTTGCTCCCACCAAGGAGTTTGTCTTTCTATGACGAGACATTTTCTTATCCAAAGATATGTCCTTTCATGATCAAACATATTTTTTTCACTAAAGAACATGTACTCAACAAAGAGGCATCCTTTCACCCAGAAGGTGTGTCTTTTAACAAAGATATGAGATTGTACCCAACAACTAAGATCTTTAACATGGATGTTGCATTAAGAGTCGTTTTGTTGTATTAGGGGTAGGTTTTGGAATAAAGAGGAATTTGTTTTTTATTCTAAATAAAAAATTAAATTTGTTTCTATCGTGAAGGTAGGAAGGCAAACAGCTAGACGTTCCTTAGAGCAAGTCTAGTAGAGTCGTCATATTCAGGTAGATCAGCATAACCGATTTTGGCCAAAAAAGGCCACTCTATCAAAGTCGTCATGTGCTCCTTGGCCTGCATAATTTATTGAGCGTGCTTATATTTAGCCCACGAGCCTTTATATTTGAAAATTGAGGCATTAATATGGAGCGGACTAAATCTATAACCACTTGCGAGGGAGAGAAGTTTCGGCCCGCCCTCTTCCTCCCTCTTGCACGCAACCCGCTCAATGGTGTTGAAACTTGGTCGCCGCTTCCGACTCGAAGAGCGCCAATTAACTGTCGACATTGCATTTCCCACTTGCAAGCGGCAAATCAACCATTGTTTCTGGTCGAAGCGCTCTCTTTCTCAGGTATATAAACCACATTCTCTGCGTCAGCACTACCTCACTTAGGCCTTGTTCGGTTACACCTTTGCCAACAGGATTGGAGGAGATTAAATCCACCTCAATCCTTGCCAATCAAACACAGCCTCACCCTTCTCCTCATCCCCGTCGCTGGTGCACTCACCCTCATAAACTTCATCGGCCACGGCCCAACCCCCCTCCTTCCCTTTCACCATCACCGACACTTATTTAGAGCATCTCCAACGGCCGCGCCAAACGACGCGCGCGCGGGGTAAATTCAGCTTTTAGCGCGCGCGGGGCGTTTTGCCGCGCTCCAGCGGCGACGGGAAACTCGCGCGTGGGGGAACTGTTTGCGCGCGCGCGCCATTTTTTGCGCACCGCTTCCGGCGCGCCTATAAAGTGTGGCGCGTGCCATGCGCCTTCTCCACGCCTCCTCTTCTCCTCTTCCTCTCCCTCTCTGCCACGCTCCGCTCCAGCGCCCCGCCACCGACGCGCCTCCACCGCTCCAGCGCCCCGCCACCGACGCGCCGCCATGCCGCCGCGCCGCCGAGGAGCGTCCGGCTACCGCGGCGTCCGCCTACGCCCCAACGGCGGCTACTACTCGGAGATACGCTCCGGCGATCCCCGGCTCGGCCTCGGCACCTACGGGACGGCGCGCGAGGCCGCCCGCGCGTACGACGCGGCGGCGTGGCGCCTAGGCCGGCCCCGCGGCCAGATGAACTTCCAAGATGTGTACACGCTCCAGCAGGCGCTCGACGTCGCCCCGCCGCCTCGTCTGAACACGGCGCAAGACCGTGCGGAGCACGCCGAGCGGCAGCGCCGCCTCCTCGTCGCCCAGGAGGATGAATGGTCATGGTGGAGTGGCGCCGGCACCACCCGGAGGACGTCGCCTACGAGCAGGTCTACTGGGCAAGGCGCCGCGAGGAGGCGTCAGCGGAAGGCGTTGGCGAATGCGCAGTCCGATCTCGTTGCAGCAGGTGGGCAGTCGTTCTTCACGCCGAACGATGATCGGTGGCTGGACATCTGGCTAGATACCTCGGACGACACCGCCGAAGATGATAATGGTGATGATGATAGCGACTTAAGAGTAGTTTTTTTATGCAATCTATCTTTTTTTTATCGTTTGTCGTTTTTATTATTATGCAATCTATGTTTTCGATGTAAAATACCTTTATATCGTTTAAAATCTATGTAATCTATCTAGTTTTTATGCTTCCAATGCCTACATTTCTAATTTGTAGAGCACAGACGCTGCACTTTTTGCACGCTTCTGGAGTGACACGCGCGCGCTGCATTTTAGCACGGCTACTGGAGCGGTCACTACGCACCGCGCCAAACCAGGTGATGGGCGCGCGCTAAAGACGTTTTTTACATGCACCGCGTTCGGCGCCTGTTGGAGATTCTCTTAATACTGCCACAACATCTTATATTTATTAGGAATGGAGGTAGTACAACTTTAGTACTAAGTCAGCGACAAAGGAGTAAATGCGAATATATTTTTCTATAAAGTTGGTAAAACATGGAAAAGTTAAATTTTAAAGTGTTACACCAATTTTCCTGGGGAAGACAATCACAACATCGACAACAAGCACGCAATGGTCAAGCGAAACTTGACAAACAAGTAGCTTACAACACTCGTGAGATTGAACGTGCATGCCCTTTATACTTTTCCAACTAGAAACACAAAATAAAATAGTAGTTGAATCTGATCAAATAGATTAGGCGCATGCAGGATACAAAGATATTAATGTCACATAGAGGCTGACTATCCACACATTCATCCCTAACACTTCGTTGCCTCACTTGTAGAAGTCAAAATCTGTATCAGGCTTCTTGACGTTGGTCCGGTAACCCTTCTCGAAGTCCTTGGGGAGAATAACATACCGATTTTTCCGAACAGCATGCATGCCAGCTTCCTGGCAAATAGCAGTTATCTGAAAAAGAACCGACACGATGAATATTAAACAGGATTCCAGCAATTACATATATAACATGTATAATAAGGCGTTACTGTTGCTATTATAGGTGTCGATATGAAACGAATCTAGGGCGGGCACAAGGTACATTTACTATGATAAACTTGAAGGGTACATTTACTATGATAAACTTGAAGGGTAAAGGATTTAAATGATTGTTATCATGACCTAATTAATCAGAGGCAATGAAATTTCTTATGATGCACTAGACCAAGTGAAGATCTAAAGACTCTTCAACATCATGAAAAGGTACTCACATCTGCAGCGCTGATTTTATCTGGTCTGGAGACATAATCTTCCAAATCAACCTCGTCACTTAAATTCATTTTAGAAGTACAAACCTGAAAGGAAGGAAGGAGGCCATCATAATTACCAAATGCACAGGCAAACACATAACCTTAGAAAGGACCAAGAAATTAAGATTTTCAATAGCTAACTATTGTTTATAAAATGCAAGCTCGTAACAAATTAGTTAATAGTCAGAGCTCTAGGTCAATTTATCCATAATAACTATGGTACAGAAAATCACCAGTGCAACCAAAAGATGTGCCTTGTTAAGCAACATTTTTTGAAGATTAATGTTTGAGAACCATTTAAAGCTCTAAAGATAATGACTGCAAGTTTAACTATGAAATACAAGACCATCAATACAAAACTACTACATTCAAATTATTACTCCCTCTGTCTCAGAATATAAGAACGTTTTTGACACTATGCTAGTGTTAAAAACGTTCTTATATTTTGGGACGGAGGGAGTATGTAATATAGAGAAGATTTTCCAAACAAGAAGTATCAGCAACATCTTTGAAAAGCATGCCAAATAAGCATTTACAAAGAAACTTACTTGGAAAACAAGCCTCTTCTGCCTCCGGTCTGGCAGAGGGAACTCAATTTTCCTGTCCAGTCTTCCTGGACGCAGCAGAGCAGGATCTAGAGTATCTGCCCGATTGGTCGCCATTATAACCTTCACATTCACTGTCTGATCAAATCCGTCCATCTGCATTGCATACAAAATTGACAATGAGATACTACACCTCGAGGCATGAGAAAGTTGCATGTAATAGTCTTAACAATAGCCTTTTCAGGAAGTTACTTCCTATCCTTAAAAACCGACAGATATTAATTCCAAGAGCACGTATAGATTTTGTAAAATCGGAATTAAACAACTGAGCTTTGCAATGTAAGTCAGTGTCTTTTTCTTCATTTACATCTATATGCATGTTCCAAATGCATTTTTTTCAAGGATTAGAAGTGGCAAATAACTTGAGTTCCAGTAAATTTATTATAGCTAGCAACTTTACCTGATTGAGCAGCTCCATCAAAATACGCTGAACTTCTCGGTCAGCTCCAGTCTGAGCATCGAATCGGGCAGTTGCTATAGCGTCAACCTCATCAATGAATATTATAGCCGGGGCATTCTCTTTAGCTAAGCGGAATACATCTCGAACCATCCTTGGGCCCTAAGATTAGATAAATGATGCAATGCATCAACGAAAGAACTGATAAGTAGAAAAACAGAAGAAAAGCTTCACACACCAAATTCTTGTGTAAACCTTAACAAGGATGTATGAACAACTTGATACCAGAAACATTCAGAAGCATACTAATATCACTGACAACATGAATTGTAGGCTATGTTCACATTAGTTTACTTGCCTTAATGCATAGAGTAATAATATAATTTGCATGTAAGATATATACAGAATACAAACAAAAAGGAGGTTGTATCAGATGTTCACAGGCACTGCTTAGGTAGTTTTATTCTTATCTCCTTGTGTTAACAGATCTCCCACAAAAACTCAGTTAAAAACAAGTGCAATTTTTTTTTTGCAAACTGGGAATCTTGAGCCTATAAACAAGGAAACATAAAAATCTAGGCATCTATTACATTGTCAGAGCTTAACACGAGCAATAATTTTTGTAACAACGAAAGGACAACCAAATGGAGAAACAAGGTTAATAAATAAATGTTAAAACTATCCGCATCTTACCTCACCCAAGTACTTCTGCACAAACTCTGAACCAACCACTCTGATAAAAGCAGCAGTAGTGTGATGTGCCACAGCTTTAGCAAGCATGGTCTTGCCAGTGCCTGGAGGACCATAGAGTAGCACCCCTCTTGGAGGATCAATACCAATCTGCTTGTACAACTCATGGTGTGTCAATGGTAGCTCAACTGCCTCCCGAATTTCTTGTTTTTGAATATCACATCCTCCAATGTCCTGGACATAATCACAACATAACAGATTGTTAATGAATTTCTTTTATTTGCTTTATGAAATAACTGCAGTAAGTAACAAAGATAGAAACTACACAATAAAATGAAAAGTTCAGGTCATGTTATGCACACAATTCTCAGCAAACATTTTAATAGAGGGTAGGCCTAGTGCAGTGGTGAAGTCCTCCCCGCTTGTGCCAAGAGGTCCTGGGTTCAAACCAGCCTCTCTGCATTGCACTTTGCAGGGGTAAGACTAGGTTCCTGTAATCCCTCCCCAGACCCCACCTTGTGTGGGAGCTTCTATGCACTGGGTCTGTCCTTTGTTCAATCCTTGGTTAACATTAAGGATAGGAAAATAAGACATGTGATCAAATCACTGCACGGACATACAGATGCTGAAGTACGAAAACCTCAAGACTGACTGGCTGAGCTTCTACTGAATATGAAGTTTGTACGTTTCTGACGTTTCTTTGCTTTTACTAATTTTATGCTGTATAAGCAATTCAAGCATAGAATGTACTAACACCTACTCGGTTCTACTGTGTAACATGGTCCAGGATATAGCACAGCCCCTTCCAGATAATCTGACATGTGTATCCCAGGCTGGCTTTGCGTGTTCTCTCTCTGCCACTCACTACTGTTAACGTTCTTCCTCTCTCTGGATCGCTGGTTGCGTGATCTGTGAGGTGAACTGGGAACTGAAAATACTAAGTAAATTCCCACGACACCGTGCCAAGAAAATAAAATGTTTATCCTAACAACAATATACACCGATTTCAAATACCACGATGGTACAACAATCGCTGTGGGACTAATACTAGATCCCTAAAATCTGGAATTAAGAAATTATCCTCCACGGGGAATTTGACAGACAAGGTAAACAAAATTCCTTGGCGTACATACGGATCTGCGAAATCCATGAGAAACTCACCGAATACAGGACGTTGGGCTTCTCCGACGAAGCGAGCAGCGAGATGCTGGAGTCGGCCTCGGGCGGCAGCACGTCGACGAGCGCGTTGGAGTGGCGGTGCAGGGCGACCGACGCCGACGGCTTGAGCAGCTCGCGGTTGATGGTGCTGAGGATCCGCACGTAGTAGTTGCTCCCCGTGGTGGATCCGACGATGCCGTTGTTGCCGTCGACCATCTCCATGAACTGGCCGATGACGAGGGGCACGGACTGGATCCGCTTGACCTCCTCCTGCGCGCGCAGCAGCTCGCGCTTCAGGTTCTTCTGCTCGTCCTTGACGTACTCCTCCTGGATCTCGACGAACTCCATGTGGCGCTGGAGCGATTTGAGGCGGCCGTAGAGGTCGTCGTCGTCCTCGGCCGCGGCGGAGGAGGAGGAGGCGCAGTGGGCGGCGGTGGCGGGGTACGAGGGCGGGGGCGCCGACGGGAGGGCCGCGGGAGGGTTTGCTGCGGCCGCCATGGCTAGGGTTTGGTCTTTGGTGGCTGGAGGCAGGGTCGGCTTTTTTTTAACACGAGAGAGGCAGGGCCGGGCTCGGAGGCGGAGAGGCGAGGGCGATGCGGATCAGTACTCCGGGTGCGATCGTGCGGTCCAGGCATCAGGACCGTTGGATCGTGAACACATGGTACAGATCAAGCACTGGTTACACTTGACGGAACATCTTGCACTTTGAACCCTCGAAAAAGAGAGCAACTCCAGCACATATTGGCCTCCTTTTGGTTTAGCGGAATTTTATAGGAATTCTATGGTCTCTTTTGATTTACAGGATTTTTTAGGAATTTAAAATAATAGTACTGTAGAAGTTCTGTAAGAAACTTTTATTTGGAGCCATTTGGCTTGTAGTAATGGATTTTCATACCAATCGTTCTTTCTTCCTATGGAAGGAAGAAGAGGCAATCTAGCCAGCGAGCGCTGCCAGGGAGTTCCTCCGCCGGATTCATGCGGGTGGATAGTTTTAGGTCAAAGCGGTTTAGTTTTTTAGGTGATTGATCGTCTTGGCTTCGGCGACAACGAGTCCATGTGGGTGGATAGTTTTAGGCCAAAGCTGTCGGCGAGTTTGATGGTCTGTCCAGGGTGTTGTCCCGGTCTTATTCGTTCAACGGTAATGGTTTCGCCTTTGGCGAGCCACTTTGGAGGTCCGCAAAGTTGTATATCTGCGATGGAGCCGCATCTAGCTCGGGTGTGGAGGTGGTCCGCCATTTTTTTCTTTTGGTGGCTGCTGTGGTGGTGCTAGAGACAGGTGATGGATGCTGGTGTCAATCTCAAAGGTTTCTTCGGTCTTGTTTGTAATTTTTGTTGGGGAACATTGCAGAAAACAAAAAATTTCCTACGTTTTCACCAAGATCCATCTATGAGTTCATCTAGCAACGAGTGATCGGATGCATCTACATACCTTTGTAGATCGCGAGCGGAAGCGTTCAAAGAATGGGGATGAGGTAGTCGTACTCGTCGTGATCCAAATCACCAGAGATCCTAGCGCCGAACGGACGACACCTCCGCGTTCAACACACGTACGGTCAGCGTGACGTCTCCTCCTTCTTGATCCAGCAAGGGGGAAGGAGAGGTTGATGAAGATCCAGCAGCACGACGGCGTGGTGGTGGATGCAGCAGTCACCGCAGCAGGGCTTCGCCGAGCTTCTGTGAGAGGGAAAGGTGTAGCAGGGGAGAGGGAGGCGCCAAGGCTTGAGGTCTGGCTGCCCTCCCTCCCCCCCCCTTTATATAGGCCCCCTAGGGGGGTGCGCCGGCCCTAGGAGATGGGATCTCCTAGGGGCGGCGGCGGCCAAGGGGGTGGAGTACCCCCCAAGGCAAGTGGAGGCGCCCCCTCCACTAGGGTTCCCAACCCTAGGCGCATGGGGGGCCCAAGGGGGCGCACCAGCCCACTAAGGGCTGGTTCCCCTTCCCACTTCAGCCCTTGGGGCCCTCCGGGATGGGTGGCCCCACCGGTTGGACCCCCGGGACCCATCTGGTGGTCCCGGTACAATACCGGTGACCCCGAAACTTTCTCGATGGCCGAAATAACACTTCCTATATATAATTCTTCACCTCCGGACCATTCCGGAACTTCTCGTGACATCCAGGATCTCATCCGGGACTCCGAACAACTTTCGGATTACTGCATACTCATATCTATACAACCCTAGCGTCACCGAACCTTAAGTGTGTAGACCCTACGGGTTCGGGAGACAAGCAGACATGACCGAGACGACTCTCTGGTCAATAACCAACAGCGGGATCTGGATACCCATGTTGGCTCCCACATGCTCCTCGATGATCTCATCGGATGAACCACGATGTCGAGGACCTAATCAATCCCGTACTCAATTCCCTTTGTCAATCGGTATGTTACTTGCCCAAGACTCGATCGTCGGTATCCCAATACCTCGTTCAGTCTCGTTACCAGCAAGTCACTTTACTCGTACCGTAATGCATGATCCCGTGATCAACCACTTGATCACATTGAGCTCATTATGATGATGCATTACCGAGTGGGCCCAGAGATACCTCTCCGTCATACGGAGTGACAAATCCCAGTCTCGATTCGTGCCAACCCAACAGACACTTTCGGAGATACCTGTAATGTACCTTTATAGTCACCCAGTTACGTTGTGACGTTTGGCACACCCAAGGCACTCCTACGGCATCCGGGAGTTGCACAATCTCATGGTCTAAGGAAATGATACTTGACATCCAGAAAAGCTACAGCAAACGAACTACACGATCTTTGTGCTATGCTTAGGTTTGGGTCTTGTCCATCACATCATTCTCCTAATGATGTGATCCCGTTATCAATGACATCCCCATGTCCATAGCCAGGAAACCATGACTATGATCAACGAGCTAGTCAACTAGAGGCTCACTAGGGACACAATGTGGTCTATGTATTAACACATGTATTACGATTTCCGGATAATACAATTATAGCATGAATAATAGACAATTATCATGAACAAGGAAATATAATAATCATTTTATTATTGCCTCTAGGGCATATTTCCAACAGTCTCCCACTTGCACTAGAGTCAATCATTTAGTTACATTGTGATGAATCGAACACCCATGGAATTCTGGTGTTGATCATGTTTTGCTATAGGGAGAGGTTTAGTCAACGGATCTGCTACATTCAGGTCCGTATGTACTTTACAAATCTCTATGTCTCCATTTTGAACACTTTCACGAATGGAGTTGAAGCGACGCTTGATATGCCTGGTCTTCCTGTGAAACCTGGGCTCCTTGGCAAGGGCAATAGCTCCAGTGTTGTCACAGAAGAGAGTCATCGGGCTCGACGCATTGGGTATGACTCCTAGGTCGGTAATGAACTCCTTCACCCAGACTGCTTCGTGTGCTGCCTCCGAGGCTGCCATGTACTCCGCTTCACATGTAGATCCCGCCACAACGCTTTGCTTGCAACTGCACCAGCTTACTGCCCCACCATTCAAAATATACACGTATCCGGTTTGTGACTTAGAGTCATCCGGATCTGTGTCGAAGCTAGCGTCGACGTAACCCTTTACGACGAGCTCTTCGTCACCTCCATAAATGAGAAACATTTCCTTAGTCCTTTTCAGGTACTTCAGGATATTCTTGACCGCTGTCCAGTGTTCCTTGCCGGGATTACTTTGGTACCCACCTACCAAACTTATGGCAAGGTTTACATCAGGTCTGGTACACAGCATGGCATACATAATAGACCCTATGGCTGAGGCATAGGGGATGACACTCATCTCTTCTATATCTTCTGCCGTGGTCGGACATTGAGCTGAGCTCAATTTCACACCTTGCAACACAGGCAAGAACCCCTTCTTAGACTGATCCATATTGAACTTCTTCAATATCTTATCAAGGTATGTGCTTTGTGAAAGACCTATGAGGCGTCTTGATCTATCTCTATAGATCTTGATGGCTAATATATAAGCAGCTTCTCCAAGGTCCTTCATTGAAAAACTCTTATTCAAGTAGGCCTTAATGCTGTCCAAAAGCTCTATATCATTTCCCATCAAAAGGATGTCATCTACATATAATATGAGAAATGCTACAGAGCTCCCACTTACTTTATTGTAAACGCAGGCTTCTCCATAAGTCTGCATAAACCCAAACGCTTCGATCATCTCATCAAAGCGAATGTTCCAACTCCGAGATGCTTGCACCAGCCCATAAATCGAGCGTTGGAGCTTGCACACCTTGTCAGCATTCTTAGGATCGACAAAACCTTCCGGCTGCATCATATACAATTCTTCCTTAAGGAAACCATTAAGGAATGCCGTTTTGACGTCCATTTGCCATATCTCATAATCATAGAATGCGACAATTGCTAACATGATTCGGATGGACTTCAGCTTCGCTACAGGTGAGAAAGTCTCATCGTAGTCAACCCCTTGAACTTGTCGATAACACTTAGCGACAAGCTGAGATTTATAGATGGTCACATTACCATCCGCGTCAGTCTTCTTCTTAAAGATCCATTTATTTTCTACGTTGCAGAAAACAAAAAATTTCCTACGTTTTCACCAAGATCCATCTATGAGTTCATCTAGCAACGAGTGATCGGATGCATCTACATACCTTTGTAGATCGCGAGCGGAAGCGTTCAAAGAACGGGGATGAGGTAGTCGTACTCGTCGTGATCCAAATCACCGGAGATCCTAGCGCCGAACGGACGGCACCTCCGCGTTCAACACACGTACGGTCAGCGTGACGTCTCCTCCTTCTTGATCCAGCAAGGGGGAAGGAGAGGTTGATGAAGATCCAGCAGCACGACGGCGTGGTGGTGGATGCAGCAGTCACCGCAGCAGGGCTTCGCCGAGCTTCTGCGAGAGGGAAAGGTGTAGCAGGGGAGAGGGAGGCGCCAAGGCTTGAGGTCTGGCTGCCCTCCCTCCCCCCCCTTTATATAGGCCCCCTAGGGGGGTGCGCCGGCCCTAGGAGATGGGATCTCCTAGGGGCGGCGGCGGCCAAGGGGGTGGAGTACCCCCCAAGGCAAGTGGAGGCGCCCCCTCCCCTAGGGTTCCCAACCCTAGGCGCATGGGGGCCCTGAAGGAAATATGCCCTAGAGGCAATAATAAAGTTATTATTTATTTCCTTATATCATGATAAAAGTTTATTATTCATGCTAGAATTGTATTAACCGGAAACATAATACATGTGTGAATACATAGACAAACAGAGTGTCACTAGTATGCCTCTACTTGACTAGCTCGTTAATCAAAGATGGTTATGTTTCCTAACCATGGACAAAGAGTTGTCATTTGATTAACGGGATCACATCATTAGTTGAATGATCTGATTGACATGACCCATTCCATTAGCTTAGCATCCGATCGTTTAGTATGTTGCTATTGCTTTCTTCATGACTTATACATGTTCCTATGACTATGAGATTATGTAACTCCCGTGTGCCGGAGGAACACTTTGTGTGCTACCAAACGTCACAACGTAACTGGGTGATTATAAAGGTGCTCTACAGGTGTCTCCAAAGGTACATGTTGGGTTGACGTATTTCGAGATTAGGATTTGTCACTCCGATCGTCGGAGAGGTATCTCTGGGCCCTCTCGGTAATGCACATCACTTAAGCCTTGCAAGCATTGCAACTAATGAGTTAGTTGCGGGATGATGTATTACAGAACGAGTAAAGAGACTTGTCGGTAACGAGATTGAACTAGGTATTGGATACCGACGATCGAATCTCGGGCAAGTAACATACCGATGACAAAGGGAACAACGTATGTTGTTATGCGGTCTGACCGATAAAAGATCTTCGTAGAATATGTGGGAACCAATATGGGCATCCAGGTCCCGCTATTGGTTATTGACCGGAGACATGTCTCGGTCATGTCTACATTGTTCTCGAACCCATAGGGTCCGCACGCTTAAGGTTACGATGACAGTTATATTATGAGTTTATGCATTTTGATGTACCGAAGTTTGTTTGGAGTCCCGGATGTGATCACGGACATGACGAGGAGTCTCGAAATGGTCGAGACATAAAGATTGATATATTGGAAGCCTATATTTGGATATCGGAAGTGTTCCGGGTGAAATCGGGATTTTACCGGAAAACCGGGAGGTTACCGGAACCCCCCGGAAGGTACATGGGCCTTAATGGGCCTTAGTGGAAGAAGAGGAGAGGCGGCCAGGGCTGGGCCGCGCGCCCCTCCCCCCTAGTCCAAATAGGACAAGGAGAGAGGGGGCCGGCGCCCCCCTCCTTCTCTCTCTCTATTCCCACCTCGCGAATCCTATTCCAACTAGGATTGGGGGAGAAGTTCTACTCCCTGAGGGAGTAGGACTCCTCCTAGCGCGCCCTATGATGGCCGGCCGGCCTCCCCCTCTTGAACCTTTATATACGGAAGCAGGGGCACCCCTAGAGACACAAGTTGATCCACGTGATCATATTCTTAGCTATGTGCGGTGCCCCCTTCCACCATAGTCCTCGATAATATTGTAGCGGTGCTTAGGCGAAGCCCTGCGACAGTAGTACATCAAGATCGTCACCAAGCCGTCGTGCTGACGGAACTCTTGCCCGACACTTTGCTGGATCGGAGTCCGGGGATCGTCATCGAGCTGAACGTGTGCTAGAACTCGGAGGTGCCGTAGTTTCGGTGCTTGATCGGTCGGGCTGTGGAGACGTACGACTACATCAACCAAACGCTTCCGTTGTCGATCTACAAGGGTACGTAGATCACACTCTCCCCCCTCGTTGCTATGCCTCACCATGATCTTGCGTGTGCGTAGGAAATTTTTTGAAATTACTACGTTCCCCAACAGTGGCATCCGAGCCTAGGTTTTATGTGTTGATGTTATATGCACGAGTAGAACACAAGTGAGTTGTGAGCGATATAAGTCATACTGCTTACCAGCATGTCATACTTTGGTTCGGCGGTATTGTTGGACGAAGCGGCCCGGACCGACATTACGTGTACGCTTATGCGAGACCGGTTCTCCCGACGTGCTTTGCACATAGGTGGCTTGCGGGTGACAGTTTCTCCAACTTTAGTTGAACCAAGTGTGGCTATGCCCGGTCCTTGCGAAGGTTAAAACAACACCAATTTGACAACTATTGTTGTGGTTTTGATGCGTAGGTACGATTGGTTCTTGCTTAAGCCTGTAGCAGCCACGTAAAACTTGCAACAACAAAGTAGAGGACGTCTAACTTGTTTTTGCAGGGCATGTTGTGATGTGATATGGTCAAGACATGATGCTAAATTTTATTGTATGAGATGATCATGTTTTGTAACCGAGTTATCGGCAACTGGCAGGAGCCATATGGTTGTCGCTTTATTGTATGCAATGCAATCGCGCTGTAATGCTTTACTTTATCACTAAGTGGTAGCGATAGTCGTGGAAGCATAAGAGTGGCGAGACGACAACGATGCTACGATGGAGATCAAGGTCTCGCGCCAGTGACGATGGTGATCATGACGGTGCTTCGGAGATGGAGATCACAGGCACAAGATGATGATGGCCATATCATATCACTTATATTGATTGCATGTGATGTTTATCTTTTATGCATCTTATCTTGCTTTGATTGACGGTAGCATTATAAGATGATCTCTCACTAAATTATCAAGATAAAAGTGTTCTCCCTGAGTATGCACCGTTGCCAAAGTTCGTCGTGCCCAGACACCACGTGATGATCGGGTGTGATAAGCTCTACGTCCATCTACAACGGGTGCAAGCCAGTTTTGCACACGCAGAATACTCAGGTTAAACTTGACGAGCCTAGCATATGCAGATATGGCCTCGGAACACTGAGATCGAAAGATCGAGCGTGAATCATATAGTAGATATGATCAACATAGCGATGTTCACCATTGAAAACTACTCCATTTCACGTGATGATCGGTTATGGTTTAGTTGATTTTGATCACGTGATCACTTAGAGGATTAGAGGGATGTCTATCTAAGTGGGAGTTCTTTAAGTAATTTGATTAATTGAACTTAAATTTATCATGAACTTAGTACCTGATAGTATCTTGCTTATGTATGTTTGATTGTAGATAGATGGCCCGTGCTGTTGTTCCGTTGAATTTTAATGCGTTCCTTGAGAAAGCAAAGTTGAAAGATGATGGTAGCAATTACACGGACTGGGTCTGTAACTTGAGGATTATCCTCATTGTTGCACAGAAGAATTACGTCCTGGAAGCACCGCTGGGTGCCAGGCCTGCTGCTGGAGCAACACCAGATGTTATGAACGTCTGGCAGAGCAAAGCTGATGACTACTCGATAGTTCAGTGTGCCATGCTTTACGGCTTAGAATCGGGACTTCAACGACGTTTTGAACGCCATGGAGCATATGAGATGTTTCAGGAGTTGAAGTTAATATTTCAAGCAAATGCCCGGATTGAGAGATATGAAGTCTCCAATAAGTTCTATAGCTGCAAGATGGAGGAGAATAGTTCTGTCAGTGAGCATATAATCAAAATGTCTGGGTATAATAATCACTTGACTCAGATGGGAGTTAATCTTCCAGATGATTGCGTCATTGACAGAATTCTCCAATCACTGCCACCAAGCTACAAGAGCTTCGTGATGAACTATAATATGCAAGGGATGAATAAGACTATTCCCGAGCTCTTCGCAATGCTGAAAGCTGCGGAGGTAGAAATCAAAAAGGAGCATCAAGTGTTGATGGTCAACAAGACCACTAGTTTCAAGAAAAAGGGCAAAGGGAAGAAGAAGGGGAACTTCAAGAAGAACAGCAAGCAAGTTGCTGCTCAAGAGAAGAAACCCAAGTCTGGACCTAAGCCTGAAACTGAGTGCTTCTACTGCAAGCAGACTGGTCACTGGAAGCGGAACTGCCCCAAGTATTTGGCGGATAAGAAGGATGGCAAGGTGAACAAAGGTATATGTGATATACATGTTATTGATGTGTACCTTACTAGAGCTCGCAGTAGCACCTGGGTATTTGATACTGGTTCTGTTGCTAATATTTGCAACTCGAAACAGGGACTACGGATTAAGCGAACACGGGCGAAGGACGAGGTATTAGACCTAAATAATTGTTATTAGGTGCCAGCGTTAAGCATGAGCATTATATCTGGATCTTGTTTGATGCGAGACGGTTATTCATTTAAATCAGAGAATAATGGTTGTTCTATTTATATGAGTAATTTCTTTTATGGTCATGCACCTTTGAAGAGTGGTCTATTCTTGATGAATCTCGATAGTAGTAACACACATATTCATAATGTTGAAGCCAAAAGATGCAGAGTTGATAATGATAGTGCAACTTATTTGTGGCACTGCCGTTTAGGTCATATCGGTATAAAGTGCATGAAGAAACTCCATACTGATGGACTTTTGGAACCACTTGATTATGAATCACTTGGTACTTGCGAACCGTGCCTCATGGGCAAGATGACTAAAACACCGTTCTCCGGTACTATGGAGAGAGCAACAGATTTGTTGGAAATCATACATACATATGTATGTGGTCCGATGAATATTGAGGCTCGTGGCGGATATCGTTATTTTCTCACTTCACAGATGACTTAAGCAGATATGGGTATATCTACTTAATGAAACATAAGTCTGAAACATTTGAAAAGTTCAAAGAATTTCAGAGTGAAGTTGAAAATCATCGTAACAAGAAAATAAAGTTTCTACGATCTGATCGTGGAGGAGAATATTTGAGTTACGAGTTTGGTGTACATTTGAAATAATACGGAATAGTTTCGCAACTCACGCCACCCGGAACACCACAGCGTAATGGTGTGTCCGAACGTCGTAATCGTACTTTACTAGATATGGTGCGATCTATGATGTCTCTTACTGATTTACCGCTATCGTTTTGGGGTTATGCTTTAGAGACGGCCGCATTCACGTTAAATAGGGCACCATCAAAATCCGTTGAGACGACGCCTTATGAACTATGGTTTGGCAAGAAACCAAAGTTGTCGTTTCTTAAAATTTGGGGCTGCGATGCTTATGTGAAAAAGCTTCAACCTGATAAGCTCGAACCCAAATCGGAGAAATGTGTCTTCATAGGATACCCAAAGGAGACTGTTGGGTACACCTTCTATCACAGATCCGAAGGCAAGACATTCGTTGCTAAGAATGGATCCTTTCTAGAGAAGGAGTTTCTCTCGAAAGAAGTGAGTGGGAGAAAAGTAGAACTTGACGAGGTAACTCCCTTATTGGAAAGTAGTACATCACCGAAACCTGTTTCTGCGACACCTACACCAATTAGTGAGGAAGCTAATGATAATGATCATGAAACTTCAGAACAAGATACTACTGAACCTCGTAGATCAACCAGAGTAAGATCCGCGCCAGAGTGGTACGGTAATCCTGTTCTGGAAATCATGCTACTAGATCATGATGAACCTACGAACTATGAAGAAGCGATGGTGAGACCAGATTCCGCAAAATGGCTTGAAGCCATGAAATCTGAGATGGGATCCATGTATGAGAACAAAGTATGGACTTTGGTTGACTTGCCTGATGATCGGCAAGCAATTGAGAATAAATGGATCTTCAAGAAGAAGACTGACGCTGACGGTAATATTACTGTCTACAAAGCTCGACTTGTCGCAAAAGGGTTTCGGCAAGTTCAAGGGGTTGACTACGATGAGACCTTCTCACCCGTAGCGATGCTTAAGTCTGTCCGAATCATGTTAGCAATTGCCGCATTTTATGATTATGAAATTTGGCAGATGGATGTAAAAACTGCATTCCTGAATGGGTTTCTAGAAGAAGAGTTGTATATGATGCAACCGGAAGGTTTTGTCGATCTAAAGGGAGCTAACAAAGTGTGCAAGCTCCAGTGATCCATTTATGGACTGGTGCAAGCCTCTCGGAGTTGGAATAAATGCTTTGATAGTGTGATCAAAGCATTTGGTTTTATACAGACTTTCGGAGAAGTCTGTATTTACAAGAAAGTGAGTGGGAGCTCTGTAGCATTTCTGATATTGTATGTGGATGACATATTACTGATTGGAAATGATATAGAATTTCTGGATAACATAAAGGGATACTTGAATAAGAGTTTTTCAATGAAAGACCTCGGTGGAGCTGCTTACATATTGGGCAATAAGATCTATAGAGATAGATCAAGACGCTTAATTGGACTTTCACAAAGCACATACCTTGACAAGATTTTGAAGAAGTTCAAAATGGATCAAGCAAAGAAAGGGTTCTTGCCTGTGTTACAAGGTGTGAAGTTGAGTCAGACTCAATGCCCGACCACTTCAAAAGATAGAGAGAAAATGAAAGATGTTCCCTATGCTTCAGCCATAGGCTCTATCATGTATGCAATGCTGTGTACCAGACCTGATGTGTGCCTTGCTATAAGTCTAGCAGGGAGGTACCAAAGTAATCAGAGAGTGGATCACTGGACAGCGGTCAAGAACATTCTGAAGTACCTGAAAAGGACTAAGGATATGTTTCTCGTATATGGAGGTGACAAAGAGCTCATCGTAAACGGTTACGTTGATGCAAGCTTTGACACTGATCCGAACGATTCTAAATCGCAAACCGGATACGTGTTTACATTAAACGGTGGAGCTGTTAGTTGGTGCAGTTCTAAACAAAGCGTCGTGGCAGAATCTACATGTGAAGCGGAGTACATAGCTGCTTCGGAAGCAGCAAACGAAGGAGTCTGGATGAAGGAGTTCATATCCGATCTAGGTGTCATACCTAGTGCATCGGGTCCAATGAAAATCTTTTGTGACAATACTGGTGCAATCGCCTTGGCGAAGGAATCTAGATTTCACAAAAGAACCAAGCACATCAAAAGGCGCTTCAATTCCATCCGGGATCTAGTCCAGGTGGGAGACATAGAGATTTGCAAGATACATACGGAGCTGAATGTAGCAGACCCGTTGACTAAGCCTCTTCCACGAGCAAAACATGATCAGCACCAAAGCTCCATGGGTGTTAGAATCATTACTGTGTAATCTAGATTATTGACTCTAGTGCAAGTGGGAGACTGAAGGAAATATGCCCTAGAGGCAATAATAAAGTTATTATTTATTTCCTTATATCATGATAAAAGTTTATTATTCATGCTAGAATTGTATTAACCGGAAACATAATACATGTGTGAATACATAGACAGACAGAGTGTCACTAGTATGCCTCTACTTGACTAGCTCGTTAATCAAAGATGGTTATGTTTCCTAACCATGGACAAAGAGTTGTCATTTGATTAACGGGATCACATCATTAGTTGAATGATCTGATTGACATGACCCATTCCATTAGCTTAGCATCCGATCGTTTAGTATGTTGCTATTACTTTCTTCATGACTTATACATGTTCCTATGACTATGAGATTATGTAACTCCCGTGTGCCGGAGGAACACTTTGTGTGCTACCAAACGTCACAACGTAACTGGGTGATTATAAAGGTGCTCAGGTGTCTCCAAAGGTACATGTTGGGTTGACGTATTTCGAGATTAGGATTTGTCACTCCGATCGTCGGAGAGGTATCTTTGGGCCCTCTCGGTAACGCACATCACTTAAGCCTTGCAAGCATTGCAACTAATGAGTTAGTTGCGGGATGATGTATTACGGAACGAGTAAAGAGACTTGCCGGTAACGAGATTGAACTAGGTATTGGATACGGACGATCGAATCTCGGGCAAGTAACATACCGATGACAAAGAGAACAACGTATGTTGTTATGCGGTCTGACCGATAAAAGATCTTCGTAGAATATGTGGGAACCAATATGGGCATCCAGGTCCCGCTATTGGTTATTGACCGGAGACATGTCTCGGTCATGTCTACATTGTTCTCGAACCCGTAGGGTCCGCACGCTTAAGGTTACGATGACAGTTATATTACGAGTTTATGCATTTTGATGTACCGAAGTTTGTTCGGAGTCCCGGATGTGATCACGGACATGACGAGGAGTCTCGAAATGGTCGAGACATAAAGATTGATATATTGGAAGCCTATATTTGGATATCGGAAGTGTTCCGGGTGAAATCGGGATTTTACCGGAAAACCGGGAGGTTACCGGAACCCCCCGGGAGGTACATGGGCCTTAATGGGCCTTAGTGGAAGAAGAGGAGAGGCGGCCAGGGCTGGGCCGTGCGCCCCTCCCCCCTAGTCCGAATAGGACAAGGAGAGAGGGGGCCGGCGCCCCCTCCTTCTCTCTCTCTCTGTTCCCACCTCGCGAATCCTATTCCAACTAGGATTGGGGGAGAAGTCCTACTCCCTGAGGGAGTAGGACTCCTCCTGGCGCGCCCTATGATGGCCGGCCGGCCTCCCCCTCTTGAACCTTTATATACGGAGGCAGGGGCACCCCTAGAGACACAAGTTGATCCACGTGATCATATTCTTAGCCGTGTGCGGTGCCCCCTTCCACCATAGTCCTCGATAGTATTGTAGCGGTGCT
Organism: Triticum urartu; assembly: GCF_056163025.1. Taxonomy (NCBI): domain Eukaryota; kingdom Viridiplantae; phylum Streptophyta; class Magnoliopsida; order Poales; family Poaceae; genus Triticum; species Triticum urartu. Next base: position 695,349,049 of record NC_141874.1, on the reverse strand, counting down.
TAGGCGAAGCCCTGCGACAGTAGTACATCAAGATCGTCACCAAGCCGTCGTGCTGACGGAACTCTTCCCCAACACTTTGCTGGATCGGAGTCCGGGGATCGTCATCGAGCTGAACGTGTGCTAGAACTCTGAGGTGCCGTAGTTTCGGTGCTTGATCGGTCGGGCTGTGGAGACGTACGACTACATCAACCAAACGCTTCCGTTGTCGATCTACAATGGTACGTAGATCACACTCTCCCCTCTCGTTGCTATGCCTCACCATGATCTTGCGTGTGCGTAGGAATTTTTTTGAAATTACTACGTTCCCCAACAGGCCCAAGGGGGGGGGGGGCGCACCAGCCCACTAAGGGCTGGTTCCCCTCCCCACTTCAGCCCTTGGGGCCCTCCGGGATGGGTGGCCCCACCCGGTGGACCCCCGGGACCCATCCGGTGGTCCCGGTACAATACCGGTGACCCCGAAACTTTCCCGATGGCCGAAATAACACTTCCTATATATAATTCTTCACCTCCGGACCATTCCGGAACTTCTCGTGACGTCCAGGATCTCATCCGGGACTCCGAACAACTTTCGGATTACTGCATACTCATATCTATACAACCCTAGCGTCACTGAACCTTAAGTGTGTAGACCCTATGGGTTCGGGAGACAAGCAGACATGACCGAGACGACTCTCTGGTCAATAACCAACAGCGGGATCTGGATACCCATGTTGGCTCCCACATGCTCCTTGATGATCTCATCGGATGAACCACGATGTCGAGGACCTAATCAATCCCGTACTCAATTCCCTTTGTCAATCGGTACGTTACTTGCCCAAGACTCGATCGTCGGTATCCCAATACCTCGTTCAGTCTCGTTACCGGCAAGTCACTTTACTCGTACCGTAATGCATGATCCCGTGATCAACCACTTGATCACATTGAGCTCATTATGATGATGCATTACCGAGTGGGCCCAGAGATACCTCTCCGTCATACGGAGTGACAAATCCCAGTCTCGATTCGTGCCAACCCAACAGACACTTTCGGAGATACCTGTAATGTACCTTTATAGTCACCCAGTTACGTTGTGACGTTTGGCACACCCAAGGCACTCCTACGGCATCCGGGAGTTGCACAATCTCATGGTCTAAGGAAATGATACTTGACATCCAGAAAAGCTACAGCAAACGAACTACACGATCTTTGTGCTATGCTTAGGTTTGGGTCTTGTCCATCACATCATTCTCCTAATGATGTGATCCCGTTATCAATGACATCCCCATGTCCATAGCCAGGAAACCATGACTATGATCAACGAGCTAGTCAACTAGAGGCTCACTAGGGACACATTGTGGTCTATGTATTCACACATGTATTACGATTTCCGGATAATACAATTATAGCATGAATAATAGACAATTATCATGAATAAGGAAATATAATAATCATTTTATTATTGCCTCTAGGGCATATTTCCAACAACTTTACTTCTTGGTTGTTGTTCCTTTGTGTAAAGGCTAGCGTTCTGCTATTTGATCAATTTTGTCGATATATATGTGCATTGTACTATGATCCTTATGATATGAATGAGACACGTATTACCATAAAAATGGAATTTTATTCATGTATAGGATAGGAATCAACTCTTTACATTTCCTTCTTTTGCGGTAAATTCTTCACATTTCAATTAAAGGAAAAAAAAGGTTAGTCTAAACTTAATGAAAAAATTCTTATCTTATGCATCAAATGATATCTCTTTCCCCATGGAAATTGATATACAACGTAATAGTGCTGATATTATGTTCTACAAATCATAACTTTTATAATTTCCTATGGTCAATCTTGCCATGGAGGTATACATAGGAGTTGTGTGTGTACTTGTACATCTTCATGAAGCAGATCTTGTGCTCCTAACACACAAACAAGATTCCCTCTTTGGCACTTCTCTCTCGATCATAGCACCAACTAATCTAAGGGAGCGTTCGGTTTCTCACTGCTCCTATAACTCCGCTCCCGGAGCGGACGGGATTGCAGCTTATTTTGACGGAGCTGGCAAAACCAAGCTCCACAACTCCTCGGAGCGGATCGATTCCGAACGGGGCATAAGATTGCTAGTTTATTAGGGACTGTTTGGTTCCTAGCCAAACCTTGCCACACTTTGCCACAACTAACCTTAGGCAAGTTTGACCAAGTTAGGTAGGTGTTTGGTTCTAGCCACACCTAAGGCAAGAATTTTTTTTATGAGCAGTGAACCCCACATGTCATAGACACAAGAAGTGTGGTAATATTCTCTTAGGCAAGCCAAAGTGTGGCTAACAATTTGAGCAACTCAAGTAAGGCACGTGTGGCAAATGTGGAAAAAATTATGTGGCAATATATGGCAATGATAGTCACAATCCAAACAGCCCCTTACTTACTCATCAGGGAAGGACATGCCGGCTAGCAGGGGGCAGGTAGGTAAGGGGAGTTCTGTGCTCTCAATCGAGGATCTCAATGTTCCTCTAGTCTTCGTCGCCCTCCTTCTCGCCCAAGGCGAGATGATTGCGGACGGAGCAGAGCCAACTGTGTTGCAGCGCCATGCTCATAGTGATGCAATCCTTGTTCCAAAGCCAACGAAGAGGCCTTGACAACACAGTCCACATAGGAGTACAAGACATGTGCTTGTTCTTTTCTAGCTCTCTGTTGGAGTTGAACATGAGGAGGAAAGGTGTTGGGAAAAATAGATAAACATGAATAACAAGGGCACTACCATTGACAAGTGGGTCATTTTAGAAAAAATAAATTGCTGAGCTATCTGGCACCTCAACAACATACTGACTAACTACCCTGAATTTCACTACCCAGAGGTCCCAAAGGTTATTTGTCTGGCCTAGGGGGTCATGTGATTGATTCATGAACCCGAAGGGGTTAATGTTGACTTTTTCTGACGTAGATACCTACGGAATTTTTTTTCTCACTGGTTGAACCTACAGGAAATATTGGATTTTTTTGTCTAAAAAAACCATCTGCCGAGTCAAATTGCCAGAAAAGACCATCTTCAAAATGAATTGACAAAAAAGACTAGCTGCACCGTGGCGGCAGGCGCAGCAGACGACACGTGGCACCTGCCGCCACAGTCGCCGGCGGCAGCCCCTGCCGCCACGAGCGCAGGCGGCAGCTCGGGCATAACAGGTTTTCCGTCCGCGCCAGCTGCAACGGAATGGGCAGGCGGCCGCTACTGCTGCGAGTGTGCGCCAGATGGGCCCTGCCGCCACGGCCAGGCGGCAGCCGCTGCTGTTAATCTGCAAGCGAAGAACAAATGCACAATATTATATAAACAAATGCACAATATTATATATGACTATTTGTGTCGGCCAGTCAGGTGGTGATGTATTTATCCGGTAATACCTAACGAGTGGGTGGAGTTCATGTGATTGACATATCGAGAACAGCTGAACAGATCATCTCACGCTTTCCAGTAATCTATCTACAGCGCATCAATACGAGCATTTGTGTGTTCAGGCATTGGCCTGCCTGCCCGTGTGATTAGTGATCAATCTTGCTTTTGTACTACTATTACATCTCGACGAAACCCGAGTTGTTGAAGCAAGGAAGCAGTGCGCAACAGCAACAGCGGCTGCCGCCTCGGGCTGTGGCGGCAGGGCCCACCTGGCCTGCCGCGGTACGCGCAGCAGACGTACCACTCCGGTGTTCCGTTGCAGCTGGTGCGCCGGATGAAAAAAACCTGTTAAGCCTGGGCTGCCGCCTGCACCCATGGCGGCAGGTGCCACGTGTCTACTGCCGCACCTGCCGCCATGACTCAGCTGGTCTTTTTTGACAATTTGATCTAGAAATAGTTTTTTTTGTCAATATCACTCGGCGGGTGGTCCTTTTGGACAAAAATTTGGAAATATTGTAGAGCTACAGAAAACACTTATGGACTTCATCTACATTTTTTGAAAAAGGGTGAATTTTATTAGCTTAAAATGAAGCATCAAGAGAATACAAACATGATGAGCACACACCCGGTCTCTGCATAGCTAAGATGCACACAGCCAACACCAACCCACACAAAAAACACGTCAGCAAATAGCAAAGTTATATAAGATCAAAGCTATGCATGGGCGAGAAAAAAAAACAAAAAAAAAACAAAATGATCAGTTCTGTGATCGGCAAACTATAGGAAAGACCATATCTGCACCAACCGTCTCAAGACACCATATGAACATCGTGATTCTTCAACAGCAACGCCTTCAGGAAGGGAGCAACGCTGAAACGCTGTCGTCACTGGATCCAGCAGTCAACGCCGGAATCTAGGTTTTCACCCTGAAAAAATTGTCCGAGCATATCCGAGCAATGCCTTCAACAAGGTAACGATGTATAACCATCGCCATTGCCAGAATTCAATTCTGGGCTTTCACCCCGGAGCTCGATACCGGGTACTTAAGAAGCAGCACCATCGACGTCACAAATGTGTTGTCGCCACCATTTTTCCATGACCCCGGCAGCTACATGCGATGCGCCGCTGCATAACCATTCCTTTGCGTCAACCCATAGGTTCAGTCAGTAGGAAAATCTGCTATAGGTGTAGTGTTACTCACAGGGCCGTACAACACATGCCACACAATTTTTAAAAAACTATGTGTACCAAAGATGTAAAATTCTGAATTCTTATCTACTATTATAGTATCTTTTAGCTGGAACAAATAATCCTTCTAGAATTCTTTTATACAGAATCTTTGAGTTTATCTCCATTAAAATATATTCTTCCATGCAGGATTTTTAAGCCCTGTGATATCAAATTAGGCAGTCGTATATATTAGGTTTGTGTCAAGCGCCTTTTTAGAAGAATTTCTTTAGGCTAGTGCAACATTACCCGAACTAGCACTTCTGACATGGATATGAGTTCGAAGATTCTACTTTCACCATTAAATTATAAACAAACATATTTTTTTTGAGAGGCAGGTGCTGCCACCTGGAAGAAGACTGGAGTGTGGAGTTGGCCACTGGGTAGATTCCAGGTAAATGCTCTTGGAACGAACTTGGCTAATCCATTCACTGGCAGAACATTGTATAACATAACTTAACTCTTGCTCAGCACCACTGGCCGTAACATTAGTACACGCCAACAAAACCATCATTGCTCGCACAAGCCAGCAGAGGGAGAGCAAAGCAAGAACCGCACGGCACGGCACGACACTCTGCGAGTGGAGTGACTGACATCCATCGATCGGCATGTCGACGGCGTCGGGGCAGCAGCAGCCGCCGCCGCCGCACCGGGGGCTGTGGAGCCTCGGCGGGACGGTGGAGCTCGTGGCGGCGTTCACGGCGGTGTGCCTCGCGCTGTACGGGGCGGTGCTGTACCTCAACTATCTGTACGTGCGGTGGAGCGGGCGGGACGGCGTGCGCCGGACGGGGCCCGGCCCCGAGGCCGGGCCGGCGACGGGGAAGAGGGACGGCGGAGGAGGGCTCGACGAGGCGGCGCTGGCGGCCATGCCGGTGTTCAGGTTCAAGGCGGAGCCGCGCGGGGGCGGCGGCGGCGGCGGCGAGGAGTGCGCGGTGTGCCTGGGCGCCATGCAGGACGGCGACGCGGTGCGCGCCCTGCCCGGGTGCAGCCACGCGTTCCACGCCGGGTGCGTCGACGTCTGGCTGGGCGCGCACGCCACCTGCCCCGTCTGCCGCGCGCACCCTGCTCCGGCAGCGAAGGACGGCTCCAAGACGGCAGAGACCGCCGGACGGGGGCCGGACCCGGAGAGCACGGTATAGCATGCGTGCGTTCGCCATCCCCGAGCTGCCAGTATGGCTTGAGGTACTTATCTTATGGGGTTTGAGTACAGAATGTTTGTGTTAGCTTACTCCGATTGGGAGTCTGGGACCGACAATTTTGTCTCATGGCTTGTAAATTGTAATCCTACTTGACTTTGGTGATGATAAATAAAGAAGTTCTCCAGATCACTCCGTAACTAGGTTTCTTTAGAAACCTTTGTAACTAAGTTCATATGTGATGTATCCGTAGATACTGACACCCTTTTTCCTAGTTTCAGGAGTAGCAATGTGGACACGTTATTAGTACATAACAGCAGACTTGTGCTAATTTGAAGGATTGTGATATTGGAATATATTGACCGCACCTCTTCATCTGTTCGAACTTTTGGATGAATTGATTGAAACATGAGTTCAATACCCGAGACAAGTGGTCTTTTATTGTAGTTTCACGGTATATATTGCACTGTTAATTAATCAATTAACCAACCAGCTAATTCCAATTGTGACCAGTCAGGTGAGGAAATTGTGGATGGATGACCCGTATGCACCGCTGAAAAGGACATGACAATCCCTTTTGTGCTGGACAATACTACATGTTTTCAGTCCCATGTTCAACAGTGGTCAGACAAGGATAAGACTAAGGCTTTATCCACTACCACAACGACACCTGATGTTTGAGCGAGCAAGTGCGCGGAAAACATTTCTTTAACCACGACAGTAAATATCTCTGACGCATGAAGCACCGAGGCTAGCGGCAATTATCGCATACTGCATACATCGACCGATGCAGAGATTAAGTCAGGGGTGCTCTCACTTTTGTAAAAAAAAAAAGAATTTAGTCATGTATTGCATCAAATTGAGCACGGCATATGGTGACAACAACACGTCAAGTCACCGCCACCTTCAGAAATTCAGGGTCCCGGGGTGAAATGAAAAATAAGACCCTAATTTTTTAAAAACCCATATGACTAAAGCCATACACTTATAGTGGGAAAAATATTAGGTGCTACCATAATACCAATTTGAAAATTTCAAATATAAATGTTTCAAAAAAAATCTGAAAAAAAATCATGGATGTTCGTAACATACATGTCTACAAACCCTAAAAAAGTCAGATCCAAATTCGATATACACATTGAGAAGCAAAAAAAGACAAATCGGATGTCAATAGTGCAGTTTTTCAAACTATTTATGTTTTTGTCTTTATTGACACTATGCATGCTCAATTTTTTCCCCAATGTGTACATCGAATTTGGATATGAATTTTTTAGGGTTTGTAAACACACGTGTTGTGAACATCTACGATTTTTTTTCAGAAGTTGTTAATACATTTAAATTTGAATTTTTTGAATTGGTATCATGGGAGCATCTAGGTGCTGGTAGCACCTGATATTTTCCCACTTATAGTGCAGCAGGTCGGCATGGAAAATTTGAACCAACAAGGTGTCAAGTACCACTGATTTCCCAAAAGAGAAAAACAAGCACGGTTGATCCTAGCTAAAACAATACAGTCCAGCTCAAGCAGGAGCGACAGACACTCCAAGAGAAAAGTAATCGTAGTGGAAGGTTCTGTTGACCCAATTACCCAGGTCGAGCTAAGATAAGTCGTGGGCACTGACAGTAAAGTCCGCGGCGGTAAAAAACACTAAATTTAAACCGCTGGGAGCTGGCCAGCTGAGCATTTTGTCACGTAGGAGTATACGTGACAGATCACGCACCGGCAAAAGCCAAGCAGCGGAAGCTGTGCGCTCGTGTCGAGCAGAGGTGGCACACACAGGAGATTCCATGGAGACTGGGAAGAGAGGACACACGCTATCTGCATAGAACTGTAACAGTAAACAAGGCTACAAAAGTAACCATTTTATCAAGTTACCATGTTAGCTCATTATGCAACAGAGAACATCCACACGCATATATATGCACTTCTAAGTGAAAAAACCAAGCTGATAAAAAGGTGCACATGATCAATTAGACAAAGATACAAATATGAAGCACCTGTTTGGGACCTTCTGCATGTACAGTTTCTAGGTACGGGTCATCTGTGAAATGACGCATCAGTAGATGGAACTCAAGGCTTATACCAACCAGTCATACTGAATACTGGTGATCTTACAGTCATTATCGGTTCAATTAACATACATGAAACTACTGATGATGTTACAGTCATTACCGGTTCAATTAGCATACATGAAACTTAGCGCATACCGTCATCGCAGCATCTAAAAACTAAAGTACCAAAGCGTTACAGCAAGGTTCAACTAACATACATGAAACTTAGCGCATACCGTTATCGCAGCATCTAAAAACTAAAGTACCAAAGCGTTACAGCAAGAGCTCACTTACTCCTGATAGGCTTATTCAGCTAGTAAAGAAAGCTCTCCGTAACTTCCCCTTCCACATTTCCCACCAGCTCTCTGTTTTTGTCTTCTGTCCGTAGAATTCAGAGTCTGCACCTACCCTCAAGACACGATCTCTCACAGTTATCAACAGTTCATCTAAAGCAGTGATTTTACTCACAAGAGAGTTCTTCTCATCCTCAGCGTCAACACAAAGTAGGAAGGCATCTATCTCTGCAACATTTGCTTCGCCGTCCTTAACCAAAGCTTCTCTGAATGAACGTAATGCTGTTACGAGGACAGATGAAGCCTTTTCTGTGCCCTCAGGACCAACATCCCACAAAATGTTTCCAGTAACTTCAGATTCTGAATCCTCCTGTGAAAAAGGGGAATTCGGTGTAAAAAAAGGAATTCAAGTGTTTGTATGGACAAATATGTGCAAGGCAATAGATTCTAGTGATACAGATCATTTTATCTAGCTGTTGCAGAAGCAATGAAGGTGAAATAAGATACTACATCACTGCCATTTAGAACACTTCAAAATCTACAGTTATTATGATGATATGAAAGCAATTGAAATAGTAACAGCTAAGATTTGATGGAATTAACGATGGTTAAATTTTTATTATAGTTGAGTGTCTTAACTATAGATCAAACTAATATCTGGAATAAAAAAGAAATGCTAGGGTTTTAGGGGGTTATAGTGAGCGATGCATGTTTAATTGGCTTTTACACCCCTAATTAGAAACCAAACAAATATATATAGGATAACAAACTCATCTATCCAATTGGAATTTATCTAGTTATTATTTTTATTTTAGTGAACAATAGAAAAAACAGTTACGATCTAAGAGAAAAATGATGAATTACGATTCAATGATAAATAAACACATCCGTAACTGGGTTCACGGGAAAAAGAAACAAAGTTGCATATTTTTGCTGTTTGGAAACATATTGGAAGATGCTGACTGTTTTTGGACCCTGCTTTTTAAAAGAATGTGGCCTATTTGGACTCTAGCTGGATTAACTAGTCTCCCTCTGTAAACTAATATAAGAGCATTTAGATCACTACTTTATAGTGATCTAAACACTTATATTAGTTTACGGAGGGAGTATAAGAGATAAATTTGCATTTAGAGAACACATATACTTTGCATCCCTCCAAAAACATGCAAGAGGTTAGATAGTGCCATAGGGATAATCGTGTGTACTATCCAACAGCCGAAGTCAAAGCTTGAATGACGCACAGTTCTCACTGGCATCAAATTATGCAACACATATTCATTAAATAAGATATAAATTTAAAGCTGAAGTAGAAGACAGCAAAATGTATAAGGAGAATGGAAATGTATAAAGAGAAAGAAAACATAACTTACCATTGAAAATATTACTTATGTATATCCAAATATTTAAACAAGAACAACAACAAAGCCTTTAAGTCCCGAACAAGTTGGGGTAGGCTAGAGTTGAAACCCATAAGCTCTCGAAACCAACTCATGGCTCTGACACGTGGATAGCTAACTTCCACGTACCTCTATCCGTGGCTAGTTCTTTGATGATATTCCAATCCTTCAGGTCTCTCCATATGGACTCCTCTCATGTCCAGTTTGGTCTATCCCGACCTCTCTTGAGGTTATTAGCACACAAACCGTCGGCTATGCACTAGCGCTTCTAGAGGCTTGCGCTATATATGCCCAAACCATCTCAGACGATGTTGGACAAGTTTCTCTTCAATTAGTGCCTACCCCAACTCTATCACGTATATCATCATTCTAGACCCAATCCTTTCTTGTGTGACCACACATCCATCTCAACATGCGTATTTTCCTACGCCAAACTGTTGGACATGTTGCCTTTTAGTTGGCTAACATTCCGCGCCATACAACATCACAGGTCGAACCGCCGTCCTATAGAACCTACCTTTTAGCTTTTGCGGCACTTTCTTGTCATGGAGAACGCCAGAAGCTTGGCGCCACTTCATCCATTTGGGTTTGATTCGATGGCTCACATCTTCATTGATATCATCATCCTTCTGCAGCATTGACCCCATATATCATAAGGTGTCCTTCTAAGGTACCACCTGCCCACCAAGGCTAACCTCCTCCTCCTCGTGCCTAGTAGTACTGAAACCGCACCACATGTACTAAGTTTTAGTATACTAAGCCTAAAACCTTTTGATTCCAAAGTTTGTCTCCATATATAACTTTCTATTAACCCCCGCCCGACTATCGTCAACTAGCACCACATCATTCGCAAAGAGCATACACCATAGGATATCTCCTTGTGAGCTCATCCATCAACACAACAAAAAGCTAAGGGCTCAATGTTGATCCTTGGTGCAGTCCTATTTTAATCAAAAAGTCATCACTGTCGCCATCAATTGTTCGAACACTTGTCACAACATTATCATACATGTCCTTGATGAGGGTAATGTACTTTGTTGGGACTTTGTGTTTCCCCAAGACCCACCACATGACATTCCACAGTATCTTATCGTAGGCCTTCTCCAAGTCAATGAACACCATACGCAGGTCCTTCTTTTGCTCCCTGTATCTCTACATAAGTACTCGTACCAAGAAAATGGTTTCCATGGTTTTTGTCACGCTTGTCATTTTTCATAATTGATACTCAATGACTCTCTCCCATAGCTTCATTGTATGCCTCATCAGCTTAATTCCATGGTAATTAGCACAACTTTGAACACCCCCCTTGTTCTTAAAGATTGGTACTAATATACTTTGCCTCCATTCTTCGGGCATCTTGTTATCCCGAAAATTGAGGTTTAAGAGCTTAATTAGCCATACTATTGCTATGTCTTGAGGCCTCTCCACACCTCAATGAGGATACAATCGGCCCATCACCTTGCCTCCTTTCATCCTTTTTAAAGCCTTACTGACCTCAGACTCCTGGATTCGTCACACAAAACGCATGTTTGTATCATCAAGGGAGTCATCCAGCTCAATGATAGAGCTCTCATTTTCTCCATTGAAATCTTGTCGAGATACTCCCGCCATCTATGCTTGACCTCCTTGTTCTTTACCAGGAGTCGATCTGCTCCATCCTTGATGCATTTGACTTGGTTGACATCCCTCGTCTTCCTGTCTCGGATCTTGGTCATCTTATAGATGTCCCTTTCACCTTCCTTCGTGTCTAAACGCCGGTAGAGGTCATCATACGCCTAACCTGTTGCTTCACTCACAACTCGCTTTGAGGTCTTCTTTGTCACCTTGTATTTCTCTATGTTGTCACTTATCAGCACTCCTATTCCAAGTTTAGGCGTCTGAAACAACCTTTCTTCTCCTTAATAGCCTTCTGGACATCATCATTTCACCACCAGGTATATTTAATTTAGCTTCGCTTCTACTTCCCATGGTCACCCCAAACTCCTTTGAAGTCACTTTGCGAAAGCAAGTTGCCATCTTCATCCACATATTGTTTGCATCACCTCCTTCCTCCCAAGGGCACCTACATAATAACCCTCTCCTTGAAAGCCTGAGATGCCCCCCCCCCCGAGCTTCCACCACTTTGTTCTAGTCACTTTGGCGCGTTTTATCCCGCTGGACATGAATACGAAAGCAGAAATCAGCCGCCACAAGCTTATGTCGAGGGACAACGCACTCTCCAGGTATCACCTTAAAATCTAGGCAAGCACGCCTGTCTTATCTTCTCTAGAGGATGAAATCAATCTGGCTAGAGTGTTGACCACTACTAAAAGTCACTAGATAGGATTCTCCCTTTTTAAAGAGGGTGTTAGCTATGGTCATGTTGTAGGCTAGAGCGAACTCTCTTTCTTGATTCCTGCTACCATAGCCAAAGCCACACGCACCCCTTCAAAACATCTGGTAGATGTACCCATGTGGCCATTGAGGTCTCCTATGAAGAGCTTCTTGCCAATAGGTACACTCCTAACCATGTCTCTAGGCCTTCCGAGAACTCCCCCTTCATTGGGGCCTACTTGGGAAGCATATGCGTTGATAACATTGAGAACTAAGTCCCCAACTACCAGCTTGACTAGGATAAATCCGGTCCCCTTGCCTCTTGACATCTACCACTCCACACCTGAGGCTCTTGTTGATGAAGACAACCACTCCACACCTACTCCATTCCTATTTGTAGTTGTCCCCATGTACCATAACTTGAAGCCAGTATGCTCCACCTCCACCTTCTGTCCCTTCCATTTGGTTTCTTGGACACATAGGATATCAACACCTCTCCTCACCACTGAATCAACTAGCTCACGTAACTTATCCGTCAAGGACCCTATGTTCCAGCTACCTAAGCAGATCCTAATAGGCTCTGCTAGCTTCCTTACCCTTCACTCTCGTTGAGTCAAATGCAAAGACCCTTACTAACTTTTCACTACACCCGGGCATCAATGTAGCGCACCATTAAGGACGCGACAACCCGATCCTAGCTCACCTATCACCATGTCCAGATCTAAGATACGACACGCCACCAAAGAGGCGACAGCCCAACCATTGCCCATTTAACACCACACCTGGGTTCCGGTATGGCGCGTCACTAAGAAGGATAACCAAATATTTAAACACTATTGAAAATTCTAGTTATTGATATGATAGCTTTATGATTATGCTATCATATAATCTGCAGAAACCCTCCAAATATTTGAACACAACTGACGAATCAAGCTATTCTATTCATATACTAGTTACACATTATGTTTGTGGAGCTTTATATCATAATGCTATACTATAATCTACAGAAACCCTCATGCTATAAGTTGACAATTTTGCATCTATGTAGTAATGTACAAGTAGTTTAGGCTGTCTCCTATTTTTTTGAAAGAATGGGAATAGCGTTGCCAGCTCTGCTACTATGAGTTAGGTAAATAAGACATGTTACTTGGACTAAAACCGATAGCATATATTCACAGCAACAATCCAATCCTCTCAAGAAACTTCATTCCATGCAATCAATGGACCAAACATAAAAAGGAGTACTTAGCAGTTAGCACCACGGTCACACAAGAATAGGCTCACCATGCTGCATACCAAAGGAGGCCAGGCCAAGTAGGGATGGACAGGGCATGGAAGTTGCTCTCTATTCTTAAAATGCTGGTTTAGCTCCGCTGTTTCCAGAGAGAAGGACAGGAAGCACTCAGGGGATTTGTACTGCTCCATGGAATTCTTCCAGGGGGAAATAGAAAGGTAGACAAAACCACTGAAAACTGTCATAAGCTGCACTGAGATTATATCTTCCACTGAACAGTTGGTGACCTCCATAAAGCTAGAGTGCAACGGAAACGTATTGTGCAGCACAAATCGCTGGACGCCATCATCACTGTCTGTCAAGATCCAAACAGAAAGTGTGCATTCCTTCTCATTTACGATACAGAGCCTCCCATTCTTGGTCTGACCAATCTTAAATTCTGGGTATACCACTCTCAAGGGCGGCGGCAGATCTAATAGAGAGAACTGAAAGTTATCTGTGTTGAGCACCAAAATATACTCGCTGAGAGATGCCCCGCTCACAGACTCGCATTGCCAACAGATAAACCCATCCACTATCGTGCGGGTTGTACGCCTGAATCCCTCAGGCAGCAGCGAGGCCGTCTTCGGGAAAATCTGCCACTCCATGGTGTCCGGTGAGAAGACGGCGACGCGAGCCCAAGGCCGCGAGTAGTCATGACGGACAGAGACCACACGGGGCGGCCTCTGATCCTCTCTGGGGGAGAGTGTGTGGAACTCAAGGGTGGTGCCGTCGGGCATGTCATGATGCTCCTGGGGGTGGAGAAACAGAGCCTGGGGGTTGTAGTAAACTTCCTGCTTGGTGCTTCGATGTTGGAGAGCGATGAAGCCTTCATCGTACGCAATCGAAGGATCGGTGAAATCGACCCCCCACTCGGAAGCGTCGTCGTCTCGTAGGGGACTGAATCTGGCGGCAGTGGGGGGGCGTGAGGCGGGGAAGGTAGGTACTGTGCGCATGTAGGGTGTGAGGAAGAGAGCGAGGAGCGGGGGCGCGTGGAGCGCACGGAAGCTGCGGCGGAAGGCGCGGGACGAACGGACGGCGCCCAGGAAGGTGCGGCAGGTGAAGGCGGCGGAGGCGAGGCTGGGGAGGTCCGGGAGGCGGAGGAAGATCTCTCGGAGCTGGTCGTCGTCGAGGGCACTTATGGTGGTGGGAGCGGATGGTATAGGGTGCTCCGCCGCCGCCGCTGGCGGCGGCGGCGGGTGGGAAGCCATGGCTGCTTGGCTGCCGAGTTCAAGTGGCCGCAGATTTGGAATGGCAGACGCTCGGAAACGCAGACCTAGCCGCTTGGAAGTTTTTTTTAATCTTTTTTCCCCCGAGCCAGAGAAGCGTCACGAGGGAAGCACTAGCAATCAGACTACTGAAATCCCCTCCTCGTAGGTCTCGAACCTAGGGTTTTCCAGTCCTCCGGCGGCCAGGCCGCCGTGAGTTTTTTCACTGAGATTTGATTGATGGCCAAAAGGTCGGGCTGTTGTTTCCCTCTCGCACGCCCCTCTACTCCTCCACCGGTCAGTTTCCCAACGTCGGTGCTGGTTTGGATAGAAAGCGCTTGTGACCTATTTTGGGACGATCATGTCGACGGAGATCCCGAGTGGCAGTTCGGGCACGGCGGGATTAGAAGATGACACCAGTAGGCTGCTGGAAAGATTGAATCTGGAAGAAGATGAGGCGGATGATCTTGTTTGGGAAGATGAGATTGATGCAGAAGAAATCAGACCTAAGTGGTTGGCGTTAGGGCGACTCCTAATGAAGAAAAGCTTTAGCCAGAGTGCGCTGATAGCAGAGATGAAGGCGGCCTGGAATCCTGCTCAGGCGGTGGTCTGGAGGAGGATTAATGCAAACCTTTTTTCAATACAATTCAATTGCCTTGCGGATTGGAACAAGGCCATGCATCAGGGCCCTTGGGATTTCCATGGAACGGCCTTGCTCATGGCAGAATATGATGGTTTTACCAACCCAGAAAAGATTAAGTTAGACAGGTTGACGACGTGGTGTCAAATCCATAGGTTACCTGATGGAGTTCTCAAGAGCAAGAGTACGCTGCAGAATCTAGCGAGCCGGATCGGCAAGGTCGAGGAGGTACAGGTCACACTCCCCAATGGTTTCATCGGTGAGTTCATCAGAGTACGAGTGAGCCTGGATGTTAACAAGAAATTGACTAGGGCTGTGGGGATAACTAAAGGAGGTGAAACTGAGAAGTACTTGGTAAAATTTGAGAAACTCCCAACTTTCTGTAATGCTTGCGGTTTGTTAGGCCATTGGCATGAAGAATGTGGGACAGGCAAGCATGCCAAATCAAAATTTCAGTGGGGGAGTTTCTTGATGGCCACTCGCAGAGGCAGAGGGGGTGGACGTGGTGGACGTGGTCCGTCTGACCGGCAGAGAGGAGACATGGATGATTCTGTTGGAAGGGGAAGAGGTCTTGGACGAGGTTTTGGTAGAGGCCGGGGAACTGATAATGACCCCCTTGCTGATTTGAGTAAAGGTGGAGAGACATCAGTTAGTTGGAGACACAATTATGTCCAGAAGGAAAGCAATGAGACTAGTGGTACAACAAGGAATGAGATCGTTCCAGGAACCAACAACCAAGACGCAAGAGTGATGGCAGCATCAGAAAACATCTTGGGGAAGAGGACAGCCCAAGATAGCAACACATCTAGTTTACCGTCTGGAAAAATAAGTGTGGATACAGACCCAACATCTGCGATAATTCCTTTTACAGGGAATAAAACAGTTCAGGAACTAGAAAACGCCATGTTTGCGAAAAAGGTAAATCTTTTTGAAACAACAACAGATGAGGAAAGGGTCCCGGGACCCTTCGATACACCTCAGAAGAGTATGAATAGGAAGAGGTTCAAGGATAAGGATGGACAGGCTGTTGATAATAACCCAAGTTCTTCACGAGATTCAGGATCGGCGACACCTCTTGAGGGTGATCGCCGGGAACAATGAAACTCTTGGCTTGGAACTGCCGGGGACTAGGGAATGAACCGGCAGTTCGAGCTTTGCTGGATGTCCAGCGAAGCGTACTTCCCGATGTGATGTTTCTGTCGGAGACTCACCTAGATAGCTATCCGGCTGAATGCTTAAGACGTAGATTAAAAATGGATCAGAAGATGATTTGTGCAAGTGATGGCAGAAGGGGAGGTCTGATCCTGTTTTGGCAGAACAATATAACAGTACAACGACTCAATCTGGACCCCATGTTCATTGATGTTCAAATAACATGTGATGCAAAGACATGGCGATTAACTGGTATGTATGGAGAGTTTAAATGGGAGCATAAGCACCTGTCCTGGGGGCGTATGCGGCAGTTGTACCAAAATAACACACTTCCTTGGCTGTTGATAGGGGATCTAAATGAGATCCAATATTTGCATGAGAAGGAAGGAGGAAACCCAAGGCTGCAACAGTATATGACAGCCTTCCAACAAGCAATGGAAGATTGTGAGCTACAGGATATGGGGTATATAGGCGACATATTTACTTGGAGAAGGGGCCGTATTCGAGAAATACTGGACAGAGGATTAGTGAATGATGAGTGGAGAAATACCTTCCCTAATGCTGCCACAGAGCATGGCAATTTTAACCACTCAGACCACAGGCCTTTAGTGGTGGATACAGAATATTATCTGAGATCGATCCCTAACCAGGGAGGACCGAAGAGATTTGAAGCCCGGTGGCTTAGAGAGGATCAATTTTCAGAGTTGGTACAAACCTCATGGGTAAATGTGAAAAATGATACTTCTGTGCCAGATATTTTTCAGAAGCTGGCATGCATGCACTCGGTCTTCCATGACTGGGACCAACTAGTCCTAAAGAAACCAAAAAAGAGGTTGAAGAAGGCACAAAGGGAGTTGGAGGAGGCAATGTCGGGTCCCATGACTGATGAGAATGAATTGAAGAGGAAGGAACTAGCTAAATTAGTGGAATATTTGCTTGAATTGGAAGAGATCCAGACTATGCAACGTTCAAGAGTTGACTGGTTAAAGTTTGGAGACCGGAATACGGATTTCTTCCAGGCTTTCGCAGCGGCAAGACGGAAGAAGAATTATATTAAAAAACTGAAAGATGAAAATGGGGATACTATGGAAGGCATGCATGATTTGAACCCTCATATTCAAGGCTATTTTGAGAACTTGTTCACATCCGAGGTGCAGCAAACTAATCCCGCGGTGTTACAGAAGGTAAACAGGAAGGTAACATCTCAAATGAATGACTACCTGATGGCCCCTTTTACTACTGATGATGTTCGTAAAGCAGTTTTCAGCATTGGGGACTTGAAAGCCCCTGGACCAGATGGGTTACATGCAGTGTTCTTTAAGAAGTATTGGCATATTTTGGGGCAAGAAATAACTGAAGCTGTTCTGAATGCAATTAATTCAAAGCATATTCCAGCAGAGTGGAATGACACTTCCATAGTGCTAATACCTAAGGTGGATTCTCCAGAGTTGATAACTCAGTACCGCCCCATAAGTCTTTGCAACATTCTGTACAAGATCATTTCAAAAATGCTCTCTATTCGCTTGAAAAGTATTCTGCCCGAGATTATTTCCCCTACTCAGAATGCCTTTGTCCCGGGTAGAATGATTACTGATAATATTCTAGTGGCTTATGAGTGCATTCACAAAATTAAGAATACAAAAAACGGTCAGACATGCTTATGTGCAGTTAAGTTGGACATGCATAAGGCATACGATAGAGTAGAATGGATTTTCCTTAAAAATATGATGCATAAGTTGGGCTTTGATAATCGGTGGATTGAACTCATTATGGAGTGTGTGAGTTCAGTAAGATAAAGGGTGCGGTACAATTCTCAAGAAACAGACATGTTTATACCATCCAGGGGGATTAGACAGGGTGATCCACTATCACCTTATCTTTTCTTGATTTGTGTAGAAGGTCTTTCTAGCATGTTGCAGTAGGAAGAAGAAGTTGGTGGCATAGATGGGATAAGAGTGTGCAGAAATGCACCCTCAGTTTCACACCTTTTATTTGCTGACGATTCTCTGATTCTCATGAGAGCAGATATGATTAATGCAACTTCCTTACAGCAAGTGTTGGATACCTACTGTGACAACTCGGGACAGTTGGTAAGTGTTGGCAAATCCAGTATATTTTTCAGTCCAAACACTAATATGCAAACTAGAGATGAGATCTGTCAACAGTTGAACATTACTAATCAAGCTTTGTCAGACAAATATCTGGGACTGGCTGCTTTGGTGGGGGCTGATAGAAGTGATTGCTTTAAACATTTATGTGAGAAAATCAAGAAGTTGTTGAAGGGTTGGATGGAGAAGCAACTATCCACTGGTGGTAAGGAAGTTTTATTGAAAGCTGTTGCTCAATCAATACCAGTATTTGCTATGTCGGTTTTTTGTTTACCAAAGGGTATATGTAAAGATATTACTGATGTCATTGCTCAATTTTGGTGGGGGATGAGGAAGAGAATAAAAAGATGCATTGGTTCTCATGGTGGAAACTTTGTATCCCGAAGAGTGATGGTGACATGGGCTTCAGAGACCTCCATTCTTTTAATCTAGCCCTCTTGGCAAAGCAATGCTGGAGAATGACAAATAATCTTGATTCGGTCTGTGCTAGGATTTTGAAGGCTAAATACTTCCCAAATACTGATCTGTTGCACGCAGGACCAAAAAACGGCTCTTCTTTCACATGGTAGAGTATTGTAGCCGGTTTGCCTACTTTTAAGAGAGGGTATATATGGCGTATTGGATCACGGGAGAAAGTCAACATTTGGAATGACCCATGGATTCCTGCGAGTCCAGACATGAAGGTAATAACACCTAGAGGCCAGACTTTACTTGTTAAAGTCATGGAATTGATTGATCCAGTAACTAGTCAATGGGATGAGCAGTTAATTCGAGAAATATTTTATCCGGTGGATGCAAACAGAATTCTTCAAATACCACTCAACTTCCAGGCCTTTGATGATTTTGTCACATGGAACCTTACAAGGAGTGGTATCTTCACTGTTAGCTCGGCCTACCATGAACAATGGGCACATAAATTCAGAAATCTTTTGGTCAGCATGTCTGCGTCTACTTCAGCTATACAAGCTGAGATTTGGAAGCATCTGTGGGAGTTGCAAGTGCCATGTAAAATTCAAATTTTTTGCTGGCGTGCCCTACGTGGAGTTGTCCCGTTGTTTTCGATTTTGGCAAACAAACACCTACCCATCAGTGATGTATGTCCAGTATGTCGTAAGGGACCGGAGGACATGAGACATTTACTTTTCCAATGCGATTTGGCGCAGGAGCTATGGAGGGGTCTCGGGCTCTGGGATCATATAGAGCAAGCGACGCATGTGGATCGCTCAGGATCAGCAATATTGGAATTCTTACTTCTGGAACCGCAAACCAAAACCCTGATAATGCCAAGTCTAAATGTGAAAGAAGTCATAGCAGCGGGCTGCTGGTATATTTGGTGGCTAAGGAGACGCCACACTCACCATGACTCATGTCCACCGTCGTCCAGATGGAGTTCTTCTATCCTTGCAATTGTGGCAAACTATGCCAACGCCATCAGCAGCAAAAAAGTGGTAGTTGAACACAGGTGGAAGAAACCTGATCCAAAGTTCATTAAATTAAATGTCGATGCTTCCTTTCATGATGATGTAGGCTCAGGAGCGACTGGATGTGTACTTCGGGACGACAAGGGGCGGTTCCTGGCTGCTCAATGCAAATTCATTCAGGTAGCGGCAGATGCAGCGACAATGGAAGCAATGGCAATGCATGATGGTTTAAACCTAGCAAATATTTTGGGTTTTAATAGAATAGCAGCAGAGTCAGACTCTCTGAGTGTTGTCAACAATTGTCAGGGACAAGTTCAATGGTGGGACTCAGCAGCGGCAATCTTTGCTGAATGTCTTGATACGGCAACATCGATAGGGAAGGTCACCTTTTCGCATTGTTTTCGTGAGGCAAATTCAGTAGCTCATGAGCTAGCAAAATTTAGCTTCTGTAATAAATGTAATGAAAGTTGGACTGAGGAACCCCCGGGGTTTTTGATCAGCCAATTAGTGAACAATGTAACTCTGTTTTAAGTTAATAAAGCTAGCCATGATGACCTTCCCCCCGAAAATAGCAATCAGACTACTGATACTATGCTTTCATCAGACTACTCATGCACCGTTGGATCGAATTAATCTTGTGACTGTGATGAGGCCTGGTAAAAGGAGCACACGGGCGGTTCGTTTGGATTTTTGTGATTTCCTTCCATAACTACCTCCATAAATCACACCATATTTACTGTGATTTTTAACCGCTCTTAATGGCTCCAAATTAACTCGCGATCTCTCCATTATTAATTTCCATGTCACGTTTGCTTCTTTGGAGGCGAAATCCTGATTCCATTCTCATTTTAATTTGCTTCCAAAATTAGTTGTCGCCTAATCCTGATCTCTGTACATGGTTTGGTTAATCCAACCAGCAGGCACCCAAAGTTATTTAAACGTGCTTCCAATGTGACTGGAGTTCGCTTCGGCAAAGACATTTTCTCCCTAACGTGATGCTTAGTTTAATTTGCGTCAACGATTTTGGCTTAATGGTGAGTTTATCTTGCTTCCATCTAACAGTGAATTTGCTTCCTCGGCGAATTGAACTTGCTATGGAAATAGAAATTTGATTCTTATGTAATGAATTCTGTTCCTTCAAAAACATCAAAAATCTAACTTTCATTGACCAGAAAAATCACTACTAAGCAAATAAGTACCCTTTAAATAAAAAAAAGACCATTAACATGAGTACGCATAACACATGGTGCAAGAGCACTAGGGACGTGATTCCAGGAAATACAAATGTGCTCATTTTGCTTCCAGCATATGGAAGTCATGCTTCCCACGCTACAAACCATGCTTCGTAATTCGTAGTAATTTTTTTCGCAAAAGCATCGTCCTGACTCATGTCGTGTGCTTCCTGTATTTCTCATATATGCTTCCATGTGTTATGCTTGCAGATTTTGGTTTACTAGCGATCTAGTTGCTTTGTACAGGACAGTACATAGCACGTACACTTCCTGCCTGCTGTGTGCAGTCCCATCCCCATTCAAAAGATTACGAGTCTTGACCATACACTCAGCTTCACCTTGCTTCACCTTGCTTCATTACCGTGCGTAAACTGAAAACACATAAAGCAAAGTAAATTAGCCGCTAATGAAAAACTGTAGACCCAAGAAACAAATATAGTATTGTATGTCATATTACAATGGTGATATCAATACAATGAAACTAATCCCCTTGTTTGTTGTAAAAGAAGTCTGAATTATTGGAAGCAATCTATGGGACAAAAGAAGCATATGAGAGTTTATTTTAGAAGCCCCATGAGGAGGAAACATGGAAATGTGCTATGTCAATAGGACTCCTCTTAATTGGAAGAAATAATTAACTAAGATTCAGACCAACATGAGGAAATGCATGTTTCTGCTACCTACATGTCTAATTAGCCAAAAGATGTGGAACTGTGGAAGCAATTTATCTTGATAGTAGAAGCACGTGTAGTACTGACTGGAAGCTCCATTCATACTTTCATAGGAAGCATGAAAAGACTACTATCTCAACATATCTCATTTTAACCAGAAACATATGAATTTGAAAACAGAAATTAACTAAAAGATTGTCACTAGCATATCTATACAAGTTCGTGTGATATTGAAACTGAAAGATTGTTCCACATACAGGAAGCAAGTAAAGGTTGCTGTCTTGGTAAATCTCATCTTCTTTCGAAGCATCGACTAATGAAGGTAGTTAATAACAGCAAATGCCTATATTTCTATGAAAGATCTACCGATCTACATACTCCAGTGTTGGGATATCCTCCTCATGTGGGCTGTGAGGAGATGACCATTTGAGGCCTTTTAGGCAGTCCAAAGAGGTGCATAAGCCCACTACCCATTAGGGTTATGACCTAGGGTCATTTTGGACTTTGCACATGTGTGGATGGGGATGCTTTACCCTCCATCCAGCAGCCACCACCAAGAGTGACGAAAATCAGTTCATCCTCCAAGAGAGAAGAAGAGAGAAAACCAAGAGAGCAAGGGAAGAAGAGGAAGATTGAAGGAAGAAGCAAAGGGAGCTCCTCCCCAAGGTTGTGATGGTCCAGATCCACTACCTTGCCTCCTTCAAGCCTCGGTTCCACCATCTTTGGTGAGATTGTTCCAATCCCTAGTTCCTGAGCCCAAATCTCGTTGTGTTCATCCAAGATTCAGAAATCTTGATGTATGAGATCCTCTAGTGCTTTCTAGAGAAGAACTTGTTGTATCCCACATTTGATAATAGTGGAAGAGGATTTGGGTGGCTTCGGCCCGTGGTTTTCCCCCTCAAGTTGAGGGGTTTTCCACGTAAAATTCTGGTGTCTCTTTGTTGATGCTTGGTGCTGTCCAGAAACTTACTCCTACCACAAGACACTAGGCTGAGGAGTGTCTTGCCTGCTGAGTAACATTTTCTGCCTCCATATATGCTG
The DNA here is from genome assembly GCF_056163025.1 of Triticum urartu. Taxonomy (NCBI): domain Eukaryota; kingdom Viridiplantae; phylum Streptophyta; class Magnoliopsida; order Poales; family Poaceae; genus Triticum; species Triticum urartu. The sequence continues at coordinate 695,326,524 of NC_141874.1, read as the reverse complement.
CTGCATATGTTTCCTTCCGTGCTAAGCAACGATCCTTGAATTAGTACATGATGTGGTGCTGGGATTACTTGTTTCCACTGCAGTTTTCAGTTAACCACAAGTGCATTTGTGTGCTAATTCCCATTAGAGTGGTATCAGAGCCTTGGTTGCTTAGAAGGTTGCAAATCCCAGTTGATTGATTGTTGCTGGAAGTGCTGCTCACAATGGCTTTGGAAGAAATCGCTACTACAAGTGGCATGATAGAACTTGATTTTTCCAATTACTCATTATGGAAGCCCATGATGGAAGACATCCTTTATTGCAAGGATTTGTATGAGCCAATTGTGAAAGACAATATACCCACAGGTGTCACGGAAGAAGAATGGAGAGTGTTGCACAGAAAGGCAGTAGGTATGATTCGGTTGTACATCAACCACAATATTTTCCACCATATTGCAAATGACACAAATGCTTATGAGATGTGGCAGAAGTTGGAGTCTATGTATGAGAGGAAGACATCAATGAACAAAGCCCCGGTGATCAAAAGACTTGCAAAGCTTGAGTACCGAGATGGCACAAGTGTGATTGAGCACTTAAATGTCTTCCAATGCCATATAAATCAACTTTCAGCCATGAAGATCAACTTTGAGGATGAGGTGCAAGCATTGTTGCTGCTGAGTTCCATGCCTGATAGTTGGAACACGCTTGTTGTGTCACTTAGCAATTCAGCTCCGGATGGGAAGCTGACTTTGGAGATGGTGAAGAACAGTATGCTGAATGAAGAAGCCAGAAAGAAGGAAAAGGGTGATGCCTCTTCTTCTGATGCGTATGTGGCTGAAACCCATGGGAAGAATGAGAACTGTGAACGCAGCAATACAAGATTTCAGCAAGGCAAAAGCAAATCCAGGGGGAGATCAAAGTCAAAACAGAGAAAAGATATTACTTGCTTTCATTGTGGCAATCCGGGACACATAAAGAGCGAGTGCAGGAAGTATAAAAGAGAGCTTGCAGAGGGGAAACTCACAAAGAAAACCGAGCAAAAGGCTAAGAGCAGTTCAGCCATGACCGCAACAGATGAGGACTATCTAGTCATTGAAGATGAAGATTGCTATAGTGTTGTTCGTGATGATGCCATGAGTTGGGTTGTGGATTCAGGTGCGTCCTTCCACATCACATCACACAAGGAGTATTTCACATCTTACACTAGTGGTGTTGCTGGCCAAGTGAGGATGGGAAATAGTGGTTCGTCAGCAATTGTTGGCAAGGGCTCTATATGCATTGAAACAAACACAGCTTGCAGATTGGTGCTCGATGATGTGAGGCATGTTCCCGACATAAGGCTGAATTTGTTGTTAGTGGGCAAGCTTGATGATATCAAACATCCTAGTTATTTTGGTGAAGGAAAGTGGAAGCTCACCAAAGGCTCTTTGATTGTGGCTCGAGGAAGTAAGCAAGGTAATCTCTATGTGACTAAAACCAAGTTGTGCAATGAGGTGTTGAACATTGTTGAAAAAGACACTTCGGTTGAATTGTGGCACAAGAGGCTTGGGCATATGAGTGAGAAGGGCATGCACGCTCTTGCTCGCATGGAGTACCTCCCTGAGTTGAAATGTATATCCTTGAAACCCTGTGCACATCCTTTTGCTGGCAAACAATATAGGGCTGCATTTCGTACACTCCCTCCACATCATGTAGAAAATATTCTTGATATTGTGCACACTGATGTTTGCTCCATGACTGAAAAATCTCATGGTGGAGCATTATACTTTGTGACTTTTATTGATGACCATTCCAGAAAGGTTTTTGTGTATGTGCTGAAACACAAATACCAGACGCTTGAAGCCTTCAAGGAGTTCCATGCCAAAGTTGAAAGAGAAACTGGCAGGAAATTAAAGTGCGTGAGATCAGACAATGGTGGTGAATACAGAGGTCCTTTTGAAAGGTATTGCAGAAATGTTGGCATCAGGCTTGAGAAGAGTCCACCAAAGATACCCCAGCTCAATGGTCTTGCAGAGAGAATGAACAGGACACTCACAGAGAGGGTCACAACTATGCTCTCTCATGCTCATTTACCTAATTCATTTTAGGCTGAAGCATTGATGAATGCTATGTATGTGGTTAACCTATCTCCCTCAGTTCCTCTTGCAGGTGATATTCCTCAGAGAGTTTGGTCAGGGAAGGAGGTATCATACAAGCACTTGAAGGTCTTTGGTTGCAGGGCATTTGTACATGTTCCAAGGGACGAGAGATCCAAGCTTGATAGTAAGACAAAGCAGTGCATCTACCTCAGCCAACCAAGTGAAGAGTTTGGCTACAGGTTGTGGGATCCAGTAAATAGGAAGATTGTGAGAAGCCGAGATGTGGTATTCATTGAAGATGAAACAATAAAAGATATTGGGAAACCAGAGAAGCCAATGACCAACACACCTCAGGTTGACATGGATCCAATCCGTCCTCCTCTCATGCATGACAATCATGGGGGAGATGATGACACTGAAGACAGTGGAGATGCAACTGATCAAGGCAGTACAAGTCAAAGTGGCGAGCAGCCATCAAGTGATGATGATGATGAAGTTGGTAATGATGATGCCAACGAAAATCCACCTGATTCACCACCGGTGCAGCAGTAAAGAAGAAGTGAAAGAGGTCACATTCCTTCTTCTAAATATCCACCACATCAATATGTGTTGATGACAGATGCAGGTGAGCCCTCATGCTACGAGGAGGCAATGTCTGATGAGAACAAGGAAGAATGGTCAGAAGCCATGCAGGATGAGATGAATTCCCTGTATGAGAATGATACCTTTGAGTTGGTGAAACTGCCAAAGGGCAAGAAAGCACTTAAGAACAAGTGGGTGTACCGAGTGAAGACTGAAGAAAACACCTCACATCCAAGGTACAAGGCCAGATTGGTTGTGAAAAGATTCAGTCAGAAAAAGGGCATTGATTATAGTGAGATATTCTCTCCAGTGGTCAAGATCTCTTCAATCCGAGTTGTGCTTGGCATGGCTGCCACCATGGACTTGGAAATTGAACAACTTGATGTGAAGACTGCATTCTTACATGGTGACCTAAAGGAGGAGATATACATGGAGCAGCCAAAGGGATTCATGGTTGCAGGCAAGGAGCACTTAGTTTGCAAATTGAAGAAGAGCTTGTATGGCTTGAAGCAAGCTCCTCGGCGGTGGTACAAGAACTTTGAGTCTTTTATGACTGGGCTTGGTTACCATAAAGCACAACCTGACCATTGTGTCTTTATGAAGAGGTATGCCGAGGGTGACTTCATTATTCTCTTGTTGTATGGTGATGATATGCTTATTGTTGGAAATGGCACAAAGAGGATTTCTCTCCTCAAGAAGGCATTGAGTAAATCATTTGCCATGAAGGATTTAGGACCTGCTAAGCAAATACTTGGCATGAAGATCTCCCGTGATAGATCAAAGAAGCTGCTTTGACTCTCATAGGAAAGATACATTGAGAAGGTACTTGAAAGGTTCAATATGAAAGATGAAAAATCTGTTATCTCTCCGCTTGCAGGCCATCACAAACTGAATTCTAAACAATGTCCTACAAGTAAGAAGGAGAAAGAAGAAATGAGGAAAGTACCTTACCAATCTGCTGTGGGCAGTTTGATGTATGCCATGGTATGCACTAGGCCTGACATTGCCTATGCAGTTGGAGTTGTTAGCGGTTCATGACAAATCCAGATAAAGCTCACTGGGAAGCAGTGAAGTGGATTCTCAGGTATCTCAAGGGTACTTCTACATCTTGTCTATGCTTTGGAAATGGTGATCCTGTATTGCAGGGCTATACAGATGCAGATTACACAGGTGACAAGGATCGTAGGAAGTCCACATCCCGATACCTGATGACTTATGCAAGGGGAGCAGTGTCATGGCAATCAAGATTGCAGAAATGTGTTTCTACATCAACTACAGAAGCTGAGTACATTGCAGCAGTTGATGCTGGCAAGGAATTTTTATGGATGAAGAACTTCTTGCAAGAGCTCTGCATGAAGCAAGAGAAGTATGTTCTGTTTTGTGACAGTCAGAGTGCTATTCATCTTGCCAAGAATTCAAGCCATCACTCTTGAACCAAGCACATTGATGTGAGGTACCATTGGATTCGAGATGCCGTGAGTTCCAAGTTGCTGAAACTTGAGAATGTCCATACCGACGACAATGGTTCAGATATGATGACCAAGATATTGCCAAATGAGAAGCTACAAGCATGTTGCAAGGTAGCGGGCATGGCGGTGCCCCCCTCATGAGTCGGAGGGGGAGATTTGTTGGGATATCCTCCTCATGTGGGCTATGAGGAGATGACCATTTGAGGCCTTTTAGGTAGCCCAAAGAGGTGCATAAGCCCACTACCCATTGGGGTTATGACCTAGGGTCATTTTGGACTTTGCACATGTGTGGATGGGGATGCTTTACTCTCCATCCAGCAGCCACCACCAAGAGTGACGAAAATTAGTTCATTCTCCAAGAGAGAAGAAGAGAGAAAACCAAGAGAGCAAGGGAAGAAGAGGAAGATTGAAGGAAGAAGCAAAGGGAGCTCCTCCCCAAGGTTGTGATGGTCCAGATCCACTACCTTGCCTCCTTCAAGCTTCGGTTCCACCATCTTTGGTGAGATTGTTCCAATCCCTAGTTTCTGAGCCCAAATCTCGTTGTGTTCATCCAAGATTCAGAAATCTCGATGTATGAGATCCTCTAGTGCTTTATAGAGAAGAACTTGTTGTATCCCACATTTGATAATAGTGGAAGAGGATTTGGGTGGCTTCGGACCGTGGTTTTTCCCCTCAAGTTGAGGGGTTTTCCACGTAAAATTCTGGTGTCTCTTTGTTGATGCTTGGTGCTGTTCAGAAACTTACTCCTACCACAAGACACTAGGTTGAGGAGTGTCTTGTCTGCTGAGTAACATTTTCTGCCTCCATATATGCTGTTGCATATGTTTCCTTCCGTGCTAAGCAACGATCCTTAAATTAGTACATGATGTGGTGCTGAGATTACTTGTTTCCGCTGCAGTTTTCAGTTAACCACAAGTGCATTTGTGTGCTAATTCCCATCATCCAGCAACACAATTGTTTGATGCTGACCTAGTACATGAGAAGAACAATAGTAGGAAATTGACAGAGTGCAATACCTCCTATTCCGAGAAGGGGCGCTTCGAAGAGGGAAAAAGATGGCGGAGGCCACTGCAGATTCTCCGCCCGGCCGTTCCTACTCTGGCAGGGGTTTCAGCTGATGGGTAAGCTGGTGAATCATGAGCCGGAGATGGGGTGTCGGCCTCCTAAGGCCGGGATGGGGCACCAGTGATGTCGCCTGGGGTTCGCATTGGTGGAGTGAGGAGGAGCAGGGGAGCGGATCTGGGGCATTGAGGTGTCGGCGATGTGCTCGGCAGCGGAGAAGATGGGTTGTTGCGGTTGACGGCAAGCTCGAGGGAGGTGCAGGTGATGAGAAGGAAGGGGATTGGGGTGAGTTATTCAGGCGCGTGATTAGTGAGGGGCATGCGGAGGAAGCGGGTAGTTTCCAGCGGGCTGACAGGATTTCCCTTTTTCTTTATTGCGAATATAGGTAGCGACCAGAACGTACGATTGGATTGCAATCGACGGCAGTCGATCAGTCTGTGGAATGCTTCTATTCAGAGTAGATTGAAAGTGTTTCCCAACAAACAAATGCATTAAGCATCTCCAATATAATGTTACTTGCATTTACTGGGGCGCTTGTTACCGGATGTGGGTTGGAGAAGGCAATGGCAGTCCGTATTGCACTCCGCCAAATTACGGGAGGACAGCGCCTGGTCGACAGACGGATCCGTCCGCCGCGATGCCATAGCATTGGCTCACCAGGCGCTCGGGTCCTTGTTGTCCCAACGGAAACACCTGTCCTTCTCCATCACCCGTCAGGCAGAGTATAAGTCTCATCGAGAACGGGCGTGGGAAGGAGAGTATAAGGGCCGCCGAGGCCCGTATCGCGGCGGAAATGGCAAGGCGGAGGCGGCTGTGCGGGCGGCCGCAGAGGAGGAAGCCATCCGCGCCCGCATTATGAAGAAACGATAGCGCAGGAAGGCGTGTGCTCTCGCCCGAGAGCAGAATCGGGCGGTCCGTGCCATGGCCGGACTGCCACCGAAGGAGGAGGAGGAGGACCGCGACGGTGAGGACAGCTCCGATGACGAGCAGATCCGTACCGCGCCTTTGACCCGTACTTCCGTGAGAAGGACAGCAAAGGCACCGGGAAGGGCAAGGGCAGCCGTGGATAAACTCCACCATAGCCAAACATGTCAAATTTTGGTTGTCTGATGGTATGTTTAGTGTAGTGTGATGGAGTAGTCGGACGATGTGTGTGTGTGTCGACGTAGTTGCATGAGTTTGTATGGATTTAAGATATGGTAATTAAGGTGTCCGGACGTGGATTGCATTATTTTGAGAAGTGCCCGCATACTCGTTCGGGTGCATCTGCGGACGTTAAGGTGACAAATTTGACAAATCCGGCTATAGATGCTCTTATCTTAGCACACCGAAGATATATGAACATCCAACTTTCCGCTCCCAGTGGAAAGTTTATTGAAGCTAAAACGGGAAAGACCCGCTTAAGAAACAGCTTGACATTACTTGCTTAAGAATTACTCCCTTTGTCCTAAAATGTTATTATAGCCAATATGTAAGTATATTGGCTGTAATAACATCTTGTCTTATATACTCTTTCCTTTCTTACATATTTGTCTTTCTAAAAATTTCAACAAGATCTTATATACTCCCTTCATTCTTAAATATTTGTCTTTTTAGAGATTTTAATAAGTAACTACATACAAAGTAAAATGAGTGAATGTACACTCTAAAAAGACAAATGCTGTGTTTCTAAAAAGACAAATGAGTGAATCTATACCCTTCATTTCTAAGTATTTATCTTTCTAGAGATTTTAATTTTTGTCTTTCTAGAGATTTCAATAAGTGTCTATATACATCCATATACGGTAGTCCATTTGAAATCTTTAAAAAGACAAATACTGTATTGAGAAACGGAGAGAGTACTATGTATTATGAGACAGACGAAGTACTTCCTTTGTCCATGTTTATTTATAGAGTTAATACCACAATTGGTCCATAAACTTGTAGGGGTGGGAACAGATTCATACAAGAACTAAAAACCCCCACAAAACTAGTCCCCCAACTTGAATGCTGTAACAAATTCATACAAAACCACCCCGAACTGCACACATGGCGCGCCAGGTAGGCTCTGTCGGCCCCGAAATGTGTTTTTACAAAGAAACCCTCGTGATTTAGCAATTTTGCAAACAAGTCCATACCCCTGACAGAAACCCCCCTGGTCATCGGCCCCGATGCAAACCCCTTCCAAAACCTTTCCTTCTTTCGCCCATCCTGTCCTCCTCATCTGCTCCTGCTCCTGCGAGGCGATGCCGCCGTCGGCCTCATCGGCGGCGACACAAGGCGCCATGGAGCCGCGGCGTAGGGAACCCGGCGAGTGGCCTCCTGAATACGGTAAGCACTCCTCTGCCTCCTCCTGTGCTTCCCCTGTTCCTGCCGATGGGTTGTGAATTTTGGGTCGATCTGCTCAGTAGGGTTGGTTGTGTGCGTCCCCAGGCTTCGTAGGGAAATTAGTTTCCATGAGCTTGTCTAGGGTTTCTTGATGCTGATTTGGGGAATTCGGGGGTTCAATCAAGGGCAATGTGAGGGGATTTGACCTAGGGTTTTGGGTAGCATACAGGGAAAGGGGGGTCCTTTAGGTCAGAGAGGAAAGAGGTCATGTGTTGATGTGATTTTATTGTTCACATATTCAGAGATTATATGCTATTGTTGCACTGAACTGTAGATGCATTGTAAAATCTGATGAAAGGGTGGTCTTTTAGTCGACATTTCAGTGAAAAAAATGCTTACTTTCCCCGTTTGGCAAAAGTACAAGCTTTTTTGAGATGAAAGTCAGCATTTTTACTATTGTTTTGTGATGAAAGGGTGGTCTTTTAGTTGATATTCAGTACATATTTCTGTTTGAAAATCATGTATAGATTCAGTTAGAGTTTGAGCACTGTACTTTGTCAGTTGAAACTATGATTCAGTTATAGTTGAATGTGTTGTGCACTAAAAATTTAATGTGTCAATTATTGCAGTGACAAATGGAGAAGCTAGCCAGTTTTTCTCAGTGGAGTTTGAGCACAATGGGATTTTCTTGGGGGAATGCATAGGAGGAGAAATGAAGTTCTCTTACATTGGGTGCAGTCATGAAGCTTTTGACTACTGTCATTCAGACACATGGTCACTGGGGATGATCAAGTATTGCTTGGCAAGGATGGACTATGACCCTACAGACCCTCAAATCAAGGTGTACTGGATTTTGCCAGATAAAGACTATGGTGATGGCCTGCTTTGTGTGGACAATCCAGATGTTATAGCTGCTATGGTGAGGTCCAGCAGAGAAGCCAAGACTTTGGATTTGTTAGCTGATGAGGAGAACAAGATTCAGACATTATATCCTGAGATCATACTAAAAGGATGCCCAACTGCAGATGGAAATGAGGATGAAGAAGAAGGAGAGGATGCAGATCATGATGCAGAGAATGCAGAGGAAGGAGAGGATGTAGAGGCAGATCATGATGCAGATAATGCAATGGAAGGACAGGATGCAGAGGCAGATCATGATGCAGATATAGAGAATGCAGATAATGCAGTTGAAAACAATGATGGAGAAGAAGAGTTGAATGAAACTGACTCAGACTTTTATGAGAGTGACTATGATTGTGAAGATGGAGATGATGATTTGTTTGCTCAGAATGTGGACAAATCATTGAATGACAACAATGAAGAAGAGGAAGAGATATTTGAGGAGCAAGATCCACTGGACAAATCATTGAATGACAACAATGAAGAAGAGGAAGAGATATTTTTTGTGGCAATGACATTTAGAATTTTATGGTGACAGACAATATACTTGAGTTGTTTGTGTAAACTCCTGAATTTTGTGCATTTGCTGAATGTATGAAGTAACTGAATATGTTGATGAAGCACATGTACTCCATTTTACTGAAATAACTGAATTTGGGTGAACTCCATTTATTGTGTGTGCTGGAGACGCCCAAAATTAAAAAATAAAAATAAAAACAAAAAATGTTTTGGCCTGGGTCTCGAACCCAGGACCTGTGGTTTGACAAGTAGGGTACAATGCCAATGCGGTAAGAGTAGGAGCTTGTTAGTGCTACATGGAGTAATCTACTTGTACTGCTCCATTTTCCTGAATTTTGCACCTCCACTTTACTGAATTTTGTCATGTGTACTAACTGATTTTTTTTGAACTAACTGAATTTTGCACCTCCATCTACTTGTACTGCTCCATTTATTGTGTGTTGGAGATGCCCAAAATAAAAAAAATAAAAAAATGTTTGGCCTAGGTCTCAAACCCAGGACCTGTGGTCAGAGAAGTAGAGTGCAATGCCAGTGCGGTAAGAGTAGGAACTTGTTAGTGCTAGATGCACAAAGTTACTTGTACTCTTCATAGAGACGCCCACTCCACTCTGGACGGTTCGTGTTCCCACCCACCGCATCAAGTCAATATAACTCACCCACCCACTGCACCGCCCACCACTCCCCACTCACCACTCCCCACCCGCCGACCGCGTCGCCTCCACTCCCAACTCACCACCGCCGGCCACCGTCGCCATGGCGAACATCGAGCCATGGAAGCTTGCACTGAAGGATCTGGCCGGTGACGACCAGTCGTTCCGCGTGCAGATCAGAGAGGTCTGCACCTGGTTCCCGACCCCGAAGATGATGCTCACTCACGCACGTGGCTTGGCCAAGCAGCTGACGGACGGCGAGAAGGCGCGTGCCTTCCCCACAGGCCTCACAGTGCCGCCGCCGTCCTTCCTCGTGTGGGCAATGCGTGAGGGCACGCTCAGCGTGGATCCATACCAACGAGCTAGGTGGTGGATGTACCGCTCCACCACCTCTCTGGCCCCGGTCCCCCTCGACGGCGACCCTGCGGACGTCGTCGACGTCGTTCTCGCACTGCCTACTCCAGTCGACGATGCCGGCTATGCCTCTGACGACGACCTGACGGAGATTGTTGTCATCACTGACGACGACATGGATGAGGTTGTGCTTGTTGCGCCGGCCGCCGTTGAGGGTGGCAGAAACAAGCCCATCGACGTCGAGCTCCTGCCGGACGTCGAGCTCCTGCCAGAAGAGGTGAAGGTCGAAGAAGTAGAAGAGGTGAAGGAGCCAGAGCAAAACAAGAAGAAGGCGCCGCTGAAGAAAGAGCTGAAGGAGGTGCGCCGCTCCATCCGCCTGCAATAGCTGAAGAAGCAATGAAGATGCTGAAGAAGCAGTGAAGATGCTGAAGAGTAGTTAGGTAAGCTGATATATATGTTGGCATATAAGTTATCTATTTTGAGCAGTTGATGTTCAACTGCTGTTATCTATGTTGTCAGTCTGTTGTTGAACTGCATGTTCTATGCCCATGTTGATCTGCATGTTCTCTGCTCATGTTGTGCCCATGTGCACACATCCAAAATTAGAATGTACCAGGTGCTCACTTTCTGCCAAATATGCCAAGCTGTACTACCTGAATATCCCTGGGCCCATTCCAAAGGGTTAACTTAACTGAAATTTGCACCTTTAAGTTAACTGAATTTTGCTTGATCTGAATTTTTCTTACAGTTAAGTTAACAGAAATGAGTATATTTTCATGTCAAATAAGAGAATCACTGATTTCAGTTAAGTGAACAAGCCATTGATTTCATGACAAATAAGAGAATTTTGCCAGTTTGGAATATTTACAACACTCAACATAGATAATAGGTAGCCATTGATTTCATATAATCAGTACAAGTAGCAACTGATAACAAATAGTTTCACCTCTCACATCATGTCAAATACTAAATTACCTAACTTACACAAAACCTCTTATCACTAATGCTACAACACCATACAACAGTGCCGAGCAGCAGACTAAACAGGCTAACCAAGTTTCCCTCCTATCCCTAGTTCTGATATCCTTCTTGTGCTTCATGATCATGGCCTTCCTCTCTTCCTTCAGCCTCAGAATTTCAGCATCCTTGTCAAATACAAATTTCTGAAGAGCCACATTCTCTTTAGCAAGTTTTCCAATCACCTGCCTAGGCCTCCCCTTCCATTCTTTGTCCACCCACTTCAGATAAGCACATGTATCATAACCCTGCAAAACACATAATACCAATTTGTTCAGTGCAACAATTTGTTCAACCCACCTTTTTCCACATTTTGACATGCCATTTTTTAACAAAAGTTGGGCACTTGACTAACCTCATGAGGACAAACAAGAAATCTACGCCCATAGTCATATCCATCAGAGCAAACTCTTCTCGCAGGGTTCAGTAAGTGGCAACAATGGTCACTTTTGTCAGTGCCATTGAAAGAAGCATCAGGAGAGGATTGAGGTATACCCCAGTCAAATTCTGGTAGGTTTTTAGTCCGCTACCATCATAGCAAATCAAATGTTAGCATCAGGAAAACCCAAGTTCATGGGCATCTGAAGCAAATCTGCGAGGGGAAGGGGGACACACACCTTGCAGAAATCGACATCCATGTAGCGCACCTCTCCGGTGATTTTCGCCCAAGTCTCGCCGTCCTTCGTCATGTCGGCATCGGCGAGGTCACATCCATTGAGCGGGAGAGGGTGGCTTGACGACGACGACGCCCCTGCTCCACGCCTCTGCTTCCCACTCAATGATGTGCACCCCTTCATCTGGAGAGGGTGGCGGAGACGGCTGCTGGCGGAGAGGGTGGCCGAGAGGGCGGCAGAGACGCCTGGCGGCAAAGAGGACGACGGCAAGGGGGAGGAGCTAGGGATTTAGGAATGGGGAATCGATGGAGAGAGGGCGATGTAGTCAGGGATTCGACCGTGCAACACAAATACAGAGAGTGCGAGGGGCTTTTTGTAAAATAAAGGAGTGCCAAAATCCAGCATGGCATGCCAAATGGCGCCTCCATAGCTGTTTTGTATGAATTTGTTACAGCAGTAAGTTGGAGGACTAGTTTTGTGGGGTTTTTTAGTTCTTGTATGAATCTGTTCCCACCCCTACAAGTTTATGTACCAATTGTGGTATTAACTCTTATTTATAAGTCCCTCCTTTTAAACTAAACTAAATGCTTCATCCACCAAATTGCTGAAAACTAAACTACGTGCTTCACCCATCAAATTGCCCAAGCTTAATCGATCGTCATTTCCCGGACTGCCTTGAGTTTTGCACAATCTTCCCATGGAAGCACTGGAAATGCCACATTTGACTTTGTGCCAACACAAGGTGCCTTTGGTGCACGTACAAGACAGCTCATGGAGGCCGGATAACACATTCTATCTGCATACTCCTCCCGGTGTTCCACAGACGTGCCAAGACCCATTTGGTGCATGTTGCAAAGAGAAAAATCTCTTTGAAAAACAGCTCTTGCTGCAACCTGAATAAACCTAACCATTTAATCCTCTTGTGATTTTGCACAAAAGTAATAGCACAGCTATGCCTTCACAATACAAGCATCTAGGCGAAAGGAAAGGGAAGAAAAGTTACCATGCTAGTTATTACTACCTATGTAACTTTTTACAAGACATTTTCAGAGTCCATGACAGTGTCAAAAACCATCTTATATTAAGTTACAGCTTACAAGTTACGGAGGGAGTATTATGCAACAGAGAACAGTCACACACATTTATTTATATATATTATCTTTCCCAAAATAAATTCACTTCTAAGAGAAAAAACCAACTGATAAAGAAGTTGCACATTATCAACTAGAAAGAGATGAAGAAGCAGCTGTTTGGGACGTTCTGCTTGTCCGTTTTTACCTACTTGTCATCTGTAAGACAACGCATCACAACATGAAACCAGTCATACTGAATACTAGTAAAATAATGATGATCATTACATCCATCACTGTTAACGTACATGAAACCTAACACATACCGTCATTACAACATCTAAAAACGGAAGTACCAACGCATTACAACAAGAGCTCACTTACTCCTGGTAGACAGGTTTATTCACCTACCGAAGAAAGTTCTCCATAGCTTCCCCTTGCACATCTGCCACCAGCTCTCCGTCTTTTGTTCGTAGAATTCATTGTCAAGGTCACTAGTAGAAACGGGCCTATTGTCCCGGTTCCTGAACCGGGACTAAAGGGTCGGTACTAATGCCCTGTCCCTTTAGTTCCGGTTCAATCCAAAACTGGGACAGATGGGCCTTCACGTGGCCTGTGCGCGGAGCCCAGGCAGGAGGGCCTTTGGTCCCGGTTGGTGGCACCAACCGGGACCAATAGGCATCCACGCGTCAGCATTTCTATGGCTTTTTTTCTTTAGTCCCCTTTAGTCCCGGTTTTTTTCTTTGTTGCTTTATTTATTTTATTTTGTTTCTACTTACAACAAAATACTTATTGTTGCTATTTTTTTTCCAGTTTTTTTGTTTTGTTTTCTGCATTATTTATTTTCTTTTGTTTTTTGCTTTATTTTTTTAATTCTTTTTGCTTTTAGTTTTAGAAAAATTATAAACTTTCTGTTAGTGCCATTAGTTTTCAAATTTGAAAACACTTTTTTAGTTTTCTTTGTTGCTTTATTTATTTTATTTTGTTTCTATTTACAAAAAAATACTTATTGTTGCTATTTTAATTTTTTTCCAGATTTTTTGTTTTGTTCTCTGCATTATTTATTTTCTTTTGTTTTTTGCTTTATTTTTTATTTCTTTTTGCTTTTAGGTGATCAAAATTATAAACTTTCTGTTAGTGCCATTAGTTTTCAAATTTGAATAGTTAAAATTTGAATTCTTTGAAATTTGTGTGAATGACAAGTTTGTGATTAACTTTACTAAAAAATGAACATAGATGCACCTATAGAGAAAATTCGACCTAAATTCATAGTTCTCAAATGAACTCTGAAAAAGTTGGCATAGCATACTCGTGTGTTACAAAGTTGGCATGGTATCATCATAATAGTTGCGGGAGAAAGTCTTCACTTTTTCTTCGCTTGTGTCATTTGCTTATTGCGCCGTAACCATGGATAATCTTCATCGTTTATCAGGATGCTTGGGTCAGCCTTGACATTGAAGGGAGGAATTTCATGGAACTTTTCATAATCTTCAGACATGTCTGTCTTGCCCTCCACTCCCAGGATGTCCCTTTTTCCTGAAAGAATTATGTGGCGCT